>NC_071487.1:5205168-5844908 GCF_028500815.1 Rissa tridactyla
ACCCTGCTCTGTTACCCGCTTTTATGTCAAAGAGATGCATTTGTCCATTTCTCTCAGATTCCCAACAATCCTCCAGCCCATAAAACCAGAATACTCTGCCCACAGGATGTGGAATGTGGCAGCACCAACATATAATCCTACAGTTCCCGAAGGACTAAAAGAGCCTCAGGATCTGGCTTTGGACATGTCAAGAAATGTATTTTAGGAAGTTTTGTTAGTGCTGGGGAGCTAAGCACAGGCAGTTGCGCGGTGGTGGTTGGCAAAGTTGACTCCAGCTGGTGCCTCTCAGGTCTTCCTTCCTGAGGTCCACTGAGGTGCACCCCTGAATGTAAGGCTAGGACTCCTGGGTGAAAAGGATCAGTGTGGAAAGCCAGGGTAGAGGGGTTTAAGTGATATACGGGGTCTGGAATAATGAGAAGACCTCAAGTAAAAGCTGCCCAGTTTAGATAGTTCGGGTGTGCTGCTGCTCTTCTGGGCTGAGCCATTTCTAAAGCAGGACAGCTACGCTGCAGTAGGCGAAAAACTGCGTATCCTTTCCGTCTTCCTGATTGTATCTAGACATTCGTTTTCTGGATGTTCGTAGACCCGGATATTATGGAGCAAGCCCTGCTGGTCCTGTTCGCTGGAGCGAGAGATACAGGCTGTGTTCCCGGCCACGCCAGGGAAGGGGGATAAAGCACGGATGAAGCAGGTCCCTACTTCTTGCTTGAGCCTCTGAGATGTTTTGGATGTTGTGTGGGCTTATGTCCAAGTGTGTTAAACAGAAGCTGAGCTCTGAGAAATTTATCCTGAATTTATAAGTTTGGGGTCTGGCAAGTGTTGGGGATGTGATTGGGTACTGCCTAGGAAAGATAGGAGCTGTAGAAAGACAGAGACATTTTGAAGCACATTCTGGAGCAACGTGACTGAAGGGAAGTCACGTCTGAAAATAGCCAAAGATGAGCAAAGGAACAGTTTCCTTCGTAGTCTTATGATGAGGAGTGAAACTGTTTTCTGAGCAAATCTGGGGTGGTGGAGTCATTCCTGGCATGGAGGTACCGCCCAGCTGCTCAGGTGGGCAAACTGTTTAATCTTTGTTTCCCCTTCTGGTTTCACCAAGAGGAGAACAGCTTGCTAAAGAGAAATGAAGTTAACTGGTGTTCGCCAGAGCTTGGCAGAGGGGAGAGCTGTTTCAGAGGCTGAATAATGGATATAATAAATTCTTTAATTGTTCACTGCTTTCACAATCCTTTAGCATCTTCAACTAACAAAAAGCCTGTTGACCTCTATTAGTGCTACCAGCCAGCCCAGTAAGCCCTGGCCCTGCTGTATGGTCCCACATTCCTTCAGGAGCTGGGTGACATTGGTATCTGCAGCCAGAAGGGTTGCCAGAGTGAGAAGCTCTCAGGAAGCATCATCTGCGTATCTGTGCAAACACCAGGACCGTGAGCAAGGAGGACACTGCGTTTATCATAATCACTCTTGCCAGTGAAAAGCTGGACAGGAGTGCTGGGGCTCTCCAGAGATCTCCAAACGGCCAAAGCTAAAAGCTTTACATGCTCGGGGGAAGGCACTGACCGAGTGAAGGCTTTGCAGCTGTATCCTGCAGGGTGGAGTCATCATGGCAACATTTTGGTGCCAGTCCGCAGGTGGTGGTGTCCCCGACCCACCTTGCCACTTAGCTGTGCTCTCGGTTTAGCTCAGAAATGAAGGAGATCCTATTCCAGCTCGTTCACTGAGTCTTCTTTACTTGGGTCTAACTTTTGGACCTCGTAAGAATGACTAAATCAGGCTTTTGTGGAATAAAACTTCTTTGCTGTTTAATTTTCTCCTCTTTAATGTCAGTCAAAAAGAGGTGGGGGAGAAGTGGGACCAGGGAAGATTGCATGTGGAAGAGAGGGGAGAAGAGTGTGCATCTTGGAGAGTGGGTATTTCTCTGTTCTCCACTATGGACTTGCTGTTTCAAGTCTTGGCTTTTTACAGCATTAATCTGCACTCTGCTGCCCGATTTCACAGTGCTGTCTCGCTCCTGGGGTGCCTGTGGGTGTCGTTCTGTGGGCAAACCAGGTGGGAGAGCTGCTCTTTCTCCTCTATCACAGAATTACCAAGTTCGCAGTCCTGCGCATCCAGCTCATGCCGGGAAAGATGCTCCACAATGCCAGCCCCCAGAGAATCCCCCAAGACATTGGTGGTCGTTCTAAGGCGGTCCCTGAAAAATCAGAGAGAAAAATGAAATATAAGGGGAAGAAGACTATTTCAAGAAACATCTTCAATGAAACTTTTTCTACCGTTCAAGTCACTCTAATAATTGGCACTTCAACATTGGACAGGAAAATGACTCACAGAGAGCCTTCCTTGATTGACAGCCCACAGCACGGGCTTCACATTCATTCCCGCTCTATTTCATTCCCAGTTTCTCACTGTAAAGTTTTGGACTTGCCAAAAACCGAAGGAAATGTTACTGTGCTTCCACATGGACGGTTTCCTTTCCCAGGGGCTGCTAAGGCCTGTCTGCAGGCTCAGATGAGCCTCGCCACATCTGTCACACTGGAGCTGTGTTTTGTTTTACAAAAAGTGCAGAAATTGTGTGACTCAGTGCTGCTGTGGAGCCAGATCTCGGCATGGACAGCATACACTAAGACAAGGCACCAGATTCTTCATGCAAAATGGCAAACCTAAAACGCCCTTTGCAAGGAGATATCCTCCACAACCACCACTGTAAGTAAGGGCTGAAACTATCACCAGTCCAGCAACCCATCGTATGCTTCGGCGGTAACAACAGATAAGACTTTTGGTACCTGATTGAAACCAACCTTTCTGGGTAAGTACAAGAGGTAACCTGGTGTCTTAGGAGGCAGGGCCTTTTCCAGCCAAGTCTGTTCTTACACACAGTTCACAGAAGTGGAGGTGTTGGGCAAGACTTTGTTTCCAACTGCTCAGCCATGGCTGGGAGCAGACTTTGGCAGCTTTGGCTATAAATCAGCAATACAAGATACAGAAGAACAGAGGAAACACGAACAGCGTATCCCTGAGTCAGGATTTTGTCGTGTCGGAGAAGACTGCGAGAGTGAGCACTGTGCACAAAGGCATTCTTCAGTCTAGTTCTTAAGAGCACTCCTGTGAAATCACTTCTCGCAAGGTTTAAAAGGGAAAGAAAGGTGAGATGGAGCAATGTAGCTCATCCCAGTGGTAGCAATGTCTTATTCCAATTCCCATGTTTGGTGGTGTAGAACCATCACTCTGCAGTGTGAATTTACTTGTTATTGGCACAACCTGTCCCTGTTGGTCTCGAGATAGTTTCTGGGTGGCTTTTAAGATAAAGCAAACTAAGGACTGGATGAAAGACACAGCTCAGAGGGTCATGATTAGGGGCTCAGAGTCTAGCTGGGGGTCAGTGACAAGTGGTGTTCCCCAGGGGTCAGTACTGGGTCCAGTCCTGTTCAATACATTCATCAGTGACCTGGATGAAGGGACAGAGTGCACCCTCAGCAAGTTCGCTGATGATACAAACCAGAAGGCTGTGCCACCATCCAGTGAGACCTGGACAGGCTGGAGAGCTGGGCAGAGAGGAACCTCATGGAGTTCAACAAGGGCAAGTGTAGGGTGCTGCACCTGGGGAGGAATAACCCCCTGCCCCAGGACAGGTTGGGGCTGACCCACTGGAGAGCAGCTCTGTGGAAAGAGACCTGGGAGTCCTGGGGGACAACAGGATGACCATGAGGCAGTGATGGGCCCTTGTGGCCAAGAAGGCCAATGGCATCCTGGGGGGCATCAAGAAGAGCGTGGGCAGCAGGTGGAGGGAGGTCATCCTCCCCCTCTGCTCGGCCCTGGGGAGGCCGCGTCTGGAGCGCTGTGTCCAGTTCTGGGCTCCCCGGTTCCAGAAGGACAGGGAACTGCTGGAGAGGGGACAGCAAAGGGCTGCCAAGATGCTGAGGGCACTGGAACACCTCTCTGATGAGGAAAGGCTGAGGGATTTGGGTCTCTTCAGTCTGGAAAAAAGACGACTGAGGGGGGATCTTATCAACGCTTATAAATACTGAAAGGGGGGGTGTCAGGAGGATGGGGCCAGGCTCTTCTCAGTGGTGCCCGGGGACAGGACAAGGGGTAACGGGCACAAACTTGACCATGGGAAGTTCCATCTCAACACGAGGAGGAACTTCTTTCTTTTGAGGGTGTCAGAGCCCTGGCACAGGCTGCCCAGAGAGGTGGGGGAGTCTCCGTCTCTGGAGACATTCCAACCCCGCCTGGACGCGTTCCTGTGCCACCTGCTGTGGGTGACCCTGCTGTGGCCGGGGGTTGGAGGAGATGATCTCCAGAGGTCCCTTCCAACCCCAAGCATTCTGTGATTCTGTGACATTCTGCTTGGTGACCAGGCTTGACCAGGCTTGGTGACCAAGCTTGGTGACCAAGCTGACCAGGCTTGGTGACCAGGTAAGTGACCTCTGATGCTTTGGGTCACTGAAGTACATGGTGAAGGCTCCAGCATGGACAGAGAGGGCTACTGTGCAAAGGTCTCGTGGATCCAAGTGTGTTTCAAGCTTAATGATACAGGTTACTGAGCCTGCTTGTAGCGGAGACATTGGGAGTACATACGAACCCTGTAAGCACTGTCAGGGAGCACAGAGCAGTGCATGCTGCTGAGCAGAGGACTTACAGAAACCAGTCCACAGCGATGATCAGCGTAATGTCTTCAGTAGGCAGCCCCACTGATGTCAACACTATAACCATAGTCACTAGTCCTGCCTGGGGAATACCCGCGGCTCCGATGCTGGCTGCCGTGGCAGTGATGCTGAAGGGAAGAGGAAAGCACAGCTATCAGCAAAGGGAAGAAAAGAGGTAGTCACTTTTGCAAAAATGTCAGGAAGTAACTCAAACTCATCAGCTACAAAACACCTTGGCAGCCTTTCTGCCCTGGTCACCGAGCAGGATGGTGACACGTGGGACATCAACGCAGCGGCCAGGCTCCCCCCTGCCAGGCACCCATCCATAACAGGCCGCACACTGCAGCTCTAGCAAAGGGACGGCTCAGGCCTGGAAATGCAGTAAGGGCTCAAGTGGAGCCTCAAAGACGTGGTGCACCAATCTGATGTGCTTCTACACTTGGAGGTGTAGTACACCCTTCTTTTCCATGCTTTTTTTTCCTCTTTGTATCTCCTGAGCAAAAGAGGAACCTGTCCACACCTCAGACAAGCCAACAAAACCGAAGCCCTTCCTGTAGCCCCATAATTCTTTCAAAAGTCACCTTATTGTGATGATCTGCCCGAAGTCAAGTTCATAGTTGTTGACTTGTGCAATGAAGATGGCTGCAAGGGCCTCATACAGAGCAGTGCCATCCATGTTAATTGTAGCTCCCACGGGCAGAACAAACCTCGTGATGCGCCTGTCCACACCATTGTTTTCTTCCAGGCACCTGAAGGTGATGGGCAGAGTCGCTGAGCTGAAAGGAATTTACAAAACAACATGAATCGGGTATATGCTGACTTTGGAAGAGGGACTGAGCCTCTGCCTGGTTTATGACCTTACCCACCTGCTTTTTCACCCTGCCATGTGAGCCAGAGGCCAGAAGCTGCTAGGAGAAAGAGCAGTCTAAGCAAGGCTTCCTCAGATATGGTGCACGCTACAGTTGCACATTCAGACATGGCTTTCCTCAGGGGGCTGGGGCCGGGGCTGTGTAGCCCTGAGGCTGATGATGCTGGTATAACACCAAAACGCGGTGATGCTGGAGGATTCAGGGTACATAGGACAGAGCCTCAAGACCAAAACTCCTTTTCCAGCTATTAAAAAAAACTCGAGCCCTTTCTCACCCCCCTTGTCAGTGCGTGAGACAAGAATGACCCGGGTGCGAGAATACAGCTTGCAGAGAAAGCAGAGGATTGTTTCTGAAAGAGAACATGAGCAGGAAAAACGCAGTGTGTTCCCACATGAGAACGCATGTGGGAGAGCTCGTTATGCGCTTGCCGGGAAACGGACAGAGCAAGAAACACATCACTCAGGAAACGACAGCTACCTGTGATCCCTTGCGTCAGCTGTGTGGCATGGCAGCGCGAGCCACGGAACGCACGAGTGTTTCTGCCTTCGCGCAGGTCTCCTGTGAGTTTAGTGCCAGCTGCATACAGCACGTGTGCTCGGGAGAGAGAAACGTGCAAACGTGTGCGAGCACGTGTGTGCGAGAGGTACGTGCGTGGGGAATAACACTGCAATTCAGTGGGATTTGATATTTGCCCTGAGCTCAGCGTTTCGGTGCTGCAAGCAGAATCGCCACCACGTTTGGTAAGGAGGAATATGGGTCATGCTGATGGTTAGAGACGGCCACGTGATTAAGGCTTCTGAGCGGGGAATCTTTCCACTCTCAAATGAGCTCGGCTGGGCCAGCGCAAAAAGCTGCTAGTGCTAAAAATTTGGAGATTGCAGTGCTGCACTAAGGGCAGCGGAGTGCCGAGAAGCAGCCCCAGAGTATCCACACCAGCCCCAACCCTACTCCTCTACAGCCATCGTACCTTGAGGAGGTGCCCAGGGCTGTGATGAGGGCCTGCAGAAGCCCTGCGATGAATACCCAGGGGTTTCTGTGAGTGACGATGAAGTAGAGCAGTGGCAGGATGCAGAGGGCATGAATGAGGAGTCCAACGATGACGGTGAGCGTGTACATCCCCAGCTGGCCTCCCATCACTGCTAGGTCATCCATCTCCAAGATTTTGCCAGCAATTAAAAACATGATCCCAACTGGAGCATACCTGTGGCAGAAACACAAAGCCGATGCTCAGAACTGGCACCCACAGGTTCACACCAGCTTTAATGCATGCTGTCTGGACAAATCCCCAGTAAGCCAGCGCACCAGAAGTGCTCACTGAGCCTAATTGTTGGATGATACTGCAGTTTCTTTTCTGGAAACCTGGAGAGACATGGGACTTGTTCACCATATGGTCAAATACCAGCGCTTGTTGCACTGTTGGGGACCCCAGGACTCCTGTGCACACAGCTTGGGCACTGGTGCAGGTTTCCTCCTCCTTCTGGGTTCCCCACAGGTTTCCACAACAGTCCTTGTAGAACTGATAGGGGAGGTTATGTAGAGGAGTTTTTAGAGTCCCTTCCTTTCCTAACACAGCTTGGGCTGAGAGTATTTTTTTTACTGAGAGGCACAGGGAAGTACAGGAGAAACGGACTCAGGGAGTAAAAGCAAGAGTGTCCTATAGGCTCTGGGGTATCAGCCTTGCTATCTTCAGATGTTCACATTTAGGGAATAGGAACATCTAGGGAATCCATATCTGGTGTAGCAAGGACTCGGCACACCAACAACTGCGGAAGCAGCCATGGCTTATATAAAATCCCATTTTGAGGTACGCTGCTATCCTTTACATTCCTTATGGCTTTTCCCCCCCTCCATAACAACGCGTCTCATGAGCAGCAGTGAGGCTCCACAGAAAGGAAGCCATAACACAGACATGGAGAATATCACGGGCACTAAACTAAACATGGACAAATAACTGGACCAAAGAAAATCCCAGGTCCATGGCCACACCTCTCAGGGCTTGGCCTCTACAGCCCAAGAGCTCACATGCAATTCATGCACAAAGCTCCGAGGTCCACATGCCAAATTCCAACTTAGCCTGGGAGGTTTGGAAAAGTGTCAGGAAAGGATTTCACAAATATTTCATTTCCTCTGATCTTCCTCTTAGAAGACATTCGTGGCTGCAGCTAGTGACCAGATCTCCCCAAGAAAAACAAGCTCCTGGGAGATGCTCTTGCAGACTGTGGCTTCAAGAAGGAGTTCTGGGCTGCAGCTGGAGTCCTGCCTCCTGTACCAGCAGGATTTTGTAAGTCGGGAGGTCTCTCCAGACACTAGCTACTGTCAGCTCAGGCGGTTTCCTGAGTGTAACCAATGTGCTCTACATCAACAGCCCGCCTTCCTTCGCTGTAAGGGGGAGCTGAAGGAGGGGATGTTGAAGGCACCTTGAAATTGTCTCTGGGCGTAATGTGCAGGTCTGCTTGTTCCACTGTGCTCATGCTCTCCCTTCTGTTCCCTCGGGCAACTCTTATCTCTTCTTAGGAAAGCAAGGCCCCAAGTTCTGGCTCATCCGTGGAGAAAAAGATCCCAGAGCGGCTGGGGCCCCCCAGCGCTCTGCTATGAGCTCAGGGTTGTTCTTCCCCTTTGTGTCCTTCTGTGTAAGGCCTGTCCCCCTGTGCCCAGGGTGTTGCACTGCGACTAGAAGACCAGGGAACGGAAACTGGAGTGATGTAAAATGGGAAATGGTGTGGGGCTGACAGATCCCCTCCCAGTCAGACATTTCCATGTACGCTGCCAGCCCCACATCTCTGCTGTCTCGCAGTACCCACCACAAACTCCTATTTAGACCTTGAGCCCTAGATGGGTAAAGAGCTTAAAATAACAAGGTTTGGTAAAATGCTGCCTTCTAGAGAAGACTCGTCTCAGCAACGCCTTGTAGCACGGGCAGCCTCGCAGGGAAAGCACCAAGCAGCTGAGCTCTAGCGGAGCTGGGATCTGGGAGACCTCACACTGAAAGGCAGTAACTTTGAGTTGACCTTGTCAACTCAGCTCAACTCTCGGAGCTGATGTATACAGGTGCCACCCTGAGCAGCAGGAAAGTGGAAATAGGTTATTGTGATTCGTAGCTAAGTCAGACTCCTGGAACATAGCTGGAAGGAAAGCTTTTTGTGGGAAAGCCTCACACCCTACCCCTGTTGGTAAGGCTAAGAGATCTTCCACTCCAGCTCTCTGGTCTTCCAAGGATGTTTCCAGCAGCCTCAAGGAAAGCAAGTCCTGGTGTACCTGATATTTCTGAGGTAAAAACAAAAAACAGGAAATGAAATGTGAACAAATATCCCATCCAGACTTTTCCCTCCAGCCTGATGGAGCCAAAGGAGAGCTGTGCCCATTTGCTTTTCCTGTGCATGTCATCCTTAAAACTACCCCACTTCTCATCAGGTCAGCGGAAACTGCACCTGCAGACCTCCTGCTCTAACCGGCCGTGCTCCTCACCAGATGATAATGGCCACCAGCCTCATGATGGCTTCGTTGAGGCAGTTAAAGAACTCCCGCAGGGCCCGTCCCTTCTGCTTCATGCTGCCGATCACCAAACCGAAGCACATGGAGAACACTACCAGCCCCAGTGCGTTCACCCCATTGGCTGAGCCCGGGATGGGAATGACTTCTTCAAAGGTCAGCACCTCGGAGACGGTCCCCAGGGCATGAGTGACGTTCTCCAGGATGCCGGTGAAGTTCTCAGGCACAGGGATCTGAGTGGTTGTCACACCTGCTGTGACATTGCTGCTGCGGAGGACAGTTCTGGTGAAGACCCTGGTGCTGTACTGCGTCTTGTACTGAAAAGACACAGATTGTCAGATGCACTCACAAGCCCTGGTTGAGGAGCTCAGGACAACATGCTAGGCTCTCACATCGCTTCCTAAAGAAAGGAGAGTACTGCAAGTTCACTGCTGACCTGTGTGGGGAACTTGCCTTGCTTGTTCTCAACCTCCCTAACTTAGTACTTTGAGCCAAAATTTCATAGACCTGAAGGTCAAAAGAGACCATTGGAGCATCTCGTATTCCTAGGACCGAGATAGTCTGGCTTCTCTGATAACCCTTTATACTGCTTCCAAAGGCACTAGCACTACAGAAGAGACAAATCCTTGGAGAACCTGCTCCTGTTTCACTGGCAGTCCAAGCCCGCTACTGGAGATCACACAAACCCTTCCTGGCTCTGAGTGTGGGATGGGACGGAGGTTGAAGGCCCCATCTACAGACAGCTTGAAAAGCTTGTGTGTGGGATGCCATCATACAGACTAAGGACTGCAATGCCTCCTGGAGCTGGCAGAGCTGGGAAAGGGTGAAGGCAGTATAAAATAATTGCAATTCCATCCCCCAGAGAAACAGGTTGGACCATGGT
The DNA here is from genome assembly GCF_028500815.1 of Rissa tridactyla. Taxonomy (NCBI): domain Eukaryota; kingdom Metazoa; phylum Chordata; class Aves; order Charadriiformes; family Laridae; genus Rissa; species Rissa tridactyla. Next base: position 5,215,050 of record NC_071487.1, read on the forward strand.
CTAGGGCACAAGGTGCAAGGGAAGCGCCAAGTGGGATTTCATACCTGTTTGAAGCAGGCTTCTACCAGGTTGGGCGGGAACATATTCCTGCAGTAGATAAAATGAGGAAAGAGTTACTGTCCTGTTTGACTAGCAAGAAAACATGGGCTTCCTGGCCAACACCGCTGTCCTGGAGCAGTGTCTGAGGTCACAACTCTCACAATTCCAGGCTACGGAGCAAACGGGCCCTTTCTGTCTGACTGACAGAAGATGGGAATATGCTGATCTGGAGCCAGGCACCTTCCTGCATCTTTTCAGACTCCCACTGCATCTTTTCAGAGTCCAGAAGGTTGTATTTCAGGTGTGTGAAAAGAGATTACACACATACGGCACTGGGATATGGGTCCATCGTAAAAGCATCATCAAACCCAACTGAGCCTTAGAAGAATACCGTATTACAATTTTTATTATACTGCCTTGCTCTCAGCTTCATAGGCTGTCATCTGAGCATAGGCTGTGACACTTCAAAAGGACATTCCATGGAGGAATGGTCTCAAAATGAGACCAGCTTGTTCACCTACCTCACCAAGTCCATGAAGGCATCTGTGGTCTGCACCTGCTCAATTCTGCCTTCTCGGTGAAGCTTGTCCTTAGATCCTTTTCCTGGGTGGATGATGATCACCATTAGGATGCCAATGAAGACTGCTATGATTGTGGTCACCATGTAGTAGACAACAGCCCGCATCCCCATCTTCCCTGAGGCTCTGCCATCCAGCGAGGCCATCCCTGGGGAGTCACACAGAGAGACAAGGTGAGAAGGTCTATTTTCTTAGAGGGAAGGGGAAGATTCAAAGTGTGCAGGGCACAGGTCTCAGTTGGATGGGGAGCTGGGGTCTCTAGGAAGCACAGCATACAAGGGGCAGACTTTGGAGCTCCAAGGTGATGTTGATATGAGAGAGTGTGGCTTGTGGTTACGAAGAAGCATAGCACTGCTGCATTTGGGAATGTAGTAATTTCCAAGAGTCCCCTCTCAGTAAACTGGGCCTTTAAGTCCCCAATGGTGGGATGTTTCAGCAGGTGGAATGCCTTGCAGTCCCTTCCGCTGGCTGAAAGCTTGGCTGGCTGACATGTGTTCTATGAGGACCTGGATGAAACAAGCTCTCCAGCCAGCGATCCACTCCAGCTCTTTTGGACTGACATGAATTAACCTTCCCTAGGCTGGAGCAAACCTGAAGCTGACTTGGGCAACAAACTTGTTGACGTTTGAGGTAATGTAGGATGAAATCCTTGTTAGCGCTCAAGTGCTGGGCATTAGAAACACCACATTGTGTACTCCCTAGTCTTCTGAGAAAGCACAAGGCCTTCTGCTTCTCTTCCCCACTACTGAGCCAGCAGAGGTACGAGTGTGGGTCATGTTCACTACATCTGTGGGTTCAGGCTTGTCACTATTAGCCAAGTTAATCCAAGCACCTCCAGCTGGGGCACTCCAACAACAGCTAGCGTCCATCTTTGCTGATTATTGCCTTGGCTGAAAGCAGCAGAAAGCAATTCTCACCTGTAATCAAGCTAGAGACAATGAGAGGAAGAACCAACATCTGAAGCATACGCATCAGGAGCTCGCCGGGGAAGGAGAAATACTTGATCTGGCGATAGGTCAGCTGGTAGGGCCGGAGGGAAAACGCCAGGATGATTCCTGTGGATCAGCAAGGGATGAGAATGGAAACGGGACAGTGTGATCCAGTGGTCTGTCTCTCAGTCCTACAGCGTGGCTTTTCTCTTTCTCATCTCCTTTCAGCTCCTTCTGTCCCCAAAGGAGCAGATGCTCTTTCTTTTTCTAAAAGGCCATGATCCAGTTTTTACTGCATGCGCTCTCCCTCCCTCTGACATATTTATGTGCACAGAAGCCTCGTGCTCAACCACTGGTCTCCTTGTTGCTGTCTGCTGCTCCTCTGGGTTCTGTTCCCAGGAAGCTCACGAACACAGAAATGCTGTGACCAGGGATATGATCTCCCAGCCTAACCTAAGTGTGACCACACAGTTCAGAGACTTTGTCCACCCACCTCTTAAAGCTGTGTTCAGCCAGTGAGTTAGAGACATACAGCGTGGATCAAAAGCTAGGGACAATCCACTATCTGCTGGGAGGTTTGGTTTGGATTGCATCACAGCCCTGTGCATCGGTTCCTCCTTCTGGTACTGTCAGACTAAAGCTGTGGGATGAATCTGAAGAGCTCTTGTGCCTGTAACTGCACTCACAAGAAGCCTCTGAACTTTTTATGAGGATTGGTAGAGCTGGATCATCAAGCCCTTTCTGTTGTAGACTGTTCCTAAGCTGCAGCCCGAGAAGATCAACAAGGACTCCCTCACACGTGCCCTCTGCAAGGTCTGTTGTCCTTGCACACGAAGGTACTTCTGACTGGGACAGCATTTTGAGCTGTCAGCTCATCAGCTTCACCTCCCCAGTCAGATCATTATGATAAAATAAAATCTTTGTAGAACAAACTTCCCCCCACATTTATAAATGGTGCCCAGTGTTGCCACCAGCTCCGTACCTAGTAAGACTGCAGCAATGGTGAAGAGGACAAAGGCATTTCTCCTGAAGAAGCTTTTAGCGCTGTCAGCAGTGATGCTGTGCATCCGCTTCTTGGCCCGCGCTGCCCGTTTCTGCACCGCCTGCCGAAGGCGCTGGACCCGGCTCTCTGCATTGAGCCTCTTGGCTGCATCCTCGTTGAGGAACAGGCTGTTGACGTGACTCTGCTCGCTCATGGTCAGCACAGCTGCTCGGTCCCCAAGGCACGGCTCTGCCTACGCTGGGCAGGGAGAAGCACAGGAGGGAAAGCGTAAGTTGCAGCACCCAACACCTTGCCTTCATTTTTAGGTCGTTTCCATGGGGCCCTGAGCAGGTTTATTTAGAGTTGATTAATGAGCTCCTCCACCCCTCTGCAAGGAGCAGACCCTGGGGAAAGGCATCTAAAGGGCTGCCAGGGTCTTGTCACGACTGCTCTGGTGTCTCTGGAGAAGCTCTGGCCTCTGTAGCACCCAACGCGCACTGAGGAGCAGCTTGTGGCCCCTACCAGAACAGCTTTCCCATGACAGCAAGCGGCACTGTCTGTTTCTGCAGAAAGGAACATAATTCCTTTGCCTTCTGTGGAGCCTGAGGATAATGCTTTACTGACTTTCCTTTGAAGCACAATAGGACTTTCAAGTAGTATCTCTTGTCAAACCCCACTGATGGGCTTGACCTGCTGTCCTGTCTTCACAAATACTAAGATCAAACCTACCCCAAAGAGGTGACTAAAGGACCGGTTCTGCTCCGTTACTTCCTGGCTGCAAGGCCTGGAGCAGTCTACTGTTCTTTAACTGTTTAATTTTTACTATTATTCCCATATTCCTCAGAACAAAAGAACAAGGAGGGCTACACAGGCACACCAGTCCACTCTGGAGTGCTAGAAGGCACCAGCAATCCAACAGTTCTTATCATTAGGACGATTATTGCCTGACTACGCAAGTGCCATTTTCCTATTGTCTACTGTGCCTTGGCAGATACAAGGTCTGAAAATTATTCTTGTTCTGAAGAACAAAGTCACCTTAGCACATTAGCAGGTGCTGAAAGACCTTTCTTTGATGTTGCAAGGCAAATAAGAGCTACTCCACTTGCAATCCTAAATTTAAGTCAAAGAAACCATCACAACTGGCATTACATTCGTTGTAAAATATACATTTAGTGTCTGCCATTTGGACCCAGATAAATGCCTGTCATGAATTGAAGACGTTGCCTTAAAGAGGAATTGGTTCACGGTCCAACATTGCAAGGTCATTTCCAACAGACAGATGGAGGAAAACCTCTGTTCTGATAGAACGGTTGTTTGCACAGAAGCTAATGCCTCCATGAGGTTCAGAGCAGTGGAGAGACACCCGAGGTGGCCCAGCCAAGTCACTCTAAGCCCTCCCAAGGCTGAGCTGTGTGAAGGCCACTGGGCTTTTGCTGCAGGAGCCTTGCAGTACCGCTGTGGTCACCCAAGCTTTTTGGATTAGCAAACAGCATTCTCCGGATTTTGGTCCACTGATTCCAGCTTGATCACACGTTCGCTTTCTTATTCCACCACCCTACGTTTATCTGTTGATGGAGCCAATATACATCAGACTGGGTGAAAACTTTGCCTGTCTTCTTCCATTTCACTGCCAGCCCTCCTACTTTTCACAGCTATGCATGAGAGAAAAGAACTGCAAAGTACGTATTCCTTCAGTTCGTTGAACTCCACAGTAGATTAAGAAACTATGGATTCAATCCCCTGTGCCCTAGAATGGACTTCTATTATTCATTTAGTAGCCTCCCAGATATAGGGTTGGACAAACAACATTATTAGCTGTCAGGTTCCAAGGAGTTAGGACTTTCACACATCTTGTGTCCTCCTGTCTTGCCAGTTACTGGCATCACTGGCTCTACAAGGAAGAGGACACCTCTCAGATCTCACCCTTCGCCATTACAGACTCACTGAATAATCGCTTTTGTGATCCACCTTTTTTTTATCTGCAGGATTTCCAGAAGTCTGCCCCGGAGCTTAGTGCCCTTATGGTGAGAAAAGTAATTGCCAGCAACTGGAGGGATAGAATAGAACAGACTCTATCAGTTGGAAGAGACCTACAACGATCATCTAGTCCAACTGCCTGACTACTTCAGGGCTGGCCAAGTTAAAGCATGTTATTAAGGGCATTGTCCAAATGCCTCAAACGCTAACAGGCTCCGGGCATAGACCACCTCTCTAGGAAGCCTGTTCCAGTGTTTGACCACCCCCCCCCCCCCAGTATAGAAATGTTTCCTCATGTCTAGTCTGAACCTCCCCTGATGCAGCTTTGAACCGTTCCCAGGACTCCTGTCCCCGGATCCCAGGGAGAAGAGCTCAGCACCTCCCTCCCCGCGGGCCCTCCTCAGGAAGCTGCAGAGAGCAATAAGGTTGTCCCTCAGCCTCCTGCTCTCCAAAAGAGATCAGCCCGGAGTGCTCTGCTGCTCCTCAGAGGACATGCCTTCCAGCACTGTCACAAGCTTTGCTGCCCTCCTCTGGAAGCATTCAAGGACCTTCACATGCTTCTTAAATTGTGGGGCCCAAAACTGCACACAGTGCTCCAGATGAGGCCGAACAGACGTTGAACACAGCGGGACAATCCCCTCCCTTGGCCAGCTGCTTCTACTGTCTTTGATGCCCCCCATGATGCGGCTGCCCTCTTGGTGCCAGGGGACACTGCTGGCTCCTCCTGAGCTGCTCACCACCCCCACACCCCTTTCTGCAGGGCTGCTCCAGCCACTCTTCTCCCCATTTATACTTGGGCCTGGCGTTACTCTGTCCCAGACGCAGAATCTGCCACTTGGACTGGTTCAATTTCATGCCGCTGATGATTGCCCAATGCTCCATTCTATCTAAATCCCTCTGCAAGGCCTTTTGTCCCTCTAGAGAGTCAACAGCACGTCCCGGTTTGGTATCATGGGCAAGTTTGTTAGTGGGGCATTCAGCTCCTGCATCCAGAACATTGATCAAAATACTGAACAGCATTGGCCCTAGGATTGAGCCCTGAGGAACGCCACTGGTGACCGGCCACCAGCCAGGTGTTACCCCATTCACTACAACCCTTTGAGCCCTGCCATCCAGCCAGTTCTTCACCCAGCTTGCCGTGACCCCACTTATCCCACAATTGGACAACTTGTCCAGAAGGATGCTGTGAGGGACAGTATCAAAACCCTTACTAAAATCCAGAAAAACTACATCCACCGCCTTCCCTTCATCCACTGGGTGGGTGATGTTATCGTAGAAGGATATCAAAGTCGTTACAGGACTTTCCCTTTGTGACTCATGTGCCTGATGATTGCACTATTCTTTAAATGCTTTTCAATAGTACTCAGTATAGTCTTTTCCGCAATTTTCCCAGGAACTGAGGTTAGACTTACAGGTCTGTAGTTCCCTGGGTCTTCCCTCATGCCCTTTTTGAGGATTGGAATAACATTGGCTAGTTTCCACTCAGCAGGGACGCAGTGCAGCTTCCTACAGTGCCTAAGGCAATCGCTTCCAATAGCACAACTACCAAAGAAAGTTTCAAACCCCCCAAACTCTCTTTCTTACTCCCAAACCACTCGCTCTTCATCAAACAGCCCAGCACACATTGGTAAGGTGAAGTGCTGCGTTACTTCGCATGCCAAAGTTTTGCTCCCGTCTCTTTCGTGAACTGAGAACAGTCACGCGGGTGGCTCTGAAGTCACCCATCATGGGCCTGCCACGCACAAACCAGGCTTCCCGTTTGCCACGGCGACCCGAGGAGACCTGCGCTGAACCAGGAGCACAGGAGCAGAGACTCACCTCTCCTCCAGACCTTGCCTTTCTTAGCGCTGGACCACACCACCGCAACAGCACAAATTCCCATACAGGGAAGGTGGGAGAAGAACCCACACGAATAAAGGGACTCACCTGCTCTTTTTCTCCAGGTGTCTCCCCATCCGCGTGCACCGGAAAGCATATTTTTATGCAAACAAAATGAAATTTCTATTCTGATACGGGAAAGTTCAGGATCAGTCATTTGATCCCATGTCCCACCATGTGCTCAGCAGCCTTCTCGGAGCAAAACTTATCGCGCAGAAGGAACTCGCCAGCAGAACTTGCTCCTGTGAGGTCCCCACCCTCTTGGTGACTTGCTCCCTTTCTCCATCTGCATATTTTGCAATACAGCGGCCCCTCCACAGCACATTCCCTCTGCACCACTGGCCTGAACTTGTGTAAATATTCTGTATTGCATCAGCTGGAAGTTCTCAGACTGCTGCGGTAAGGCACCAAAATGCCCTTCCAGATTAAGGGTCTGTCAATAGCTTGGAATTTCCTTCCTGTGAGGAAGACGGTGGCTTTGCTCTCTTGGTGAAGGTTCTCCTATTCACGGCTGCTTCTCCAGCCTCCGCTCTGCCCAAAGCACCGAGACATCTGAGAGAGCATTTTTTTTAGGTAACTTCAAGGCTAGAACCAGGAAGCACAGGATATTTTGCAAGAAAGTTCAGTGTTGCAAAACTAATGCCTAGTTCCTGGCAATGAGGTTTCACATAAACAGTGGAATTTTGGCTATTTTAGGGACATCAGTCAGAAGATGGTGAAAGTAAAAAATGGGGAAGGAAGGACTTTTGCACTATATTTTTTTTATTCTGCTCTTTGCAGATTGTTCAGTGGTTATCTTCCCATCTACCCAGGGAGAAGGCTTCCAGCATGGGGGGAGGAGGACAACAGTGCTTAAGGACCTAGGAAGAGCTGGAAAATGGGAAATCTCTGAATCGACGGAGATGCATCTGTTCCAACTGGTACTGTACGTTGAAGGACAGCCCTCCTCTTTATAACTTGTCTCTGCTAAAGCAGCCAACATCAGAAGAGCTGAAACCATCCAGCGTCCAGCACCTCCCCATGAGCATATTTTAAAGACAGAAGGTAATAAAGTTCTGGCTCACCAGGAGGTGGTTTTGGTAGAGGACCAAGTGTGGTAGCATCAGGGCATACTTGCATCCCCTTGTCACAAGTTGCACACTTTTGGCCCCCATGTGCACCCTTGTCCTTAAATACCCCTTTATCATAAGAAGGACACGGGCAATGTCAGGACATGAAACCCCTTTCATTTTTTGAAGGGTATCCTAGCTCTTCTCAGATCTGTGACAAGGGGATGCAAATATGAGGAGGAACTTCTTCCCCGTGAGGGTGGCAGAGCCCTGGCACAGGCTGCCCAGAGAGGTGGGGGAGTCTCCGTCTCTGGAGACATTCCAACCCCGCCTGGACGCGTTCCTGTGCCACCTGCTGTGGGTGACCCTGCTGTGGCCGGGGGTTGGAGGAGATGATCTCCAGAGGTCCCTGCCAACCCCGACATTCTGTGATTCTGTGTTATGCCCTGATGCTACAACCCACTGAATGTTTTTTGGCAAGTTTGTCCCCCGGAATGCTGGGTGCAACCCGGAGTGTGCCGGTCTGTCTGCGGTGGTAAGGACGGCGAGGGAACAGCCCCGGCGGATGGGCTGAGCTCTCTGCTCTGCTTCCATCGTTCCGCTGCAGCCTGGTGGCATGTGGGGAGAGCCTCGTGCCCTGAAACACTGGGGACCGAGCGGCTCCAAACTTAGAAACTGAGAGTAAAACATTGCACAAAGCGGAGAAACTTCATCCATTACCTCGAATGTATGCTTTGACTACAGACTCCTTAACACCACACAGCCCCCCCCGTCCTTATCCATGCCCCTCTCCCAGGGAAAAGGCCAGCTTGTTAAAATGGAGAACCCGGGAGAGCAGCAGAAGCAAAAGGCAATCTTCAAATGCATCTAATTGAAGAAAAAACCCCACCAGTAAGAATACAACCTCAGCGTCAGAGCAACCAGATTTCTTTAAAAACTTTTCTCAAGGATCCTGTAGGGAAGGTTTTTAATATCATGGGGTGAAAGGGAAGATCCCGTTACGATCACTTGTGGCGACAGACGAAACCAAAATGGGTAGAATTTCAATGGCTGTTCTTGCCAATAGAGAGATTTCAGTTGTGAGGTCCACTAAGACACGGTGCAGCGCGCTGAGCTGCTCGTCTGCTCACAAGGCACCTGGAAGATGAACTGCCACGTGGATAAGTGAAAAGCAGCAAACACAGGAAGAACAACTCTTAACTGTACACTCTCGTGACTCAAAAAGGTATTGGAAATATCACATGAAAGCACAGATGGGTAGAAAAACAGTGAAAGGAATTATTACGGAAGAAATTAGGGGACAGAAAAGAAAATGGTCTTACGATGACCTACAAATATAGAGCACACTCCATCTCAGAGAGGATGCGTGGCATCCCCGGGCCTGCCCTGCTTGACTTGCTCCGGCACCACGTGGCTACGTCGTCGCTGGCCAGACCCTGCCCTGCCGGCCCTCTGCTCGTGCTCAGCTCCCGGTCACCCGCGCCGCTCCCTGACCAGGCTTTCTTGGAGGGCAGGTATTTGGAGTTGGCCCCGAGGGTACGGGGTTGGCATTTCAGACTTTTGTCTTGTGATAAAGTGCCCAGGCAGGAATTACGCTGGTGCGGAGTAATACGGCTTTTATGTTGCGACATTAAATGCTCAAAACCATTAAATGGTCAAAATTGTATTTTTTTTTTTTTTTAGTGCTCAGAAATCTACATGCACATCTGCTGTGTCACAACAACAGAAAAACATGAAATTATGGGGGCAAATTTTAAGTCATTTGCTGAAAGAATTTCACCTTTAACTCAGATTCTAAGAAAGCAACCGTGAAAGCCTTCCATTTCTTCTTACTTTGTGCTTTGTGCAGGCTTGAGCTTCAGAAAAAAAAAACCAAACAACCACTGTTTGACTTTGTTCCTGCACTCACTTATGGAAATAGCATCATCGAGAAGCAGACTGTAAGTATTTCTTAAGGTTGGGGTTTTTGTTTTGTTTTGTTTTGTTTTTCTTCATGCGGCAAAAGATTTTGCACTTGTGTGTCGGGGCAGTTTGCACCCGTGGGAGCCCCGCGGGCAGGTTCCCCCTGAGCGGTGCAGAGCGGGCTGTCAGCGGGGGTTAAGGGGAATCTTTCCGCGGGAACGCGTGGGCCACGAGCCCGGTCAGTGCCCGGGCAGGCACGCGGACTCTCCGGCTGCCTCCTTCCTGGCGTCTGCGGTAGCTCTGCGGAGCCCGGCAGGAATGGTGTCGGAAACGGGGCAGCGCTTGGCGCCGCGTAGTGCCCAGGGCTGTGTCTCCACAGGGCTGCGTCTGGGGGCAGGATTTTGGAGGGGGGAGCTGGAGGAGATGGGCTGCGTCTGCGTGTGCAGAGCTACACAGCTAAGAGAGGGTCTGGCTCCATGTTGGGAACAACCCCAGGGGGTCAGGCCTGGCCAGAGAAGGGCCGTTCTGCGTAGCGACGATGAATTGAGTTTCTGCCAGGGAGAGCAGAGTTTGTGCTGCCCACAGAGAACCCGTTTCACCGGTGTGTTTGTAACCAGCGGGGGAAACCTCACTGTCCAAACGGAGCTTCGCGTGTCTTAGGACATCTTCACAACAGGAACAGAAACTGCATTTAAGAATATGGGAAATAAATCTACGCCGTGCCTGCGCACGGCTCTGCCCTCACTCCAGTCACATGCAACGGCCTCCGGGGTCACCGGGCTGCCAGCTTTCTGAGCACGAGGGGAAACTGCAGAAGGTCTTTGGTCTGGTTTTCTCCAGGCCACGGTCAGGATTAAACTGTGCTGGGTGAAGAGGAAATGCGTTTGACTACATTAAATGGTCCAGATGAAACTAAATGCTTGCGAACCACTAAGAGCAGTGGAGCCTTTTCTTAGGGCCTCCATCCAGTACATCGCCCCTGGGACCCAGAGCTCCCTGGAAGTCCCAGGTGGGACCAGCACTAGGGTCCAGAAACTCTGCTGTGTTTGTGCTGATGGAGGTGATCCTTCCCCTCTGCTCAGCACTGGTGAGGCCACACCTGGAGTGCTGTGTCCAGTTCTGGGCTCCTCAGTACAAGAGAGACATGGACACACTGGAGAGAGTCCAAGGAAGGGCCACAAAGATGAAGAAGGGGCTGGAGCATCTCTCATGAGGACGGGCTGAGAGAGCTGGGACTGTTCAGCCTGGAGGAGAGAAGGCTCGGCAGGATCTTATCAACATATACCTCAAGGAAAAGTGTAAAGAAGACAGTGCCAGTGTTGCCCGGTGACCAGGTGAGAGGTGGTGGACACAAATTGAAGTACCAGGAAATTCTTCTTAAGCATAAGAAGAAGGTTTTTAGCTGTAAGGCAGACTGAACACTGGAGCAGGTCGCCCAGAGAGGTTGTGGGGTTTCCATCTGTCCTGGTTTGAGGTAAAACAGAACCAATTTTTCTGGTTTGTAATTTCACTTTTTAGCTGGGCCTCTTCTAACTGACTAACGTCTGAAATTAACAGCATCTTGTTCAGAAACTGTTCACTCTCAGAGGGGTAAGACCTGATTGTACCAAGGAACGGTGCGCACAGAGGCTCTTGCTTATACTTATTGCTGTACCAACCAAGGGCAGCGAACTTCGCCGTTTGCCCCGTTAGAGGGTCGGAAGCGGAGAAGCGCAGAGGGGTCCCACCTGCAGGGAGGAGCAGACGGGACAGGGGACCCCAAACCGACCATCAGGGTATTCCATCCCATCTGCACCACGCTCGGTGTAAAAGCCGAGGGATCAAAGGGGCAAGGGGGCTCTGGCTCGTTCTTTCTTCAATGGCCGGCGTCTGAGGAGGACCCTGTCTGTCCGTCTGCCTTTGATCCCGATCCCAGCATTCCTGACTCTAGTTCCTGAATTCAGCTCCCGTCCGTCGCTGACTCCAGTCTGGGACTTTCCCTGTGTCTGCTGGTGACGCGATCACCATCCCGGGAGCTGGATACAGTTTTGTATCTATTGTATATGTTTTTTTTTTCTTTAATTTTTATTATTCTATTATTATTTACTATTTCCTTACTTATTATTATTTTCATTAAAGTAGTTTAGTTCTTTTTCTAAACTCGTAAATCTCCTTAATCTCTTCCTCTCCTCTCTGAGGAGAGATGGGGGGAAGGGCCATCTGTCGTTCTGCTTGGCCAATCCGGCCAAAACCACAACACCATCCTTGGAGATATTCAAAAGCTGACTGGACATGGTCCTGAGCAACCAGCTGTGGTTGACTCTGCTTTGAGCAGGGGGGGAGTGGACTAGATGACCTCCAGAGGCCCCTGCCAACCTCAGCAATGCTGTGATCCCCCCATCTTCTGCTGATGGGCTGTGAGAGAAGGCTCTACAGGACTTTTCAGAGAGCACTGATGCACCCTGTCCCCAGCCAGTGTCCTGGAGCTGATTTACAGGTATAATTAGTACGGGGCGATGGTCTGGTTCCCCACTCTTCTCTAGCTCACTAACCTCTGCTCAGTACTCTTGCGGCACACTGAAAGATAAACAAGAACATGCTACTTCATGGAAACGGCCGAGTGCCATTTGTGGCTGTTGGGCAGATCATCTCCAGGGGGGTCTCAGCTGAGGGGGGGCTGTCGGTCGAGAGGATCCGCTGTGAGGTACTCAGTCCTCTGGGATAAGGAAAGTCCTGACCACTGTCAGGATATGGCACTCCAGGGCACTCTCGCCATGGTGAGTGGGGTTGGAGAAAGTAAACGCAAGGTTCAAGTGAAGACTTTTTCTGCCTTCTTGCCCTGCACTTTGCGCCCTCATGAGGCAGAGCATCATCAGCCAGCCCATGCCCTGCTCCCTCTGCCTTCCTACAGCACGCTGGCACAGCTTTCTGATGGTTAACGTGTCCAAGAGATGTCAGCCAACTATCACATAACCAACCCCAAGGAAGGCAAAAAACTGTGCGGCCAACACAGCAGAGGAGACGTCCAGTCCCCAGGGTGTTCAGGCTCTTGTCTGGGACAAACCCAGTTGTCGCTACTCAGAACAAACGGATGGGAGACAATGATGGAAGTGCTGGTGCTTTACATCATTGTCCCGCTATTGCTAATCTGCATAGAAGAACACACAAGGGGTTAATCTAATTAGTCGGTTTTACTCCTGGGGCTGACAGAAGTCAGCCAAATTAGAAATGCCCACCGCAAAGTCTCTCCCAGGTTTACCAGCCTCCAGGGACTGGGGGAAGAGGGGCAATACAATCCCAAAGCAGCGGTGTTAGTACAGCGCGTCCTGTCACACCATGGCTATGGGCACGGAGCGTGGCACACGGGCAAGGCTTGCTGATAAAGGGATGACCCTGGAAAAGCGTGTCGGAGTCAGGCATCCCCCCGACAACAGCTACCCCAGGCTCCCTCTTCCCTCTGCTAACACAACTCCTTTTTTTTTTTTTTTTCTGTTGTTGCTGAAAGACAGCCAGAGACTGTGGAATAATCAGCACTTTTGAGCCCACTGTTTCTCTTGTCTCCAAGGAAACTGTGCTATTATGCTCCACGTAAAACCGAGCAGGATTTTCAAGAAGGGAAGTCTCCACAGGTAGCAGCGGGGAAGCACCCTAAGCGGGAGAAGAGGGAGGAAGCTCTGCAGGAGGAGAGGGGTTGGGAAGAGCTTTGCACAAGCTGGGCAGCTACGGAGGGGCAAGGCAAGGGGTCCCTGAGCAAGCCGTGCTCGTCTCTCCAAGGCGGGCAGCTTCTGGTGCTGGGTCACCGAGTGAGAGGGCAGAAGTTAAACAGCCAGTCCTTGCGTGGAGGGAGGGAAGGCTCAGTGCTTGCGAGGAAGAAACGCGCCAGGCTGCTCAAGGGAAGGCAGGCAGGGCCGTGCTTCACCCTCAGGACTCCGCTCAGCGGCCTGACAATTGCAGTTAGCAGCTATCAGGTCCTACTTGCTTTTGGGCGGATCAGTGGCACTCCAGGGTAGGACGCTACAGTCACTCCACCAGCAGCTGAGTAAAATAAGTGCTTTGCAGGGACCATCTTTGCAAGGATGGCAAAGGAGGAGCGGATGTCTCCTCTCCCGCCTCGCTTTCCCCCATCAGTAGCTCAGTGCCTGTGGTCCGCAGCATTGAATCCAGCCACTGTGCTATTAGCTGGGGCTTTTTTCAATCTTGAGGACCAGGATAGAGAGGGCTCACAGAGCCCTGGCTGGAGGCATCCTCACCCCTCACGCTGTTGGATCCTTTGCAGCCTGTCCCGTTGGGAAGGACAGCACAAGCTGAAAGCGATGCAGTCAGAGTGCCTATGCTGAAAACTTCCATTCACAAGCCCAATTTCGGGTGAACTCAGCCATCTTTGTGTTGCTATAGCAGCCCCTGGCAGGGCTTTCTGCTCAGCGAAGCACTAGGGCATCTCCATTTTCCATTCCACCAGCCAGCTCCCTCCCAGCCAGCTCCTACCACCGCTCCACCCAGGAGGAGAACGGATCTGCCCAGGGTCCGGCCACTGACCCATCTCCGTGCCAGAGCCACAGCTAAGGGGGGGACAATCTGCAACGGGCAGGAATTTCAGCCCACCGCTGATGACCAGCTGATCAGCTGGTTTCTGGCTGAAGTTCGATACTGGGAGGACAAGCGCCGCTCTCCCTACTGCTCCCTACTCGTGGTAAGGTCCTGTGGTGAGGTTGTCTCTCTCTAGCTGCTCACCAGGCATTCCACCCCGGCGCAGAACATACAGTCCCACTTTTAACGCACTCCCCTCTGGGCTGTCCCCTGTCCTAAAGCAGGTTGAAAGCTACCCCTGCTGCTCTCTCGTGCGTATGCCCAAGGAAATCTCCTGCCATCCTCCTGTCCTGCTTCAGTCCCTGGGCCTGGCACCGCTCTTACTCATGCATTCAGATTTTCTAACAAAACCACTCACCTGGAACAAGTGCCGGTTGTCGAGCAGGAAGGGCAGCAGGTCTTTTTCGTCTTGGGTGATTACTCTGAGCTGTTTCGTTCTTTAATTCTTTAAGATCAAAGGCAGGACGCAGGATTTTCTCCTTAGAAAGGTACAGCGTTAGCCGAGAGCTCTGAGCCGTACCTCCTGAGAGAGGAAAGGAAGACTGTAATATGCTCAGGATACATGGCAGTGGGGGGTGGGGGAGTGGCGTGTAGGAGGAGACTGAAAAAATCTTCGATGATTGCAGGAGACCAGAGGACAGAAAGCACCTGTCACCATGATGTTGCATATAGTCCATACTGGATTTAACACTACCGGCGTTTTCGCACTTCCTTCTGCTTCCTCGCACAAGCTGTCGGCGGTAACAGAGCGCGGGGCTGTTAAACGAGAGCCAGATCCCCCCCTGCCCCTCAGCCCCATCCTTCCAGGAGGGTGGCTGCACGCCGAGATCCAGCCAGCCCCAACAGCTGGGTACCCCGAAGGGGCAGGTCCTTCACCAGTCCAGGCTGTGTAAGCAGGACCTCAGAGATCCAGACACATCCCTGGGGTTTCCTAAGGGGGGGACACGACATGTGTCTGTGCCTCAGCCGAATCGCTGTACTCTCCCATTGCTATATCGGGCAAGTCACAAGGAGGAATCAATTCACTGCACGTGCCAAGGAAATGCGTTAGCAACACAGTCTGCCAGGGAGCCAGACGCTGCTTTCAAGGAAGCAGGCAAAACTTCCACCGTCTTTCCTCACTGATCTCTTAAATATTGATTCCTGCCGCAGTTTGGTAGAAGTTTCTACTTTGGTAGAAGTCTTGCATTTCAAAACTTCCATCAATGCACTATGCTACAAACACCGGAGGGCTGGCAGGCGTGAGCACCACACAGCCAGTCCCGGCCTCCGAATGGGGCAGAGGGAAAAATGATGTCCAAACCCCAAGCCCCAGCACCAAGGTTACAACAGCACCTCTCTTTCTATTCCTCCCAGATACGTGACTCCCAGGGGACGTGACTCGGTCGTTTCCTGACTTCTCCTTAATTCATGTGTCACCAGTGCAGGGGCTGTGCTGCGGGCTCCAGCTTCAGCACACCAACCGCCACGTGTTGCCTCTGCAGCGAGAACGTGCCACAGAGTTTGAACTCATCCAGCGAGGGGTAGGTCAAAGCCAAAGCGTCAGGCTCATCTGACAGAGGGTCCTGGAACTGAAAATCCCCCCGAGCCCTCTGTCCACAATTAGGCTCCATGGGAAGAGGAGAGCTAGACCTCTTCAGCCCAGGTTACAGGGAACAACTCCCAACACCGACTGGCTTTTTGCAGATATTAATCATAGAATCATAGAAACACCTCTCCTGTGAAAAAGGCTGAGAGAGTTGGGGGTGTTCAGCCTGGAGAAGGGAAGGCTTGGGGAGAATTTAGAGCCCCTTCCAGTCCCTAAAAGGGGCTCCAGGAAAGCTCGGGACAAACTTTTCAGCAGGGCCTGTTGCGATAGGGCAAGAGGTAATGGTTTTAAACTAAAGGAGGGAAGATTTAGACTAGATATAAGGAAGAAATTTTTTTATGCTGAGGGTGGTGAGCCCCTGGCCCTGGTTGCCCAGAGAGGTGGTAGATGCCCTGTTCCTGGAAACATTCAAGGTCAGGTTGGATGAGGCTCTGAGCACCTCATCTAGTTGAAGATGTCCCTGCTCTTTTCAGAGGGGCTGGACTAGATGGCCTTTAAATGTCCCTTCTAACCCAAATTATTCTACGATTCTATGATTTAGGTTGGAAGACCTTTAAGATCATCAAGTCCAACAGTAAATCAGGACAGTGATTAGATGGAGCTTCATTGGACGGGTTATTTGCAGCCTGGGGTCTCGACTATCTCTGGAATTCTCCCTTGTTTTAACTTGCTCCATCTGCCAAATCAGCACGGGCACAGGCCATTGCTGCATCAGGAGGCAAGGACACACTGTCTGCAGCCGACAGATTGCTTGGTCTTCACGCGGCTTGGTTGCTCATGTGTAAATGGAGGAAATGGCACTAATCTCCCCATTGAAGGCTGCACAAGGTCTCAGGTCATGCGAGCCTCAGCTGGGGCTGGAAACCCAAGCAAAGTTTCAGTCGCCTTTCCAGCAAAGCGCATATTGGAATGGGCTGCACAAGAAGATAGTTTTATTCCCAAATTAATGCCTTTGGTTATGGGGGATAGACTCCAGCACTCTGCTTGCACCACCCGCCCAAAACGCTCCTGCGGAAATGTGGCCGAGGGCCAGCCCAGCCCCAGAGGGCCACGGAGGTGGATGGCAGCGGCACAGCCTGGGGCACGGCCGGTCTCCTTTGCTCCTTCTGCCGGGTCAGAGCATCGGCCGCAGGGGGGGTTGTCCCAGGGAAAGGACATCTCTCGTTCCTCATGCCCCTGCTCAGCGGGTGCTGGTACAGAAGGGTGCCCGACGCCACCGCTGGCTGTCTGCTCCAGGCTGGGTGACCTGCAGCAGCCAGAGCTCCTTGGGCTCAGTGCATTTCTGGCACTATCCAGAGAGGGGCAGAGCCTCCACACGCACGGCCATCCTTCAACCGGTGCGTGAGTCCCTGAGCCTACCTCAGGGAGAAATGGCTGGCTAACAGTGAGTCACTGCCCTTTTCCACTCCCTATCCCTGAAGTTCAGCTTGGCCCCAAGAATCTGTGCTAAGTCCTACCCAGTTTTTTAATCCCCAGGTGAATACCTCTAGGCCTTTTTCAGCCATAAACTCACAGTGACGAATGCCTTAAGCCTTCTCCTTAAGCAACTTTTTCCATGTTTCCTTTCGACTTGCACGTGTGGCAGTTTCCAGACACCTTCGGAGCAGCAGTCTGAAGCTATGGAGGAGGAGAGCTCTGCTCCCTCGGACTGGAGGTGCCCGATGCTCAGGCAGAGCCTTTTCAGGGTGCACCAATCCTTGGGGAACAAACCCCACGGTGAGCTACCCCCTGCTACCCCCCAGGTCTCTCCTCTTTCCACAAGTGCACACTTGATCATCCGCAACGCGCAGAGGCCACGTGATACCGTAAGTTATCAACGACGGGCAAAAGGAAACTCACAATGTCACCCTCGTGAGAGGTGCTGAGAAAAGACACGACAACTGCGCCTCATGTCCCTTAGTCACCCTATAAAGGGTATTCTGATGCTACCCTCGCGCAGCCCTTTGAAGATAAAGGAAGGGCTTGTTGGGAAACGGCCTGAAAATAGTTTTCCCAAATCGGCTGCCTGGTGATTTTCCCCACAAAGCACCTTTCAAAATGATTTACGCTAATCTCACAACTAGACTAAAAATGTTACATAGGGACAGGGTAGTTTGTTTTGCACCCACTCCCTCTTTAAACGTGCCCTCAGTCTGTATCTCAGCACAACTTAGACCCCAGTCCTAAACCAGGAAAGTTCTGGGCAAAGGACTCTTGAGGCAGATTTTTACAGAGGGTCTGTGTGTCTAAAAGAGAGATTTGCAGGTCCGGTAGAACTTCTTTACCATCTCTTTGTTTTTTTAAGAAAGACATTGATTATTTATTGGATCTTTAAAAAGCAAAACACCTAAAGATGGGCTAAGTGTTGACCCATACTGTAATGATATGGAAAAAACCCACACGTGAAGCTCTGTTAGCGCGCGGTTATGGCAAATTCAGTTTCTATACACAACCTGGATGAGGCATTGAGATTGCAGGGCTGGGTTAGAAAAACCCAAGGGCTGGGTTCAAAAACCCAAGGGTTGGGTTAGAAAAACCCAAGCAGGAGTCCCATGGTTTCAGTGTCTTCCAATAAGCACTTACTGCCTTTAGCCTTTTGTAAGGGCTCAATTTGTCCGAACCGCTGAAAAAAACACCCCTTAAGGAGCGTGCTGTGATGAATTGCAGGTGTAAGTGCATGCAGTCCTGTCGCCTGAACGCGAGGACAAGTGGGAGGACACACGTGAACCACCCTTACCTAGCTGTGTCGTAGGAACACGGATGTTTTCCGCTGGGGTGTAGAAAGCCACTGGGATATTCCCAGCTGCTAATTGTCATGGGGAAAGATGTGATTTTCTTGTATGTTAAGCAATCCGACAACCCTTCCTTCCCTGGATTTTGCAATTCTGTGGTCTTGTTCTCCTTGTTACAGTAACCTTAATTTGGGGGTTGGGATTAATTGTGTGTCCTGCACTGCTCACTTGGCCCAGGGAGCAGCGTGCAGTTATGCAGCTGTGACCTTCATTCCAAGTTAGCAGAGTTTCTGCAAATTAATCTCCTTTGTGCTTCACAGAGCTGCTCAAGTAACAGAATTTCCTTATGGGAAATGCCAATATTTCAACATTTATTTTTGCCCTATTTTGGAACAAAAGGTCCAAATTTCAACTCTTGCAACACGTGAGGTTCAGGAAAATTCAGAAATGTAAAGAAATGTTTTGTTTTGGATCAGAATGATGTAAGTCAACTCCCATCTGAGCTGTAATATTTCTTCATGTGAGTGCCTCTCATGATAATTTTTTTGCCCGAGCTGCCACAGTGCATCATCCCTGATGCAGCCTGGAGGGAGAGCAAAGGCCAAGGAGGGCTAAAAGAGAAAGAGCACGCGATGCAGGTCTCCCTGACAGCACCTGCCAGGACATTTTGCTTAGAATTTCTGATTGGACAATGAAAGTGATAGTTAAAAAATGGTATATCACAGAATCACAGAACGTCGGGGTTGGAAGGGACCTCTGGAGATCATCGTGTCCAAGCCCCGGCCACAGCAGGGTCACCCAGAGCAGGTGGCACAGGAACGCATCCAGGCGGGGTTGGAATGTCTCCAGAGACGGAGACTCCCCCACCTCTCTGGGCAGCCTGTGCCAGGGCTCTGACACCCTCAAAAGAAAGAAGTTCCTCCTCGTGTTGAGATGGAACTTCCCATGGTCAAGTTTGTGCCCGTTACCCCTTGTCCTGTCCCCGGGCACCACTGAGAAGAGCCTGGCCCCATCCTCCTGACACCCCCCCTTTAGACATTGATGAGCATTGATGAGATCCTCTCTCGGTCCTCTCTTCTCCAGCTGAACAGCCCCAGGGCTCTCAGCCTTTCCTTATAAAATAGATGTTACAGTCCCCTCATCATCTTTGTCACCTCTGCTGTCCCCTCTCCAGCAGTTCCCTGTCCTTCTGGAACCGGGGAGCCCAGAACTGGACCCAGCGCTCCAGACGCGGCCTCACAAGGGCAGAGCAGAGGGGGAGGATGACCTCCCTCCACCTGCTGCCCACGCTCTTGATGCCCCCCAGGATGCCATTGGCCTTCTTGGCCACAAGGGCCCATCGCTGCCTCATGGGCATCCTGTTGTCCCCCAGGACTCCCAGGTCTCTTTCCACAGAGCTGCTCTCCAGTGGGTCAGCCCCAACCTGTCCTGGGGCAGGGGGTTATTCCTTCCCAGGTGCAGCACCCTACACTTGCCCTTGTTGAACTCCATGAGGTTCCTCTCTGCCCAGCTCTCCAGCCTGTCCAGGTCTCACTGGATGGTGGCACAGCCTTCTGGTGTGGTATATCCCAGGACAAAAATTATTACCCCAAATTTTTGACTGAGTAGTTTCAAGTGATGCATGAGACAAACTTTTGTGAGCTCCTGAAGTTTCTCTCATTCAAAAGTGCCCTCATTTTCTCCTTGGTTCTGCTGAGAATGTATGTGATTGATTGAGACGTTTCAGCTATTTTGAATCCCAGCTCATGCTCCCTGCTTCTCCCAGGTGCACAGGGAACTTGTGCTGCACAATTTGAGGAGGAGCTCTGTTTCAGGAGTTCGTGTGATCTGTTTTGTACCATTTTTTTAGAAATCCCTGTATGTTACTGTACAGGCTGAGGCAGCATGAACTGCAGATGCCTAACGTGGTTGCTCTGGTGATGCCCGAAGTCTTAAAAACAACATTTTCTCAAACTGCTCAGCAAACTTTACTGACGTTTCCACTGGAGAATGAATCCCCTGCTCCCTCCTGAAAAGGCTCCCTGGTGGAAACTCACCTGGATTCCCATAGCATGAGGTGTGAGCAGTCATTTAGCTTTTCTTCCCTGCCCTAATCCACCTCTGACTCTTCCTTCCAGCCCCATGCCTTTCTACTAGCACTACAAACTGCCTAGAGGTTGTTCTGCCTGATATGTTTGAAAGAGGCTTGATTTCAGTTTCATGCCATAAACAAGATCCTTCTAAAGAAAGAACTTGTGTGTTGTGGTTGACACACTGGAGGGAAGGGATGCCAACCAGAGGGACCTGGACAAGCTGCAGAGGTGGGCCTATGTGGACCTCATGAAGTTCAACTAGGTCCTGTTGGGGCCAAGTGCAACATTCTGCACCTGGGTTGGGACAATCCCAAGCACAGACCCAGGCTGGGGGATGAATGGCTGGAGAGCAGCCCTGAGGAGATGAACTTGGGGGTGTCGGTGGGTGAGAAGCTCCACACGCCCCGGCACCGTGTGCTGGCAGCCCAGAAACCCCCTGCAGCCTGGGCTGCATCCCCAGCAGCGTGGGCAGCAGGCGAGGGGGGGATTCTGCCCCTCTGCTCCACTCGGGGGAGACCCCCCTGCAGTGCTGCCTCCAGCGCTGGGGCACCGACAGCAGAAGGACACGGAGCTGTTGGAGCGGGGCCAGAGGAGGCCCCGGAGATGCTGGGAGGGCTGGAGCCCCTCTGCTGGGAGGACAGGCTGAGAGAGCTGGGGGGGTTCAGCCTGGAGAAGAGAAGGCTCCGCGGAGACCTTCCAGCCCCTGCCAGTCCCTAAAGGGGCTCCAGGAAAGCTGGGGAGGGACTCTGGAGCAGGGAGGGGAGCCACGGGACGAGGGGGAAGGGTTTGAAACTGGAAGAGGGGGGATTGAGATGAGATGTGAGGCAGAAATTGTTTGCTGTGAGGGTGGTGAGCCCCTGGCCCAGGTTGCCCAGAGAAGCTGTGGCTGCCCCATCCCTGGAGGGGTTCAAGGCCAGGTTGGCCAGGGCTTGGAGCAACCTGGGCTGGTGGGAGGTGTCCCTGCCCAGGGCAGGGGGTGGCACTGGGTGGGCTTTAGGTTCCCTTCCCACCTAAACCATTCGATGGTTCTAAAGACCTGTTTTTGGCTTGCTTTGATGTATTTATACATTTAACTCTACCCTGTTTTATATTTTACCCATGACTTCAGAATGCAGCTTTCTTCCATGGTTTGTGCAGCATGGAGACAGTTCTAACGTCCATGTGGCAATGTTTTCTTCCATGAGCAGACTGCCTCTGTCCTTCCTCCCCACCACCGCTCTGCCTCCTGCGGTCTGTGCTCGGCTGTGCTTTGTACAGCCCAAGCAGCTTCCCCAGTTCTCATGCTCCCAGGTTTCTCCCTGTTCGCTGGTGCAGTTTCTGCGCGCAGTAGAGTTTCCACGCGGATGCTGACAGCCATCAGCTGACTGGTCGTATACAAGCGCAGAGTTTGCATTCTTTGTTAAGACGGCCAGAAAATCCCTTTCTGCTTCTGCAGTAGATCAGTCATAAAAAGCAAGGGGCCAGAGCTGTCTCTTCTACGCTCTACCGGCATTTTAGCTGTTAACCACCTCTTTACACGTACTGCGAGATGTCTCTTTTTGCACTAGGCAGTTCTCTCGCAGTCACTAAGTTTCGACAGCTGAATTCCAGACGTGCCCAAGTGCTCTGGCTGCTCGAGGGACAGGTGCGTACGGCAACCTCACAAGTGAATTCACGGCAGGTAGAAGCATTTCTCAGGGCCCATCGCCATACCCCGTTCGAAGCACTATGAAACGCATCCTGCCAGAATGAGGGACGGCATCGCTCCCAGGAGGGATTGCCCTTACAAAGATATTATTTCTTACTGAAACTCTCAGATGCAAATTCATTCAGTGAGAATGTTTCCTGCTGTGGAGAGGGTAGTGTTCAATGCAGCACAAGATGGACGTGCCTTGCCCTGGGAGGAGGGAGAAGGCAGGGTACATACTATGGATGGGCCTTTCCCCATCCCTTCCTCCACATCCTTATTTCTGAAAACCAGTATCCACTCAGCAAGAGGCAATTCTTACCAGGTTAGCTGAAAACCCATAACAGAGTGAAAAGAATGCGATCTCTTCTTATCCCTTCATCTCTCCTGCCTTGTCTGATCTCACTCCATCCCTTCTGAGTGATGCTTTTCAAATAGTGAGGCTCAAATCTGAGATGGTTTCTTCATAGTCCAGGGTCTTTTCTGGGGATATTCACCTTTACGGAATTTTTCTCGCTTTGCCCTTTCTCTGCCCCATTCCCTCCCCAGCAGCTCTTCCCTGCTGCCCTTCCCCGGCTCCCCAGGCTCCCTGCCGCCACGGCCGGTTGGGGATGGGGCGACCAAGAATGGCTGGTGAGAGGGGAATCCCACCCAATTTCAGGATAAGGGTTGGGCTCTTAGGAAGCACAGGTTATTAGATTGGAAGCAATCAGTCTGGAACAGCCTCTGGCTTTAGTGGTGTTAACAGGTCCCTGGGCAGCCAGGGAGGGGGAAATTTAATCTTCAAGGCAGGGTGGTGGCATCCTGAAGGACAGCGATGGTAGCTGGGGGAGCAGCTGTGCGGAGGGGAAGCTGCAGAGCTGCATGTAGGGTATACCGTATTGCGCTGCATATTTGACTGCAATTTTTCTGCAGCCAAGCAACACAAAAATAGGAAACTATTTCTTGGCAGCAGCAGCAGTGCCCTGAGCACTAGCGGACACAATTATTATTTGTTTCTGCAGGTGAGACACCACGATACTGCACCTCCACGTACACCCTGCTCCATATCAATAACCTGGAATGTCTGAACTGGCAATTAATTCCCGCAGGGGGATGGCTTGCATGGCTTTCCAACAGCGGCATGTGCCTTTCTTTTGGGCATTCTGCATTAGTGAGTTGTACAAACTAGAGAAAGTCAAAAAGCCTTCCTGTTGTTTCAGGCAGCTTGGTGTGGTACTACTGTGGACTGAGTCTGCCTTCTCTCAGCTGGGAAAACAGGATGGAAAAGCTTTACTAATGCTGCTCCGATGATATATTTGTCCAAATTTAACTTGGACCATTTTCTTTGTCGTTCTCCACAAGGTATTGCCATTGGCATTGTGCTCTTCTCCCACAGCTCCCACTGCTGTATGTGTGTATATGTATTACAAGGACAAAAGGGACCAATTGTGATCATCTAGTCTGACCTCCTTTTTCAGGACAGGAATAGCCCTGTGTTAATTAATTATCTTTTAGTGGAATATACTATTTAGAAAAATTTCTGCACCTGCATTACTCTCTTCTGGTGGTGATGAATTCACCACAATTCCAGGCAAATTATATAAGCCTGGGTCTACCTGACCCTGGAAATTATGCATGATCATTAGGAAGAAGCAGTCAACTGCTGCTGTAGAGAAACCGAAATGGACTTACTGATGTTAATGGTAATACTGACATTGACACACCAAGAGGCCATAGCTTAATCAATACTGATATGCAAGCACTCATGCATATACAGCACCTGCAGACACAGTCTTAGAGGCTAAAATGCAAAAGAGATCTGGCGTATGAAAAGCCTGCGGCAGTCACTGGGGCAGCAGCACCTCCAAGTTTCTTCCAGATACCCCCTCAAATCATCGCTTCCCTCGGTGTAGATTCACGTGGTTCCTCCTCTTCTCCTCCCAAGGGAGATCTTAGACTACAGACCCAAGTGTTGCGTTGACTTCTGGGGTCTGATTTTGCAATTTGCTTTCCATTGGGAGCCTATCCAGTTATTCACTGGCTTTCTGGAAGGAGAAGAATTCAAAACTACAAGACTTTAGAGAAAGCAGAGCTCTAGAGGAAACCTATGCCCTCGGTTTCCTTCACAGAATTGCAGAATCCCCTAAAACCAGCTGCTTTCAGCCACCGCTGATGGACTTTCATTCCCTCAAGTTCTCTCTAGGAAAAGCACCCCTACCTCTCTCTTCCGGAGAGACTTTATTTCACTGTTTTTATGACACCCTTCTGTCATGTTTCTTAGGCCCCTAATTTTGACAAAACACCTGTTCACCTTGGGGTAGAGACATGCCCTAAGGTCCCCAAATGGAGAACCCAAAGGTTCCCGCATCTGGCAGGAATCTTCACATCTTCCCAATGTGAAGCATCTCCTGGAAAGACACAGGGTCTCCTCTTAAGGACTGCAGGTGATATTAAAGGCATGTCCTTGCCTATCTGCCATTGTAGCCAGAGAACGGTACTTATATCAAAGTCGTATTTAGCTATCTGCCTATCTGTGGATCTTGCCCAGTCAGCAAGATCTCTGTCAGATCATTCTTTTAGAGGTGTAAGTACATTGATGCAGTGTTAAGTCAATAAACCAGCTTTCACATTAACAGTCGAAAAGGTTGAGCTTCATGAGGGGAGACCTCCTTGCCCTCTACAACTCCCTGAAAGGAGGGTGCAGAGAGGTGGGTGTTGGGCTCTTCTCCCAGGGGAATAGTGACAGGACCAGAGGAAATGGTCTGAAGCTGCGGCAGGGGAGGTTTAGATTAGATATCAGGAAGAATGTCTTTGCTGACAGAGTGGTCAGGCACTGAACAGCCTGCCCAGGGAGGGGGTTGAGTCACCATCCCTAGAGGTGTTTAAGAAACGTCTAGATGTGGCACTTCAGGGCATGCTCTAGTGGCACAGATTGGAGGGGGTTTGGTTGGACTCGATGATCTCAAAGGTCCTTTCCAACCATGAAGATTCTATGATTCTATAAGCATTTCACCTCCTGTTACATCTTTGATCTCTTCGAAGTATTTCATGGGAAAGTATGGCCTTTCCTTCAAACAGTTCTCCAGAGCTGGTGTCTCAGTGACAGTTTTCCCCCAGTTGGTGGTGCAGAAGGGTCTGCTGGACACCTTTCACCCACCGAGACCACACGGATTTGGTGCCCGGGTCTCCCAGGCAGCGCGTACACACAATACTGGGCTGTCATCCAGAAGGTCACCCAGAGGAGGGTGTTTCCAGCTGCCTGTCCCCTGCCAACACGCAGCACGGCTGTAAAGGGTGATCACGCCCTGCGGGATCCCTTCTGCCTCTAACCCAGCACCCTCGCTGAGTTCCCTGGAAGGGAGTTTTCTCCTCATCCCCTATCACGGATCAAAAAGCAGATGGGTGAAGCGGTGGCCCCACGCGCCGGTGGGTGTCGGGCAGGACCGCAGGGCCCAAGCCATTGCACAGAGAAGGTTGGAGTGGTGCTGGCTGCACCCTGTCAACGGAGGCAACGCAAACTGTCTCACAGCTCATTACAGAAACTGAGCCAAAGGGAAGGCACGTTCCCAGCTTATCAGGCCACCTCCTCTGTGAGCTCTCTGATCTACTTTTCCAGTGATTGTTCCTGACCTAGGAGAAGCCCCTGAGAAATCTCACAGTTCATAGCCTGCAGCTAAACGGGCATCCGCAAGCAGCCACGGTGGGGAGCCGGGAGCGTGGCACGCGCGGTCTGACTAACCAGCTGGAAAATTCCACTCCTCTTCGTCGCAGCAGACCATGCTGAAGCACTTGGGAAGCAAACCTTGCCAGCGGTGTGTTTATCTGCTCGCCAGGCTACGGCTCTGCTTTGCTCCCATGAATTGTGCCACATTTTCCAGGATACCTGCACTATCTGCTCAACCCTCGTTTAGCACTGTGATAAGAGGTAGCTCTGGACCAGTGGCCTGCCTCCTTTGCTCCGCTTTATAATGTTTTTTTTTAGCACTGCTGACAGTCAATACAGAGCGACATGAAGGGTGAGGCTCCGGAACGGGGATGCCGGCAGAACTGACCTCTCCTCCAGCTCTGGCCGTGCTGAGCACCAGAAACCAGTTCCTCTGATGCTTTCGCTCCTTGCACCTCTGCTAAGTGATCAGCTCTAGACAACCTCTCCTCACCCCCGCCTAACGCAAAACCCGCTAAATTCCATAAAATCGGTCAAACAACTTACAATAGCCTCTTCTTACTTAGAGACTATCAAACCATGAATTATGAAGTAATGCTGATAAACGCTAGCCTTTCAACGCTGAAGGAATCCCGACTGGCTGACGATCGGAAAGTGTTCACGTGCTCCCAGCTCCCATCCCTCTCTCTGCCTCATTTGCTCACATTTTTCCCCCTTCTTGGCATATTCCCACCCGTGCACATGCTCTTACCTTCTGAATTTGCAGCGGCGCTCGCTGTAGGTTTGTTTAATCCCCCGTCAGAAAGGGAGGAAGAAAGCCTGCGAGCGCCTGGGCAGAAAGCCTCATGCTACAATGTCACTCGGGTCACCAGCATGCACCCGGTGCTGACCAATGGGAATAAATCCCATGGGAATTAGACAGCTGTAAATCCTGGAAACTATGCTTCGCACTTCGAATGTACGTTTGCTGGTTTGTAGTACTATGCCATGAAACAATGCACAAACCTTTGGATCTAAGCAGCGAATCAAGAAAGAAACATGATTCAGACTTTTCCCTGTAACACCCCTAAAACACGGAGCGTCACTCACTAGCGGCCACAAGGCACCCCACCCCCCTGCTTCTGATCACGGGAGGCACAAGGAAACGTGGAACAAGCAGTTCCACAATTATCCAAGGGATCCAACGTCCCCCTGTGCAGCAATAACCCGCTCTTGGCGCTGACGGAAGGGGAGCGAGGCTCAGGGAAGCAGTGCTCTCTGCAGGGTTTTACTTAGGGACTAAGTAACGAGGTTATTAATAAGGCTTCAATTCCGTGAGATGGTTCCCCTTAGATGACAGGTTTTTAGATGCATATATAAGTTTCATCCACAGGTTTAAAACATTGCCTCAAAAAAGAGTTTGATGGGGGAGGTCTGTTAGTACTTTTCAGGTCAGCTAATTTAAAATATGTTATCAGAAGAGGGACTAAAATTTAAAGAAGTGGTGCTTTCTCGGTCTGACCAGCATTTCACGGATCTAGCACAAAAATGACTTCTTGAGTTGTGGTTAAAATGCGTATCTTGCATAGCTGCGATAGGAAATGTGAAAGACTGGAGCGAGCGCAGCGACACGGTCGGTACCCTGCCTTTACCCACGGGAAGCCCAAAGCAAAGCTGCCTCTCCAAGGTCAGCAGTGCGTGAGCATCTGTTCACAAAACCTGGATTTGTGTGAACTTTGTAAGAACAAATTATATTAGAGATCTCCCTCATCGCCTATTCCCGTGACAATGGGAAAGGGCACAAAAATCTCTGAAAACCAGCAGTAAGAAAGAGTGTTTCCTGATCTTTGCAAGTCCCGTAGTGCCTTTAATGCTTCCCTGGACCAGGAGCCCTGCCCACATTTGGGATCTCCTGTATGAATAACAACAAAATCTCCACACAAAATTGAGGAGCAATCCGAACATTACCTTTCCAGGGTTCTCACCGTACCTTCAGGCTGTAGCCCTGGAGCAAAGCCTGTGGAGGGCTCGGGAAGCGGGGGGAGCCCAGGTTTGCTCAGGAACCAGCCCCTGCTTGCCCAGGTTCAACGACAGCATCTGCAAACTCCCAATTGCGGAGTAAAGCCAGGCACCAACCTCTTGGAGATGGAAAGAGACGGTGTGGAGAGGAGCAGTTATCCAGAAGGATCACATCCACGGCTCGCTCCTGATTCCTTCTTGCGCCTGTGATGTCTACCAGCCCCCGTCTGCGAGGCCCCCCCGTTGCCACCCCTCCAGCACGGGGCCGGGCTGGCAGCCGGGGCTGGGACAAGCTGTGGCAGCGCAGGGCTATCTCCCGGGCCAGCACTATGCACAGATAGCGGCACGGCGAGAGCAGACAGCTGGCAGGGCCCAGACCCTGCTCCCTTGCTGCCGGGAGACATGGGGCAGTGGCAGCTGACGGCAGCAGGAGCTGCTGGAGGGCAAAAGCAGAAAGGAGCCCGGAGGCCTGAAGTCAGGTGTTGCAACACTGAGAGCTGAGGGAGGCAGAGCTTGTCCTGGGGATAAAATTGACTACACCTGATAATAATGCTGACTGCTATTAATAATGAACCATTTGCAAAGCCAAAACAGGAGGACCTTCTCAGAGCACACAATCATGCGCTGGTGTCCCTGGGAAAGGCCAACCAAACTCTGTTCCGAGCCCTGAGCGCTACAGCTGTGACTTCCAGCACAGGGATGGCGCCGATGCCATGCTTGCTGCCGTGTCTGCTGGCCCAGGCTGATCCAGCTGCAGAGCTGCTCACTGTGTGGTTGCTCTTGCACGGCGCTGTGTGGCATCCTGCAGACGCATTGCCTTGCTGGGAGTGCACTCCCGGACCGCTCAGGTGATGCTGTGGTGCTTGGATATCCCACATACCAACGTATGAAGGTGTTGCTTACAGGTTTCCCAGGGAGGTTGTGGCTGCCCCATCCCTGGAGGGGTTCAAGGCCAGGTTGGCCGGGGCTTGGAGCAACCTTGGCTGGTGGGAGGTGTCCCTGCCCAGGGCCGGCGGTGGCACTGGGTGGTTTTTAAGGTCCCTTCCAACCCAAAGCGTTCTGTGATTCTGTGATTCCCTTAGCTCAGGCTGCCTTGGCACCACAAGGGTTTCCCTGAAGGCTATGGTGGGATCCTTTTAGAAAGGTCTTGCTGTCCAGCAGGTCACCAGTGGAGGCAGCTCGTCTGACCTCCAGCCGAGTGTCCTGCACAGCCCTGTAAACCTGGACTCTTCAGCCAGCGGCCGTGGCACAAACTCCCATGCACAGTATCACGGGGTGCTGCACGCACAAATGTTTTTCAGCAAAAATTTCTTTTCTCCTCGACTGAGAACGATCATTTCTGTATCTCCAGTGAATGGTCTCCTTAGAAAAATGCAAGAATAATCTAAGATGCCAGCACTGTTTCAATAGAGAAATCACCTTTATTGTAACCTGCCTCTGAGAAACAGCTTGATAGATAAATTATTTTTCTTTTTTTCCCCTGCCAAAATAATAAATATCTTACTCTCTTGTTCACAGGCAGTTATAAATCTGCCTCTTACAAAGACAAGTTTGGAAGTGCCTGCTCGCTCTGCAATGAATACATTCACGAGAGCTGTAGAAGATCTGGATTCAGGTCTCTGCTCCATCTTGGCAGGGTTGAAACCCATGTTTTAGGGGTGTAATCTACCTAACGGGCTATTCCAAGTGGTGAACGCTCCGGGTCCCTTGTGTCCAATACAGTTTGTGCACATACTATGTGATAAAGAAGAGCCATAAACAGAAAACTGAGGCAGGGCTGGCAGATGCCTGCGGGACTCGGCACTGATTCAGCAACACTGAACAAGCACAGGTGAAGAAATGCAATCCCAGATTTGTACGCTATGGACCTACCACGGGGGAAGCCACTGAGACCATCCCAGTTTAACTGAAAAATTCAAAATTTTTCTCTCTTTCCTCATGGGTGATGTCTTCCAGCTCTTGCCTTCTCTGGACTCTCCAGTTGTTCCATATCTTTTCTGTGGAAGTCTGTGGCATCCAAACGGGGATGCAGCACTCAAAGCAAAGCCTCTTAGGAGTGGTGATTAGAACGGAAAGCTTGCTTTAGTTTGTTTAATGGCAGCATTTCAGATCTCCTTAGGATTTTTTTTTTTTTTGCAGTAGTGCCTTTTACAGAGCACAGCGACAATCCTGTAATAAACCAGCAAGACGCAGGAATGTGCTAATTCTCAAAATCTCCTGCAGTCCTCTCAGCAGGACAAGTAAAGAAAGCTAGGATTTTTTGGTGTCCATTATACACTAATTTGTCTGACTTTTGCTACACGTTGTATCACAGAGGCGCCGAGAAAAATAAGGATGTGAGGAGGAGATGGAATGAATTTGTTACAACTCTAGCGAGGTGGTGGGAGATCACCAATCTTAATTTCTTCTCAGCTAATTTGCAGGAACCAGACCGCACACCCGACCTCTTCTGGGTGAAAGCCGAGGAGGCAACCTGCCACAGTTACTCTGTACTTTTCATGGCCTGCCTTCATTACAGCCACATCATTTGCAGCCCTCCTACCTTCCTCAGGATCACTCTATTAGCAAAAAAGGGATCCAGTTCAGTTCAGTTATTCAGCAGCTTTGTATTTTTAATTATTTCAGGCCAGCGAGGTATAAGGCAGGCAGCAATGCAGCTTTGCTGAGAACAGTACCTGGGCAATGTCGACCATTGCCCTGTGTCTTACGTACCTCATTTTCCACTTGAGACGTTTTCTTTCTGGCTCTAGGGTTAAGCAAGTAGCAGCAGCATGGAGCAGCTCAACATCAACTTTCATGTGAAAGCCACTTGATGTAGCTGCGATCCGCTCAGACCCTGAAGGACCCATTTATGCCTCACCGTCCTCATCAGCAGAATGGCGACAATGATCTGAATACCCTTTGTAAAAGACGCTCAATTCTACTGGTTTAAAACAAGAAAAGTTTGGCTATTGGAGACTGGTACTGGATTTGGAGAGAGTATTGCTGTGAAACTCAATGTAAGGTCATTATGCAAAACTGAGGAAGGAGACCGACAGTACACATTGCCATGTTTATACCGAACTTTAAAAGTTCTGCAAGTTTTGTTTTTTTTTTAAAAGATCAGCAAAAGTGTGTTCTCTTTGGGTTCGTCAATTCATGGTTTTGTCTTACAGGAAACTCTTTTTGTTGTACAGAGACAGTCGCCGCCTCTGCATAAACCTCACAACTGAAAACTTGTGTCATCCACTCTGGCACTTCACGCGTGAGAGTTTGCGTGCTCGCACTTAGCTTGGAACGAGGGGAACTGACATTATTTTAACTCAAGACGGCACCCAGCAGACGCGGTGCAGAAGAAAACAGGCGCAGAGAACCAGGTGAGATTTCATCTTCAGCATGTGAAGTGACAGCCATCTGCACGTGTAGCCATGGGAGGAAGGAGTGCTGCAGCTATGGGCACCGATATGTAAAGCGTGTCACTTTAATAATATGGGTAACTGTGATACTGAACTGCTGAGATAAGGGCATCTTTGCTCCAGAATCAGTCGCTGTAGTTACAAACAGTCTCCTCGCTTCGGGTCCCACGCAGGACTGCAAAAAGCTGTGCTTGCACTCAGGTGCAAGCAGCTGCCAGTGTCTAATCCTGCCATCCTCTAGGGAAGCCTATTCCATCTTTTAAAGCCTTGTGGAAAGCTTTGGTAGAGCTGAGGGGCAATTTGGTGCTCGGGGGTCTCTCTGCAGTGACCCCAATGCTTACGGCCTTGCCGGGCCAGGTTGCAGAGGGGCGTCCACTTCAGCTCCCTGAACGGTGCTGTTTTCTGGCAGAGGCGGCAAATGCAGTGTCACTGGTTTCTGAAGTTTTCACTGCCCAGTCCAGGAGTGCAGGGTGTGTTTTGGCCAGGAATATTTGGCATCGTATACCCTGGTCAATGCGAGGTGCCTGCGTTATCCCAGGTGGTACGTTGCTGCTATGCCCCTGATTGGCCCCAGAGTAAAATTTTAGAGGGAGGGTGGTGGAGATAGTCCCAACTTGTCAGTGAGGCAGGAGTTTATTGCTCGTCTTGTGTCACTGCAGGAATCTATCACTGTTGGCCATAGCCTTTTCCTGTACAGCTCTGATGTTTCCCCATAGCTTCTCCAATGTGATGTCTCCGGGGCAGTGCCTCCTACAATCCTGGAGGTAAAATGTGCTGGGGTAAGCGGTGGCAGGAGCAGTGTCAAGGGAGACTTCTGACAAGTTGTTTGGCCCCTCTGCACCTGCCCTCTCCTGTGGCCATAAAGAACATGGATTTGAGAAATGAGGGCGGGTGTGCTGCCGTCCCGGCACCTTGGGATCCTCCCTGACCTCAGCATCTCCAGCGCCCTGTCTGGTGTGAGAGCACGTGCCCAGCCCATACACTTTGGCTAAGCAGAAAGTTGAGGTGTCCGTGCCTAATGCCTCCCAGGAGCTAAACTGCCCAGGGATGTTAACTGGGGAGAGGCGCGTGCGGGTTAATGCTGGGAAGGCAGAAACACACGAGAAGCCTGTGCTGACTCTCAAGAGGGGTCAGGGTTGCTGCAGTTGGTGGTTAACGTAGGTATAGTACCCTGGTTGACAAAGGTATAGTGCCCTGCTCAGCACGGCCACGGGACCAAATGCTTATCCTGAGCTGCAGCCAGAGCTGAACACGCGGGGCCCCTCTGGAGACGTCCTTCGCCAGATGCCTTTGTCTCTGCGTCTCATGCTCAGCTTACTTAGTTTTTTTCTGAGTCTAGGAAAATGCCGTTTAGAATAAAAATTGGAACTCACCTAATCAGTGATTTCCCAAGAAAGCATTCTAACTGCCTAATCAC
This sequence comes from Rissa tridactyla, assembly GCF_028500815.1. Classification (NCBI taxonomy): domain Eukaryota; kingdom Metazoa; phylum Chordata; class Aves; order Charadriiformes; family Laridae; genus Rissa; species Rissa tridactyla. Next base: position 5,247,443 of record NC_071487.1, read on the forward strand.
AAAATTGTCGTGGCAAAAGTCATGCTGGCTGATAACCCCAACTAGCAACATCCTTAGGGACAGACACTCATTATAAGGCACATCCCAAAGCTTTTATTCCTCCTTAACATACACTACAGTTTTGAATGTCCACAGTCTATATTTCTAGTTTTTCCAATTGTTTTTGATGATATTTTTTCAGTGCTAGGTCTTGAAGCCAAGACAGGCCTCGACTGCTTTTGATACAGGCAAAAATGCTCCAGACTGCTAGAGAAACTTTGAAAACATCAAGGAGGTGAAGAAGACAGAAGAGACCAAAGGTATTGACTGTTTGCAGGTGTATCTGCAATCTGTTAAGTCGTTTCCCTAGAAGAGCAACCCTCCTGCTACTACACAGCCTTTGCAGACCTGCACCCATGCACTATGTGCCTCCAGATTTATGGCCTTTCTTTTGTGGGCTCGTGCAGCACCTCTAAATTTAGATGGGCTGAAATCCCGTGGCCTGGCGCTACAGCCCAGGGTACCAGCTGTTTAGAGATGCTAAACAGAGAGGCAAGAAGATAACGAATCGCATGAGCGTAGCCAAAAGCAAGGAAGTGAAATTTTTGAGCAAGAAATTGTGAAAAAATCAAGTGCTCGCTTCCCCATCTAGTGGTTATGTCCAGGAGGATGAATGCTCCAGGAAAAATCAGCTGCTGGTCTCTGGAGGCTGTGGCTGTGCACATGCACCTTTGGGAGTGAACTCCAGGATCAAACACCAGGAATGTGGGCTTACGTGTTTTTGCACACCGATCCTATTCAGATGGACAGGCAGTTGCAGTTATAACTGTCCGTGCCCGCTTCCCCTTCTACCCGCACAGCTCATTTCAGACAGTCTTTAAGAATGAAAGAGATCAAATATTTCGCAGAATCATAGAAAGGTATAGGTAGCGCAGGACATTTTGTACTTTAACTTGCTGCTCGAAACAAGGCTGACTTCCAAGTTAGATCAGGTTACTTGGTTGAATTTGGTCCAGTTGAAACTCTCCAAGGACAGAGATTCACCCCCTCCTGGGTCCGTATGCCAGTACTGCTCCACCACCTTGGGAAAGCACTTCAAGAAAACAAAGTCCTAGGAAAAACAATGCTCTCCAGTCCTGTCAGAGAATGGGTGTAAGACTCCCTTTGTGCCTGCACGCTGGGCCAGCTGCGGAGGAAATGCTGTTTGCGCGTTAGCTCTTAGGTTGTGCCAAATACAGGCCCGAACTGCCAGCAATGCAGGGAGGTGAGCGAGATTTCTAAGCCTTTGAGTTCAGACCCCGAATAGCCCTAATTACTGAAAGCCTTCTTCACACTTTCAGGCTCCATCATCACACAGAACCCAAAAAGCTATGAGGACTACCAGTGCATTGATTCGGGTCCTGGACCAGTGTGCCTGGGGGGTCAAAGCTCGGGAGCAGCATTCACATTTCAAGCAAATTAGAGATGTGATCTACAGACTGCGAACCCTTCTAAGGCATTTCTTTGTGTTTGTGAGGGGGCTCAGTTGCCCCTGAGCACATGCACTTTGCTGGAAGTGAGTCAGAACTCGGAGCGACCCAGCTTGCTTCCTCCATCAGCTTTTCCCGGGAAGGCAGCTTCAATGGTCCCCACCATAGCATTTTTAGGACTGTGCCCGCAGATCCTGTGTTTTGGCGCATCCCTTCAGCCCCTCATGGCAAGCAACACCTGGCCCTCTGCTCCCAGGCCTAGGAAGTCTCCTTCTTGCTATCCTAGACCTCCATCTAGTGGGTGCTGGTGATCACGCCACAGCCACAGAAGAGGGTGAAGCCATGGCCGGTGGAGACCAGGTTGCTCCCCTGAGCTGACCCGCACGCGATGTCCGGGTGAACAGGGCTGTGTGCCAGCAGGAAGCCATTTAAATTCCAGAGTTTCACTCAGCTGGGCTGTTTGTTACATGCAAAGCAATTCACACAAAAATATTCCCCTTCTTGTCTGCGGCGCGTTGCCCCATGCTGTTACAGGAACTGCATACAGTTCCTGGAAATGCTGAGCGAGCCCCATAATATTCCCTTATTTCTGTAATCCAGGTTCGGTTCTGGCATGTGTTGAGCATGTGAGTAGCTTCACTTGAGAATCAATCCACGTTTCACTGTAGCAAGCATTTTATCTTGTAGATTTTCCCACTGAAATCATTGTGAATCCTTACAGATGAGGATATTACAAGGAACTGAATTTCCTAACAGCCTGAAAGCCTTCTGAAACTATACCAGCTGCCAGAGACAAGGTGTAGGCTGTGTAGGTGGTTGCTTCCTCACATGGACTTCATCAAAACTGTCAGATGACCTCTTTCCTTACAGCTGGAGAAAGATTGGTAGCTTTCCTTCCTCAGGGAAAAACCTGTGGCTCAGTCCTCCCTAAGTGAGAAATAAATGTTTCATAAGAAATCACCTGCTGAGTTAGAACCTCTGAAAACATTAATGGTGGTAACCAACATCACTGTCATGTTGTTAAAGACCCTCACAGCAGCTTATGTGCAACTGTTAGTTTCCAATGATGAACCGCTACCTTCACGGTTGCAGGTGCCTTGAAATCAGGCCAACAAATGCCTTTTCTTTATTGTTGTAATTTCCAGCAAGCAAACATTTGTAAATCTGTGGCTTGGCAGCAGTTCAATAACCCAATGTCATTAACACAGCAGCTTCTGGCTGAGGATCATGATCCACAGGAGGTCTCAGCCTTCACAAGAGGGATCGGGATTGCAACAAAACATCATTATGAAGCGGGTCTCGAAGACCCACAGACATGGTCTGGCAGCTGGGAAGGCCTGTGACATTGGTCAGCTGAGTTTGGCATAAACCCATGCTGCTGATGAAAAAGGAAGCCCTGTCCTTCCTGAGGTTGCTTGTCCCCGCCAGCTCTTTTGTGCCACAAGGAATCAGCCCTCTGAGAAGTGATTCCATCAGTGCAGAGACAAGTTAAAAAAAATAGTTTTTCAATGGGATCAATTCTAGCAGAACCTGACTTACGCAGAGTCCTGGATATGTTTCACAATTAATAATGGTCTGAAAATCGTCAAAAAAATATCACTGAAAATCGTAGAAGTGCTGGTAGAAGGGACTTCTGGAAGCCGCTGGTAGAAGGGACTTCTGGAAGCCGCTGGTAGAACTTTCTGCTTGAGCCAGGTCCCCCACCAACAGCAGACAAGATGGTGCATCTACTGACCGGCATGGTGTGAACATCTAGTGACTACCTTCTTGTCCAGGGCACCGGTAGAGCGACAGAATTGCAAATGAGATCATGATTAGCTGTGGTGTTGTCTTCACTCTAGAGCCTCTGTTTCTTTTCCTGCTGATGAGCGCTTACGGCTATCAAAATGCCAAGTGATGTTGTTACTACATTGCTATGGAACACAACGCCCTGGAAATCTTTCAGGGTCTGAGCTCATCCGAATTACAAAGTCTCAGAAGTAGAAAACCTTCAAGCAGGGTGGGTTGTTTTTTTTTTTTTTTTATGAGGGCTCAGCCATGGAAAAATATTAAATTTGTCAAAGTCATGGTGACTTTTAGGCCACGTCCCTTTAGAAATGCTGACCTAACAATAGTACTAATCAGAAAGTATGGCATTTATAGTATCTTAATGGCATGCACCCAAAATAGATTCTAGTTACATCAGCAAGTTGACAAGCTCACAGGGTACAGATAACTCTTGTAATTAATTTCTAAAAGTCACAGGAACTGTAAAGTTGGTGTGGGTGGAGTTTGCTTTTTATTGAAACAATAAAGTGCCAGAATCACATTTACCCCGGTATTATTATAGACTTACTTGAAGGTAAATTAAATCAGAATCTGGCCTTCAAACTCTGTTAGGATAAAACTGTTAATTTTCCTCTCATGTTAATGATGCTGGAGAAGTATGGGCTCTAATTAGAACATGAATAGAGAACACACTGTGACCTGCTGGCTTTTAAGGTCTAGTGAGTGTAACTTTCTGAGGTACGTTCTTGCTAAATCACTTCCCCTAACTAGGTCACACCACTCACTCTGCTACTACCACCTAGTCATTAGAGAAGCACAGTACAGTAATTCCTATAATTAAAGTTGCCCGACATTTCCATGATAAAAAGCATGTTCACAGTTTCTTATACGTTTAACAGGCTTTAATGCTCTGAAGTGAAATTTTCCGTAATGGATATCTGTATCAGAATAAGGGCTTAAATTCAAAATGTAATTATTGTTTTTTAGATACTCCCATAATTGGTAATTACTCTCATACCTTTTCAGTACTAGTGTTCAGCTCAGTTTGTAGGACGTCTGCTTTGGGATTGGAACTTAATTCCATAAAAACTGGAGCTAACACAGCCACGTTGTACATCCCTGAAAATTATGGTTCTTGTGCAATTAGAGAACGCTAATGTCTCCAGCTGAATTCCCTGCAAAACGTCTGCACCAAGTGGGATCCAATTCCTCAGGGCAGAGGCACAGACCAGGTCTAGAGCCATACGTGGACTCAGGCTGCCGTTTGGACACCACACAGCTGCCAGCACTAGGGTCTAGCCCTGTAAGCTGCCAGCGGACACGCACGGAATTCAAAAATCTTACAAAGCTGTTCAAAGTCTAAGGCCATGATCAGAGGAGATGACAAAATCAGCTTTAAGTCAGCTGGGACCAAATAAAAAGTGCTGAAGCCTAGTGACCCGAGTTTCTGCCCGGGGCTAATTCTGGTCTAGCGGTGTTGGTGTTTCTGCCGGCTCGCTCTGACAGCAGGTATTCAAAGACCTGACCTACAGGCCTGTCTGCCAGCTGCTTTCTCCTTGCTTTCTCCTCTGCCCACTCCCAGATTCCAGGGCTGGGTAGGTGAGCTGAGACCTCAGCCCTCCTGTTCTCTTAGGTGCCTGATGGGTATTTTCTTGGCTGCTGTTAGTTGTCAAAAGTTGCATTTAGCCTCTGAAGTTGTATTTAGTCTCTCCGTGCAGCTGCAGCTCTACCCATCAGGATGAAAATCCCGTTCCTGTGTACAAGACCGCTGCTCAAAATTTTATATGAAGAGGGCATTAAGATTGCTCAGCTTTTCCCAGGTGCCTTGTGAGTAGGATGCTTGACAGACAGCAATGATAGCCCAGTTCTTCCAAAGCTTTTTCCTCTTCAGGGAGCAGATGCCATGGTGCTCACTGAATAGTCAACTGACCAGCCTCCCTTGTTGACCAACTTGACCAACTTGACCAGCACTCCTGGAAGTGCCTCCTTCCAGGCACTAGGCATCAGGCTTTGCATTCAAATACTTTGCATTCAGACTCTGCACCAAACACAGAATAATTAATTAATATTAATTACTATTAATTTCCTTGAATGATTTTCTCTGCTGTGTCCCTTTTATTTTGTGTCTCGGATTCTCTCCAGAATTTAGGTGCTTAATCCCCACGGAAATCAATGGGTTCAACAGCCTTGAAGATCTGGGATTTTTTCTAGACAAACAATAGTTTTCCAAATCTCTTACCCATCCCTCCAGAAGGGTGAGGTTCTTGCTCAGGCCTAACCCGAACATTTCTGAAGCCTTGCTATGTGTCTTCCAGCTATCTCTGGATCCCATGGGCAGAGCCCTGCCCTCAGAGGCGCCAGAGATGGTTTGCTCAGGACCACGTGGCACGTCAAATAGTGCTTAACGTGTCCCCTTGAGTGTGGACTTGGCCTTTCCCGATCTACGTGACCCTTTAAAGATGATGGCGTGTGTCTGTTCAGTGACATCAGCCCACTTTCCCCTCCGACGCAGCCACTGGGTCCTGTGGACTTCTCTGGTCTGAGAGTTCTCAAGAGATTCTTGACTTGGTCCTGTCTCTGTCTGAGCCCTGTCTCTAAGCACAGAGACCTGGGAAATCTCCTTGGTGGAGAGTGAAACAAAGACAGCATTTGATGTGCTTTGCCAGTTTCAACTCTAGTTGAGCCTTGGCTTTCCTAACACCAATCCTGTGTGATGAAGAAGTATTTATCTACTCCTCTTTAGTAGTCTGTCCTTCCTTCTGTCTCCTGTATACATATTCTTCTGTTCATTCACGAGTTCTGTGTTTAACTGAGTTTGCCTCCTGACACATCTACTTATTTCCCAGATTGCTGGGAAGAGTGTTCTTGTGCTTGGAGGAAGATGCCCTTAACGAGCTGCCAGCTCTCTTGAGCTCCTTTGTCTTTCAGAGCTGCGTGCCACAGAATCTCACCTCACCTATTCCTGGATTACCCAAAGTCAATCCTCTTGGCCCTTGAAAGGCCATTTGCCTTTCTCACTCCCCTCAGGACCTTGAATGCCACAATTTCATACGGTTGCTACAGCCAACACTCCCACTGATCATCACATTCCCAAACAGTCCTTCCTTGGTTGGGAATACCAGATCCAGGAGGACGTCCAGCTGAACTAGATGGCCTGTCCAGTACCTTTTAGAAACTGCCTGTATTTCTTGTCCTCGTTCAACAGATAATGCAGTTTGAGCTAGTAATCAGACAACTCCAAATAGTATTGTTTGATCTACAGAAAAGTTCCACCAAATGCTGACAACAGACATTGATTTAAATGTAGGTATCCTGTATTTTTTCTAAATTAGTGCCATTTATTTATTCATAGCAACTTTTGTCAGTCCTGCTGTTGTATTCCTGATGGAAAAGTCTCCTCGCAGCTAAAACAGATGGTTTGGAAGCGTGGTACTTGCAAAAGGGATAAGGAACCCGGCCCTGAGGTTCTGCTCTGCCCTCGAGTGATAGCTTATGAGGGAAGTATTCAACCCGTCAGGCGCTGTGCATGCAGTTCTTGCACCATGCCACCAACTTGACGCAAACTGGCTTCAAATTGGAAGAGGGGAGATTGAGATGAGATATCAGGAAGGCATTCTTTCCTGTGCGGGTGGTGAGCCCCTGGCCCAGGTTGCCCAGAGAAGCTGTGGCTGCCCCATCCCTGGAGGGGTTCAAGGCCAGGTTGAACGGGGCTTGGGGCAACCTGGGCTGGTGGGAGGTGTCCCTGCCCAGGGCCGGGGGTGGCACTGGGTGGCCTTTAAGGTCCCTTCCAACCCAAACCGTTCTATGATTAGGGGTACGATTAAAGTTGTCTCTCTCTCGGTGTCTGCCTCTGAGATAGCTGCCGTTGGCTCCCTTACTAATGAGTAGAGACCTAGCCAACGTGGTCAATGAGCTGAGGTTCACTGACCAAAGCAGCCAACAAAATATGGGGCACCATCAAGAGGACGAGCACACAGGAGCGCGGTTGTGTACTATACTGTCTCTGTACTGTGTATACTACACAGTATCACTTTGTGGCCACATAAAGTCTTGGCGCACCTATGTTTTGAGCAGTGTGTGACGTTCTGGAGACGGTAGAGTTAGAGCTCAGAGCAAACGGCAAACAGTCATCTTTGGGATGGAGCAGCAGCCTTCCACAGAGAGGGTTTGAATTCTTTGGTCGGGAGAAACAGCTATGGTCAAGGTTTATACACTGATTAGCTGAATGGAGAATCACTGTCCAGTGAATCCCACAAGGCTGTAACAGTGAGGCACTAACGGACGCACTAAATGGGCATCAAGGATCTGTTTAACGCTGGAGTGAACTTCTGGGTCCGGCAGCCATGGGAGGCCACGGGGGCAGAGGAGATGCCAGGGCTCTGCAGGATGGTGGGCAGCCGGGTCTGCAGGGGCCCAGTCCGACGACCGCAGGTGCTGGGGGCCGCAGAGAGCGATGGGGTTTGGAGGGGATCCCCATAACCTGTCACCGCCGGGGAGCGCAGCCGCGACGCCCGCTCGGGCGGAGGCCCAGAGCTCGGGCGGGCCGCCCCGCTGAGCCGGAGGCGGGGCCCGAGGGCCGCCCGGCGGAGAGGAACGCACGGGGCCCGCCCGCCGCGCCCGAGGTGGCCTCAGGACACCGACCGGGCCGGGCCCCGCCCCGCCCGCGGCCCCGCCGAGCCAGCCGCGCACGCGCGGAGCCGCCATGGGGCGGCCGTCCATTGGCGCATGCGCCGCCCGGCGGGGCGCGCGGTAAGTGGGGTCCGTCCGGCGGCGCGATGCATTGTGGGCGTGATTGAGGAAGTAAAATGGCGGACCTAGCGAACGAAGGTAGGCGGGCGCTGGCGGTGCGCAGCGGTGCCGGCCACGGGCCGCCGCCGGCTTGGCCCCGCGCCGCCGCGGCTCCGGCCTGAGCCGGGCCCCGCGATCCGCTCTCAGAGGCGTGCCCGGGCGCGGGCCCGCCCTCGGAAGCGCCCCCTCCCCGCGGCCCTGTCCCGGCCCCTCTGGGGCGAGCGGCCGGACAAAGGGAGCGCCCGTCCGGGCCGCCGAACTCCCCGCCGGCCCCTCTGTGCCCGGCGGGGCCGGCATCGTGGTGGTGGCCGGGGTTGGCGGCGGTGGGACCACGCCGGCAGGTGTCTCCCGCCTGGCTGGCAGCGGGCGGGCGGCGCGGCGGCTCCCGGGGCGGCGGCCGGCGGCGGGTCGGTGCTGCCGCGCTCCCTGCGCGCAGAGAGCCGGCCGAAGGCCCGCCCCGCCGAACGGGCCGCGCCGCCCCGTGGGGAGTCCCGAGCCCTTTGTGTCCTTCCGTCTCCTGATGCTTTTTGCGGTCATTGTCCGCCACTTCACGACTGGTGAATCTTCCCTTAATTCCCACTCGTGTTAATCCTTCCTCAAGCTAAGAGAATAACAGGCCGTTATATAAAACTAGGTGAGGTATGGTAATATATATATTGTTTTTGAAGCTGAAAACCTCTGAAGTAAAGAAATAGTGGCTTCATTTCTTTCTGAAGAGGATTAGGAAAACATGGGATGCATTATAGTAGGACTTGAGTGTTCTGCTCCAAGGTGTGTAGAATGTTGCTTAAGTGACAGTGGACATCAACAGTTTGCCTTTGAGAATGATTAACTTTCCTCAAAGTCTCTGCAAAAGCAAGTTTGTACCAGCTGTCTCTGTTGTTTCTCATCATTCTTCCCTGCTAATGAAAGGGGGGGGGGAAATGCCTGGAAGGAGGCGAATGGAAGTGTGTGAGGCCCCTTCTTTCCAGATTGTTTCTTATATTTGAACTCTGTACCAGTGGCAATTATAGTTTGGACATTAATGTTGAACAACAGGAAGCAAATATCTATTGTAGGTGTAGCTTTTGAAGGTGAAGTCTACAAGCAACTAACCACATAATTACACTTAAGTTATTTGACAAATCCTGTGATGCAACATGTCTCGGGCTGCTGCCTTCCAAACTCAAGATGAGCTGTCAGTGCCCAAAGAGGCATGATAAGTGGTCTCAAGAATGGTAGTAAATAGTCAAATGTGTAATGACTGTTTGTGAGAAACTTAATGACAGTATTTACCTACTGTCATTATAATGACCTTATAATAAATTTTGATGATTTAGTGTGTTCTTTTACAACTGAAAGTTTAGGAATGGCTTTCTTAAGTTGTGCAAACCCCTCACTTTACCTAGCCATTCTAGCGGGAAACATTAAGCTCAATGGAGAATTCCAAGTTACCAATGTTTAGTCTGTCTTTTGATGCTGATTCGTCACGGGTTTCTATGCCTACCCCTGTATTTCTGCAGAACTGTGTAGGCTGTCTGGGGGGGGGGGCGGGGGGAAGGTATGGTGCCATCCTTACTTTTTCGTCTGTTCTTCCTTTTTCTCTTCACACCCTTTCCTGACTCCAGTGACTTCTCTCACCTTCTAATCTCTTCAGCTGTGCCTGCATCTCCTTCCGGAGTTGTCATCTTCATCCTGTGCTGTTCTGTTTCTTCTTGCAATAAGAATGCGATATAATCTTTTGTAAGATTAAGTGAGATGAGCTGGCTTTTGAACTATTGTCTCTTCTGCTCATTCTGATATCATTGGCTGCGTTGTCTGGTGTTAGTTTTCTTTCCTCTGGTTCCATTTTTGAGGTGTCTGTACACCAGTGCAAATACACGTACTTTCTGGGATTGGCATCCTGCCGAAAGTCAGTGGATTCCGCAGTCTTTCTACTTGTTTGCTGTCTCTGACATGGCAATGATGTTCTCAGGTGACTTTCTTTTCTCCTCATTCTTAAACACATCAGTCTGATTTTTCCAGTACTGTTGGTGAATGTTTTCTTTCCAGGTGCCTGGTTATTTTCATTCAAATATAAGAAGTCACTATTTTGGTAGTGATAATTCTTTCGTCTTCTGCTTCATATTGATCTTCTCTTGTGTGAAGTATGTGATACCTAAATGTTCATGTTCACCAATGAACCACGGTTAAAACAAAAGTCTTAATATTCCTTAGTCTTGATTGATCTGTACAACAGTGCTGTCTCAATCATACTTTATTGTGAGGTGTAAAGCTAATTATTCTTTGGCACATAGTAGACGCAAATACCTAGAAAGAAGTTTTAGTCATTCTGGCAGATTGTTTTTGCTTAGCGTGTTTGAACAATAGCTTTTCTTGTCTTTTCATGCAAGTGAAACTCTCTTAGACTCTTACTCGTTTGATTGCTGCAGCAAACCTCCCAGCCTTGAAAAGTGCTGTTCTGTTCTGTCTGTGTCCTTTCATCTTACTCATACAGAGCTCTTTTAACCTGTCGCTTTTACCACACCCCTTTGTTTCAATTAATTCATTGAGGTTTTTTTCCAACAGTGTGTTAGTTATCTTTACCTTCTAGATTCTGATGTCTCAGTCTATTGTCTGTCTTAAATCACCACTGAGATGTCAATATTGCCTCCAAGTAGCCATTCTATTAATGTCCTTAAAACCTTCAAACTATTTTAACGGATGATCTTTCTGCGATGCATTTCTTCAAAGTTACAAGTGTTCCCTCTAATATTCTCATAACTACTTCACTTTCTTCATTCTGATCATTCCTTGAATTTTTCCATTCACTTGTTTTTTTCTTTAGTGAGTTGGTAAAACTGTACCCCTGCCTCTGTGTGGTTTGATGGCAAGCAGTATCTCGGTAGAAGGCGGCTGTTGGATTCAGGGGGTCCTCACTGCAGAGAAGGGGGGTGAAGGATGAGGTGGTCCAAGTGCCGCTTTCCAAAGAAGTTTGTACTGTGAAGTTCCCTGGGAACAGGTCCTGGTCTTGGCATTGCCCCTCATCGTGAGAGGAGATGAGCTGGTAAGCGTGGAGCTAATAAAGAGGAGGAGAGATAACTTCTTCCTGGCTGTGTGAAGTTTGATCGGCTTTGTCACAAAGATTTAGTGCCGTTGTCATAAAGGCTTTGGGGACTGGCATTGTGAGAAGACTGGCATTTGATCATTGAAAACCAGGAGTTTGGGAAGATAGGCACAATTGTTATTGTTAGTATTGTATTAAGTAGTTACCGAATGGTGTTAGAAATTGTCTGTGAAGTCTTTGGTATGGTGTCCTTTGTTGGTGTTTTAGCTGGATCACATCTTAAAACTTCACACGTGTGGCAGTGAAGTATCACGGAGCACTAGACAACTTCCTGTCAGGCATATATATTCACGATAACCTGAATGCTTTTCTCCTTAACTTGCTGTTAATGCACAACTAGTAATTAGTTTGTGTATAACTTGCTGCTGAAGCTGCTCTTTGGATGACGGGATCTCCTTGTGTTGAGAATGAATTTCTTTATCATATTTCAGTCACTGAAAAGGTACAGGTTTTTCTCAGGGCTAAAACGTGATGGCTTTCTTCACATTTCCCTTTCAGCAGGTGCCTGCACTACCTGTGTTGGCAAACTCTCTCCTTAGACACCAAACACGATGAGTTTTACTTTCTGAATCTGCTAAGTGTACGCTTCGTGATCGTAACAAGTTTACTGCCTTAAATGTACAGAAGAGGAGAGAATTGAAGCAGTTCCTTTCAGGGTAAAAATATCCTTCCTTTGCCAGACTTGTATGATGCTGACATTGCTTCTGTGCCGTTTCTGGGGTTTGTTTTTGCCCTGACTGTGTAATTCTGCTTACCTTATGGTAGCTTTCAGAGAGAGGAAGGTCTGTTGTTACTTTGAGGGGAAAAGCTGGCATGTGCCACTGTCCCTGACATTTGTAGACCCTATAAAGAAGATTATTTTTTTTTTTGCCCTGGTGATTTGCCTCAGATAAATTAGTGGATGCAAAGTTAGGCTGAGGGATTTGGGTTGGGCTTTTTTTTTTTGTTTGGTATTTTTTTTTTTCAGATATCCTAATAATTCACCCCCAAATACCATAAAGTACTATTTCATTTACCAGACAGAACTATCTAAATGCTTTATTAATTTTTGTTAACACTTTTTGAGTTCTTTATAGATATTTAATCTACATCGCAAAGTAGTTGGGTTGCCTCATGGTTTTCTTCTTCCCGTCGTGTGAAAATAAGCTAGTTTTTTTCCATTTCTGACTTGAAACGTTTGCTTTATATGAAGTACCTGAGCTGAAACAGTAAAATTACCTAACACAGAGGGTAACCTATTTCTATTAATGCCATGAGGCCTTGGGAAATGAAATAACATGTACTCTGCAAACACAAAAGGTTTGTGCTTTAAATAAGTGTATGGTATTTTTATGTAATCTTAAATAGGAAAAGCATTCTACCTTCCCATGCCAGCTGTGGAGGTACTGCCTGGAAGTAGCCTGCTTACTCATGCTGTAGGAGACAAAAAAAAAATAAAGGGTTGAAGATGAACGAGAACAGATGTTTTACATTGTAAAAAGCAACTTATCAAAGTTTTGGAAATGAGTCAGAAGTACCTTTTTTTTTTTCCCCCGATGTCAGTTATATTCACTGTGACATCACGTGTGAAGTCTGGCTAGAAGTGATCCAGTCGTGTTTCTTGTACTTTCTGACATGACGTATGACTGGACTTTGCTTGTGGGGGATCTTTTGGCCATCAGCTGTTGGTGTGGTAGCTTGCTCATTGCTTGCGTTCTGTTCGCAGCTGCTGGAAGTGAGGAGAGTCTTGTTTTGCTATCCACACCCGTAGAATTTTATAATGCTGCAAATTGTCCATATCTTTTCTACGTTTATTTTTAGCATGATTAGTCTGCTCTTTATAACTTAAATAGTGTCAAGGTGGAAAAAAAATCAACACTTTTGTGGCCTGAGCTGTTCAAATAAGCATAATTAAACTTAACTTTGAACTTAATTTTTTCTTGACCCTCAGGTAAGCCTTTCACAGGCAGTAAATTACCACTCTGAATGTTTTTGGTGAATTAACAATTTAATTGCTGTTCTCCTTTTTAACAGTCTTTTGCTCACGCTTTTTAACACTCTTTCATTGTTCATAGGTATGATCTGCTCTTTTCTCTCAGGTGATGAGAATTATTTTATTTATTATAATGAGTTAAAGTCAGAGCAGTTCAGTTACTCCCAACTTGCATGGTTTTAGTGTTGAAGATTGCTTCTTCAGATCTAAGCAAGGGCTTGCTTGCCTGGAAGTTTCTCAGTGTTTTTTTTTTTTTTTCTGCCTCTCACATAGGTTTCCATGTCGTCAGGCACTATTGCGCTTTAAAATGTAATTTGGAGTAAATTTTTAAAAAAGGTTTGAAACAGTGTAGTTCTCAGCTTTAAAAATAAATTCACCTCGTAGTAACCTGGCTACAGTAGGTCTGGTGAGGACTTGAGAATTGTTTCATGACGTGGGTCCTGGGCTCCTTCTAAAATCTAAAGATTAATTGTAGTTGCCAAGGTGGTGGGGGACCTGTGAGGAAAGGCTGAAGGAACTGGGCTTGTTTAGCCCGGAGAAGTGAAGGCTTCAGAGGCACATTTGGAACTTTCCAAGGTCTATGAGGAGACTATTCAAAAGACAGAGGTTCATCACACTTGTGTATGTTGGAAGGACCAAAGACAAAAGGTGAGAGGTGGAATGAGATATTCAGACTGGGTATAGAGAAAAGTTGGTGGTGTCTTTTTTTTTTTTAACCATAAAAAGCAGTAGAAGAGGTTACCCTGGGAGGCTGCTCAGCCTCCATCCTTGTGAGTTAAGACCAGACTGGATAACCTGATTGATCTGGTCTGACTTCATAGCCGGCCTTACTTGGAGCAGGGGGTTGGACCAGAGACCTCCTGTGGTCCCTTCTGACCTGAATTATCCTGTAGATATGGTACAGGATATGGTAGAGACAGAATGGTCTTGGTGGCAAAGGACAAAAATGTCTTTCTTGGCCGTTATCACTGCTTCACCATGGGATTTACTCTGTGAGCCTGGTAACTCTACAGAGAAATGTACCTTTGCACCGTACCAGGGGTTCCCCCCCATTTTTTGCCATTTTACCTTGTCTTTTCTTTTCACTTACGTGGCCTTCAAAGAAAGATTCAAAAGGGGCATATTTTTTACATCTATACACTTAAAATACCCATTGGATTTTTCACTAATGGAATGTTTCATGCTGCAGTGAAGGTTTAAAACTTTGTATTGCAAAAATAACTTCTGTGGCCACTAGAGGTGCCACCAACTGCTGTGGCTGCATTGGTGTGAAGGGGTGGAGAGGCAGAACAAGGCAATATTTTGTCCAGTTCCAGGAAACATTGTTTACATCGCAGAGTTTGGTATAGCTACAAATAGTCATGTATCCGAGTTTAAAAAAATCTCACATTAAATCGTAAATATAACTCGAAGAAGACACCTCTGCCTGGGCCACTGAGAGTTTTCTGCTTCTGTGTTCTGGTTTCCAGGGCATGTGAACCAAGCTGAGTAGGTTTAATAGCACATAGTGCATATATTGAAAGTTAATGAATCGACAGTGAAATAAATTAAAGGAATTTAGCTTGCGACAGCCAACTTTTGAGGTTTTTGTCCTCATTCATGCAAGTTGAAATGTCTGAAACTTGCAAATACGCTGCAGGAAGGAGTTCTGTGGATTCAGTCACTTTTCAGACTGGTTTCACAGCCTACCACCATTCAGAAGAAACTAAGTGGTTTGTTCAGGTTCCAGATCTTCGGACTGGGGACTTACTGTCTCTGTGGCAGTAATTACTGAACGTCTGCTTTCCTTGTTACATGCTTGGGCTTTCTTAGAACACCTTTACTGAGGGTGACTCGGTTAGAAAATCGATGTTGTTTCTGTCTGCTTGTCTGGAGAAAACTCAAGTTTGTTCCACACTACTTAAGAACTGTGTGCTGTGTCTCTTGGCATTTCAGATGGAGAAGATCTCATGTTATTTTACATGTATTTTACCTGAAGTTTGAAACTTGGGGTGGTTGTTTTTTTTTTTCCCTCATCCTTTATCCAGCTTTATTTTCCCTTTACCTTGGTGGCAGTTCTGTGGACCTGACGGATCCATTTTACTGTAGGTTATCCTTGGTGGAATGGAAGCATGCTCACCAGGTGCAAACATGATTGTCCTCCTCTGATGTTGTCTAGTAGAAACACTGAAATTCTCATTTTGAAGCAGCACTTAATAAGCTGCTCACCATGTGGGAAAAAAACTTCAACAACTGCTTAACATATGCATTTCTGTTCTACAAAAATAAAACCTGTTGTTGTGGTTCTTCAGTTAATAGGAAAACGTGGTTTGTGTAAGTGCTTTTGTAGGAAAATCATTAAATGCTAGAGAGCTCTAGTACATAAATGAATTCAAAAAACATATCTAGGAATCAGAACTGAAAGCTGAAGCCAGGCATTTGAACGGGAAGTTTGGCACAGGAATTTTTTACCAAGTGAGGTAATGGATGATCGAGAGCAATAATACTTTGCTTTAAATGTCTTCAATAATTGATGCCTTTGATGAAAATGTTTCCCCAAAACAATAAGGCTCAGAAAAATATGCAGTGTTTAGTGAAGGTGGTCTCATTAGACAATCCAGTGATCCCTTCTTGCCGTGGGCTAGAATTAGGGAAACATTTCCAGCATTGTGGTGTTGTTGCAGCCTTTAGAAAAGCCATGGTGAGCAAGTGTTCCCTGGTAAAGAACGTGCCTGGCTGAGCACTGGATGGCTGGTGGCTGTGAGTCCCTCTGTCTCGTCATCGTTCCTGCCAGGTGATAGTTCGTCTCACAGCCAGCAGGAGTGAGACTCCTGGATCCTGAGTGCTGGAGCACAGGGTTCCTTCCGTGGAGAGAAACTCCTGTGTGTTGCACAAGAGGGTTACCTTTTCCACCTTAACCAACAGGACCGGACATAGTTTGTTTAACTAGCTGCTTTTCCCAGTCTCATTAGCTGTAGCTGGACGCAATCTCTAATATTTGATTATTTTTTTTTACTCCATTTTCTCCTTTGGTTCTTCCATCCAATCTTTTATCTTTTTTTTTTTTTTGTGTGAGCTTTCTGCTGTTCCTGGCATCCCTGTTCTTTTTTTGTGAGTACCCAATTTTCTGTCATCACGCTCCGTCTCCTATTCTGTCCTGTTCCTTTGCATCAACTTCTTTGGTTCTCCATTCTGGACTTTTGCCAGCCATCCTGTGTTTCTTCTGTACCGTGCGTTGTCATTGGATCTGTTTTTTTTTATTGTTTGCTTTCTTCTCTCTCAGTATTTCAATCCTTTATTAGGCACTAAATAGACAAGTAGTTCTGTTCTGTTTGGTGCTCTTTGGTATTTGTGGAATTTGGTACAGGAGTCTCCTGTACGTTGTGTGTTACACAATCAAGTCCTGCTTTTGGGCAGATCCTCGAAAGGGAAGAACACTAATACAGCGTTTTATTGACTGGTTTGGCAGTCTCGGATAAAAGTAGACTGGTAGAATGCATTCTACTTGTCCCTGTAATTACAGCGTTAATGAATACTAAAGTATACCGCATGTGGCATGAAGTAATGAACATCGCTTTGAGGTAAAGGGTTGTAAGTTTGGAGCTTACGTGATGGAGCGTCCCACAGGGGACTCTCACTGGGGCCAAGGGAATCCAAAGGGATCCCTGGCGTGTCTCAACACACTCTTCTTTGGGACAGGTGTAGCAGCTCAGTCTTTGTTGATGACCTTAGTTAGTAGATTGTTTTTCATTTTTGAAATAGATTGGCTGCATTGCTCTTGTTAAGAAGCATTTTTAAGATTCATCAGTATTTGATGGATAGAAGAACTTGGAAAAGAAGGGGGGGAAAAAAGAGCAGGCAAAATGCTGCAGTAAGGAGCTTTATTTCACAATTAACTTTACCTTTTGTAGAACAAGTTACACCAGTCTTGCAAAATAGGTCTTGCAGTGTTTTTGCTGGGTTATCCCTCTGAGTTAGACCCACAGAAGAGTGGAAATACAAAATGCATAAGGAATCACAAATAAATGCACAGAGTTCTTGGAATAACAGTCATAATTTTTACATTTGTCTGGTAAAGTTTCGCGTTTTCAGCTAAACTGATCTAATAGCCGGCAGTTGCCAAATGAATGGTCTTATCCCCTTTTCCTTATATGCTGACACAAGTGCTTTGCTGCAACGGATTTATGGAGGATTTCGTGATGTTTTCTTTTTTTTTTTTTTTTTAGGCACAAGGTAATTCTTCTTGATGACTTCATATTTCTTTTTTATGGTAGCCTAAAAGTTTTAAAAACTTAAATTTTCTTAGATGTCTAGTCTTGTTTGTAAGAACGAGTAATTACAAAGATGCAACTTTTGCGAAGAAATTAGCCAAAATACAGCTCTCCCTGAATACTCTGGTTTCTCACTCTGAAAACAGACTTTGTATGCTGTACTTGTTTTTAGCCCCCCAAACATATAGGAGGGTTGCTGACTGCATCACGTACCTATCATTTCATTTCAAATACAACTCATACACAAGGTGTATCAGTTTGTTAAACTCTCAGAAAAATTAATTTCTGGTTTATCCCCTAACCCCCCCTTTTTTTTTTTGGTCATTATGGACATTTGAGGTAGTTTTGAGGTCTTTAAGGACAATGGAAAAAATACACGCGTTCTAGAAATTCATTCTGTTCTTGAAGACTAAATGTTGATGTGCTTATTTAGAAAATAGTGTCCCATTAATATTTGAATTGGAACTTCAAGTAGAAAGCAGACGTGCTCTTAAATTATGCAGAAAAGACTGGTGAGTCTATAAAAATATGCATAGAATATTTGGTTTAAATTGCAGACCTGCAAATGTTGGAGATTTAGGACATTTCTAAAGGTGTCAATGATAATGAAGTACAAGTATAATCAAGTGTCAGAGTTAGGCGACCTTTGAGAAGGTGTATGTGGGTGCGTACAGCAAGACGCCCTTTGCATTAATGCGTTACTATGGGGAAGGAAAAACCTTTGGGTGCAAGACTTAACGTGTTCAAAAAGTAAACTACTGCGGCAAAGGGCCTTTTCCTGCTGATGTACCCAAGTACGATGAAAGTACTTGTTTGAAATAGAGAGATCTGGAGGGAAAAGATAAATAGCTTTCAGGCATCAGTTGTATTGTTTCTTAAAATGCTTTTTCCTTTTGAGGATCAGGTTCTTATATGTTAGCAGGAACCAGTGGAAATGATTTGCGTAACTGAGATTTAAGTGGTTTAGGGATTCATTGTCAGTAAAAGCATCATAGAACGTAACACTTTCATATTAATCAATAGTGAATGTGGAAAAAAACCCAACAATTTCTCTTTTTACAGAAAAACCTGCCATTGCTCCACCTGTATTTGTATTTCAGAAGGATAAAGCACAGAAGGTAAGGAGATGTTGATATGTTGCTTTTTTTTGTTTTGTTCTGTAGCACTGGCTCATCCTGTGGTGAGCACTGTTTGCCTGTGTTGTTTTGAAGTTGAAGATGGATAATAGAGCATAATTATAACATTATTAATAGGCATAAGGCGAAGAGGTACTGGAGGGCTAAATGTGGGAAGATATGTGATTCTGGCATGAAACAGGTGGCTCTTTGGACAGAAGATGGACAAAATCTGGGAGAAAAAGTATCTTCAAAGCTGTATCTTGAACAGATGGCAAAGGAATGGTCACAGTTGCATGAGAAAACTAAAAAATGTCTTATTTTTACAACAAAGTTAAGACAAAGTAAAGAAAACCATGGTCTAGATTATTGCTTTTCACCTCCATATGGATGTATCTCATGCCTTTGGTTAGTAAGCTGTGAAGTGTCTGATTACCGTGGAAAATGGTAATGCTGTTCCCTCGCCCATTCCTCTACCCCTGCCACGTGTTCCTGTCCCCTGCCGTTGGGTCAGCGGTGGCAGTTATGGTGTTGAGGTGACTTGGAGCTGGGCTGTAATCTGCTCAAGGTGTTCCCTGGGTGAGCTTGTGGCGAACCAAGGGGCTGACACAACTCATCCTGTGGCTGCAGAAAGAAATGAGAGTCAAAGGAAGGAGCAGGACCTTCCCTTTAGCAGAAACTGCTATTAAATTGAAATAGATGTAATGGAAAACCATGGCTGTGTGGACTGAGTGCAGTATGGTTTATGTTCTCTTTACTTTGAAAGTGGCACACAAAATGTTATGGATGAATGCTAGGGCATAGTTTTCCTTACTTTTTTTTTTCCCCAAAAAATAATCCTTCCATCTTCTTATGTTGTAAACATATTTTTATTTTTTAGTAAAAGCAATTGATAAGAACCTTAATATTTTGCAGTATTTAATTCTGCCTGGTTAATAGTAAAAGCTGTTAACATTTGGAAAAAATAAAATCAAGGTTACCCTTGTTTCACCTGAAGCTGGTGGGAACCAAGAGAATTGTACTCATGTACACGATTCACTCTTTGTTGAATCACTGGATCGTTGTATTATCTGTGCAATCAGAAAATCTTCTCAAATGTTTGAATAGAAAAGCTGAGCCATTTTGCAGTTGGTTGCTTTTCTTTGGTTTGGGACAAGCATCAGACTCAAGCTTTCTCACGAGTTTAGTAGGCATATTCCTCAGCAGGAGCTTGAAATCTTTTGCCAGCTTGGAAAGGATTTAAATCTGCCGTTCTTCTAATATTAGCTGATCAAATTAAATATACCTCAAAGTAAATACTTGCAAGGTGTTCCTTCCAGTTACATTTTTTTTTTTCCAGTGACAATTTACATGTTTCTTGGAACACAGGGAGCGTTAGTGTTTGCACTGTCAGTTTGGATCGCATTGTTTCCTTCTAGGAAGCAGGTCTCAATCCCTGCTGTTGATTAGACTGTTCCTGAAGTCCCTTCTGAGTTGCACCATGGTGAGGTTTCTCCCCGTGTGTCCTTTAACCTGGCGGTTCTTCCACAGTTAGTCTGGAAGCAGTGATCACAGCAAGGTGCAACCCAAGCAGAGCAATGTGGTCCCGTGTCCTTTCTCTGCTGGCCTGGTCCTTTGGTGCTAAGCTGGCAGGTCTCGTGCTCTCGGATTCCTTCGTGTTGTAACCTCTGCTTCTGCAGACGGTGCATCCTCCAGCGGCCGGCACACAGCATCAGGCTGGGCAGGCTCCTGGGTTGGGCTGTGGGGCAGATCTGTTGCACTCTGGTACACATCAAGAAAATATTCATAAAAATGCTTAATGATTCTTTGGTCTGGCAGAGAGGATCCAGAGTTCAAGGGAGAGGGATCTGGGATTTAGTCTTCCCAGCTGCCTCCGTGGCTGCTGAGGACTGTGGCGCTGCGGGTGGCTGTGTGCAGGTAGCTCTGCCAAGGCCCAGCTGGAAAGCTACCGGGCGGTGGGATGGAGGGACCCTGTGTGGTGAGGCCTGTGGGTGACCCCAGAGGCAGAGGCGTTAGAAGTGAGTCAGGAACTAATGGAAATACGGAGTGGTGGTGCTGCTGCGGGGCGGGGGGGGGCGCGGGCTGGGCACACTCAGTCTGGGCGGGCAATAGGTCTGGCATGGCTGGGAAACAGGGCTTGCTCCTTGGAGCATGAAGAGTCTGCCAGTGGCATGTGTCACTTGGTTGCCAATCTCCAAAGCGTAATAACATCTAGTAATAAACGTAAATGTTTGTGTTCAACTGTGTAAGGTGTGGAGATGTACCATTTTCTTAAAAAGGAGGAGGGTTAATAATAAGGAGGTGGTTAATAATAAGGAGGTGGTTAATAATAACTTTAGTAGCTTATACTGTGTGCATTTGAGACTGGAGAGGAAGAAGGAGAGAAGCACCCATGCAGTGCTTCTTGCCATTTTATTAAATAAAGGGCCAAAGCCTGCTGGTTGCTTGTACCCGTACCTGGTTTTTGCAGTGTGGATACAATAGTGATAGAGTCGGAATACAGCGCTGTCAGCCAAAAGTAACACTACTTCCTATGTGCTGCATTTATCAGAAGCTAGCATTCAGGCCAGCCCAATGTCCCTTCTATCAACTTAATCAAGAAAAGGTGACTCAGGTTACACACTGGTTGAGACCTTTCGCTGTATTTTTGGAAAGACTAACAGCTAAATGTTACAGTTAACGGTTAACTCCATTATCGTTTCCATACGAGGTGTCTGGATAGGTGTGTTGGTGCCACAAAAAATTATCCTTATTAAAGTTAACAAGGAAAATCTAATAACAGAGGAGTTTTTCCTATAGCAAAGTTGTGAAGAAACTGCGAAAGTAACTTCAAAATAGTTGACAAACACCGCACTTCACAAATATGTAATTTCTCTATGTAAATTACAATTTTAATTTTGCAAAATGTCTGTTGAGTCGAGTTGCCTTTCTTCTGGAGCTGTAAGCAAAGCGTTCAGAGGCTTTTCGGCACCAACACAGCAACCTGACGGTAAGCTGAGGGTGAGGAGAAGGCATTGCATTGTGCATGCCATTGACTGTCCATGATGATTGCTCAGATGTCTGAGGCAGAAGAGCACTAGGCAAACACGCCGTCCTGGACAGAATTATTTTGTTGGAGAGTCTGCAGGCCCTCTCAGTGTTAGGGCTGGGGTGACACTGTTCCGTGGGCTTATCTGACTGCTCTGGAGCTAACGTTGTCTACTGTTAAGCTAAGAACATTATTTTTATAGAGATCTCTACTTAAGGTTGTGCTTGTAAGGCTTCAGACATCTATTTCTCGATTAGAAGTTGGAAAATATTCATCATGTTGCAGGACAAAGTGCATACTAGTCTGGAAACTGATTTTTTTTTTTAAATGGTTGTTCCAGCTGAGGTTGCATACAGCTTAGTAAAAGATCAGAACATGCAGTTTGTCGTGTTCATTTAGAGGGGACAAGAGGTGCACGATGTTCGGAAATGATGCCTCTTAATTTTCTTTTCAATAAGGATGTTATGGTGGTTTTCTTTTATATTTAAAAGGCAGGATTAGTCTATCTGTTCTGAATTTCATTATAGATAGCAATTAGTGGTGGATGTAAAGTTGGCTGCTTCTGCATTTGTTGAATGACTCTCCATTTTCATTATTTTCATATATCCTGAAGTCTTCGAGAACTATTTTTACAATGTGTGAAATAGAGATACTTCTTGCAAATATCTGCATGATGGCATCCGAATATCTTCCTTTTTTGTACACTGCTATTCATTTTTTTTTCTGACAAGCAGAGCTTCTAGTGCTGACACTAGTTGGAAAATTGCATCAGCTTACGAAGACTTATAGCTGTTAATATCTGAAAGCAACGTGAAGTCCTAACCTTGCTATGATAAGCACAGACTATTAACTGTTACTCCATTATGTAGCCTGATAACTCATACATGAACTATACTGTGCTTTCCACAGCACTTTTTGAATTAAAGATTTCAATTGATAGGTACAACTTTTTCTATGATTAATTTTTGTCACTTGTTAGACATGTATTTCTGCTCTGAAACTAATTTTAACTTCTGCCATAAAGTCATTTCCTGACAGTTTCTGGCCATAGGGCACTTGAAGTAAAGGGACTCTATCAGGGAGTGGAGCGACAGGATAAGGGGGAAGGGTTTGAAACTGGGAGAGGGGAGATTGAGATGAGATCTGAGGCAGAAATTGTTTGCTGTGAGGGTGGTGAGCCCCTGGCCCAGGTTGCCCAGAGAAGCTGTGGCTGCCCCATCCCTGGAGGGGTTCAAGGCCAGGTTGGCCGGGGCTTGGAGCAACCTGGGCTGGTGGGAGGTGTCCCTGCCCAGGGCAGGGGGTGGCACTGGGTGGGCTTTAATGTCCCTTCCAACCCAAACCATTCTGTGATTCTATAAGTTATTTTATGAAGTTAACTTTCAACATGCATTTCTGAGATCGAGTTATTCTGAAGTCTTTCTTGCATTTACCCATTTTAAGTAGGTATAATAGCTCAAACAAATTTAACCAGTAGTCTTGTAAAGAAACAATTTGTCCAAAAATGCTTTTAAAGTAGTGTCCTTTGTTCTGCAAGTGTGAGCTGTGGTGGTCTTCAGCTCGTAGATTCCAACAATGGCAGGATCGTCATGACTCCCTAATCATCAGTACCACAAAAGCTAGATAGCTCAGATTTAAAAAAGATTTTTTCACTATAAAACGAGCCATTGTCTGTTGTGTAGCTTGCACCTTGCCCTCTTCCCTCCACCAGCCCGGGTTGGGGTAATAGTAGAATATAGAAAAGAACACTATTTCTATCTTGCTATATAACCAGTTGTGGTCCGTGTACTGCTTCGTGGGTGAATTGGGAGTGACGAGCTTTTAAGGATGGCTCGCAGGAAGAAGTTACTTGATATTTGGATCACGTCCTAGACGTAAGCGGTGCCGCAAAATGATGCGAAGAGTTCAAGGGGTAACTGGCACCTGGGTTGTAAAGGTAAAGGAGTAGTTCTGGAGTGAACAAGGATTTACCCCCTTAAGTTGTTATATCTGTTGTCATGGTCTTAACTGTGGAGCTTTAAAAATAGATGCGGAATTGCAGAAGTGATTTAAGTGATTAGAAAGGTGGCATTCCTGTGGAGTCTGGAGGGCAAGATCACGAGTTTAGAAGAGAGACAAATGTATTAGACATTACATAAAGTAGAGATTGAAGTCCTGGCTTGATGTAGTGTGATTTGGAAATGCCTGGATTTTGGTGGTTTGAGGAGGTGGATGATTAGAAAATACTGTTTGTGCTACGGGCATGACTTGTAGATTTGAGACGGTAGAAGAGAGAGAACTGTGGAGGAAGTAACTTGTGTAGGGAGAGGCTACAAGATGTCTTTTTTCCAGGCTCTCTTAGCATCGTTAGCGCAGCTGCCAGGTGGTTTTGTTAGGGAGACCTAGTTGAACTGTGTTGTAAATCAATTAAGGAGTTAAAGTTAATGCCTAAGAGTTCATAATCATGAATATATTGCTACACTGCTGCACTCAGAAGAATCATAAATGTATTTGGAGCGGACAGTTGTGGTGCGAGGCAAAGCTTAGAGGAGTACAGAGGGGCTGGTAGTGTCAAAGATGATTGAGAGTACCAACGAGAGTTGTCCTCAGCTGTATGCAGGTAAAGGTTGTGAAAAGATATACTGAGTAGTCTTTTTTTGGCCATTGGATGTGGGTGCTATTTTGGGGAAAACGAGGAAAGGAGGCATAAATAGCACAACTTAAACTGGGAGGAAAAACTGACCTAAGAGTGTTTGTGGCAGCGTTAGGAAAAAAAAAAAGGAATATTATTTCCTTGCCTATATTTGGTGTTTTTAGCATCACGTTAATCTTTGCTTTTATGTATTTCTTCATGTCTCCCCTTATTTCCTGCAACGCAGAGGAAGCCAAATCTCCAAGTACGCTTTTATGTGCTTAGTCTAAGTGTGGGTTTTTTGTGTTTTAATAAAATAGATGTTGTTTGATCTGGCTGAGCGAGGTGGGTTTGTGTAGGTGCCTTCGTAACGTTAGTAGTCTCTCTGTTGATCTTTGCCTTAGTATTTAAGAGACAGGAAGAGATTTCTGCCAAGTCCACCAAGAGCTGCACTTAAAAGGAATGCTTCCTCTGGAGAAGGGGCAGCTCGCGGCGAGGCATAAATCGTCACAGACGTGAGACATTACAGCAAAAAGGGTGAGATGAACTGTTCTTCACCAGCTCCAAAGAACTTTGAACAAGAACTTAGATCAGAATTTATGAAGTTAAGAGATTAGCAAACGCTTTCAATAGTGAGCGTGACTGAAGACTAAAACAAATTTCAGGAGCTTGCAGTTTCCCTTGGATGTGCTTTTTTGAGTACAGCCGTACAAAATTCTGCCTGGAGCAGTTTTGGTTTGACAAATCCTCAAGGCCTTTGTTGGTTTTGTCTTCTCTGAGTTAAACCATGTACTATTTGCAAAGTTCTGAAACTTGCATACTGCGTGATCCATTTAATGTATTGATTTTTTTTTAAATATAATTTTATGTATTGACCTGGCCAAGAAATTCTCATCTTTGCATCAGATTTTTCTGCATAAAAGTGGTGATTGGTGGTAATTGTTATTTTTGGTTTGTTTCTTTTCTGAGTCCTGGAGCACATATTCCAGTTTTTCTTAGGACAGAAATGAGATTTATGCCAGAAGGCTACCTCACTTATTTAACTTTGGAAAATACTTGTCAAGTATTACAAGAATTACTACAATCTGATGGATGTTTTCTTAGCCTACTTTGGAGTGTTCTAAACTCTATTGATATGAATTACTTGCAAAATAACTTATTGTCATTTCCACTTTTAAGTACGTAGCACAAGCGTGTGTTGAATGATCTGGCCTCTTGCATTATTGGTGATTTTACGATCTCTAGCTAGAAGTCAGTGTAAATTGCTGATAAGGCTCCTTTTTCTTTGCATTTCTCCAATCGCTTTCTGAACCCAAGCGTACGAGCTATGGCCATCTGCATGATCCTCTAACAGGGGGTTCAACAGGGTGGGCTTTCTGTCTGCTTTAGTTTTGTGTTGGCTTTTTGGTTTTGAACCTGTTATAGCTTAGTTTAATTTGATGCTTTCAGACTCTTGCTCTGAGAGAGTCACTGCATTGCCATCCTATATGCCGCTCATGATTTCATAGTTATATTCCTGCTCTTTTTCCCTCCAAACTCTGTGTATTATCGATGAAGAATAATAATAAGGTATTTAGCTATTTTTATGTGGAAACACTTCTGTACCCTCTTCCTGTGCATTATTTTGCTTCTTACGGACACTGAATATCTTCAGCCCCAGAGTCTGTCTGCAGTTTCCGAATTGATTCCTGCTGCCTCCAGATCCCTGGTGATGGTGAGCTCATCCTGAGGTTCATTCTGGCTTTTGACAAGGACGGTCTGCCCCGTCCTCATTTACCAGTGCTGTTTTGGTTATAGAGTCATAGAATCACAGACTGGTTTGGGTTGGAAGGGACCTTAAAGCCCCCCCAGTGCCACCCCCTGCCCTGGGCAGGGACACCTCCCACCAGCCCAGGTTGCCCCAAGCCCCGGCCAACCTGGCCTTGAACCCCTCCAGGGATGGGGCAGCCACAGCTTCTCTGGGCAACCTGGGCCAGGGGCTCACCCCCCTCACAGCAAACAATTTCTGCCTCACATCTCACCTAAATCCCCCTTCTTCCAGTTTCAAACCCTTCCCCCTCGTCCCGTGGCTCCCCTCCCTGCTCCAGAGTCCCTCCCCAGCTTTCCTGGAGCCCCTTTAGGGACTGGCAGGGGCTGGAAGGTCTCCGCGGAGCCTTCTCTTCTCCAGGCTGAACCCCCCCAGCTCTCTCAGCCTGTCCTCCCAGCAGAGGGGCTCCAGCCCTCCCAGCATCTCCGGGGCCTCCTCTGGCCCCGCTCCAACAGCTCCGTGTCCTTCTGCTGTCGGTGCCCTAGCGCTGGAGGCAGCACTGCAGGGGGGTCTCCCCCGAGCGGAGCAGAGGGGCAGAATCCCCCCCTCGCCCTGCTGCCCACGCTGCTGGGGATGCAGCCCAGGCTGCGGGGGGGTTTCTGGGCTGCCAGCGCACGGTGCCGGGGCGTGTGGAGCTTCTCCCCCACCGACACCCCCAAGTTCATCTCCTCAGGGCTGCTCTCAGTCCAGCGGGGAAAAGAGCTTTCAGGTATAAAACATTAAGTGGAGGACTGAGGTGTTTACCCATTGTCTTCAGATATGAAGAACATGTATATGTTGTAAGTGCTGTGGCCAGTTCCAGACAGCCTTTTCATGCTTTTCTTCTGAGCCAATGAGGTAACACTAGCAGAGTGCTAGACTTGGTTTAATTTTTGTAGACAAACAAAACATTTCTTTAATTCTACTCTCTCATTCTGTGGAGTTTTAAGTTAATGTTTGAGTCCATTAGTAACAGCTTCAGATAAAAACCAGAAGATTTTGAAAATACAAAATGAAACGAACCCGCTAATAAAATTGCATGTATTGTTGTCTGTTTGAGGACAGGCCAAGTTGTAGCTGAAGAACTTTGGACTCTTAGGATTTAAAAGCTGCTGTTTATTTTTGAGGTTGCTGTTTGCTCTGTTTTGCATGGACCTGGGCAATGAAGAGTTTTTAGTCTCTCTTCATTCTGCTGAATGCTTTCTGAGAGCAAGCCAAGGTTATGTGCTGCTTAGTGACATCGTCCCCTAACTGCTTGGTTCTCCAGATACTTCACCATCAGGCAGCAGGGGGCTTGGCCCACAGACTGCAGCTGGGAGAATGTCCTTGTCCTGCATGTTATCCGTGGACTGTCATTTAGTCCTTTATCACAATGCGGTTGTTCAGGCTCAAAGCCTTTAACTTTTCTCATTCTTCGGTTGTGTGCAGAATATGATAATGCTTCATTTTTGTTCTACAAGTGGGGACTTGCAGCATTAAATGATCTGAAGAACTGTAAAGAGTCTATGGCAGAAGTTTAGCATGTATCAAATCTCTTTAGTGTGCACTAGCTATCCCGTCACCCTCCTCCTTGAAACAGATATACAAACTCTGTCATTTACAAAAGAAAACATTGGCGTTGCTTTTCAAATAATTCGGGGTGAATATGAAAGGATTGTGTGTCCTGTGTGACTGTTACAGTGGATTTCTCTGGAGAATTTTGTAGTCAACCCCGCCTGCCTCAAACGTGGTCTGGAGAAGCGGTGAAGGACAGTTATTTACAGAAATTGTCTATTTAATTCTTATGTCTGAATCTGGGGGTAAAAGCAATCAGCTGTCCTTCAGGTCTTAAAGGAGGAGTTAAACCCCAACAAGCCCATGGCTGGCAAAAGTGCTCTTTTCCTGGGGACGCTGGCATTTTTAGCTAACTTTCAAAAAAGCGCGTTTGCTCCAACGGGTGGTTTTTGTGGGGAGGGGAAGCTAATTCAGCCAGCAGGTTCTGTTACCTGTTGTGCGTATTTGAACTGGTGTCTCAGCAGCGAGCGATTCCTTCTGCCGTGCTGTGAAACCAGTGGAATTTAAAAAGGGCTTAGCGGATCCTCTCACTAGGACAACTGCTCTCTCGTGTTGCAGCCTTGCACTGAAGGGACGTTGTCTTTTTTGCTCCCAGTCCCCTGCAGAGCAAAAAGGTTTGTCGGATTCAGGCGAGGACCCCCAGGGAGAGGCTGAGCCCCCCCACCATGGTCTGGGTCACACAGAACCAGCTGGTGAGCGCGACTCTGAGCACCCTGCTCCCGCTGCGGCCTCAGTCAGTGCTGCCCTGAGTCCCGCTGCTGAAGCCCAGCTTCCTCCTATTCAACACGAACTGGCAGGGGTAAGTGTCAACCTACCACGTACTTCTGCTGCTGAGGGGATTAAAGAAAAAAAATCCCTTCTACTAGGAGGAATCTGTCACTGTTAACTAGAGGTAGTGCCGCTCACGATCTCTCTGGTTCCATGATCTCAAGTGGTAGTCCCCTCTAAGCTGTTTATTCAACTAGTAGAAATTAAATTTGTTTGGGACTCACTCCTTAGTGGGTGTAATTATAGAAGACGCATCAAGTATTAATTTCAAAATTTAGGGTGTAAGCTGCGTGTTTGCTAAGGATGAGAGCTCTTCTAAACGAGTGAGGAAGTGGGTGTATATAGGAGGGATTTGCTTCCCGCAGCTCAGCCGAGGATTGTTTATTCCCTCCGAGCCATAACGCCGCAGCTTGATAAAGCGAGCAGCTAATGCTCTGTTTCCACTGGATAGAAACAGGCACTTGTCAGCCTAAACTGTAATGTACTTATCAGTTTAAAAGCAGCAAGAGAGATGCTAAAGCAGCATTTTGAATTTAGGTACTTGAAAAAAAAAAACAATAAATCAGTAACTTGAGGTAGGAAAAGCTGTCAGCGCTGTTAATTTCAGTTTTTTCTACTGATGGTGCAGCAAAATATTTTTGGAAAGATCAAGCGACTAAATTGCTACCATACGGTGTTTCAGAGCAATTAGAAGTGTTCGTAATCTTTCTGGGTGGTGGACCGTGTTTTCGTGGTGCAGGTGAGTGTCACTGCTCATTGTGACACACGCTGGGCAGGTGCCCTTTGATAGATCTTTGCCTGTTAAGGGTGATCCACACAGTACCTGCACCCTTGACTTGCACTAGTGGGGTTTTTTTTGTTTGTTTTGTTTTCTTTTCAAGAATGGGCCATTTCAAGTGAACTCAGTGCCGAATGGATTGTCATAAGGTACAAATAACTGTAGGTTAAGCCCCTTTTGGTGTCCAGACTGTCAGGTGTTGCAGACCTGCTGCAGAAATTTTTCTATTTCTTTTTTTTTTTTTAAAGTTTAGAGTTTTTAAGGGTTAGTATTTTAAAATACAGCTGGTAAATGTAGTCACAGACTTTTATGTTGGTTTTCTAGCATTTGAAATTGCCAGTGTTACTAGAACGGGCCGAGAGAACTGTGTTAACCAGACCTTCAGGAAAACTGCAGCAAGCGGTCATTATCTCAGACCTGTTCTTAAAGGGCAGAAAATCTTACCCTGGTTAAGCCAGGTCTGAAAGAAATTTAAGAACCAAAAACGCTGTTGGGGAATGTACACAGGAATTCCTGGTTGTACAAAACACATGTCTATGCATCTGTGAACTTTACTCCGTTCGCTTAAATTGATGGAGTAGTGCGGTGGTCAGTGTAGGCATGTAACTGGCCTTCGTATGCACTAGAAAGCATTCTTCAAGTTATCCTGGTTTCCCAGAGTAAAACTGTCTCTTACCTTGAAATATACAGGTTGATGCATCTTCAGAGTGCTTAATACTGGTTTGCCGGAGCAGAAGGCTTCATGTAATCTTCCCAGGATGTTGGGAAGGTAGATGAGTTAGGACTGAGCTCTGAAGAAGATACACTGCGTATTTCTTGTTTACTCGGTACTGTTTGTACATTATTGTGGTGTGGCCAGAGAGACGGCCTTTCGCAGGACTGATTTTCATGTCTGGACCTTCAGCTGCCTGACCCAAGCCAGCCTCCAGCAGCGTGTAGCCGTGCCAGCAGGACTCCGTTAAGTTTAAGAGGTTCTGGAAGAGCTTTTAAGCAACAGCCGTGGCAGTTCAATAATGCTTGTAAATGTGCAAGTGTCTGGATTGCAAAAGTGCTGTACCATGCTCTGAACTCCTTTATGTAAGACTTTTTTGCATCTTAAATGTATTTTTCAAAGATAAACACTGTAAGTGTTCTCTTAGAGTTTTCACCTAGTTACCTCCTCACTTTTTTTGCTTTTCCTGACTTCTCCCTTGCCTTCCCTGTTTCTGCTCTTCATCGTGATTAAACAAAAACTGACAGATTTGTTAGGTTTGTTTAAATTCTTCTCTGCTGGTTTGTTGTAACAACTGCATGAAGAAGTAATGGGTGTAAAGCAGCAGTGTTTGTACTTCAGTGTGGGATGGTTAATTGCTTTCATTTGCACTTTAAAAAAAATAATCAGATGGTAGCCTTTAAAAAAGGTAATTTGGTTAATTAGAAACGAGTCAGAATTGTAGGAGCCTCTATTTAGAAAGAATTGTAACTTTTCTGTAGCTGGATTTCTAAAAAGTGAGGGGAGAAGGGAATGAGTGAAAGGTGCCCTCTGCTCTTAAACGAGGAGTAAATAGTAGGTTGGATTCTGATGTTATTTTTTTAAAGTCTCTTCTGCTTCTTATTTCAAAGAACTGGCTGGAGAGCAGCTGAGTCACTTTGCAGGGTGAGATGGCCCTGGCTCTCCTTTCTGTTGTGTAGAACGCTCGTGTGAAACGTCTGTTGCTGTAAAGCACAGGCTGAGTAGCCTGGAAAGAGAGGCCTGTCATGGGAAGGCTGGACTGCTGTTTATTATCACTAATTGTGATCCGATTTTTTTTTCCAGTCTGTCAAGTAAACTGTTTGTCATGCATATATTCCCCCCCCCCCCCCTTTTTTTTTTGTCTAGTCTCCCCAGCTTCTCCTGAATAAGCAACACTGGTGAGCAACTTTTGGCTGCCGCATTAGCTTACTTTATAGGATGACTTCATAAGAAAATGAAGCCTATGGTAATACAGTATGTCGGCCCCGAGCCTCCTGCCTTGGACCTTCTGCCAGGTCTGAGCAGAGCTCTGGGCTCCGGACTCCTCGGTGGTCAGTGGTAGAGGCGGATTAGAGAGGAGAGAAAACGTTTGACTTCTCACTGCAGGTTATTCCACATTGCTCGTCGTTCTAGATGGGGTCTGGGGGAAACCAGGCTTCACTAGATCACGTGCATGCAGCTTTATTTTCTTGACAGCCTTTCATCTAGCAATGAAAGATTCGGGAATATTTTTCAAGATATGTAAGAGTGAATTGGTTGTGGGGGAAAGCAACATTATAGTGAGAAAACTTGAGATTTATCCAAGGTTGAGAAGACCTGATAGGTGAATGCCCAAGTAGTGTGGAGCGAATATTGACAGTGAGTTTTTTAATAAAAGCAAGGAAACAGGGTGGTGTGTGTCTTCTACTGGGTGCAGAGTATAAAAAAATTCAAAAAAACAGTTCCGTGTAGTGTTGGTAACTCTGCAGTGGAATAACTCGTGCATATGCTCATTCATTTGAAAACAGAAAATGGCAGCTGAATATCTTAAATGCTCAGGTGGGAGTTTCAGTACTGAGGTAGATGTAAATGAGGTTGTTCTGTCTGTGTGTGCTTGGGGATCAACCTAAAGGATTATGACTTGTTTCTTCCCTGGCCCTTTAAATTCCTGAGTCTAAGAAAGCTTTAGGTCTGTTGTTGTGTTTCTCTGGTAGGAGTTATTTGCGAGGCCTGTCCCAGCTTCCCCAAGCAGTAGTTGCCAGTGTGAAATGAGTAAGGATGGGAGGCAGCATACCAAATGATCTAGATATTGAGATGCCTATGTAGGAAAAAATACATTTGAGAGAAAGGAAAGTCCTGTCTTACTTCTGGGCAGCATCGTCTTTGACTAGGGTTGGCAATATCAGTAACTGCTCTAAAGCTAGGCAAGAGCCCATGTGACAAGAGTTAAACCTCCTAAAACTCCTGGACTAGGAAGCATGGAAGTCAGAGGGAACAGATACTTAACTCTGCTTTGCCCTCAGTAGGTTACAGAGTTGGTTTTGGATATTGATGCTCCTTGCCCACTAAACGTGGTGATGGTATATTTGGTTGTACTTGGCAGCCATTAATTAAACGACAATGATGTGATAATTTGAAGCTTGTGCTCTACAGGTTTGACTCTCATTTTGTCTGTGTTATCGAGCATTGAGAATACAGCCCATACTAGTAACAGCTTAAGAAGTTGTTGAGGTTCAGGGGGAAATCACTTGTTGATTTTTAAGGATTTTTGCACATGGAGAGCTGTAGTTCCATTCATGCAAATTTTTTGCCAAATCGTTTCCTTTTTGCTTTCAGGATTTTTGCGAAAAAATGAAACAAATTGCTGGTATATGTGACAATGCTTTCTGTGCAAAATGGAATTTTTTTCTGACTTCAGATGTTCATGGCTGAAACAGATAGATGGCATGATGGTTTTCCACTTCAGCCTTATCCTTTGGGAAACTAGTGTATGTTGGCAAGGGAGATGCCTAATAAGGTCATCTTCCAGTACTGTGGAGTACTTGACCAATTATGTAGGAAGAGCATGGATCATCAAATACAGAATTAATGTGATTGGGCTGATAGATATGTGTGTGGGGGGGTGTTTTCCAGGATCATAGAATTGTCTAGGTTGGAAGGGACCTTTCAGCTTGTCATCTCAAAGCATGTGGAGGGAAGGAAAGCTATCGGAAGTAGTCAACACGGATTCACCAAGGGGAAATGATGTCTGACTAATCTGATAGCCTTCTATGATGGCATGGCTGGATGGATAGATGAGGGAAGGGCAGTGGATGTTGTCCACCTTAACTTCAGCAAAGCTTTCAACACCGTCTCCCACAGCATCCTTATAGGGAAGCCGAGGAAGTGTGGGTTTGATGAACGGACAGTGGGGTGGATTGAAAACTGGTTGAAAGACAGAGCTCAGAGGGTCGTGATTAGGGGCCCAGAGTCTAGCTGGGGGTCAGTGACAAGTGGTGTTCCCCAGGGGTCAGTACTGGGTCCAGTCCTGTTCAATACATTCATCAGTGACCTGGATGAAGGGACAGAGTGCACCCTCAGCAAGTTCGCTGATGATACAAACCAGAAGGCTGTGCCACCATCCAGTGAGACCTGGACAGGCTGGAGAGCTGGGCAGAGAGGAACCTCATGGAGTTCAACAAGGGCAAGTGTAGGGTGCTGCACCTGGGGAGGAATAACCCCCTGCCCCAGGACAGGTTGGGGCTGACCCACTGGAGAGCAGCTCTGTGGAAAGAGACCTGGGAGTCCTGGGGGACAACAGGATGCCCATGAGGCAGCAATGGGCCCTTGTGGCCAAGAAGGCCAATGGCATCCTGGGGGGCATCAAGAAGAGCGTGGGCAGCAGGTGGAGGGAGGTCATCCTCCCCCTCTGCTCTGCCCTGGGGAGGCCGCGTCTGGAGCGCTGTGTCCAGTTCTGGGCTCCCCGGTTCCAGAAGGACAGGGAACTGCTGGAGAGGGGACAGCAAAGGGCTGCCAAGATGCTGAGGGCACTGGAACACCTCTCTGATGAAGAAAGGCTGAGGGATTTGGGTCTCTTCAGTCTGGAAAAAAGATGGCTGAGGGGGGATCTTATCAATGCTTATAAATACTGAAAGGGGGGGTGTCAGGAGGATGGGGCCAGGCTCTTCTAAGTGGTGCCCGGGGACAGGACAAGGGGTAACGGGCACAAGCTTGACCATGGGAAGTTCCACCTAAACACGAGGAGGAACTTCTTTGCTGTGAGGGTGTCAGAGCCCTGGCACAGGCTGCCCAGAGAGGTGGGGGAGTCTCCATCTCTGGAGACATTCCAACCCCGCCTGGACGCGTTCCTGTGCCACCTGCTGTGGGTGACCCTGCTGTGGCCGGGGGTTGGAGGAGATGATCTCCAGAGGTCCCTTCCAACCCCGATGTTCTGTGATTCAGATCATCAAGTCCAACCAGTAACCTCACACTGGTGAAAACCACCACTAACCCATGTCCCTCAGCACCACTTCTGCTCGGCTTTTAAATCCCTCCCGGGATGGTGATTCCACCACTTCCCTGGGCAGCCTGTTCCGATGCTTGATAATCCTTTCAGTGTAAAAATTTTTCCTAATATCTGATCTAAACCTCCCTTGGTGCAAGTTGAAGCCATTTCCTCTTGTCCTGTGAACCGTCCTATGCTAAAGGTCTCAAAAGTACTTGCTTCGGATGCTAGTGAAGAAGCTGTACTTTTCTATTAATGTTAAACACAGCAGAAAACCCCTTAAGTGTAATTGCATAGGCAAAATGCAGTGTAAATGGGTTTTTATTGGCATTGAGCAAAGAACTGATAGTACAGTAGTATCTACATTCTAAATATATGCACTTCTTCTAAATACACAGCTCCTTCTAAAGGAGTTTCTGGTGTTCTTCTGTCCTTTGCAGCCTTAGCCAGTCCTGTTGTGTGTTGCCCAGTCCTTGTGTGCTGCCCGTGCCACACGCCAAAGTCCGACCAGTTGCGGTGGGGCAGGAGGAGCTCTGGGGCTGCAGGGGGCTGTGTCGGGGGCTGCTCTTCCCCCCGAGTCAGTCGGGCTCTGGAGGTCTCTGTGTCCTGGGGCGGGATGGAAGGGTAGCGTTGGACTAGGGAGAAAGGTCCAGTTTGTCAAGAGGTTCTGTAGTGAGATGGAGGTGCTAATGCTGTCCCGGGCACCTTGCGTAGTGAAAGGAATCCATCGTGTTTTGCAGGAAGAAGGGAAGTTATAGCAGCTGAGGAACTGGCAGAGCAAGTAGGACGAGAGAGACCTAGAAATCCTCAGAAAAGATGTGGAAAACTTTTCGTTCAAAAAATTTTTTTGAATATTTTGATAGTTGGTGGCCTGTGATGCTTCCCAGTTTGTTCCTGGTACTGTGGAAGATGCTAGGAGGCTATCCATTGCTAATTCCTATCAAAATATCAAAGTACTGGTTTATAGAGTGTGGTTTGAAAGACATTCCTCCAATGATGTCCTTTTGTTGAAGGAACTGATGTCAGCTACACTGACTAGGAAAAGGGCTTTGCAGTGTACTCCCAAAAAAAATGTGTACGTTCATGAGTTTGGAACTTCTATGATATTTTTCAAATCAAACCAAATTTGAAAATGGTCATTTTCAAATTTTCAATACATAGAACATCGTAACTGTAATAATTGTCGCGTAGTCCCTAAGGATGTTAGTGCTTGGATATGAATTTTCAGGTATCTTATTTGTAAATTAAATATTTTGATTTAATCTTATTTAATAGCATCTGGATGAAACTCAGTATGCCTACATCTAAGTCATAAAAATAATGCTTTGCCTTGAGCGTATGTTGTTGATGGTAAAGAAAAACATTCTCCAAACTGATGATTTAAACCATTTGGAAGTATCCAAAGAGGTTGAAACGTTCAATATGTGATTTTTGTTTTATCGCTGTCATCTGATTTCAGAGATCAGCAGATGGATCAAGTCCAGAAGACGGAGATGGTAAGAGATCTGATTGTAAGACTAGAAAGCGTGAGTGGATGTGTCGCCAGGATTTGGTGCATTTTCTCTAATTGCATTTTCCTACAGAATCTGATCGAGAGGATGGGAGCTACTGTCCACCTGTAAAGCGTGAGAGAACTTCGTCCTTAACTCAGTTCCCTCCTTCTCAGTCAGGTAAATGTTACAGTATTATATATGACAGGTGGGTTTCCTTCTTATAGTCTTTTTTTTTTTTTTTCCCAGCCATGTCAGCAGTCTTACTGCTGTCGCTGTGCTTCGGTTTAAGGGCACAGCAGCCATGTGCACTGACTTTTCTTACGGTCTCTGTTAGCAAATCCAGTGAAGCCCAAAGAAGTTGATAGATACGTTTTTATCTGTAAGTTTATATATGTAGTTTCAGCTTTTAATCTTACGCTGTTAAATTGAAAAATTTACCAGAAGTCTTTTTGATGTGTTGTGATCAGGTTGCTTGACAGGTTTATATAAATGCTACCCTTTTCTTAGTTACTCCGCTGCCGGGCAGATCTTCCACGTCTCAGATCATCCTTAAGTCGTTCTTGTCCTTTCGTTTTCTCCCATCCCTTTCCACTTTAAGTGGAGAGGCTTCAGCACGTTTCAGCAACATTCTCACCTGGCAAACGGAAGAGAGAACGACTGCTGCCCGTTCACGTGTACAGTCAAGGCAGCAAAATCGCTGGGAAGGCCGGGGTAAATTCTTGCAATTCACATAGGCCAGAATGGTCATGTTTGATATTTGCGTTCACCCACAGGATCGGTCTCTAAAACTTACGCCTTCTGTTTTCACAGACAATAAGAAGTTTAAATTTAGCTTTGGTTGAGAATTATTTTAGTTATGTCAGTGCTTGGGGCAGATTTGGAGACTGCGGTACTTCGTTCCATCATCTGAGTTGAAATAACGGAGATGAGAAAAACAGTGAAGGAGAGAACGTTAAAAAAATATTCTTCTAACATACAGCGCATTCGGGAAGTGTGACGAAAAGATGAAAACCTAGTTATTTGCTTTTAATTTTAAAGAAATAAGAGACTGCGGAATTTAAAATGCAGCTGCTGATATTTTTCTGGCCGCGGTATTCTCATTTCATACTGCCAGTGCTCCTCGGGGGAGGAATCCCTGCTCCGTCAGACCCGGCGTGCAGCTCAGCGGGTTTCATGGTGCAGTCCTGTTAATTGAGTCCGGGCCGGGGGAAGTGTCGCTGCTGCCTGCTTGCCGGTCACTCTTAGTAAAGAACACTGTTTGTCCGTAGCTTTGCTGTTAGGATAACGGAATGTGTGTAGTCTGCTAAGCGCTGCCTTATTTATCAGACCTTCTGTTCTTAGGCTCCCTATAATCACTGACTAC
Organism: Rissa tridactyla; assembly: GCF_028500815.1. Classification (NCBI taxonomy): domain Eukaryota; kingdom Metazoa; phylum Chordata; class Aves; order Charadriiformes; family Laridae; genus Rissa; species Rissa tridactyla. The sequence goes on from NC_071487.1 coordinate 5,284,201, forward strand.
TTGTCTGTAATGCTTTTATTTTTTGAGATTAGAATCCCTAAAGTCTCAAATTTTGGGTAACGCTAGTGTTTAAGAAGTGGAGGAAAACAACTTACTGTCTCTTTATGGCGAAACGATGGATGTTTCAGGGGTATGCTTTCTCAGCAGCTACGTGGTGATGCGTTTTGGCTGGATGTGGTCATTTATTCCCTGTTTGACTCCCTCGTTCTCTTCTGATGCGTGGTGGTGTCAAGCAGTGACAATTTTGATTGGAATTGCAACTTCCATAAAGGCTTCTTTAAATGTTGCTGACGGTATTCGATGGCCTGAGTGTTCAGAAAATCTTTCACTTTCCAAACCTCTTACATTTTTTGTGAGGTTATGTTTCTCTCAAGGTTCGGGAAATGTTGCTTATATGAAATGGGCATCGTGTTGAAGCTTATGGCAGGCCATAATAAAAAGAAAGTAGGTGGAATTAAAGGGAAGAAGCAAACATGAAAAAAAAAAATATCTAAAATTAAATACAAAAGGCAAGTGCTGCATCTTTTATTATGACAGTGTTGGAGACGAGTTTCCTTTCTCTTTTCAACATACTTAATCTTCTTTCCCAGGCTCATAAAATCTAAAAGAACAGATAAATATTGTCATACTTTACCTCATGCAAGATGATCTGTTGGAGACAAAAATCCCCAACGTGCTATTGTTGCCTTGTGACTCTTGATGCATCTACCTCCTGCTCTGATCGTCATATTTAATAAACCGCGTTGTCTGCGGTTCTTCGTACAACACCATCAGTATTTACTGCTGAAGAGGGCCTCGACCAAGCTCCGTATTACGCTTCTCTAGGTCCCAGCAGAGGGTGGAAAAGAAACACTGTCCTCCACCTGTTCCTTTCGAACATTTTTTGCTCTTGTTATGTTTCTGAAGTGTGACATCTGCAAATGCTCTGATGTACTCTCCTCTGTTTCTGTAAAATCTTTGTCCTTGCAGGATAGTTCAATCACCACAAGCTGCCCAGCTCTTAGTGCAAGCCGTGCTCTCACGCTGAGGCCTTTGGAGGAGCCCAGGCGTCAGCTTCCGCTGCTTAGCAGCCATTAGGCTCCTTTCTGCCCCCTCTGCACAGGTCTTTGAAATGTTATATGTATTATAATGATATTATACAGTCTAACATCGCTTTTAATTCCTAGCTCAGATACAGTTCAGACCGTGAATCCTGTGTTTGCCTTCCCTCCAGAATTAATGAAACTTGTTTTCTCTCTTTCAGAAGAAACTAAGGGGCTTTTATGGACAATGACCTGTTTGCTTCTATGGCTGTAATACTGTTTTAGTTTAGAAGAAAGAAAAACCTAAAATAAATGAAGCAAATTGTTAGATGATCTTTAAGGTCCCTTCTAACCCAAACCATTCTATGAAATTCCTAGAAAAATAATTCTCAATTTGCAGCCTTGATATGTCTGAAAACGGAGTTTATAATTAAAAACAACATATGCAATTTCTCACTGTTTTTCTTTTTCCTTGACTGCAGTAACAAAGAACAACGTCTTTATGCCATCAAGCTTCTGTGAACCCTCTACAGGCAATTCTGACTCGGAACCAGGTGAGCTTCCTTACTTCTCAGCAGACCCCTGTCAGGCTGTCACCGTCCAAAGTACTCTGATACTTCTGAAGTCAGACTCTGTCTGGGAGAACGGAGGCGGTGACGGTTCTGATCTTACAGCTGTTCTCTTGCTCACTTCATTGCTTGATTTCCTGCTCGCTGGAGGTAATTAAAATAACATATGAAAATTCTTAAATGCTTTGAAAGTGGTGGTGGAAGACTGCAGTGTGACTCTGTGCCCACTTCTTAACCTCAAGATAAGACTTAAGGGAAAATTTCATTTATCTACTTCGGATACTGTTTTTCTGATACGAAAAATCTCATCAACCAGAAAATATGGTCGTGATGACGATCGAGCATGACCTGTGAACCCTGTGTTGCCAGCATCGCCTATTTTGTTAATCACCGTTACTGCGGTTGTGTTGGTATCGCTGTACGGCACATTGTTATCTTATGCTTAAATGGCATGAGAATTACAGTAAGATGGTGAGGTGCTGAGTTGTCTTATTCTGAGCAAGTCATTATGCCCCTAAAAGGAAGCATTTTATAATTGTAAGTTCTTAGGAACTCACTTTGTAATAGCTGTGGATTTATGAATATAGCTTTTTGAGATTTTGGTATTTTATCTAAAAGCCTTAACTGTAGTGAGTACGAGCAAAGGAATTTCTCTTACCTTCGTACTACATAAGCATAAGGTAAAAGCTAATGGAATTACAAGAAACTAATATTAAGCAATGAAGTTTAAGTTAATTTATGATAATTGGCTGTTGGGTGCTTGTTAGCAGCTGTCATGTCGAGTCGTACTTGTCAGATTGTCCTGTCCTTAGTTTGATTCTCACTTAAAACCTCTAAGTCCCTCTATTAAAGCTCTGTTACGTCCTTTGCTCAGTTTCTCATGTGAAAATGGTCTTTTTCATGTTTCTCATTAAAAAAAAAAAAAGATTTTTTTTTTTTTTTTTCTGCAACGACTTGTGCTTCTGTGTTTGGGAGGTATATTTAGTGTGATAACCATTGGAAATTCAGTCTTCTTTTGGAAGAAGGGAAGTTGTTCTTTGGAAATCTCCTGATGACTTTGGATATTTATGAAACGCGTGGGTTGTTACAATGGGGAAAGTATGAGGAATGTTATGACTGAATGTATGCACGTAGTGTGTTACAGCTATGTCCTAGTAATCGTGTTGTGCTTCTAGAGGAAAAGAGCAGTGGATTCCGGCTGAAGCCACCAATACTTATCCATGGTCAGGCACCTAGTGCAGGTGAGTTCAATGTTTTCTGCAGCAGTACCAAGAAACCGGTTCAAGCATTTTATTTATTTCGGAATCTCCTCAAACTGCTACCTTCCAGTTACAACAGCAATACCTGCATTTATACCAAAAAAAAAAATAAAATCTGATGTTCTCCAGAGCGGTTATGCCCATATCTGCTGGGTCATGTGTACAGACGCATCCAAATTTTGGCTTGGATCAGTCATGCTTTTCTGAAATGTGTCTCCCAGTTGTCTCTGGTTAGTATGCTGTGATTGAATTCTTCTAGTCCTGTGCGACACGGACTCGATTCCTTTGGTAGCAAACCGGAATAAAAAGGATGCTCCAGGAGTGCACTGACCAAGCTCCAGGCATTTGTGGGCACTGGGTCTGGGGCCAGGCTGGAGCCACATCCGAAATGGTGTTCGCTCCCCACTTCTCCTCTCCCTGGATTTGCCAATAGCGGGGATGTTGGGTCCTTGATCCCACCTGGCTGTACGGTTTGGCTCTTCCCGAGTTTCCTGTGTGCAGTTGTAGCCCCAGCCAGTATGGGAAGGACATTTGTATTACAGCTCCTTAGGAGTTGGAGGAAAAAACAAAACTATTTTCGTAATGGAAGTTGCCATTTGTTATGTGTGTATATATATGTATATGGAAATTTTTTATTTTGTTTGCAGGAAGAGAAGTAAATTTAAAAAAAGGAACAAGTTTTTTTGAGCTGACGTAGGAAAGTTTGAACTGAGGGTAGTCGTTATATTTCGGGTGTTGTCATGTCCTTTGAATGTGGGTGGCCTGAAATGGAACTACTTGCAGAATATTCAGCTGAGTTGCTATGAGTAACTTCTGTTGCAGCATTTTATTGGATCAAGAGCTCATCTTTGTTTTGTTCAGTGAAGAAAACTGAACCTTCTGCGATTGATGTAACCTTCTAGAGTTAAGATGCTTTTTTTGTTGTGTTTTTTTTTTTTTATTAGGTTGTTTAAGGTCAGTTGCCTTTTTGAATCAGAGCAGAGCTAAAGAGCTGTCGCGTTGTGTACCTTAACGTAGCAAACCAGAGGCCAGGTTAATTCAAAAAGACCAAAGGTTGTTAAATGAAACAACATATAAGATTATTACATTACCAATACGTTTGACTGTATGAAGAACGGGGGAAAAAAAATTGGTTACCAGTATCTGGAAATTACTTCCTTGGAAGGAGAAAAGCAGACTTGCAATGTGTAGTTGAATAATATGTTAGTGAATAAATAAAATTCCTTGTGTACTGTTAATTTCTCTTACACTTTGACTTTTATTTCTGAGTCGTTGTCATAAACTCTCCCTTCTATGCTTTATGGATAAGGTAGAGAATATATTTTAAAGTGTCTTTTAAGGCTAGGAAGTTCTCTTCTCTATTTGGGACTAATCCTGTTTTGAGGCTGAGTGGGAAAGAAGGGGGTGGAAGCTTTTTAAATGTCTGGTTTTCCATTGTATGTTCTGCTGGAAGCAGTTACAGAGACGATTAGATGAAGTTGAATTTTTCAACTTTAAAGCTTTATAGCTCTCGAAAAAACTCTTTACTTGCAGGTCTCCCTAGCCAGAAACCGAAGGAACAGCAGCGAAGTGTGCTACGTCCTGCAGTATTACAGGCACCGCAGCCAAAAGCGTTTTCGCAGATGGGTAAATAATGCTTTTGCTTTCTAGAACACCGCAGAGGGAGGACAAAAATACAAAATCGGTTCAGTTTAGGGGTGTGTTTTTACTCAGCATCCACCTCTGTTTTGCTAGGTTTCTCCTTTCAGAAAAGAAACATCTTAAGTGTTAAGTATAGTTGTGTTACATATGGGATAACACAGTCACACCTTCAGTTTTTGTATGGGGTGCCTGACTGACATTGCCAGGTCTCTGACTGGTGTAGTCCAGGCGTGGGTTTTGGAATAAAAAGGCTCTTGAGGGTGACAGCATTGACCATGGTGTAATAAGGTATTGCTGGAGAGCTGCTCTGCAGAGAGGGAACTGGGAGTCCTGGGGGACAACAGGATGACCATGAGGCAGCAATGGGCCCGTGTGGCCAAGAAGGCCAGTGGCTCCTGGGGGGCATCAAGAAGAGCGCAGCCAGCAGGTGGAGGGAGGTCATCCTCCCCCACTGCTCTGCCCTGGGGACGCCACATCTGGAGTGCTGTGTCCAGTTCTGGGCTCCCCGGTTCCAGAAGGACAGGGAACTGCTGGAGAGGGGACAGCAAAGGGCTGCCAAGATGCTGAGGGGACTGGAACATCTCTGTGCTGAGGAAAGGCTGAGGGATTTGGGTCTGTTTAGCCTGGAGAAGAGAGGACTGAGAGGGGATCTCATCAATGCTCAGCAATATCTAAAGGGTGGGTGTCAGGAGGATGGGGCCAGGCTCTTCTCAGTGGTGCCCAGCGACAGGACAAGGGGTAACGGGCACAAACTTGACCATGGGAAGTTCCATCTCAAGATGAGGAGGAACTTCTTTGCTGTGAGGGTGGCAGAGCCCTGGCACAGGCTGCCCAGAGAGGTGGGGGAGTCTCCATCTCTGGAGACATTCCAAGCCCACCTGGACGCATTCCTGTGCCACCTGCTGTGGGTGACCCTGCTGTGGCAGGGGCTTGGACACGATCTCCAGAGGTCCCTTCCAACCCCTGCCATTCTGTGAAAGCAAAAAAAAACCCAAATTGTTGAAGGTGTCCATGTTTCTCCTAGTCTTTGATGTTTCCCCAGCCTTTTGTTGTTTGGAATTTCAGTTGAACTGAAACAGAAGTATATTCAGTTAATGCTGAATCTGGCATAGAACCAAACGTTTCTAGCTTCATTTCTTGGCATGCCTGTTGGCGTAGATTGGACTTTACAGTGGACTTAATATTGGGGTACACATTTTGAGTGGGAGTTCAGTGTGTAAGTAGATAGATGAGTCCAAAGAGGAGCCTTGCTGGCTGTAAGAACAGTATTAGGTTGGAGCAAGGTGGATGCTTGAAATTGTATGCGTTGAAGTCCCTGCCGCGTTTGTGTAGATAAGTGGGCTTTTTGCTGGCTTGGTTTTCTGTGTTTGGAATTTTGATTCTGCTAAGAATTGCTGAATCGTGGTCCTCACGTTTCTTGCAAAACACTATGGGAACTCCGTAGTTTACATCACAATGTTTCATGGACTTAAACAAGAAAACAGCCTGCAATTTGCTATAGAAAACTTGCTGCTTTTAGGACAATCTAAATATGTCATTTTTCTCATTCCTTACTGCAGTCCTCAGCAGTGGCACCAATGGTGTAAATATCCCGCCAGATTCTGCAGCCACATCAGAATCACTAAGTAACACAACACTGAAAAGTTCTGACTCTGAAGACAAGGTGAGTTGGAGAAGGATTGGAAGGACGCTCAAAGTGCCAGACTTTACAATAGTATTCTCTGAACAGTCTACTTGTTTAGCGATGTGGGTGCGGTTTCATCAGTGACAGCCCCCGTTTCTGTCCGTGCTATGGCATAGTAGTAGATTTTATACGATCCTAATAGTATGTTACATTTATCTTTACTAACTTGAAAACTAGTAAAGATTTTACTGAATCTGCAGTTCAGGATGGCTTTCCATACCTATTTTCCCTCACAAAATACAAAAAAATTGCTCAGTTCTCCTTCCACTCTTATTGATTCCTTTTAGCCCCTCTAGCTTTATTTCTAGTTTTGCTGTAAAATCTTACTGCTGTTTGAATGATGCCGCTCTGACCATGGCCGTTGGATTCCTGTAATTTGGGTGTCTTGGTTAGTGGGCTGATACTCAGAACACTGCTTTTTCGTCTGATCAGATTGCACGAAGAAATAAATCATCCTTCCTGCAGGTTCATCTTACTCTGTGTGCAGGGGGTGGGTCAGGAGAGTAGGGAATTGTCTTCTGTGGGGGAGGAAAAAAGCTGTCGTCTCCTCCAGGGACTGTGGCCACATCAGTCTGACGTCGGGCCAGAGACTGAGAAGCATTTACTGAATTCCTGTTCCCATCTGAAAAGGCTTTAGTTTTGAGCTGGGCGAACCGAGCAGTTTACATTGCACGTGTTCAGTCTTCCTTCTCAGACTGCCTAGCAAAAAGTCATCCCCCGACCATGGCTGATGGCTTTACTGGTGTTGTCTTGATTTCTAACAATGGGATGTGGAATGGTGTTGGGAAATGTGGGGATGGAAAGTGTACAGGTGACTGAAGCAAACGCGTAACATGATGAAGCTTAGGGACGGGAACTGACAGTGAGTAAAAACCCAGAGGCAGCAAATAAATTCCCTACAGGAAATGTTGGCGAGAGAGTGCAGGTAATGAGAGGCTGGAAAGCGTCGCTAGAGGAAAAGGCATCCATGTGCACTGAAAGCTGCTTATTTCGTACCTTGAAAGGAAAGTAATGAAATGGTTCCTTCCCTGTTGTGTGCAAAGCGTGTCCAGTCCTTTCCTTCCTGCAGGTATTGTGTTAACCGTTGGCATCTCAAGATGTGTTGACTGAGAGCACGTGGAGGATGTTTGGGGATTTGGAGGGTGCGTGGGTTTTGGGTGGTGTTTGACGTTTGGAGGTTTTCTTGGTAGCTTCATTAGATGGTGGGTTGCCTTCTGGTGCCATGGTGAGCATAGAAGTGGTGGTATTAGCAATGTAAAAAGTATTGCAATGGTTTACTTGAAAGTCAAGTCTCAATTTTGAAATCTGAATATCTAAGTAGAAAGGCTTAAAATGTAAACGGCTTTTTAAGGTTTAGTGAAAGGCCACTGACATAATTAAGTAGCAATAAGTAAATTCATTGTATGGATGAGTATGAAGTTTTCGTGGGATATGCTTGTTGCCTTTGTCTATGTCATTAGGGAGACCCTCTATACATTTTTAACATCCAGAAGTCCGCTTGTGGACTCTTTAATTGAAGTCCAGAAACACTGACCTGGGAGGAAGTTCTCTGATGGAAGGAAACTCTTAAATCTAGATGTTAAGGATCGCCGGAAACTAATTATTAAGTGGTATAAAGCTTCATAACTGAATGTTTGCAGTTTTACCAAGGAGTGTCTTGGCATTTGTAGTAAGGATGGACCATCTGCCTGAAGCTTTCTAGAACGCTATAAGTAATTGGAGTTCATACGGTAGTTGTGTTAAATGCTGGAGTGTCTCTGCACAATATTAGATTGCTTGTTAAGAGTGAATGGTTACTTCTGGAGTTAAGTTTCATATTAGTAATTGTACGTGCGGATCCGTGGCATAGATTTGGTGTACCACAGAGAGTACGCTTGTGAGGACGAGTGTGTGGCATTTTGCAGTTATACATGAGCCTGGTCTGCCCTTGTTCGAGCAGATGTAAGTCACGGTCTTATTTTACTGGCACAAAAGATTCTTCTTTGAGGCCTGTCTTGTGCTTACACAAGGCAGCACAGCGGGAATGTTCTCCGTCTGGTTGTTGTCCTACTCAGTGCATCTCTGTGGCAACCTGTATCTGTTTGGGCTAGGCCTTGTCTCTCTGTCTTGAAAAATCCTGGGAAACTGCAGGAGTCCTAAGCAACATGGTCCTTAGTTGGGTATAAGCTACAGCCTTCCATTCAACCTCTCTTGACTGCTGGGAGGGTCTGGTGGTGGAATATCATGGGATGTGCAGGGAAGCTTGATAGACAGCAGGTGGATAGTGATCCTTGTCCACAAGGAGGAGGACCTGTTAAGGAGGTGCTAGGCTAATGATTTTTCCTTTTGTTCAACAGAATGCTCCTTTACCCTGTCTGCACCGTTCAGTGGTGGACTCCCAGCAGGCACCACTGGCCTATTTGTGACTACCAGCAGAAAAAAGGATGTCTTTGAAATGCCAGAATTAGAATCTGAAGGCAAATAATACAGCTAGGTTATGTAAAGGTTATGTCCCTCAAACATAAAATGCGATTTGCAAAACTCCTTTGGACGCAATCCAGTGTTGTTTTCCCACTGCTGCCCTTTCCCCCGTGCAATGTGTGTGGGAAGTGCCATGGCTGGCAGTCCCTCGCAAGTGCCTGTAGGCAACAACACCCTGCATGAGAAAGTAACAGGAGGAACTGGAGATCTCTGTGCAGTGGCAGTTCTGGAACCTCGTTGGGGTCACTGGTACAGGAGGTTCACTTGGACAATTGGAGTACTGTATTGGATACATACGGGCTTTTTGGAAATCAATCAGGAAGGGCAAGAAGAGCATGTGTTGTGCTATGCTCAAAGAAGCTGCTTGAATGCAGAGGCTTTGGTTTGGGAAAGGTGCTGAGTTGGCAAAGGCTTTACAAGCCGAGATCGGATGACAAGCCAACACAGGGGAGATTAAGATGGACCAATCAAGAGGAGAAAGTAGCTAAAGCCCTTGGAGAACTACAAGCTTCACAATTGCAGACCTTGGTTCTAAAGGGGAACTTTAAGGACTTTTGACACCTTATAAAATGGCAGCATGTCCTGGTAGAAATACTCCTGGAGATTTTAGGAATAAGTTGAGGACAGTATGTCTTGATGCAGGTGCTGGATAAGCTGACCAGGGAGGTACTCAGCTTCACCTGGTATTCACAGCAAAGAACTGGTTACGAACACAGAGGCTGAGAGTAGCTGTGGTTGCAGCAGCTATGAGATAGGGTTCGAGATCCTGAGGGGAGTGGGGAAGATAAGTAGCAGAGTAGAGACTTAAACTTCAGGAGAGAAGCCTTCAGCTTGTTCATTGAGCTTGTTGGTAGGATCCTGAAGAACAGAAGGGCTCAGGAGAGCTCATTATCTTTATGGACAACCACCTCAGAGAATGAGTAATTTGTCCCAATGTGCCGGAAGTTGTGCAAGTGTGTCAGGATGAACTAGGAGCTCCCTAAATCCAGAAAGAGAGTGTACATAAGTTGGGAAGGAAGTCAGGGTACCTGAGAGGTATGCAAAAGGATTGCCAGGGTGTGTGGGGAGAGAACTGGGAAAACCAAAACTTAGTGGGAGTTGGAAATGACTGGGGATGAAAGGGCTGCGAGAAGGGCTTCTACTGGTGCGTTAGCAGCAAAGGCAAGATGAAGGAAGAATGTGGGCCTGCTGCCAAATGTTGGACGGAACCTAGTGATGAACAACATGAAAAAGTTGAGGGAGTCAGTGTCGCTCCAGTGAAGCAGGTGGTATCCCGTATTCTTCCTATAGTAACTACATAGTTTTCATCAGAATATGCTCAAACTTCCTACTGTTGTTTTGGGGTTTTTTTCTGCTTATGATGCTGGTAATGCTGCTTGGAGCATGCTTTGATGAGGGGCAGCTGCTGTGCGCTGATTAGATGTTAGGCTTTGTGCAGATTGTTGGGTCTTCTAATGTAAATCCAAAGAAAGGGTAAGGAATTAGGAGAGAAGAGGGAGGGGGCGATTCCCATGCTGGTTGCAGTCGCCTCCCAACACCACTGTAAGGGTTTGCTGGAGCAAGGCCCTGAGTGTAACGGGATGAGAACTATAGTATGAGGGTAACAGGGGACAGTGTCGGCACAGGTGCTCTGGAAAGCACTGCCACGACAGCTGCCGGGAGAGCTTACAGAGCAGCTAATGGAAAGCGGGGAGCAGAGGTGCAGAGTAGAAGGTGGTCCTTAGCAGGGGAAAAGGTCCAGGAAGCTTGAGGTCCTGTGCAGCAGTGATGTTGGATGCGGGTGGTGGTGCATCCTTTTATTGACTGAGCGATGTGCTAGGCTGCTTTACTAAGACTGCAGCCTTTGGGTTCGGAAAAGTGATTATTTCCTTTTACTTGCCACTGCTGGGTGACATCGGGAGTACTGTGTGTAGTCTGGGGCTCGCCAGTACATGACAGACACTTATGAACCGCCGAGGTGGCTGGAGCACGATGTCTGATGCGAGAGTGAAAAAGCTGAGTATGTTCTGCGTGGACTATTCTATGACTAGGGGAGAGGGAGTTGGATTTTTCTCTTCTGCTACGTAGTGGTGGGCTGTAGCAAGATAGAATGAGTGTTGGAAGTGCCTACCCAAACAAATGAGAGGCTGCAGGTGTGGGGAAGGGGGATTCCAGCTGGGTATTAGGACAGAACTGTCATATTTAGTGCGGTTGAACATTGAACCAGGCACCAAACTGTAAATCTGCCATCCTTGGATTTTTTTGAGACTTGACTGTATGAGGTCTCAGGTAGCCTAGCATAATTTTGAAGTTGATGCTGCTTTGGAACACAGTTTGGACCAAATAATTGTTAGAGATCCCCTTGAACCTTAACCGTTCTGTGATTCATTAAGATAAATGCTCTAAACAACAACAGAGGATTTGTTTTTAAGTGCAAAATTTGCCTTGTAGCTCTGTAGGTGTTATTGGCTTGTCATTGTAAATGGCTGTGTGAATCATCATGTCGTAAGGTGTGTTTTTTTTTGTTAAAGGAAAATCAATTACCTGGGCTAAAGTTTTCAATTTCTTTTCTTTAGGCAGGAGAATGTCAGAAAAAAGAGTCCAACAACACTTCAGACGATGACAGCTGTGAGAAAGCAGAACTAAATGCACAGCAAGCATTCGTATTTGGGCAAAACTTAAGAGATAGAGTTAAGGTAAACACGTTTGTTATCTTGACTAAGAGCTGATGTATTTAAGGGAGGATAAGAAGCAGTGGAACAGATCGTTTGGCATGAGCATTAAATGCTGTTTATGAAGTACTTTGAAAGCTCTAACAGGGTTAAAACCTCCATGTATATATGCAAAATTAGAAGCTGTGACCACAGTTTGGTTGGCTGTTTAGTAAAACTGGTCTTCCAGACACTTAAAAAATTACTGAATACTGTTTAGTAGCATAAGAAGTTTTTTTGAAAAATAAACGCATCTATCTACTGCAGTCATAGGTAAATCTAAAGCTCAGTGCAATGTAATGTTTTCTCTTGCCTTTTGGGTCAGAATTAAGTTGAAATGTGTTCCTAAGATGCTCCCATGCAACTGAGAGTCACAAAAAAGGTGAGAAAAGAAAAACAGGGCAGCCTGTTTTCAAACCTGTGCGTGAAGCAATTGAGTCGGATTGTTAGTACCTCCTGCTGAAGACAGGCTTGCATAGTTTTCCTAGCATAACAAAAGAAAGTGTAATACTGGGATTTAGGCTTATATTGTTATATTGTAGAAAGTGTTTTTGGATGGATCTTCGTCTTGGGAAAGAATGAGCTGAAAATTTTGTGGTCAGTAGTTAAAAGTGTCACTACGTACTCCTTCTTTTTATAGCTAGGAGATGAAAGCGATGAAACTGCCGATGTGCAGAATGCTGGCCTTCCTACATCAGACGTACCTTCTGCAACAAATTATTTTCTACAGTACATCAGTTCCAGGTGAGACTACAGGGAAATCTCTGGGACGGTTTTTCTTATTCTGTGTTCAAAACGATTTGTGATTCGGCACTTTACTGGATGCAGGGCTTACACTGGGTCAGTGGGAACCCAGGCTTCTGAGGAAGGAGGTGGCAAACCTGAGATCTGGGGGAATCCTCGGTCATCTGGTCAAGGGAGATGTAGTTGATACCATTTACTTGACCAGGTCCTCACCAAAGCCTCTTCAGAAAACTAACACGCATAAAATGAGAAGAGTCTTCTCATGAACGATTAGAAGGAAACAGTGATGGAATGAATTGGAGCTACCAGTAGAATCCTGTAGAGATTTGTGCTGCACTTGTGGGGTTCAAGATGTTTCATATGATATGGATAAAGGGAAGAATAGTTTAAAAAAAAAAGTTATTTAATCGCAATAATAAGCTTTTCAGAGCAATATGCTAATTCTGTGTATACAGTGATGAACTCTGAACTGACAGCCTTCAGTTACGGCTAAGATATCGATATGGCTCTGAAAATATTAGCTCAGGAGTGGTCAAAAAAATCAAATAGTGTTACAGAATGAGTAGAAAAGAGAAGAGAATTTCTTACAACACAGAGCTGTGAATTCAAGTAACAACTGGAAAAGCAAGCGGGGAAAATGCCACTGAAGGCTGAAGAGTAGAGCCGTATCTCTACTCCTGGAAGAACCTGGACTACAGGTTGTTTGAGGCCATGAAATAATTGTAGGAAAAACACCAGTGTGTACTTGCCTCGTCCTTATATTCTGCATTTTTTAAGACCCAGTTTTTCACCACGGAGTAGGCAGTTTTGCAGTCTTAACCCCTTTTGACATGGGACTCTTCAGCTGATGTGCTGGAGTGGTAGAGAACACCACGGAGCGACTGTGGGTGCCGGGGCGATGCCTTTCCAGAGAAACTGTCAGATTTTCTTAAATCAGACTTGGCAGACAATGACTTCTAATACGTGGGCTTCAAATACTGGAATACTTGTTTATATCTTTCACCTTGTGTGACACATGTGTGCCCTATTTCAACTGAGTCTTCACTTTGTGAGAATTTATTCACTGTAGGTCAATTGCCAGAAACCTAGTTTTGGGTTTGACTTTAAAAAACACCCCACCATCTCTTAAGTGGAGTTGGCTCTGGTTTTTAGCTGAGATGATATGCCATTATGGCAGTCGACTTGTAAAAGGAAAATTCCTCCCTTTGTGTAACACGCTGCCAGTCCTTTAAAAATTGTAAATATACTAGGCAACGTGGCAGATACCAGTAGTTCATACTGAGTTCCCAGTTGGCATTTGGAGCTTGGAACTGTAGTATTTAATTTCCTTCGTAGGCCAAACTTTATTCCCCCGAGGATTTCCTCTGTTCTTTAAATTTCAGAAGTAGCAACTCCCCATGCATGATTTAAAGGTTTGTTTGGTTCCGGTTGAGTGGTGTAGTGACACATGTGCCCCCATTTCACCAAGGCAATGACACGCATGTAGGATTGATTCCAAGCGGTCTGCGTGCCGTGTGTTCACTCAGCAATTGTGTTATGTCTTAGAGGTATGCCTGGAGGGAAGGCAGATGAACAATCATTCATTAAGTTTTTGAGTCCGTAATATTGTCCTTCCTAAACGGGGTTTAAAATCTGTTAATAAAAATGCCACATGGGAGGAGGATGCTTATTCTGTAAGGAGGGGCTGAGATTTGGTGGTGAAACCTCTTGGGGGAGGCCGTAGCACCCCAGCTGCTCTAAGAAAAGGCATTACTTATCTCTGCTACCTTTGCTTCGGGTATGATATTGCAAGCGTTTACATTTCAATTCTTTCTCTTTTCTGAGAAAAGCGACCTAAAATGTGTAGTGGTTCAAGTTTGTGCATGTAGAATACTGTTTAAAAAAAAAAAAGTGTGTTATATGATTAAACAATAAGCCCTGACTTAGCATTCAGCATTGCTTAATGGGTCATTAGATATCTAAAGGGAAGATATTTACAGTGACAAAATCATTTGTCATCATTCTGAGAGAATTCTCATTCTGTAAAACCAGTATGTGCTCTCATATTACGAAGTTGCATTAATTTCTGCTTATGTTTCTGTCTCAGCCAGTGCTTAATTTTTAAAGCCAGTGACATTTGCTTGCTTTTTGAGGTATTTTATCCGTAGAAGACAAACAGATATTTTCCTGACTTACAAAACCTGGGGTTTTTTTTTGTTTGTTTGTTTTTCCAGTGTAGAGAACTCTACAAACAGTGCAGATGCATCTAGCAACAAGTTTGTTTTTGGACAGAACATGAGTGAGCGAGTCCTAGTGAGTATCCACCGTGTATGAAATGTTGTAGTTTTGTGAGTAGTGCGTGTTATGGATTCTCACGCAGGAATTGTGAGAATCTATAATTACACTTGTCACCAGAGCAGGGTTTTCTTTCAGTGATTTCCCTTGTAGGTAACTTATTTGGAGTGCAGCATCGGGGTTTCATTATGAGCTACTGTCTGCACCAGCCGCGCTCTCTGGGATTCCCCCGCCCAGCTGGGCCGGTGTAAGCACACTGAGAGCCGTCTCTGGGAGCGCATGTGGCTCTCAAGTCCAAGCACTTTCTGCCACAGCTTGCTTCTTTAAATGGCTTCTTCCGTATGAGTATTTGAGGGTGGTTTATGTTTGTTGGCCTCCAAATTGAGGAAAGTTCAATTACGTGACTCCCCCAGTGATGGGACTTCCTCAGCACAGGAAGGACATGGACCTGTTTGGAACGGGCCACAAAGATGGCCCCAGGGCTGGAGCCCCTCTGCTGTGAGGACAGGCTGAGAGAGCTGGGGGGGTTCAGCTGGAGAAGAGAAGGCTCCGCAGAGACCTCCAGGAGCTCCAGGGGCCCCAGGAAAGCTGGGGAGGGACTCTGGAGCAGGGAGAGGAGCCACGGGATGAGGGGGAAGGGTTTTACACTGGAAGAGGGGAGATTTGGGTGAGATCTGAGGCAGAAATTGTTTGCTGTGAGGGGGGTGAGCCCCTGGCCCAGGTTGCCCAGAGAAGCTGTGGCTGCCCCATCCCTGGAGGGGTTCAAGGCCAGGTTGGACGGGGCTTGGGGCAACCTGGGCTGGTGGGAGGTGTCCCTTCCCAGGGCAGGGGGTGGCACTGGGTGGGCTTTAAGGTCCCTTCCAACCCAAACCATTCTATGATTTCAAGTCCAGCAGTAAGGCGGCTGCCTCAATACTGGGGTAAGACTCAGGAAATTCTCTGTTTATTGTGCACCAACCTCAGGTTTAACTTCTAGTGCCTTGCTGTTTCCTACTGTTGTTGTTGCTACACTGGTACAAAAGGGAAGCATTTAATGCTGTGCATTCATACCTGTCTAACCACTGAGCAAGGAGTTCAGCCAGGTATGCCTTGAGTTGAACTGTAGTTGAAATTGTTTTGCTTTGTTGAACATAACTTCAAAATAAGGGTTAAAGTTTAGTTTCAGTTTTAGTTTATGGGAAAATAATTTGAGCTGCTTTTCAGGTCGTGCTCCTTTCAATTCCTTGGCCAGGGTGGTAGGATAGCTTTTACTGGGAAAGCGTGTCATCTGCAGGCTCCTTCCTTTGCCGTATGGTTTATGAACACTGGGGCTTCCAGCAGTAATTGGTCACTGGTCTTTTTCTGTAAAATTAGTGTATGTTTTCTCTCTTCTGTTTACCTCCTCCTCTTTTTGTGATAGAGTCCACCAAAATCGAATGAAGGTAGTACAGAGAGTAATAAGGAGAACGCTGCTACAGAGTCTGGGTCCGAATCCTCTTCTCAGGAAGCCACACCAGAGAAAGGTGAAAAACAAAATTTTATTTTAGGAATGGTAGTTAATCCTCGTTTAAATGACTGCGGTTTTCAATGTCCTTTTGCTTTATAAAAGCAACACATTTGTTGCCTCTGCTGTCTCCTGTAACCAAAGATACAGGCTAGGGCTGGGAGGTGACGTGCGGGATGCTGTAGATTCTCTTGTCCTTTTGACTTTAATATTAAACACGTATAGGCTACACTGTCTTTTTCAAGGCCGTTCTGTGGCATTGGGTTTATCTTCAGCAGGATGAAAGTGGAGGGAATTAACAGAGCAGGTACTTCGACCTACAGAGTGTAGAAGAACTGTGGCAAGCTGGTTTTTAACAATTCCGTTATACTTCCAGCCACTGAGTGTCTGAGTCAAATGTATGTTGTATTCGGTGGGCGCACAAAATGCGTTGCTTGAATTGAGAACTGTTTGCTGGGTTCTAGACTTCTGAGACTCTTCAGAATGGCAAGATTTTCAGGAAATTTTGGGAGCTATGGGTTTTCTCCAGCAAACTGCTTACAAGTCAAAATAAAAGTGGGAGGCGACTCGTGCTGTAGGCACAACTGAGTAGCCAGTAGCAGCGTCAGTGCTGCCGGAGCGCCTACACATACCGAGGTGTCCGTGTGTGAGCTGAGGGTTTGAAATACTGTATGCAAGGACAAAATTTTGCCATAACTTACCTCTTCTGTCCCTTGTGTTGTCTTGTGCTTTTAAAACAAGACTTAAAAGACAAGCCTTAACTTCTGCTTTAAACTCGAGTCCTGTTTCTAATGTTCTGTAGATGTCCGTCTCTTGTACTTTATTTTCTCTAAATTCTGGTATACTTCTGAGACCTTTATAATTCTTACATAATTATATGCTAATCATTCTCAAACTTTTGAAATGTTGTTCAGCTAATAATATTTCAGAATCACTGGCAGAGTCTGCAGCAGCCTATACTAAAGCGACAGCCAGGAAGTGTTTGTTAGCGAAGGTAGAAGTGATCACTGGGGAAGAAGCGGAAAGTAACGTCTTGCAGGTAAGAACTGGCTAACGCAGAGGAGCTGGGAGTTTCTGGGGATTCCTGTGGATGTGAATGCACACCACCTGATTCCCTGCAGCTCGGCCATCCTCTAGATCTCTAACGTACTTTCTTGTCTTAAAATGCAAACTTTGCATATTTATTATGAGATCCTTACTTATTCAGAAAGGAAATTAAGAAACAATAAATTTTCGTGCTTGGGCCGTCCAGACCAATCTTAAGCATACTTTCCTGAATCAATCACATCAAACCTTCTGTGGCCCACAGAACAATTATTTGAAGAAAATTTAAATGAACTAAACACTTTTAATTTCTTTAATTACTCTACTACTTTTAAATTATTGTATTACTGATTTTTTTTTTTTAAACTCGGAATGGACTATGATGCCAGCAATCTGGTTTCTTGCGTAGCAGAAACCGTAAAACAGTACTCAGGAATTTGTCTTGAGGTATTTAATTGAATTAGTGATGTTTTAGAAGGACATTCGGTCATGACTTGAAGACTCACGATTTTAATCGCAATGTATTTAACATTGTAGTTATTCGTTAACTTAAATATGCTTATTAACTACAGTATGTCCTTAAGAAAAACGTGCAGCATTAATACAGGAAGAATTTTGCCTTGCTTTCGTTGTGCTGGGTCTTCCCAGTAACAAATGCCACGTTCAGCGGTGCAAAGTGCACCTAAGACTTTAAAAAGAATCGGCTGATTTAAGACTATAGATGACCCAGTCTCTTATCACAATAAGTTTCCTCTCTGGAATTTTGTATCTTAGCTGAAAATGGTTCTTGTTGTTTGACCTTGAACACAGGTATTTTTCAGGAATATATAGCTTCTGTTAATAAAACCTTACGAAAGCAGTCAGCATATTTTGAGGAATTTATTGCAAAAGAGAGGACAACTACTTTGGTTTCCACAGCTATAAACGTTTTAAAATTCCAATATGAAATCTGACAATGTTTTTTAACCGGCTGTAGGTGACTGAATCTGAAATATATTATTACTTCAATCAACCACTACGCTATAGAGATGTTTTCTGTTACAGATTCAGTGCAAGCTGTTTGTATTTGACAAAAACTCTCAGTCTTGGGTGGAAAGAGGTCGAGGACTTCTGAGACTCAATGATATGGCCTCAACGGATGATGGAACATTACAGTCTCGGCTGGGTAAGAGGAACCGGGGGAAGTGAGGTACTGGATGACAGTCAGCACTGTTCTCGCAGGATGCTTCATGACACACAGCAGCATCCACTTTGGGTTGTGTCTTAGCTATAGCAACTCAGAAGCAGTTTGGACCTTTTTTTTTTTTTTCTTGCTTCAATTTACAACCATTTCCTCCAAAGGGAGTATCTTTTCATATCCTCCTATTGTAGCAAATGTTCCAGTTACTTTTTTCCCCATAAAAGCAAGCTGTATTTAACAGCTAGAATATTTGACTAGAAATTTATGGTATCGTTCTTCAGATCTGGGCTCTTTGCTTTTTGGGATGGGGTGCTTGTGGTGGGGGAAGGCTCTTTGAATAGTGCAAGGTTGTTCAGAGCGGCAGGAATACGCGTTAGCCTGAGCTTATCAGCTCTGATCCAACCACTGAACTCTGTATTAACATGTAAGACTTTGGACTGAGTATCTTTAGACATGAGTGATAATCTTCAATAGCCTACATTCTTGTGATTAACAGTTGTGACAAGATTCCTGTTTTAGGGGCCTTGCCTTGTTATTCTTTGTAAAGAGACTTAAACTTTCACACAATAAAAAGCCACCTTGGCTGGTTTGAGCTTGCTGTTGTGTCTTTTCCCACCTAACTGATGTCGTATGTTGGCTTTAGTGATGAGGACTCAGGGGAGTCTCAGGTTAATCTTAAATACCAAGCTCTGGGCTCAGATGCAGATCGATAAAGCCAGTGAGAAGAGCATCCGGATCACTGCCATGGATACAGAGGACCAGGGAGTTAAAGTCTTTCTTATATCAGTGAGTATTGGGTTTTGTTCACGTCTTAACCTTCCTACTAAACTTGGTGCTTGCTTGTTGAGGTAACATTCCCATTCTTCTTTGCACCCTACCTCCTTACCACCGCTCACTACACAAAGACAAGGGGCCTGGCAGCCTCTGCTTGTCTGAAAAGCCTTACTAGTTGTGAAGAAATTCCACGTAAAAGGTCACCCTAGGAAGCCAGATTGTCCCAAGCATTGACCACGGAGTCATGGGATCTGTTCCGCACCTACTGAGATTGTAACTGTAGTGTAAGATTAATGCAAATCATTTTTTGCTACCAAGGGAGATAGGCATTTCATAGATTTCTACTGATTTTTAACCAAAATTAGATCTACCAGAACTTGTAGCATGGGAAAGCTGTCATTGTCTGTGTGGGTGGATGTGTAGGTGCTCACTGGAAGTGAAACTCTAAATATCTGTCAAGAGCATTGTGTCAGTAGTTAAGGGTAACACATTTTAACTTCCATTTTCTTCTAATACAGAGTATTCCAAGCAGTAGTAGGACAGTGAAAGTGATTTCAGTGCTTGCTAAATGGGGAAACAGCAATCCCAATTAGAATTACCAAAACACTCAGGAGATCATGATATGGTCATCAAGAAAGAAAGGTCATTCTCTGATGTGCCAAGAGCACTTACAGATTTAGGGAGGTCTGAACACATTCTTTTGAGTTACACCGATTCTACACAAGGGGCTGCTAAAGAAGTAGGTGTTCTTATGGATCAAAAATGAAGAGAACAGCAGCAAATGGTCAGCTTCCCCTGTGACATTGGTTTGTGGGGCTGGGATCTGGAGGCCCAGAGTGGAACGTAATGATACAGAATATCCATTGGTGAAGAAACAGCAGTGAAATTTGTGGGTAACTTCTTAGCATTTCCCCAGATTTGAAAAGTTGGAGTTAGTCTGTCATCAGGTTATTCACTACTGATTTTAGTATTAATAAAAAGTATCTAGTGTGGAATAATTTATTCGCTATAGCTCCTTGCAGGGGGATTGTGCAGATACGGAGGCGACAGATTCAAGTGACAGATGGGCAGGATGGAAACAATTTTTTTTTAATGAAAGGATCTGAGAAGTGGGTTCGTTACCTTATAGTTAACTTAGGGTAGCGGTAATAGTAGTTAATGTGAGGACTTAACTGCCACAGTGAAGACAGAGCTTCGTTGTACTCGAAGGGAGTTCCCTTGTAAATAATATCCATTAAATATTTAGTTTGATAGGCCTAAGACCTGATTCTTCTGAAGGCATGAAGTCGCCATTAACTTTTGAGAGTAAAAAAGATGCGTTCTTGGACAGGTTATCACAAGTGCTTCCCTCTGAAACAGCTGAACAGTATAAAAGAGAGTTAAAAAAAAAAAATTGGAATAATCACCTGCCTGACTGCATATCCATTCAGTTTTCTCATTATATCTTCTGTTAAAATTTTATGTCAGTGCATCATGAAACAAGTGACTTTGATTACGATTAACTAATATGTGAAGTTGAGTGATTGACAAGCCTGGAAAAAATCTGTGCAAGACAAACTTTTTAATTAAAGATCTCTTTTAGGTGTCAGGACAGCTGTGTGTGTGACTCTTGGGTGAAGAAGGGGCTATAAAACCAGCCAGTACTGGTTACGTTAGCCAGAGAAAGCCGGTGCTGAGTGGAGAGGAATATATTCTCACCATCAGAGTGTAGTGTATCTAGCATCTTGCTATGTATACCGCAGCCCATTCTGACCTAGTTTGAAAAGCCCTAGATGAGAAAACTGAAAAGCAGATGGCGAAATTTGGCCTGACTGTTGTGTATTATTTAAGCAGTGTTTTATTCTGTTATAACTCCTTGCACCTCTTTCTTGTTTCTGAATATTAAAAAAAAAACAACGTAGGCAAGCTCTAAAGATACAGGGCAGTTGTATGCTGCGTTACACCATCGGATCTTGGCCTTGCGGAGTAGAGTGGAACAAGAGCAAGAAGTCAAGAATGTAGCACCTGAGCCAGAGGTAACGCAATCAAATGAGGAAGACAGTGATGATGATGTCATTGCACCTTCAGGATCAGTTGGAAGTGGTAAGCAAGAAAGACAATGGCGTTTCCTGTTTTCCGGACGTTTTTTCTCTGGGTTCTTTTAGGCAGACTGTCCTCCCTGTAACTGTGTGTTGTAGGTGTACTTCTGGCCTGTGGCTTCTCGCAGGTGTGTGGGGAGTAAGACTCACTGCACGAATTGCCTTTTTGAATGCAACTGTTCCTTGCTGCTTCTCCAAGCTGGAATAAAGGCCCCTGTGCTGCTTGCATCCGAGTTACATGTCACAGTTTAGCAGAAGGTTATGTGTGCTTCAGTTAGGCCTAGCTTTGTTTACGGGATATTTAAGGGGTGGTTGCTAGTTTCATTTTTTGTCTTCGTCACGGCCGAGGCTTGCATGTAAACGGAGATGGCTGTCTTGAGCTCCTTCCAGCAGGCAGGATCCAGGCTGACCCTGGAGTAGAGTGGTGTTTGGAAAGCAGAAGGTTTACAAAGGGGCCTGGAAAGAGTGTAATTAATTTCATTGTACATGAGGAGACCATCGTTTAAAAAAGAAAAAAAAGCACTTGTCTTTGGTTTGAGGAAGGCTTCCTTCTGTACTCCTGATTGAGGAGTCGTCTGTGCTTTGCTTCCCTATGGTTTAGAACATCCCACCTTTGACTGAGACCAGACCTCCGTCCTCATTCACTGCGAGGTGGGGGGAAAGGAATGAATATGAACAAAAGCAGTGGGTGGATCGAAGAGACTGCAAACTGAGACTTTAGGCTGTGGGATGCTGCTGGCGTCCCCAAACCAGATTAGTCAAGAATATAAAATTCTGCAGCGGACAGAACTTAATCTGGAGAAGTAAGATGTAAGGGGAGGGAGGGAGAACTCTACAGTTGAAATCCTAAATCTAAGAATTCTCTCGTCTTCTCAGGTAGGATCTCTTATTGTAAGGCAAGAAACAAAAGGTATTTCTTATGACAAAGAACTGCTTTGTTTGTTTCAGGTCCTACTGATGAAGGTGACGGGCAGAATGTTGGCAGCACATAGCAGATGTGAGCCGATGTGCTTGCAAGGCTGCTATGAACACCATCTTGCAGGCATCTCTGGATACCCCAGGCCAGCTATTATTTCAGGCAGTGTTGAAGGCTCCAGGACTTAAGAACCGTGCATCCCTGTTCTGTTTGTTTGGTTTTTTGGTCTGGATCAGTAGATTCCACACAAAAAAAGCAGACTTGGAAACTACCTGAATGTGGTTTGGGACGTGAAAGCTCATCATATTGATGAGCCAAAAAAAAAAAAAACCAAACATTTCCCCTCATCCTTGTAATTGAAATGGCACATTACAGCTTGTCACAGCTTTTCATTGGGACCTTTTGACTGTTTCTTCAGTAGTTCATGTCTTGCAGGCCTCCAAGATAGAACTTTCCGACATGGTTCCAACTCGAATTCTGCTTTGGTAACCCCTGCTCCCCCTTACGAGTTCTGCCACCTGCAGGGAAACCGTGTGCTCACCAGTTCCTGTGCTCACCGACTGCCCGTTTGGGTTTGTTCTCTTTTGGGACTGCAGATGGGGCAGATTATGTTTTTACCTTTTAATCCCAACATAGGTTGTGGACACCGTTGTTCCCTGTCTAGTGGGTTTGTAAACAGAGAGAAACAAAACATTGTGGTTCACCAGAAAAGCTTTTTTTTTTTTTTTAAATGCGATAATAAGAGACTTTAAAGTCCCCAGGATGTTTTGCTAACTTGGTTTCATTCTTCCCATTTCATTATTATTTGGGGATTTATATTGTGGTGATACTTTTTTATTTTAGTTTTTCAATAAGATGCTCTTGTGTGTTGAAAAAGTGAAACTATTGTTTTGTACTGTTCTTTTCTGTTACTATTTAAGGGAGAGCTAAGCCACTATATATAATAGATGTTGCATACGATTTTTCTTAGAAAATTATATGTTTTTGTGGCTACAGTAAAGCGTAGGAGGCATACAGGTTACACCTTCAGAAAAGTTGATGAGGAGACAGCTGTTAGCCCTCGGAAGAATAAAACAGGCTCATGTGATGAGCTCGGTCAGCCATTAAAATAAATCTGTATAATAAAGTAGCTCTCAATTTAATGGCTTGATTCAACAAGCCATTTAAGCACTTGCCTGACTTAACTATATGTGAGTAATCTTACTGAAGTCAATGCATTCATGCTTAAAGTTGAGTACATTTTTTTTTAAAATACCTTGACGAATTAACGGCCTTAAATAGAAAATTAACTTCTAACCCTTCCTGTCCCCGTTCCGTTTCCTGAAGTCTTGCAGCATGAAGAGAAAGGTGATATTGCCAGCTTTGACCAGTTTGGGCTGAAGGATATTGTATTCTGTTCCACCAAAATAAAAGCAAGAATGTGTTTTCCTGTGTGTAATTCTGAAGTACTCCTACTGTAAACAAAACTTACTTTTTTGCTTTGGATGTTTTCTAATCATCCGGACACTTTTGTGTGAAAGTTGAGTTTTATTTTGTTATTAAAACATATGGTATATTCTTGTCCAGGACAGATGGAATTTGGTAGTCACTAAGAACAGCGACCAGGTCACTTTCCCTATAAATTCCCCAAATTTTGATGTTTCCTTTATAGTTTACTGATAGATGATTTCTCGCTTGCTCTTTCTCCTGTAGGTTAAGGAGACCTAAAACCGCACCATTTAAAAGAAAATTAAAGCAGCATTTAACGTAGCATGAATTGAAAATGAAAACCCACGTTGTAGCACAAAAGCAACTTTGAAATTATTCAAATAGCAAAACAGTCCTTATTGTCTCTATTTTAACGAAGCACACTTTTCTTCCGGGGGGGTGTGTCAAGAACAAGTGTAATTTTACCTGTTGTCTGTTGTTAACCATTGTTGGAGACTTAAGCTGTCGGGGTTGCTTTTCTTGATAGGCCCTTGAAGGAGCATCTTGGATTACTTTTCTGGGGAGTGGAAAAGGCTAATGATCAGCTGTGCCGCTGCATTTGTGATTTCTCTGGATTGTCTGCTCATGTCTTTTTGCATTTTGGGTTTGGTTTTTTTTTCCCCTCCTTAGAGTTATGGGTTTTTTTTTTTTTTTTTAACCATTCCCAAACCTATTCCCGCACCCCTTCTCCTGCAGCTCGCTGACAGCAGCCCACCTTGTGTCCTGATGCCCAACCGCACAATTGTTTCTGCATCACAAGGTCTGGGGATCATCTGCGTTTTTCAAATAAGTGATCTGCATTTTGGATCTTGGATCTTTTTACGCTGAGATACTTGGATTTAAAGTACTCTTTTCAAACAGCAGTGTAAAGCTGCTTGTTGTCAGCTTAAAGAAATGAATACGGCGTCTTGGTCAGCAGGGCCTGCTTGTGGAGGAATAGCAGGATACCAGGAATAGTTTCCTGGTCCCAAACTCCACGGGGTCTGTACGGTCTCACCGAAAATGAAATTGGTGGTGCGTGAAACTTCAGAAAAATGGAATAAGCATGCTTGCTTTGATGGGGCTTAGTGGTGATACACAATCCCCTAGAGCATTCTAAAAAAAAAAAAAATAAAAAATAATCAATATTCTAAAAAAAAAAATCAGTAAATAATAAAAATTATTTACTGATTCAAATTTTGTTTCATCCGGAAGTTTTGCACAGATGTTTATAGGGAAGAGAAAAACATTAGCGTGAACCACTGACGGAATGGGCCATGGGCTGGGTTCGGGTCCTGCCCAACAAGCGAAACCCTTCTTTCGCTCTCTGCTTTAAGCCTTAGTGAACTAGTGACAGGTAAAAGCAGGCCATGCCTATGTATTTTGAAAGATCTATGTAAGACTGTCATATCAAAACACAGGTGGGGACTCTATTAAAACTTTTATCAGAAAACAAGCCCACAGAGCGCCCCGAGCCCGGCGCGGTGCTGGGCAATGGCTGCTTCGAGGGAGGGGGATGATTCTGCCTTCGTACAACAGTCTGCCCCTCGCAGCGCCCTCCTGCTGCGTCTTTGCTCTTAGGTCAGTTGTTAACGTATGGATGTTGTTAGCAATTGCTGTATGTCGTCTTCTGGCTGCTGCCTGATGTGGGCACGGCCTTTCAAAAAAAAAAAAAAAAGATACTGAAGGGTATAATAGTTGAGCACATCTGATGGGGAAAATGTTGCGAGAATGGTGGTGATACTAAAACCAGAAGTAAACCTCTTACTGTAAAATTAAAAGTAAGATTACACCCCCAGGAAATACAAGCGCTAAGGTAAGAAACTGTAATTACATCATCTTTTGCAGCCCGGTTCCCAGCGCGCGGCGTGCTTACTCCAGAGAAGACAGGGCAGGGAAAGATCTAAATGAACCAGTCCTCAGCAGCCCTCCACTGAAACCGGGCTGGGCGGGTGTCCGAAATGTTAGAAGCCTGCAGGAATAAAACCCCCCGACGTTGTAATGACTCTTCCCCCTGTTCCCAGTCACTGAGGCATCGATTCCGTTGCGCAGGTATCGCTGCCGTTGCGTGACTGTTCCTGACGCGTCCCCTTCTGCAGTTTGACTGGCCTCTTGTTCTCCCAGTGAGTGTAGAAAACGGTTTATTTCCTTTCTAGAAACATGTTACATATTTGAAAGTTTACCATGTTTCCCCGTAATCCTCTCTAGTTTTAGGAATTCCAATTATGATAATTGCCATAATTTGTCATGCAAGATTTCATTAAACTGACTTTTCACTGTGCGCTTCTCTCCCCTTGTTCTTTGGTCTTTCTGTGCACCGACTTGCTTAAACTGAATCCTGGAGTCCGTTATGCAGGTAGCAGATAAATTCGGACAGTGCTATAAAGGTATTTTAATTTTGCAGGGTAATTTTCCCCCCCCTCCCCCTGTGGAGATTAGCACAGAGCAACAGAGGTGAGAGAGAACTGCTAATCTAGACTCAATGGTACAGGTATCTTGCAAAGAAATGCTCAAAGATAATTTCTGTAAATAAAAGTCTCAGTTAAAGACAGTGTTTGGAATTCCCTTTCGACTACCTCCTTTCAAGGGCTTAAAAATACGAAAGGTGAATTTCTCATCAAGAACGCTGGTAATTCCGGGGGTGGGCAGTGAATGCCTTTCCTGAGGATAGCTGTGGATTCAACGTGGGGGACGTTTCAAATGAGCCATCCCTGGATCAATTCTTTTAGCTTAACTTCAGCTTCTCCCGAAACCTGGGAAAAGCAAAGTAGCAATGTTGTATTTGGTGTCCTCTCCTGTTCAGGAGGGCAGGGGGTATCAGTCAAGCCCCGAGCTGGAGGCCGTCTGCTGCTGGTAACGGTTATCTGAGCAGTCCACGCAGCGCCTCAGCCTGTGCTAACTGTACACGGGAAATGCCTCTTTACAGCGACCGCTGGAACGCGGCTCGCTCCCGGTCGTCCGGTTTGCAGACAAGATACAATTCCTGGTTCCGAATGCGAGCTTTGGAGCAGATGGGAGGTCTAGGGAGTAAGGCCATCCAAAAAGCTCCTGAAAGAGGGGAGGATGGGGAAATGTTCTGAATGTGACTTGCTTGCGGGTGGTTCTGTCCCCGTTTCTAAAATAAAAAAGTTTCAGAGGTAGAAGGACACCAAGTTATTTGCAGCTTGTAGCATGACGGCATGTCACTCCCCACGCTGAACAGTTAAGGGAACTAACACCCTCTGCATCAGAGAACTGCTCTGTAGCCATAGTCCACAGTTAATCATAAAATACATGGAGTCAAGTTGTTTTAAGAGTAATGTTGCTCACCTAGATTGATTTATACCTTGCTTTCCCTGGAACTTGCCTGTTTATAGTAAGGTAAGTTACATTGTACTCATCGTACAGCTCTCTAATGAGCACTAATTGCCTAGGCAGTGTCTTACCGCATTCAGAAGCCGGAGGACAGGCTTCTAGAAAAATAAACCGTAGCAGCAGGTCACCGGTCCCTAGGGGAACTGTGGTCTATAGGTCAGGCAAAGCCAAGAGCTGCACAAAGCCAGGTGCTGTGTTCGTGGCCGCACGTAACAAACCTGCTGCAAACGAGAGAAGGGGGGAAGAGTCTCAGTCCCACCTGGCTCCTCTGTGCTGTGAATCCACTCTATCGTACACACTCAGGAATGACCTATAAACAACTACCTTTAATAAACTGCCAGTAAGTAGCTGACTGTTGCATTCGGGTTTGCATTTGTAAGAAGAGGCACTGTTTGGGGGCACAGAGGAAGCAGAACCATGTCCCTGCTGCTCCTCTGGGACATGAGGAATCATAGAATCTTCATGGTTGCAAAGGACCTTTGAGATCATCGAGTCCAACCATACACACACACAGAAAAACCCAAACCCCTCCAATCTGTGCCACTAGAGCATGCCCTGAAGTGCCATATCTAGACGTTTCTTAAACACCTCTAGGGACGGTGACTCAACCCCCTCCCTGGGCAGGCTGTTCAGTGCCTGACCACTCTGTCAGCAAAGTCATTCTTCCTGATATCTAATCTAAACTTCCCCTGCCGCAGCTTCAGACCATTTCCTCTGGTCCAGGAAGGACCCCCTGTCGCTAATACACCCCAAGTCTTCTCAGACAGGTGCTGGAGGCAGCGCTGGAGTGAAGCCGGACCCTGCCAGGCCCTGGTGAGCCACTGCTGCAGCTCCTGGCAGCCTCCGGCCCCGGGACGCGTCCCCCTGCCCTCCGCGTCCCATAGCGTTCTGCTGGGAACCACCAGCCCTGGCCTGGGAGAACTGGGGGGACCAGCAGCAGGCACAGCCCCTGGCTCCAAGCTTGTCTCCCAGAGTAGGGGTGCTGGGGGGGACTCCAGCGTAATTGGGAAAGTATTTAATAAACTTTTCACACAAAGGGAAAAGAGAAGTAGAGGGGTGAGAGAAAGCTTGAGCGAAGTGTCCAACCCATTATGGACTCCTTCCAGCCCACCGCTGGAGTTATTTCAGGGCTGGAGAAACCAGAACTGGGCGAGCTTGGCTTGAAGGGACACCCCTGCAAAAGCACGGGAGTTTTATTAGCGAACAGAGAACAACCGGAAAAATACATACAGACAGCATGGCCTACAGTGTGTCAAAATACCTTCAGTATTTCAGAAAGGAAAAAAAGAGACAAGTATAATAGCGTACAGAGGCTGCTAGAGCATTAGAGTCCTTGAAAAGTCATAAAAAGTAATACAAGTACTATTTTAGTGGTAACTACAGCCCCTGCACCAAAAAAAAAAAAACCCAAACACACACACATCCCTCAAACCTCGACAAAGCAGCCAGCGCTGAAAAATCAGAGGATCGGAGCCACCAGAACCGTGCGCTGTCGAGGTCTGGCCGCGGAGCTGCGCCCTCCGGCAGCACCCCGAGCGCCGCGGACCGGCCGGGCGCTGCAGGGACGGTCCGGCCGGAGGCACCGGCCCGCGGGGAGGGAGCGGCGGAGGCGGGAGACGCTGAGGCGGCACCGGCTCGTTCAGGACGGCGCTCGCCCGGAGTGTGACGGCCCCGCTCACCGCCGGCGGGGCCCGGCCCCCTTCGCGCAGACCCGGCGGGCCGCGGGGGCGGGGCGGGGCCGTCCTCTCGCGAGCGCTGGCCCGTGCTCGCGCCGTGCCCTTGCGGCGCCATGGCGGGCTACTGGGACGGCCCCGAGGGCGAGGACTGCCCGCGCCGCGCCTGGCTGACCACCCGCGTGGGCGCCGCCGCGGGTGAGCCCCGGGGCCGCGGCTGAGGGCGGCGGGAGGGTGGCGGAGCGGGGCCGGGCGGCGCCCAAGCGGTACCGACGGGAGCCGGCGGCGCGGCGCGGCCCGGCCAGGCCGCGGCGGCGGGAGCCCGGGCCCCGGGGGCCGGCGCGGCGCGGACTGACGGCGCCCTGTGTTGCAGGCTTGGTCGGGACGGCCTACCGCATCATCCTGCAGCAGCCCCACTCGGCACTGGCCGCCTTGCAGATGGCCGCCGCGGACAGCGTCACCATGGGTAAGGGACCGCCCGTCCCGGCGGCGCTCTCTCGGGCAACCCCCGCTGCGGCCTGCGCGGTCAGCCGCCACCTTCCCCTTCGTGTGTCCCGGCCCCGCACCTCCGAGGGCAGGTCGTGCTGGTGAGGACGGAAGCCGAGAGCCGAAGTGCTAAAATCATGGAATCGTGGAATGCTTTGGGCTGGAAGGGACCTTAAAGCCCCCCCAGTGGCACCCCCTGCCCTGGGCAGGGACACCTCCCACCAGCCCAGGTTGCTCCAAGCCCCGGCCAACCTGGCCTTGAACCCCTCCAGGGATGGGGCAGCCACAGCTTCTCTGGGCAACCTGGGCCAGGGGCTCACCCCCCTCACAGCAAACAATTTCTGCCTCACATCTCATCCCAATCTCCCCTCTTTCAGTGTAAAACCCTTCCTCCTCGTCCCATGGCTCCCCTCCCTGCTCCAGAGTCCCTCCCCAGCTTTCCTGGAGCCCCTTTAGGGCCTGGCAGGGGCTGGAAGGTCTCCATGGAGCCTTCTCTTCTCCAGGCTGAACCCCCCCAGCTCTCTCAGCCTGTCCTCCCAGCAGAGGGGCTCCAGCCCTCCCAGCACCTCCGGGGCCTCCTCTGGCCCCGCTCCAACAGCTCCGTGTCCTTCTGCTGTCGGTGCCCCAGCGCTGGAGGCAGCACTGCAGGGGGGTCTCCCCCGAGCGGAGCAGAGGGGCAGAATCCCCCCCTCGCCCTGCTGCCCACGCTGCTGGGGATGCAGCCCAGGCTGCGGGGGGTTTCTGGGCTGCCAGCGCACGGTGCCGGGGCGTGTGGAGCTTCTCCCCCACCGACACCCCCAAGTCCTTCTCCTCAGGGCTGCTGTCCATCCCTTCATCCCTCAGCCTGGGTCTGTGCTTGGGATTGAAAGACTTGCAAAGCTTTACAGTCAGTATTTTCCTTTGGTTGTATTTCCCCAAACACGCTACTTAGTTATATGTCAAATCAGAACACAATAGAATAGTTACTCACGCTTGGGTAATGTCTTCTGTTGGATGCCAGTAATCATGCATGATGGCAATAGAAACTCCGGGATTAATGCTTGAGACAGAAGAACAGCCCTGTCAGTTCAGGCTGAAGATGCATCTGAGGCACTCTCTGCCTCCCATGGTCCTTATTTAAAGCCATGTACTTCATTTAAAGTTTAGGTAATGCATATTTTTGCAGTCTAGAATAAGAGGTACGTATTTTCAGTATTTGCAAAACTGCAAGTCTCTGGAAGAAAGTGTAGTGTAAGCAAACTTAATCATTTATTTCATATATTTAGGCATTGCACTTAAATCACACTCAGTGAAGAGCAAACAAAATGTTTTGATGGCAAAAGGAAAATAAATGGTGGGGTTTTTCCCATCGTGCTGTATAGCCAAGGAGAAACCACGTAGTTGTCTTGACTTGTCTGTGTTTCGCAAGAGAAAGCGTTCACTGACGGGATGAGCGGGGAACTGAGGGGGCTGTTCCAGATGCAGTTCTGCGAGGCTGAAGCCCCCGAGCCCCTTGGCCAGTGCACCGTTTTCTTCTCCCTAAACCCGTCTTGGTTTTCAGTCTGGTTTAATGGGTTCTGTCACCTCTGTCTCCCCGTGCACGAGTGCTCTGGACTGGAAGCTGGTTCACAAGCAGTCCACATCTCCGTTTTTGAGCTGTTCAACTCTAAAACAGCACCTGGAATCTCCTGTAATGAGGTGGGCCATAAAAAGTCATTATGATTGGACCGGATAACGTGACCAATTATAATTGCGATAAATCCCATAATCCTAAACCAGTGTGTTGAATCCCCTCGCCAGTTCTTGCTCCTGAGGAAGGGCTTCTGCCCGCGGTTACGGGGCCAGAGCTTGTGCTCTGAAGCCGTGTGCTCTGAAGCTCCTTGGCCCAAAGCAGGGCAGCTGAAATACAGCCCTTGGTCTGTGGGGTTTGTTTCTTCTGTCCTCTTTTCAGTTGATTTCAGGATGAGCATAATTGCATTTTCTGCTGAAAAACTGCAGAGGTTTGTAACATGAGCTTGTGGTTTACGAGTTTACCATAGAGATTGAAAATTTTTATCCTGGACATTTTTATTGTTCCCAAGAAAGATGAATTGAAATCTGCAGATGGTGCCTGGTAGCCAGTTTCACATGGCGTGAGCAAGAACCTGTATTACAAACAAAGAAAAACTTTTAGTGTGTTTGCTTGACACAGCCACTTCCCAAACTTTTCAGTTATATGGATGTAGGGTCTGATGGGTCGAGGCATGTAATTCAGTACCTCGTCTGGGGGGGTCTTCTTAAGGCTGAGGTAATAACCAAGCTGGATGGGGCGATGTTTGTCCGCAGCCATTGGAGCGCAGCTGCCCAGCGTGCCGGCACGCGGCGGGGCTCCCGGGCATCCCGCGCGCAGCAGGACCTGCACAGCACAGGGGTGGCTGCACGGCTGGAGCGGAGGAGGAGACAGAAGGAGCT
This sequence comes from Rissa tridactyla, assembly GCF_028500815.1. Lineage (NCBI taxonomy): Eukaryota > Metazoa > Chordata > Aves > Charadriiformes > Laridae > Rissa > Rissa tridactyla. Next base: position 5,315,408 of record NC_071487.1, read on the forward strand.
GGATGGGACTCGTATGATGCTGCGTCTCACCATAGTGGCTGGGATATGAGGGCCCCGGGTACCCAAAAGCAGATTTTGCTTCTTTTTCCTCTTTTCTCCCAGAGGAACCATTGTACAGCGCCGTGCATCTCAGAAGTGTACTTTGTATGTACGTAATTCTCAGGTACTTGAGGGGGTTTGTTTTGTTGTTTTACTCTCGTTTGCAGCTACACTGGGAGCCGTGTTTGGCGTAACTACCTGCTAGTGCCTGGTTGGCGACTACCTCCTCAGTGACCAAATGATCCGGAGCTGAGGAACCGAGATCATGGATCCTTGAGCTGCACGGGAGAGCTGTCTTGGGTGCAAGAGGTAAATGTGGATAATGCCGGTCATGAAATGAGCCCTCTCTGGTTTTAGAAACCTTTCTGTCAGGGGGAATTGTAAAATATTGTTGATGTCAGGCGTGTTTGGTAAAGATTCATCTCAGCATGTGAATTCCATTTCATACCCGTTTTGTTGACGCTTCATTGCACAGGTTTGCTAAAATAAATACTGCTGCAGAAGGCTGAGCCAGTACTGCCGGTTACAGCCTGGAATTGCAGGGTATGAAAAATGTTAACTGTGGAAATCCATGTTTTCTTGGCGACAAACGTGATTCATTTTACATGGAAAATATAATCCAGTGTCTGCCTTGTAAATTCTTCATGCACTTCTCAGGCTGGATTAGCTCCTGCAGACACTTACACAGCTCTGTTTTCTGCGGACATGTTCAGACTCAGTGTTCAAGGTGCGAGGGATTTATTTAAGTTGTAATTGTGGTGAAATCGAGTTTGTCTTTACTTTTCCTGGTTGCTGAGCTGATGAGAGTTCGAAGCAAGGATTGTTATTTTTGTCACTGCAATAAGGAATTTAAGGTTGCCCACGTAAGGAGATGGGGTAGCGGACTATAGAGATTGGTGTTTCAAACTGCAAGCTAACAGCGTGGGGAAACTTCATTTAAAAAAAAAGAAAAAGGTCACTTTTCTGATTTCTCTTGGCAAACAGCGTTACTGGTGGCCAAGGGAATAGCTCATGGAAAGATCTGTCGAGATCTACTGTGTAGTACTTGTCCCCTACCAGGTCTCTTATGGTTTGCTTTGTTTTTTTCCCAGCGCACAGTTACATGACGGGTACCACTGCCTGTTTGGGGTTTGGCATTACCGCTGCTCTCATGAAGATAGGTAACAAGGAGGGCTGGAGGCTGACGGGACCTCCCAAGCTGTGAATGAGCCTTTCCTCCCTGCGAGCTGTCTTGTGAACGCTGTGTCTAATGAGACGTTGTGCAATAAAGATATTGTCAACTCAGCCGCTGTCACGGAATCTTGACGTCGCCCGGCCGGTTCCAGTGTTGGGGCTCAGATGCAAAATGGTGGAGCCGTCGCAGAGGAACCTTCGATCTGCTGCTCCTGCTGAGATTTCATTTTCATGCACAAGTCACACTTTGCCGTGACTCGATATTGCGCGCACAAGCTTGAGGGGTGCAGTTACCATTTTCAGCCTGGTTTTTTAGGAGTTGTTCTTGTAGTTTCGACTGGGTCCTGCGGGATTTTTTGGCAAGGATTGAGAGTGCGCCACACAGAGACCATCAGTCAAAACTTCTGAGGAGGCTCTAGGTCGAGGATTAGGAATTTGGGGTGGGGGAGGGAGGTATGGGTTACCCACAAGGTGTTTGGGAGCCTGGGGGCTTTCTCTGAGAAGCATTCAAGGAAGTCTAGAGCCCACAGCCTCAGGGTTAGAACTGGGGAGTAGCTGAGGTTGGAAGGGAGCCCTGGAGATCTTCCTGCTCAAAGTTGGCGCTCAGGGCTGTGTCCGGTTGAATTTTCTGTGTGTGCAAACTGAAGCGTGTCCAGCAAAGCCACCGGGAAGGTGTGGAGGATTGAGGCACAGGAGGCAAGAGGAGAGAACTGCATCATTCAGCCTGGAAAAAAGACGGTCAAGGGCTGATCTAATGCTATTCTTTCACAATTCGGTGGTTACAGAAAGGCGGGCTCAGGTGCACAGTAAAGGACAGGAAATAACAAGCACAAGATGCAGAAAGGGAAATTCTAACTAGACAGAAGGGAAAAAAGAAAATCTCACAGTTGGGGTAGATGAGTGCTGGAAGATGGATTGGAGAGGTTGTGGAATTGTCCTCTTTGGGGACGCGGAGTTCATCCAGACACATGGGAATGTGAGGGGACAGGGGTGTTTGGCGACGGGGATGCGAGTTAATAGAAGACAGGGAATATGGGCACCGGGGGAAGCAGGGGTGTGGGGCAGGGGAACACAGGGAGGTGTGAGGAGAGGGGACAGGAGATGGGGGAACTGGAGACAAGGAGATCGGGGAACCAAGGACAGCAGAGGAGGGGACAGAGCGTCACAGGGCGGGGACACACAGTCACAGCCATGGCAGGCTGTGCTGCTGCCTGGTACGTGCTCTTTGTGGCTGGTGGGAGTCCAGGGGGGCGCAGAATGGTCCTGAGGGCACTTGGGGCTGGGGTCAATGGGGCTGGGCTCCAGTTCAGTTGGTGGTGGGGTGTCACCCCCATGGGGCTGGGGGAGCAGGGAGGGTGTTTCTCTCCCACCCAAGGACATTTGAGGGGCGCCATGCTTCACCCTGGGCTCTGGAGGTGAGCAAGGTTTGGGGAGGGTCTGATGGTCCAGAAACCCCCAGCAGGACCTGCCCGGGGCAACCTGGGGTTCCCAGCCCTGCCTTCCCACGGCCTGAAAGGGGAAAAAAAACTCCCAGCAGCTTCCACCTGCCCTGTTGTCTGTCCTCAGGGAACCCCGGTGTCCCCACCACCCCGTCCCGGGGTTCCGGGGCCTTGGACCTCCCTCCGCCTGGGCCTCTCCTAGCTCTCGGCCATGGCCACGTGTCCCGTCTGGGCTATAATTACCAGGACACATTCCTGGGGGGTCACAGGAGCTTCCCGGAGCAGCGGCGGGCGGTAAGGGGGGATGAGTGCGTGGCACGGCACAGCGTGGCATGCCACGCAGCAATACAGGATATGGCACGTTCCACGCCAGGCTGCAAAGCGCGCGGCCCGAGCGAGGACACGCAATGTCGCGCAAATACAATGAGGAACACACGAGGCACCGCTCGTGTCGGGGCAGGGGGGGCAGCCGTGCAGCGCAACGCGGTGTGAGGCAGCGCGCTGTGCCGGGATCCGCGCACCCCGACGGGGCAGGAGGGCGCACGACGGGCAACATCCCACGCTCCTCACAGTGCCACACGTTGTGACACACGACGGGCAGCGTGACATGCGACGGGCAGCGCCCAGCAGTTGCTGCCACGCACCAAAGGGGTGGGAGAGGCAGCTTTGCCGAGGAGCTGCTCTGGGGACCAGCGGCTTTGCTGCCGTTGGAGCAGCAGTAGTTCGGGCTATGGGGCAATGGTTGGGGAAGGGCTTGGGGGATTCTGCTATAGGGCAGAGGGGTTGATGGGGGACAACGGACTGAGTTATTGGGCTGTGGGTTTCAGTTGGGGCAGCAGCACTGGCTGTGGGTCAGTAGCTTCATGCCAAGGGTTCAATGAGCTTCAGCTATGGGGCAGCGACGTGGCCCAATGGTCTCACCTATGGGGCTGCAGTTTTGCCAAGGGGCGTTAAATTCAGCTGTGGGGCAGTAGTAGTTCCTGGTTGCCTCAGCTATGGGGTAGAGGCTTTGGCGATGGATCCAGTGGCTTTCCCCGTGGGACAGTGCCAGTAGCAGGACCCTGTGTCCCCAGCCAGGACTCCTGCCATGGGACAAAGCTCTGGTTATGGGGACGGCACCCTGACCCCCTGCTCCGTGTCTTCCCACAGGCAAGATGTGGGTTGCAGAGGGGCCAGCCCCAGCCCAGTGGAGCCTGCGGGACGGGGCCCACGCCGGACACTTCCTGGCCACGGCCGACCACCTCCGCACCGCAGGACAGCTGGTGGATGTGGCCGTGGGCCCGGAGGGCGACGTAGCCCATGCCGTGGTCCTGGCCTCCATCAGCTCCTTCTTCCTCCGCTTTCTGGAGGGCAGGACCAGAGAGCTGTGCCAGGGCCCCCCACCCCGTGTCCCCCTGCCACCCGGGGCCACACTATGGGGCTGGCGGGCTGTGCTGGCCTTTGCCTATGGGGGAACCGTGCCCCATGGCCAGGAGAAGGAGGTAGAGGAGGCTGCCCGGGCCCTGGGGGCTCCCCGTGTGGTGGCCGCCTGTGCCCTGCGGCTGGAAAGTGACCCACAGGAGGGGGGTCCCAAGTCCCTGGAGGAGCAGTGGGAGACACTAAAAGCCATGGAACAACTCCATGCCAATGGCCTGGGCTGCGACCTCCAGCTCCGGGCAGGGGACGAGGTCATCCCAGGTGAGCTGGGGCTGGGGGGTCCCCCGGGGGGGGCTGGGGAGAGGGCAGGACACGCTGGGACGGCCGGGTCCCCTGGCAGGGATCGCCGGGGCTGAGGCTCCAGGTGGGGATGAGGAGGTAGAGGTGCTGGTGGGGCTGGTCCCTTTGGGAGAGCTGGGGCTTTGATGGGGGCTCCAGGACAGCTGGGTTCGCAGAGGGCCGCGCAGTGCAAAGGGTCCCCACTGCCCACACCGTTCTTCCTCCTTCCCCCTAGTTCAGCGCCTGGCCCTGAGCTGCTCCTGTGACTTCTTCCGGGCCCTCTTCACTTGCCCCATGCGGGAGGCCACCCATGACCCCGCTGCCCCACTGGCCACTGGGCTGTCCCCAGCCGAGCTGCGCCTCCTCCTCTCCTTCGCCTACACAGGGGCTGTGGCAGGGCCGTGGCCCGTGGTCTTGGAGGCAGCTGAGACCTCTCTGCGCTACCAGGCCTGGGGACTCCTCACCCTCTGCCTGGATGTTTTCACCCGTGGCCTGACCCCAGAAACTGGCCTGGACGTGTTGGCCTTTGCTGCAGCTTATGGGCTGGCCCAGGTGAGCCGCACAGCAGAGGACTACATCTTGGCCACCTTCCCCAGTGTGGTGGCCACACCAGCCTTCCTGGATCTTCCTGCACACCTTCTCATTCGCCTCCTCCGCTCTGATGGTCTCAACGTCCTCCATGAACTGGAAGCCTTGGAAGCAGCATCCCGGTGGCTTACGGTCAACAGAGATGGCCAAGAAGATCTAGCCAAGGAAGTCCTGTCATCTGTTCGCTTTGCTCTCATGTCCAGCTGGGAGCTGAAGAAGGTCCCATCAGTGACTGCAGGGGTAGCTGACCCAAAGATCATCCATGAGCTCATCGTAGCAAGTTTGGCCCCCATGGCCCAGCTGCCATGCCGAGTGCGTTCCTTGCAAGAAGTGCTGGTGGTTTGTGGTGGAGACAAACTGACGTCCAACCTAGCTGCCCGGAAGCCCAGCACACACCTCTGGTTTGCCCACCGTTACCTCAGCGCTGTGGGGCTGGTGAAGCAGGTGGAGTGGCGGGTACTGGGGCACTTTCCTGATGGCCCACGCTTCCGCCATGCTGTAGCTGTGGTGGGCAACATCCTCTACGTCCTGGGTGGAAAGCGCTACTACGGGGTCCATGACACCCTGGCCAGTGTCTACAGGTGAGGGCTACAGAGGACCTGGAGGTGCCTTGAGGCACCAGGACATTGTGGGATCAGAGGAGGTGCTGGTGGAGTTAGAGCTGCCTCGTGGACCCAAGGCATTGTGGTGTTGCAGTTGGTCAGGTGGTCCCAAGGCATTCTGAGTTTGGTTTGGTGTAGGACTGAGAGGTGCCCTTCCACTCTGGGATGTTACAGGCTTTTTGGGGGGGGTAGGACAGGGGTGTTCCTACCTGGAGATGCCTGAGGGCATTAAGGGTTTGGTATTGCCCAGAAGGAGAGGATATTCCCATGCAAGGGGACCCTGTGGACCCAAGGCATTATGGGATTGACTCATTATAGGTGGGTTGTTGCCCTCAGTGGTGCCAGCATCACCTCACGGTGTTGTAGGTAACAGGTAGTCTCTTGCCCCTTTACCTCTCAAACCCAGGTATCAGCCCATGGACAACTCCTGGGAGCGCCTGGCCAGCATGTCCTGTGGTCGGAGCTACTTTGCTGCTGTGGCACTTGGGGATTTCATCTACGCCCTGGGTGGCAACTCGGGGGAGCTCTACTGCACAGACACTGTGGAGCGCTATGACCTGGCCAGCGACACCTGGAGGTGAGACCACTCCATGTGGACATCTGCTTTTGTCTGCTCTAGCAGCCCCTTGCATTGTCCAGTGGTGCCCATTGAGTGGCCTTTGGGTCACCGAGCCTCCAGTGGAGAATGGACCTACAGGGGCCTTTGGGAGAGGTCTACTGGGTGTTGAGCAACCATGTCCCTTAAGGGATATTGGGTGTTGACCAGTGTTGCCTATTGGGTGGTGCATGAGTTTTTGGCCAATAGTATTCACTGAGGGTCTGTTGGCCGTCTGCCAATGAGACAAATCATTTAAATATCTCCAGCTATATTCATTAGGTGCTCTGTTGGGTGTTGGCCAATATCGTCCATTGAGGGAGTCCACTGTGGGTTGACAATGGTGTCTTTTGGGGTCTACAAAGAGTTGAATGGTGACACCCCTTGGGCATCCATTATGTGTTAGCTGATGCTGCCCACTGGGGCTCACTGGGTGTTGGCCACCATTGCCGCTGAGGAGCTCCTGGGCAGGCAGTCACCATGAGACTCAAGCCCTGCTTAACCTGCCCTTCACCCTTCCCTCTCTCCTTGCCCAGGAGGTGCCAGCCCCTGCCGATGGCTCTGTGTGGGCATGCGGCGTGTGCCCTGGATGGTGCCCTCTACGTGTCAGGGGGGTGTGATGAGGCAAGCCAGTGCCAGGCGTCCTTGCTGCGTTACATCCCAGGTGCGCCTGCCAAGCTTCTGGCCCCCATGAATGGTCAGCGAGCTGGCCACATCATGGAGGAGGCGGGTGGGCAGCTCTACGTGGCTGGGGGGTTGTGCCAGCGGGATGGGCAGACTGGCTACAGGGACCAGCTGGCCTTTGAGGTCTACAGCCCCAAGCTGGACATCTGGGTCCTCCTCAGCCCCCTGCCCCATGCCCATGTAGTTGGGGGTGCAGCTGTGCTGGGGGGCGAACTGCTCGTACTGGGAGGGTACAGTCATGAGACCTACCGCGACACCCACTTGATCCATGCCTACCAGCCAGGCACCCGGCGCTGGATCACTCGGGGCACCTTGCCCCATGCCTATACTGACCTCCAGGCTTGTGTCCTCACTGTACCCCCTGCCTTGCGTGGCCCCACCTGCCTTGAGGACCCCTCGAGATCACCTGACATCCCCAATAATACTTAGAGGGGCTTAAAACCTCTGCACCCCATACTGGGATCCCCAGGTAGCATCCATGGGCACATGTACGGAACGAAATTGCCCCCAGATCCCTTCCCCAGAACGGGTTCCTCCTGTGATTTCCAGCAACGCCCCCCCACCCCCTGCACCCAGGGTACATGCCCTAGGCTGTGGGGACCCTGTGGGACACAAAGACTCCCTACACTACCACCCTACACTCCCCGTCCCTGAGCCCATCACTGGGAGCTTGGGATTCCCCGATTTCCTGCCCCCACACTTGGATTAAATAAAAGTGGCTCCTGACAGCCCGTCTGGGTCTTCTTGTTTCTGCTGGGGAAAGCAGGCATCCAGCTGCTTCTCGCAAGGAACAGGGGAGCAGGAGACAAACAGCCTGAGAGTCCTGGATGGGGGGTGGTGGGGACAAGGATTGCCTGGATCCCTCAGTCCCCTGGGGAGATATGGGTGTCGGGCACGAGGTGCCTGCGTTCACTGGGCATGGTGGAGGGTGTGCGTGTGACTTGGGTGTGTGTTTTAAACATCCCTGTTTTGGAAAGTGTGAAGAGAGCTTTTGCGCCCGAGTGAGCAGAGCTCATTGGCAGAGCCTTAAAGTAGGCTGGAAGGGGGAGGGGGACAATATCAGGCTTGCCCGTGACAAGCGGTGGGACAACAGCCCAAGGCAGAGGGATGGGGTGAGGTGCTCAGGCACTGGTGGAGTTCACGAAGGCGAGGGCTGTGGCTGTCAGGGGGAAGAGTAAAGTCAGGCCCCCGCGTTGTAGGCAAGCAAACTTCCAGCTCTTCCAGGAGCTGGTCAACAGGACCTTCTGGGACACCGATGGAAATCTCAATCCTATGAAACCGATAGAAATGGGACTTGCCGATTTGCATGAGGGACGTGTGAGTCCGGGGAACGTGGACTACAAGTTCCTACCCTTGCCAAGGTCTGACTTCACAAGTGATGAGCAAAGTCTTGACTATCAGAAACATGGAGTTTATTTTAAGAAGAAAAATCCCTTCTGTCCACTCCTCCAGCCTTCCTTGCTCAGCAAGAATACAATGTGCTGCCTCCTGTTGGGCAGGTCATGAGCAGCCCAGGTGAGAACGGCCTCCAGCATGGCCTCTTCTCTCACAGGGAGCTCCCCTTTCTCCAGCAGGCGTTGCAGGTCATTGAAGGAGAGCTCCAGAAACTCTGCGGACACCCTGGTCACCTCCTCCAAGTGACGCAGGGTGAACTCGTGGGCCGCTTCTTGCAGGTCAGCACAGTAGTAATAGTGGGTGAATCTCCAGATGCCGACGCAGTTTTCCGAGCACAGCTGGGCTTGTAAGAAGTGGCAGCAGAGGCTGACGATGCCCAGGATGTTGAACCGATCTGCCGCCACGAGCAAACTTTCAACGTTGTCCTCTGTGATGGGCACTGTGCCGGTGTAGGCGTACTGGATGAGGAGCCCCATGGTTTCAGGGGAAGCGCCGTGGATTTGATAGACGCTGCTGTTGGCACTGCTGCAGTTGCTGGAGAACACATCGCTGAAAAAACCAAGAGAGTGCTGCTGGGGAAGAAAGCGGCCTTGCCGTGGGAAACCCTGAGCCCGTTCTCCCCTGTGCCCCCTTCCCCGCGCACCCGTTTGGGCACTAGCAGTAGCCACGCTGGGAGGCCGTGGAGTTTGAGGAAGGAAGGCTTTACTGGCCGCTTGTTTTCAAGAGGAGCCACAGGGCGAGTGGGCACCTGGCTTCAAGAAGAACAGCAGAGAGTACCCGTGTGTGGGGAAGGAAAGCCTCCCGCCTGACAGCAGAGCAGCCAGGCTGGCCACGCTCCCAGCCCCGCACCCTAGCTGGGCCTTCTCAGACACCACTTCCAGCTTGTGGAGGCCTTTGGGTGCCTGGGCAGGGAGCAGGACCAGGGGGAACTGCCGGAGGAGAGTTGGAGTGCCGAGGGAAGCGCTGGAGATACAGCCAGGCACAGTGTGGCACGGAGCAGGGAGCGCTGGTTGGCCCCATCCCCTCCTCTTTCAAGCACTCACCTGAAGTACGCACTGCAGTTGGAGAGCACCGTCTTGTGCACATTGAATTCAATGCCGTCCACGCTGATGGTCACGTCGCTTGGCGTCCCTTCCGGGCAAAGCCCGTGGAAGGCGGTGTAAGCCACAGAGCTCATCTTCCTCTCCCTGGGCGAGGAGGAGGAGTATGCGCCGCCAGGCAAGCTGTCGCCCACCTCCAAGCCTGAGGCAGTGGGAGACGCTTCTGCCACTCTGGGGTGCTTACGGCACTTTGTCCTTGCCCTCCCTCCAGCATCGTAGTAGAAGCCCTGCCTGTCTGCTGGCTCTGGAACGTGCCCCATAATGACATCACAGACGTGGGGGGGACCGGGACTCGGAAAGAGCCCAAGCTTGCAAAAGAAAGCAAAGAAGGGCAAGAGACTTTTGGCCAACCGGAAAATAGATGGAGAAAGCAAGTTTTCCAACCCAGCAGCAGTGTCTATTGCTCACTGTAAGGCATTCTTGCCAGGAACATGGACCGTAGCTGGAAAAGAGAACTTCTTGCCAGCCTGGCCTTGGAAGCTTGGGACCTGACAAACACTTGGACTGAACAGAAGCTCTCTCAAGAGCTAGCGCTTTGAAGCAGCAACGCTCCCAGGGTCAAGGCCCACCTTTCCTCAGGGCACACAGCACAAGCCAGATTTGCAAAGCCAGCCAGAAAGCTGAAGGCAACCTAAAAATGCAAACCGCCTCTTTCCACCAATGCCAGTAAAAACGCCACGAATACCGCAGGATGGTAAGTTTTCTTGGAAATACAGGAACTGCAACAGAATCCTCATCTTCCCATTTAGCGTTTGTATTTTCAACCCCATACAAGAAGGAAAACGGCAACGCCACTGTCAGTCTCTGGAAAAGACCCCGTTCTAGCAGATAGGACCACATATGAAGCCATGTCGAGGTCAATCGAAGTTGCGGGGGGATTCCCATGGGTGTTTTGGGGTTCCCCGTGTGGGATATTGAGGGTTTTTTGTGTCCCGTGGGTGGGATTCAGGAGGATCCTGGGGGGACTTGAGTGTTAATTGGTGGCTTTGGAAGGCACTGTGTGCCCTTTACAGAGTTTGGGAGGGGTTGTGGGTCCTGAGTGATGCCCAATTCGGCACTAGAGTTCCAGTCGCATTCAGTGTATTGAACTGCCATGATTACGGATGCAGAACAGCACAATGCCCTTTTGGTGTAGTCGCATTCAATGAACTGGCAGAGCCAGATTTCAGAAGTTTGGTCCCGTTCAGTGAGAACCCTCACAGCTAGATCAATCGATAGTGCAGTTTATTTAAGCCACAGAATTGCAGAGTCTTTTGGATTGTCATTGATAATACACTGTCTACAAAGCACATGCAAGTAATATACCAGCATAAAACAACTTGAGTAAGATAGTAGCATAGAACAACTCTATACAGAGATTTCTAAGTTTCCCAGGGAAGCACTGGGTACAGCTGAGTCTTCGGATCTCTTCCAGTAGGTGTTCCTATGAGGGGGGAAGAGGCTCAGCCTGTCAGCTGGTGCCAGAAGTCAGCGATGGTTCATGATGGTGTCTTCCTGACTTGTCTGCGACGGTATCTTCCACAATATCTCTCTATTCTTAAACCATCTTTATACTACTTTTTACCTTTCGGGTGGAGCTTGAGGGACTCTAGTCATACATACCTGTGTTACAATTGGTGTAAAATGTCCTCCCTTCGCATTTAAAGGTATAGACTAGCAAAAATTCAGAGTGCAGACACAGTGAGGGGGTGGTCACACCTTGGAGGTGGGTAGCCTTTAGGATGGAGGTGTGTTTTGGTATTATAATGACATTATAACAAGCAAAGTTCAACTTAAGGGCATGAGTTCTACAAAAAATAAGAAACTGTTGGCTCAGGGTAACAACGATGCAGCTTATCAGTATTCACAGTGCCATAAATTCCCATTCCCTGTGCTGATGCACAGAGTTTGGCTACGATATCTTCACACCATCCCGCTCTCTATGCAGGTTTTTTCCACCTTACAATCTGCTGACTCTAAGATTGCAGGGCCTAGGGAACTACAGGGGAACACGTTCGTTGCATATCAGCTGCACTCCACCCTGGAAGTTTCTTCAACGCTGTACCTTTTCTTAAAATGTGAATATAACATTAGTTTCTGAGTCACCTCCATCAATCATCCCACGACCAGTTTAGGACATCGCTCCCCGACCAGTACCCAAGTAATTATTTCAGACAAAGAAACCTCAGAGCATGGGAGGGTAATGCTAGGGGAAGGAGCTGGATGGCTTCCATATGGGCAAGCAGATCTTTCCCTTGTAAAATGAGGGTACGTGAAGCAGAGACATGACCCTCCATCTCTTTCTCTAAACACACAGAAGCATTTACAAGGTGTTGCCAGCATATTTCACTCTGACATCACCGATGGCCTTGACACCCCTGTCCAGGCTGTAGGCAGAAGGGGTCCTCAGGGAGCTGAGGTTTGTTACCCTCAGCTTCCTGGAGAAAGACGTGAATGAAGAATTCAGAGGCTTATGGTGGACCCACAGCTCCTTCGTGGTGCAGAAGGAGGAACTTGCAGGAGGACTGCGCTGTATCCCCAGGTCTTTAATCGTGCAGTAAGTGACCTCTGGGCACAACTCTATTTCCTTGATGGTACAGAACATGGGGCGCTGGAGGGGGCTTTTGAAGCTGCTGAGATGCATCACAGGGTTTCCTGTTGACTCCCTCCGCCTCAGCAGTGGATACTGCACCTCTTGGGTCTGCAGGGACTTCTGCCAGGAGGGCCGTCCCATCAGACACATCCACACCAGCCAGCCTGCTAGAGCCAGCACGGTCAGGACCAGCAAAGCCAAGGAGGCCAGGTAGAGCACCCAGCGCAATAGGCAGCAATGCCTCAGCACCCACTGCCCCCACTGCGGACCCTCCCCACCTGCCCGTGAGTGCAGCATGGGTACGTCCAGCCATGGTGGAGCATGGATGGAGCATGGGCAGAGGGGGAGAGGTGCAGGTGGAGGGGAAGGTGCAGACTGGGTGAAGCGCGTGGTGTCCAGGGGAGCTGGTGGCGTTGGGGCATGAGTGGAAAGCATGGTGGTGGAGACGATCGGTGTGGTCGGTGTGAGAGGAGAAGATGAAGATCTGACAATGGAAGAGGCCTCTGGCATGGCAGTAGAAGGCACTGCGGTGGACGTGGTGGAAAATGGGCCCGTGGACACCATGAGAGTGGCATGGGTGTTGGTGGTGCTGGCGGTGAGGGCCATTTGGGGATGGCTGCTGTTGCTGGGAGGTCTGGTGCTCACAGTGGTTGGCAGTGAGGTGGTGAAGACGAGAGTGGTGGATCTGTGTGGGGTGCTGGCGGGAGCAGCAGTGAGAATGGCAGCAGTGCTGGGGGTCTGTGTGGGGGTGATGGTGGGACTGGCTGGCGCAGGGGTGGTGGTGCTGGGAGCTCTGGTGCTTGCAGGCATTGCATGCGAAGTGCTTGGGGTGAGGGCAGAGCTGAGGTTAGGTCTTGCAGTAACGAGGGGAGACCGGGTAACAACATGGGGAAGAGTAGTTTGCTCTCTGGGGATGTCTGGCTGGCTGGGGGAGAAGGGGATCATGGTAGTTGTCTCCATTGGTTCTTCCTCCTCATCATATTCATCCTCTTCCTCCTCATCCATATCCCCCACATTGCGGCAGTTGGGCTTGAAGCGGATAACGGGCTTCCGCTGATGCTCAGGGGGGCTGTGGCACAGCACCCTCTCCGGGGCAACCTCCACCTTTGTCTTCTCCAGGCCTCGCTCCGGCTGATAGACACTGCCCTCATTCTGCAAGATCCAGGACCGCAGGTAGCGCAGGTCGCAGTCGCAGTGCCAGGGGTTCTCAGTGAGGAAGACATAGGCGAAGAGGTGCCCCTCAGGGAAGAAGCCGGTGGGCAGGGTCTGCAGGCGGTTCCCTGAAAGCCAGAGGGTCTCCAGCTTTTGCAGATCCTGCAGCAGCTCCTTGGGGAGCTCCTCCAGGAGGTTGTCTGAGAGGTCCAAGTCCTTGAGTGCCCTCAGCCCCACAAAGGCCTCCTGGGGCAGAGTCCGCAGCTGGTTCCCTCGCAGGTCCAGGTCCTGCAGCCGCGCCACAGTGAGGAAAGCCTTCGGGGCCAGCGCCGCCAGGCTGTTGTGGGCCACGGCCAGGCGGGTGAGTGAGGGCAGGCCGTGCAGGGCGGGAAGAGCCCCCAGTGCATTGCGAGAGAGGATCAGCTCCCTCAGGGACAGCAATGTGTCCCCAGTGTGCAGAGCCACCAGCCCGTTGTCAGACAGGTCGAGGTCCTGCAGCTGGGTGAGGGGCAGGAAGGCGTCAGTGGAGAGGGACACCAGGCGATTGCCGCTGAGCAGCAGGATGCCTGTGTCCCTAGGCAGGTCTTGGGGCACCACGCTGAGACCCTGCCCTGTGCAGTTCACCTCCAGGAGGTCCTTGACCTTGTTCATCTCCGACAGGCAGGGCTGGCCAGGGTCGGTAGTGCTGGCTGGAGGCAGCAGGGCCAGGAGGATGAGCAGGAGCACGGCAAGGACCCTCATGGCCTGGAGGGGAGAGCCAAGAGGCGTAGGCACAGGCAGGCATGCACCTACAGGTCACCTTTCTGTCCACGCAAGCACCATTTGTAAGAGAGCTGGCATCCCCCACCACACCCTTTGGGAGCCCTCTGAGCCCCGCATCTCCTCCCTGGGAGGATGGAAAGGAGAGATGAGTCCCACAACTACTGCCAGCACCCACCCTGTCATCTCGTCCTTGGACGGCAGGAGGTCCAGCAAGGAGACACCATCTCTGCCCTTTCGCTCACCTCATCCTCCTCCACGGGAGGCAGAACCTGAGGCACACACCTCCTCACGGTGGTGCCTCCTCTGCCGGGGTGGCATTGCTGCCCTCACCACTGCAAAAGCAATAGCTCCGCGGTGTTCACGTCCCTGCACACCCACACCCACCCCAGCCCAGAAAAGCCGTGTGCTGGAAGAAGCTCCCTGACTATGCTCTTACCCAACACCAGCTGAGCCCTCTGCTTGATTTGGGTTCACAAAGTAAGAATCACACCAAAAAAGCTTCCCACGCAGAGATGTGGCTACCCGGAGTACCCAGCCCCTGACGGACACCGATTCCCTGGGACTCACCCGTGGACCCTCCATCCTTTGCTTTCCTGCCCAAGTGCTGGTCTGGTGGCAGTGCTGGTGGCAGCACTGCCCGGGCGCTCTATCAGCAGGCACAGCTGTGGGAAGGGAGCTGCGGCTTCCTGAGCAGCCAAACCCATCTCCTGTCCTTAGCACAGCCCTCGCTTCAACTGCGCTGCCACACCAGTCTCCTTGGAAAAGCCTCAACTGGAGACCGGCTCCATAATTTCTTGCTTCTGCGCAGTGAAGGGGGGAGGGCTGCACTCTGGAGGAGCCCTTGCACCTTTTTACATCCTGGGAAAAGGGTCCCTTACACAAATGTCTGCCCCTTCCTCTGCTTCAAGGCGGCTCTTTCTCAGCACCCTCTGGCCCTCGATCCTTGAGGCACCTCAGGGTGCCTAGTTGGCATACCAGCGAGAAACAGTTTCTGCACATTACCTCAGCTAGTTGTTCGTGGTGTAGACGAGGGATCCTTTCTTTCTGGCTTGCCAGAAAAAATGGGGATGGCTCTTCTGGAGAGCTGCGAGGCAGCTTTAACATTTGTGGGAGAAGCTGCAGCACAGACCAGGCAAGGAGATTAGAGGAAGAGGAAGGAGCTCGGTTTTGCAGTTCCTCCTGCCGTCTGCTCCTGCAGCCTAGCTGTCTCCACTACCCTGGCCCATAGGTCATTGCAGAGCATCTTGGACTGCAGGGCTGGAGGGTCATCCAAAAGCTGCCAGGGGATATGCTACAGAGGAGGGGAGATAGTAGTTTTCTACTCGTTTTCCATTCTGTGGAATGTGGTGGGTCAACCCTGGCCAGCAGCTAAGCACTGCCTCTATAGCGGGATGGGGGAGAGAACTGGTAAAGCAAAAGTGTGATAAAACCCCCTTGTGGGTCAAGATGAAGACAGTTTAATGAGTCAAGGAAACAGAGAGAGGAAAAAAAGTGATGCAAAAGTGTTCGCTCACCACCTCCCACCAGATCGATGCCCAACCAGTCCTCGAGCAACACTACTTTGAGAGATTCCACCCCCACCCGCCCCAAGTTTTATTGCTGAGCATGACGCTGCATGGAATGGAATGTTCCTCTGGCCCATTGAGGCCAGCTGCCCCCCATGTCCTCTCCCAGACTCTCTCTCATCCCCAGCCCTCTCGCTGCAGGGGGATTTTAATTCAGCTTGCAGTAAGAGGGCTGGAGGCAGCGGCTGAGGCAGAACCTGGGGGGTTGGTTTTTGATTCTCCATCAACGATTTCCAGCAGAAAGCAGGGGATAGGAAGGGAAAGGGTCTTCTCATAGGATCCCAGGGATTAAGCCTTCATGTGGTTTCCCCTCCTCCACAGCACTACTCTTACCCTCACGCTGGACCTAGAGCATCCCCTACAACACCACCGGTTGCTCTTCCATGCCATGGCCACGCATTCCCAACCCACAGCCCTTATCATTTCTCGTGCCTCTCTGTCTCCCTTTTCCAGGTGGATGAATGCACTAGGACACCCTGAACCTTCAAAAGGTCCTTCACCCCATCTGCTTCAGCCCCTGAAGGAGCAGGACAAGAGAAAGAGAAGACCCAAGGAGTCCTTGTGCACGGTAAGGAACAAAGCTGAGACATGACCACCAACCTCTGGGAGCATTACTCCTGGGGGCTGGGCAAGCCCAGAGAGAAAGGTGAAAGCTCTAATAGCATCTTTGAGCTGCTCCCTTTGGGCTCCTCCATGGTGCGAGGATGGAGCTGCCCAAGGTTAAACATGAACTGACCTACCCTGGCACACACGCAAGTGCATCCTCTTTTGTTCCTGAGAAGCCTGTGAATTCAGCAGTAACAGTGACGCCTTCCCTTGGAACGGTCCATGCTTGCTGGACATCCGCTGAATGTGGTGCAAAAGGACGTCTGGCCTCAGAGGAAGAACATACCTCTGTTCTCCCCCTGCAGGTGGCAGTTTCCACTACAGCAAAGTAATCCGGAGTTGCCTGAAAACATGCCTCAATACGAGACGCCCTTCTTCATATGAATTTTTCGTTTCTCCAGCTTCATTTCAGCCCATGTGGGACATTCTGAGCCTGCTCCGGGTCCTCAGCACTGTAAACAAAAGCAACTTTTCCTTCCCTAGAATGAGCGACCAAAGGTGGAAATCCATCTCACTGTCTTAGATGTCTCCAGGTGAGATCGTCACCTGGGCTCGTGCGGCGGGCAGGCCCGGGGACAAGCACAGCCATGGACTCATCCCATGGACATGCCTTCGTTGCCTCCTGCAGGACGTGGTGAAGCATTTTCTCAAAAGTGCCTGCAACTCCCCACAGGCTAAAAGGAGGTGGAAACAACGCCTCGGACACAGACATTTGGTGCTGACACGCATACAGACGAATCCTACTGAAGTAACTTTATTCCGTACATTTAAGAAGCGATCCCTGTTGTGGCAGTGTCCTTTCAGTAGAAGTGTTGTTCAACGGGCAGAGAGTGAGGATGAAAGGCAACAGTGACAAGCTGCAACTGGGGAAACTCTGACAAACGTAAAGGCTTAATTCTTCCCCTTGAGAGAGGTGCAGCTCCGGGGCAGACGTGCGGAGAAGAAACCAGATCTCCACCCTTGGAGCTCCTATGCAATTCAGCTGAACAAGGTCCAGAAACACCTACGGCAGCTTTGAGGTTAGCCCTGTGGTGAGCAGGTGGTTACAGAAGAAACCTCCACAACTTCCTTCCCACCTAACTCTTTCCGTGAGTCTGAACTACTGAGGTCCCCTAAAAAAGCTTTCTCTTACTCACTCCTTTTCATCAGGGCCACATTTTGAGCCACGTCCCAGGACCCAGCCAGACCCAAGGCAGTACTCTTATTCCCTCGAACGAAACCAGTGGAAATGTGAAGATGGGAATCTCCTTATCGACACTGAAAAATGCCACCCGTCCTTCTTCGTAATCCAGAGAGACACGAATCCGCTTGGGAGTCTGGATTTCAGGAAGGAGAGTGCGATTAGGGGATGTGAGAGCTTGGAAGTGTCCTGCCCACTGCCCCACTGCCCAGATGCCCTCCTCCGGTTTAAACTCGATCTCGCCTTTCCTTTTCACATCTTCTCTAGAGACGCCCACAGTCCAGCCTCCTCCATCCACCGCCTCCACCTCCCAGTAGTATCTCCCCGAGGTGAAGCCTTCACGGCCCAGCACGCAGCGCCATGGGTTAAATCTCTCCGGGATGTCGGGGATGTCCTGCCGCGTGTCTTGTCGTTTCACACTTTTGCAGTCGTCAGACAGGACAAGGTCACAGTGGGCTGTGTCCGGATCCAGAACCACCTTCGCTGCAGGAGAGATGGAGTCAACACGTCACGGCAGAGCTCACCCCGGGAGAGATCCTTGCTGGGGCTGCACAAGGAAGAAGAAAAAGGCTGCAAGCGATGGCTGGCAGACTGCAGCTTGGCAAGTTGCACAAGGTAACAATATTAGTGCAAGGAACAGAAAATTAAGCAGAGAGATGACATCGAGCAGGGAGGGGAGAGGACTGTCAGCAGACCTCCAGGCTGAAAAAGTCCCCGTGTTTCTAAAATGTGACCAGCACTGCTCACTGAGGAGCAGGACTCTCCAGATTCGCCTGAAACTGGGGCAACTGGTGTTTTGAGGCACCAAATGACCAAGGAGCCAGAGTGTTACGCTTCCTCCCGTAAAGCGGGGGCTGGCAGAAGCACCCCCGGTCCCACCAGCAGCACTGCAGGAGGGGAACTACCAGGATGGGAGCTTAAAGCAGGGAAGATGATTCAGCACCCTGAAAGACCAAACTTTAATTACCTTCTTCTATTGGCACTGCGTATCTTCTCCATGCTTTAAAAAGACAAAACAAAACAAAACACAAACCGCAGATGAGATGTAATCTGAACACACTTGTACTGGATTAGCTGAGGATAACGAGACGCCAGTCTAGTTGCACGTTTTCTGAATTGTTGCTGTATTTGGGAAAGTCTTCTCACAGTGTGTAGCTTCAAAACTGCAACATGGAGCTATGCGAAAGTGCCCCATCCATTTCCCACAGATATGCCCACGCTGCCCGGCCCAATTCAGACAGATCATAGAATCATAGAATCATAGGGTTGGAAGGGACCTCTGGAGATCATCTCCTCCAACCCCCGGCCACAGCAGGGTCACCCACAGCAGGTGGCACAGGAACGCGTCCAGGCGGGGTTGGAATGTCTCCAGAGACGGAGACTCCCCCACCTCTCTGGGCAGCCTGTGCCAGGGCTCTGCCACCCTCACAGCAAAGAAGTTCCTCCTCGTGTTTAGGTGGAACTTCCCATGGTCAAGTTTGTGCCCGTTACCCCTTGTCCTGTTGCCGGGCACCACTGAGAAGAGCCTGGCCCCATCCTCCTGACACCCCCCCTTTCAGTATTTATAAGCGTTGATAAGGTCCCCCCTCAGCCGCCTTTTTTCCAGACTGAAGAGACCCAAATCCCTCAGCCTTTCCTCATCAGAGAGGTGTTCCAGTGCCCTCAGCATCTTGGCAGCCCTTTGCTGTCCCCTCTCCAGCAGTTCCCTGTCCTTCTGGAACCGGGGAGCCCAGAACTGGACACAGATATTCATGGTCTGTTTGTACTTTCTTTGAAAACTGAAAGCATTTTCTTCTTGATACAGAAGCATTACAGGGAATAGCTCAAAAACACACAGAGAGCAAAGGAGAAGAACATTTCTGAAATGAGTTCCGCATTTGCTACCTCTTCCTTTCCCAACAGGAAAATCAAAACTGGGGCACACCTGCAAAACCCAGGTGAGACCATGGCCCAACTGAAAAGTCTCCCACACAGGGAAGAGGATGATACTCACCAAGCTCCTTAGCTTGCTTTTCTGAAGAACAAGATAAATCAGCACAAACGGGCCATGGGACGTTGATCTGGACATAACGTCTCCCATAACCACCCCCATGTGCAGGAGGGGGGCGTTTCAGCCAGTGCCCTCGCCCACTCCAAGCCTGCTGCTCTGCTCCACAGGTGATGGGGCAGGTTCCCCTGCTCAAATCTGGGCCGGGAAGAGGTCTCTGGGAGGTCCCTTGCCTCCAAGGGGACCTGTTACCCGGCATTTCCACCAAATCGCGGTGCCAGTAGCGAGGGCGTGCAGGGCACTCTCACCCTGCCTGCGCAGTCATCCAGCCCCAGCCCCCGACAGCATCTTCAATCTTCTTTCATTTTTTCGTTCTCAGATTCACTCTCCCTTTTTACCCCGATCCCCGATCACTTTTCAATTCACATCACACTTCGACAGTGAAAAAGAAAAAAAAAAAACAAAAAAACCCAAAAAAACAACCGACCACCAAATCCCACCACCCTAAACGGACTCTACGAAAAAAAAAAAATCCTCTGCCAAGGAAGAGAAGCGGACTCACCGATTTCTGCATCACGGTCCCCTGAACAACAGAGAGAAACACGCACGGGTTACTCTTTGACACGCTCCCTTCCCTGGGATCCGGCTGAAGGACCACCCAGGCGAGGGGAGGCTGCGATGGAGGGGGGGCGGATGGGCTGATCTCTACTCCGATTGCAAGGGTGCTCGCGATTCCCCGCTGAGCTGCCCTGTATTTATCTTCCCCATCAATCTGCCTCGGCACCGGTTCAGCAAGAGCTCATTTTTAATAGCCAAATAACTATTTTGTGGCATTTTGCTACAAGCGAGCAAAAACCCAAACAAAAATAAATGCCCTCTTCGGGTGTTGATTTGTTGTTTGGGGTTTTTTTATACTTCTTAGTAATCAGGCAATCTAGATTTTTATAAGAAAATTCTCAACAGCTTAAGTCTCTGTAACCTTCCCCTACAAGCTGGTAACTTTTCAGAACAATTTCACTACTTAAATTAAAATGAGAATGTTAAAAAACACTGACAGCCACTCAGGGAAAAAACGGTAATGACTTTTCAGAGTGAATTTTCATATTGTTTGGGGGGGGGGGGAAGTAAAGAATCTGCCTAAAAAGGACATTTGGAGGGGACGAGAGGATGAATAAAAAGGCCTGAACGTTTTCACGGAGGATTCCGCTGGGAAGACGGGGAGTGGGACTTACGCAGTGCTGCCTCTTGCATCGCTGGAAAGCAAAACCAGGACAGAACGTCACCACCAAAGCCAAGTCCTTTCTCAGCGGTACAATCGTTGGGGTGGGGAGGAGGCTAAAATTACTCATGATGGACAAGCTTCAGCCCAGGAGCTCTTCAAGACTTTTGGGGATCTTGCCCACCCTCCCTGGACCCACCTGGGGCAGTGGCCAGCGCTGCCTCGATGGAGACCTGAGCTCCAGCTCCGCGGCCGCGGCCAAGGGGCAGGTTTGCATTGACAAGGAGGGAGCACGGGGTTAAATTTCACCCTCAGGGCCACCCCACCATCCCGCCCCTGGGGTTTTTTAGTACTGAGATAAAGCTGAACCCCCTGCAACGCGCAACGTGCCACCCCAAATCTTCCTCCAGTTTTGGGAGGAACCTTGAGACCCCTTTGAAAAGCAAAGTTCACGGTTGGTACAATATCTGTTCACGCTTGCTTTGGTTCTGCAATGACCTTCCTTAAAGTTACAATGTTTCGTTATTTCATCATGTCACAATTTTCTATAGTTACCAGCCAAGCCATTCCCCTCCCCCACGGCCCCCAGAAATGTGCCCCAGGAATTCTGCCATTTGAGGGAATTCCTCCAGCGTCTGGAAAACCGAAAGCAAAGCTTACCTATTTTTTTCTCCTGCTTTCCTACGAAAGAAAAGAAAAACAAAAAAAATCTAAATGATTTTAAAAAAATCACCCCTTCCAAAGAGGACGGATTAAACCGCAGCAGGAGTCGCAGTGGCTTGCAAGGCACAAAGTGCTGCGGTGCCTGCACCATCACCGCCGCCTGGTAAAAAACAGAGGATTTCTGTTTCCTTTAGTCCTCTGTGTCATTTATCCCCTGGGGGGGCGGGTTTCAGAGGGAGACCAAGCCCTGGTGGTTTTGCAGGGCCGGGCGAATGATTGCTCCATTTCTGCTGGCAGAGGAGCGCCTGGCGCACGCTCCCTCCTTTGCCAGCCTTTTTGTCGGAAAAACATCCTTTCTTTTCTTGCCAGAAATGAAATCTCTGGTTCTTGAAGCTCCCCGGCGCCACCCGCGTGTCCCAGACACCAAGACAAGACCCCGCCACGTCCCAAACCCACCCAGCCGTCAAAACCAGGGGTGGCCGAACGCAGCGGCCGCCCGGCCCCCTCCCCAAGCCCCGCGCCGGGGTGATACCTTTAATTTTAAACAGATAAACGGCAATAGTAAGGAGCGCGAACACGGCAACCAAGACCACGCCCAGGGCAGTCATCCAAGGACGGGCGTTTTGGAAAAAGGGATCTGAAAAATAAAATGCCCAAAGGCGTTGGGTTACTCTGCAAGCGGCGGTGGGAGGTTGACGGTTTCTGTTTCGTACAAGCTTATCCCAAGAACGTCTGAATAATCCCCTCGAGGGTGAAAACCAGCTCCTTAACTCTACTCCACAAACTGACAAAAAATAATAATTACAAAAAAAACCCGACCCACATTTTAGTCAAGTCGGCACTTGTTTCGGGCCGATGACATTCTGTCTGCATACATTGTGGGGGGCGGGCTTAAAGGGAAAAGGGACTTCTCGCCAAATTATTTCTAGTCAAATCATGCTTTCTTCTCCTTTGGAAAAAAAATCATTATACTTCATTAGGCAACGTAGGATGAGAAACAGGGTAACATACACGTCAACAGCAACACTCCAGTGCCAAGCAGTATCACCAGGAGATATTTGGGGAAGTAAATTCTCCCAAAATTACTCATTCCCAAAGCAGAAAAGGAGCAGGATACAGCTGAAAAGCACGTGATCCCGCAGGGCGGTTTTGTGTATGGTTCGTGCAGTTCACCATCGCGTCTCTGTTCTGACATATTCCCCACCCCAAATCAATCTTCCAGTAAAAAAAAAGGAGCTTTGCTGTTTGACAAGGAAAAAATAAACTATATTCAATATATGCAGATGCTAAAATGAGACACGGCAGTTTATTTCTCATACCAAACCAGTAGGACAGGATTTCACAGCAGGTGAGACTAAGGGCATGGGTTGGTTTCTCCTTTTTTGTTTGGTTCCAGTGTTCGGAGCGTTTGTATTTAACCCCGCTGTCTGCAGAAATTCTGCTGCAATGGGGGTTGCCTTTCCCTCCCCTTCCCCCCCCTCCCCCCCGCCAAACCCGCACTTCGTTGAGACAGAACCAGTGAATTTTGGCAGCACGCCCGCCCAAACGCCGCTGCCAAATGCACTCGATGCACTGAGCAAAAGGCACCTGAGGTTTTCTGCCGGCGGCGCTTGCCGAACACAGCTCCATCGGGAGCGTTGAGAGGGCACGGCCCGCGTCCTCCGCTCACCTGATATGTAGAAAGGGGATCCCCGTTCTTGGCTCTGCAGGGCATGTCGGACGGCGCAGGAGAGGTTCTGGTACGGGCCCCTGGTGAGGATGATGCTGCTTTCCGCCGCAAAGAGGCCGCTCTCGTCCTGGGTAACACTTTCCGAGTGGGATGGGAGATGCCGCCCGTGGGAATCTCGCCACAGCACCTGGGGCTGGGGGTACCAGCCGGCCGAGCGACAGGCCACCTGGATCCCCCCACCCTGGTACTGCTCCAGCGCGATGAGCGGGGCAGAGCCACTGGCTGCGGGAAAACAGAGATCCCAGGTGATCCGGCGGGATGCTGGATAGCGGGGAATAAGGTGGCCTGGCTGGCCCTCTCCCTGACAAGAAGGGATGAACTTCAAAATAGACAAATCCCAGGTTTTTTTTTAAAAAGAAGCGTCACCTGGAGTCAGGAAATTTCTTACAGTCTTTTTCACATAACTCAAAGATCTGCTCCAGGGGCTTCTACTGCAGCAAAATAATCTGCAGGCCTGGATAGTGAAATATAAAAGCAGGAGCCAAGACATTCTTACTTTATTATGCAATGCCATATTTTTTCTTACACCCATTTATATGAAGAAAACAATATCAAGACCCCTTCTGAAGGAGGCAGCGTATCTCACGAGCTCCTTCCAGAGCCACTCAGTAGGCAATTTAACCTCTCTGAGACTACCTCAGAGAAGAGAAGAGAAGAGAAGAGAAGAGAAGAGAAGAGAAGAGAAGAGAAGAGAAGAGAAGAGAAGAGAGACGAGACGAGACGAGACGAGACGAGACGAGACGAGACCTCTCTTCTTGGTATTTTCAACCATGGGACTTAATAAAACCCTCTTTCCAAAGCAACCACCTGAAATTGCTGCTGGGAAGAAGGACAGGGAAGAAGAGCGCTGGCTACAAGCGAGTAAACGAGAGGTACTAGGGACGCGCACTACAGACCTGTCACCTCCAGCTCCACCACAGCCTCATCATAATCCAAGCCACGGTGAATGAAGCAGGTGTAATTCCCTCTGTCAGGCAGACGGATGTGGAAAATTTTCAAGTCCACGCTGCCCTTGGCGAGGCCGTCCTTCAGCAGCTCAGTGCGCCCTTGGTATTGAGGCATCTGCTCCCCGTACTGGTCCTGCCCGCCCTTGTAGCGATGCACAAAGGGCGAGAACTGCTCCCGAAACCAGACCACCTCCGTTTCCTGCACGCTCTGCTCCGGGGAGAAGCGGCAGGGCAACACCACGTCCTCACCCATGGCCACGGTGATGGGGCCGGGGGGTCCCGTCACGTTGAGCGGAGCTGGGAGGAACCGCCAGAGGAAGAAAAAATAGCTGTGAGTTTGCTGTGGCGGCTCCACAGGGTTCGGGTGCCGCCGTGCCATGCCATGGCGTTGGCGGTGTAACCACGACGGGGGAGACGAGGCGTTGAGGGGAAGGCTGGGAGAGGGACCCCTGCCACGCAGGACCGCGAGCGGGCCAGGGTCAGGCCCGCGCCTCTGCTCCCCCGTCCCGCGCTACCATGAGAGTTCTTCAGATCCCTAAAAGCTGGTTTGTTCTCAAGGGAACGGGTGCTCCCCATGCTGCTCGGGGCAGGGAGAAAGCAGGATAAAGAAGGAGGGAAACGGCTGGAAGGTTTCCGGGTGGTTGGCTGGAGAAAGCAGACAACTGGGGTACAAATAAAACTCAAATATCCTCAGCTATTCACGCCTATTACAAGAGAAAATAAATACATCTCAGGTGCTCCGGGCATCTTTAGAAATGTAATTATTTTTATATTTAATTATTAATAATCTGGCCACTCGGCTCACAGAGAAAGTGGATTCTGGCTGAAGGAAAACAAAAGCAAATCAGCTTTTGGTTGGCAAGGTAACTTTTGAGTCAACTGTTCTGCTGCACCCTTTTGCCAGGGCTGCCTTGAAGAAGCTGCTTCAGGTCAGCAACCTCATGGAGAAAGAGCCCAGAATATTTTTTAAAGGACTTTTTTTTCATCGCTTTTCCCTTTATTGAATTGGTTCTGCAAAGGGTCCGTCCCCGGCAAGCGATGACATGCTGGGAACATGCGGGGAGGGAAATGGCAGCAAACTACCGTCAGCTCACGGGCATCACCCGATCTCCACCCGGGCTCAGCGAGGTTGTGCGAATGCCCGCGCTGACACGGCCGGAGGAATAAACCGGGACGCAGAGGGACGCTGGCGCTCTCAGACCTCCGCAAGGTTTATGGCAAAGAGCCCGTCCCTGCCCCGTGCTCCGCCGTTCACGGGGAGTAGCTGCACTGGTAGCCGGGAAGATAGTCAGGCTGGAAGCAACGCCGCAGGGATCAGCAAGAACCGGGGGAATCCCTACCTGTCTGCAGCTCGTGAGCTTGGAAAAATAAACCATAAATGACAAAAGCCGTCAGAGAGCTGCAGAGGTGGAAAGCAGAGAGCATCCTCTTCACTGGGGCACAACCTGGAGACGGGGAAGAAGAGGGGAAGGGCAAAAGGGAGGAGAAACAAGGGAATATTAAAAAAAAAAAAAAAAAAAAGGCAGAATTCACTTTTAAATGAGTTTATTGCTTATTGCAGTCCGTTTTTATAATGCCGAGGGAAGAGCCTCAGATGCCAAAAGTTGAAATCGATTTTCCATCAACAGCCTGGTTTTGCTTATTGCTTTATACATAAAGTATCCGACTAGTATAAAATGTTGCAGGAATTCACCGCGGGGAAACAAAGGACAAGCTACACCACCTCCTCTAATTCCGTGACAAAGTGGCACGTGTTTTAATATGGAGCCCTCGCTTTCCTTACCCAGCCCCAAGAAAGAGATGGAAAGGCGCAGGATGAGAAGGAGAAACCCAGACCGAACGTGCGAGGAGCTGGGAACACACACTCCTCCTCCGGGACAGACTTGGCCTTCGGTACGGCGTCCCCTGCCCCCGCACCGAGGGCGGGAGGTCTCGGACCGGGGAGAGCAAAATAAGCGAAACGCTAATTCAACCCCCAGCCAAGATGGGACCTGGCCCTGCCCTGAACCGCTCCCCACCCCCCCTCCCGCTGCCACCGAACCCTCTTATCACTCACTGACTTAATCCGGGCTTTGGTGAGGAGGGGTGAAAACCACAACCGATTTGGGCAGACGGCAGAAAGCGATTTCAAGCCCCAGCTTTCCGAGAGACGCCGCGTCCCTGGAGGCCCCCAGCTCTTTCATGGGCTCTGGGCTGGGGCAGGAGCTGCTCAGCCATCAGCCGGTGCGTCCGGGGGGGTCACCCTGAGCCGAGCTAAGCATTTCCTCATCCAAAAACCAAACTGAAACGTCACTCTCTGTCCCAGCCTGCCACCCGTTTCCTCCTGCGCTGCCTCCACTCAAAAAGGGAAGTCACCAAGTGAGTTGGCATTCTTTTTCGGTGATGTTTTTTGCTCCGGAAATGCTCTTCTGGAGGCACGTCCGCTTCCATAGGCACGTATGCGTACGGCTGCCTCCTCCCGCGGCTCTCCCGCCACTCGGGGGTGGGTTGGATTCTGGCAGCAGTTTGCAGGTCCCCAGGAAGAGCCCGGGGGCAGCAGTGGGAAGGAGGGAGGTGACAGAGCCAGGATTGACCCCCAGAGGCAGCACAGGTTTGGGAGCAAAGCCCAGCACTAGCTTAAAAATGGCTGAAAAACAATTCCCCCCTGGCCAAGAGGCGAGGCCCTGGAGGACGGTTTGCGGCTGTGTCAGCCCAGCCAGGGCCCGCACCCTCCCGTCCCCAGCCAGGAGCGAGGGGACACGCTGGGGGTGACAGCATCTGCCCGGGGAAAGGGACCTGAGCAGGGACCTTGCCAAAAGGGACAACAAGGAAAAGAGGGAGGTGATAAATGGAACATGCAGAGACACAGATGTGGCCAACGAACGATAGTGGAGATAAGTCTAATAAATGCTAATTGCTGGGATGTCACAAATCTGCAGGTATCACCCCAGGGAGGGCCAGCCTGGCTCTGGCAACTGTAAGGATGCAAAGCTGGGGGGTGCCAGAAACCGGGGAGGGGGGTGTGTGTGTGTGCTGGGGGGGGCGGAGGTGGCAGTGGAAGTACGCAAACTGCAGAAGGCATGCGCAGCAGAAGGGAATCGGGGAGGACAAGGTGGGGGGAGAGGCAGAAAGGGGCACGAAAGGGCCCAGTCGTGGACGACGCAGAGCCGGCCAGCGGGCTCGGCCGGGCGGTGAGCCAGTGCCAGGTGCGGGAAGGGGCCTCAGGCAGGCGGAGGGTCCACACTGGTGTCGGCGGGGGTAGGGGGGGGGACAGGAGTGTGGGAAGCCCTTGGGGGTGAGTGTGTGAGCGCTGCATGTTTGCAGTGAGCATCCAGCTGGGCGAGCAGGGGAGCCTGGGGGTGGGGGGGGGTGGGGGTGTCAGAGGGCCGGGGTCTGGGCAGGGGCGTGGGGCGCACAGAGGGGCCGCGCCGCTGCTCGAGGATCTGCAACGGTGCGTGTGAACCCGAGGGTGTTGCAGGTGTGCCTGCGCTGGGGACCTCCCGCCGCTGCCAGCCCCCCGGGACGCTGAGGCGGGGGGACGCGGCTGCCTGTGCTGGTGGGCGACTGGGTCCTGCCGGCGGGTGCTGCTGAGGGCAGGCTGTGACCGGGGGGGCACACGTTTCACTTCGTCGCTGGCCGGCCCTGCAGGCAGGAGGTTCAGCAGCAGCCCCCACCGCGCCATGCCCACGCCACCACGCGACGGTGGTCCCTGATTGAACAGTCCCTGCCCAGCCAGTCTGTCCCCAGCCCTGCCATCCCGGGCCCCCTCGCCCAGCGCCAGGCAGCGCGGCAGCGGGCAGCGGGTCCCCTCGCGCTCCGCTTTATTTTGTGCTCGACTGGTGTGGGCTTCCAGAGTGATGGGACAGAGCAGAGTGGGTGCCCCCTCCCGAGTTCCCTACGGGCAGCAGCGAGGCCATCGCCCCTGGGAACACGCCTGGAGAGCAGAGAGGTGGGATGCAAAGCCCGGCACCTGCTGTCCCCCATTTACTGGTTAAGCAATGGAGGCAACACATGCCCTGCAAACATCTCCATCCTGAAACCCCTTGGCAGCACGACACATCCGGGCAAGCAGTGCCTGTAAGGAGCCAGACCCCTTCCCTCATCACGGTACACAGCCTGGGCACCCAGAGCATGGCCACTGGTCTGTGGCTGGTGTCCCCAGGTGACATCCCACGGGGCTGGAGGTGCACGTGGTGCCGCTGACCCAGGAGGGCTCTGAGCATCCTGCCACAGGCAGATACAGCCTCTTCCAGCAGGGCAGCGGGTCCTTATCACCCACACACAGCTGGCCGAAGGGAGGGGAGATGCAGCAGATCCTGTGATGCGAACAGGACAGGGGCACTGCAGGAACGTCACCGGGGGACTCCCAAATTCAAGTGTTAGATGAGGTCACACGCCCGCCGGCAGGTTCAGGGCATGGCAGGCGGTTGCCGAGGGGAGGGGAGGTGGAAGCTCCGGTGGTGTGGTGCCCTACAGAGTGGCAAAGGTGCTCAACTCCCAGCTGTGTTCTCCAGGCCATCCAACCCCTCTGGACTTAGATCTGCTCACTCAAACAGGCTGGGAATGCTGTGCAAGCCCAGTCTGGCCAGGAGCCGATGAGGAGGTCAGGGGCGTGGAGAGCAGACTGAAGACCTTCAGACCCATCCAAAACCTTTCCTAGCGTAAGCCCGCAGGTGAGTGCTGGCTGCCTACAAAGTGCCCGAATGCCGTGGCTTTTCCATCAGTCCTTCTGCTTCTTTACCATCTTTAGGCGGTCTATGAGTCTTGCAGTTTCCACTTTCAACAGGGAATCCTGCCTCCCCTCCCGCTGATTTTCTGCAGACCTGCTGGTATCCAGGATGGAGAGTGAAGAGAGGGAGACCCTGGCCAATGAGGTGGAGGAGATGAGTGGAAGAGGTGAGTTTTCAGAAGGGAAGAGCAAGGGAAACTGTGCTCTGTTGAGCAGAAAAACGCATCCTCCTTCTGCCGTGGAAGAGCTATGGAGGGTCAAAGCACCTGGGGCTTGTCCCAGCCTGGGCTTGTCCTGGGGTTGAGTCTTGGTGGCTGCAACACCCCCAGCTGAATTCCTCCTGCTGTAGACCCACCGCCAACACCAAAGACACCTGAGCTCCCTCCATTGTCCACAGAAAGAGACAGGAATTTGGGGTCCTGGGGGTAATGCCTGTCGCACCGGTTGGTGCCCAGACGTGCCTGTTTCGTTTCCGCGGCACTCGGGACGCCCGGGCTCAGGCGCAGGGCTCTGCGCAGCAGATGTGCACCCACCCACTCAGGTGCATCCTCCTCCAGGAAACTGGGGTCTCCGCGACCAGGGATCACACATGAGCTCCTGGATCAGGAGCAGGGGCAGCATCAGGGCAGCACGGAGGCTGGGGCAGTCCAGCACGAGGGGGTTTCCCACCCCACGCTGGACGACTCCGGGCAGGGGAAAGGAAATCGCCCTGTTCCTTCTCTTGCTGGGGTGGATGCAGCCCCGACACTACCCTGGGGCTGCCGGTCCTGAGCAGCTTCTCCTCCTCTGTCCCCAGCTGACATGACCCTGGACCCAGACACTGCCAACCCCTTCCTCGTCCTGGCTGGTGACCAGAGAGGTGTGGGACGGGGGGACGCGTGGACCTCGCTGCCTGACAACCCCGAGCGGTTTGACACGGAGCCGTGCGTGCTGGGCAGCCAGGGCTTCGCCGCGGGGAGGCACTGCTGGGAGGTGGAGGTGGCTGAGGGGGGAGACTGGTGGGCTGTGGGAGTGGCCCAGGAGTCTGTCAGGAGGAAGGGGGTCCTCGGTTTTACCCCCCAAGAGGGGATCTGGGCTGTGGGGCAGTGGTTTGGGCAATACCACGCTTTCACCGACCCTGACTGGACCCCCCTGCGCCTCGCCTGCCTCCCCAGGGCCATCCAGGTCTGCCTGGACTTTACGGACAGGCAGGTGGCATTTGCTGATGCTGAAAACGAAGCCCCAATCTTTGCTTTCTGCCTGGCTTCACGTCCTGGGGAGAGGCTACGCCCCTGGCTCTGGGTGGGGATGGACTCGTGGCTCAAGCTGTGCCCCTGAGGTGGAGCGTGGGCGGGGGGGCGAGACTGAAAAAGCGAACACCAGGACCTTGGGTCTCGGCACTGGGAACTGGGAGGGTCCTGCGCCTTCTCCTCGCCCAGTTCCTCTGGCCACCAAGGGGGAGGACTGGCAGGTCTCGGAGATGGACGCCACCAAAGAGCCTCCTTCATCCCCTCCACCCCACAGCTGGGACGGCAAAGACAACGGGGAGCACGGAGATTCGACGCTTGGAGGAGCTTGGTGCCGAGTGGCCTCAGGGCAAAGAAGTGGTGTCAAGTGCTGGGGCACTGCAGAGCTGCTCTGTACAAGGCCATGAAAAATACAGCGGGTTCAAACTCCTTAAAAGGTGCTGGAGTAGCGTCTCTGGCTTTTCTCAATTAATCTTAATGATTAAGTTAAAAAAAAAAAACAACCCAAACACAGCTGGTTGCTGGAGCTCATGATAACGCTTATCTTCTCCCTACACCCAAAGCCTCTCCGCACTGTATTTTCAGTTCTCAGTGACGCGTGCATTAAGCGCATTTCTTACAGCAAAGCACTAGTGAAAGCTACAGGGGCAGCCAAGGGAGGTAAGTAAGAAATCGAGAAGCGTCTGAAGTCCGCAGGCAAGGCAAACCCCGCAGATCTGCCCTTCTCTGGTCCCCCCGTGAAGGTGCAGCAGAACCTCACCTGCAGGGACTCACGTCCTGACAGCTGACACTCCTTCATCAGGCCATCCCGATGAATAGTCTGCTTGGAGAACTTAGCAGCATTTTCTCTCAATCTTGTTTTAATCTGCTTCTCCAGCTCTCGCGGCTGAGCTAGCACCAAGCACTCTTGTTCCTCCAGGCACCGTCGCTGCTGCTTAAATTCAGGCACAACCTTCTGCCTCTCCGCCTCCCCTTTTCCTTCACGAGCAGGAACAATCCTCTCGAGGGAGGCTGGGACCGTGCAAAGGGACGGGAAGCGATTAAAAGCATCCACGGCTTTTACTTTCTGGTGTGGAGCACGGCTGTGATTCCCAGGGTGCAACCATCACCTTATCGTGCACCAACAGCTGGACACGACAACTCAATCTCCCAGCTCCCAAGAATCCACCCTTCTTTACCCTCCCCAAATGAACTTCTTCCCGGTAGCACCATGTACCTACCAGACAGTCCTGGCAGATCTGCCTACCCTTCCCGTTTCTCCAGTTCTCCTTTCTCTCTCCTAAGGCTCTCCAGCTGCCACTGTATTTGCTCCTGGAAGAAGAGACATCCTTTAGGAGCTCCCCACCACATGCACATACACTTTGCGTCCATATAATAGTCCGTGCCCTGGCTTGGACATAAGCGGCCTCCGGCACAGTCAGCCTCAGGACCTGCGGGTCCAAGAGGCTCACAGGGGTCGGCATGACTGAAAAGCGATGAGGGAGCGTGTAGGGGAAGGGGACTGGGGAGAAACCGAGGAGGAACAGGCAGAAAGGGGTACAAAAGGGACCGGTCGTGGGTAAAATGGAGCTGGACACTGCTCTCATCTGACCCAGCCCGGTGCCCGATCACTGCAGTCTGTCCCACCTTCCCGTCAAATCCTTTCTTAACCGTCTTTTTGCGTGATCTCTGTATCCTGTTGTCGTGGTTTCGGCCGAATTGGCCAACGGCCGGCGACAGATGCTCTCCCCCCGCCTCTCGTACACAGAGAGGAGGAGGAGAGAGATGGAGATTTGCAAGTTTAGAAGAAACTAAACTTCTTTAATCAAATATTAATAATCGAATAAAAAGGAAATAATGAAATAGATACAGTATATTCAAAACCGTATCAAGCTCCCAGGATGACGTCACCGGCAGACACTGGGAGAGTCCCGGGCTGGACTCGGCAATGGGTGGGAACTGGATTCCAGAGATGGAGTCAGGAACACACGGATCGGGATCAAAGGCAGATGAACAGACAGGGTCCTCCTCGGACGTCGGCCATTGAAGAAAGAGCGTTGACCCTTTGATCCCTCAGCTTTTATACCGAGCGTGGGGCAGATGGGGTGGAATACCCCTGTTGGTCAGTTTGGGGTCACCTGTCCCGTCTGCTCCTCCCCGCAGGTGGGACCCCTCTGCGCTTTTCCGTTTCCGATCCTCCAACGGGGCAAATAACGAAATTAGCTGACCTCGGTTGTGGCAGTAATAAGTATAAGCAAGAGCCTCTGTGCAAACCATTGCTTGGCACAGACTGTAAACATTGGTCTTACCGCTCTGAGAACGAACCATTTTCGGCGCAACACGCTGTTAATTTCAGAGAGTTAGAAGAGGCCTAGCTAAGGAGTAAAATTACTGAACGGAAAGTTGGTTCTGTTTTTACCTCCAACCAGGACACCTGTGGGTTTGAGCGCTGTGAGGATGAAGCGCCAGTTGCTGGGGGCACCATCGGCAGTGGGTTTGGTGGCAGGTACCGCGGCACTGGGAGGCGTGGGCACCCCGGGGTTGTGGTCGCAGCTCCTGGAGCCAGTGGGGGTCTCAGCGTGGCTGCTGGAGCAGGTGGGGGTCCTGAGTGACAGACACTGTGTCTGGGAGGGGGTGCGTCCCCAAAACCAGCTACTGGGGGAGCCTGGAGTGAGCGATGTGAGTGAGGAGCTCAGGACCGGCCGCTGGAGTGGAACCACAACACACGTAGGTGGACAGAATCCCTACGGAGGCAGATGACACAAATCAAAATAATATTAAGGACCGTTTGCAATCACTGTTGCCACCCTGGTGTGGCAGACAGCAACACGCCGAGGGACAGCAGAGGGGCCACCAGGGCAGGAAATTACGATGTTGTCTATGCAAACGGCGCAACGCAGCACTGACAGACACCCGCTACCCTTAGGAAAACTTGACAAATGTTATGTTAAGCCACAAAGCATGGAAAAGGGAAAATGCAGCAACAGGAAGACATTGGTTAAAAAACCCAACCAAACAAACAGTCAAAAGCACAGAGGGCGCAGTTACGGTGTCGACTCCTCGTGGAGAGCGTAGGCTTTTGCAAACCACCGACGGGAAAGCTTTCCGACAGGCGTATAAAAACATCGCGTTCTCGCAAAGAATGCCTGAGAAAGCTGCGAGCAGACGTGTGGAGGGGGATGCAGCGGAGGGGCTGCACACAGAGTAACCCCCAGCCCTGAACCTCAGGACAAAGCACCTCGGTACAAGAGGTAATCAACGCGGAGGAGGCAGCGCCTTCCCCCCCCGACATGAAGAAACGGCCCAGAAAGGTGCCCGGAGGGGTCCCACTGCCCCACCTCGCCCCCCCAGGGCTGGCGATGCTGCAGGGCTGGGGAAGGTGTCCCAGCCCGGGGGCCAGGAGGGGACAGCCCCCGTCCAGCACAGGCCGATGCCGCCCTGTCAGAAGCTGTGCCCGCAGCCCAGCACCACCAGCGTGCAGAAAAGATCCAGGCAAATGGAGCAAATTGCCTCCTCCCGGAGCTCCTCGGCTGCCGCCACGGCTGGGGGCGCCTGGCAGAGGCGCTCAGGCCACTTCGGTATCGGGAACGGGACGAGCGCAGCTGCTGGGACCGGCCATGGGAGCCCCGAGGAGTCCGGGACCCCCAGGCAGCTGTGGGTCCCCCGGGTGGCTCCAGGACCCCAGGTGGCACAGCATGGCCAGAGGAAGGGGAATACAGCCCCCAATTCTCCTTCCATCCCGCCCTTCTTTAAATTTAAGGGGGATCTGGTGTTTAGAACTGGTAGACTTTCACCCACAAGGAGCCCTGCTGTCCTTAGCAGGATTTTCCTCCATCGGTCACCCAGTTAACGCTCTTAAACCCTTTTTCCGCAGACCAGCTCCCCTCTTCCCTGTTCCTCCTACCTCTGCACTGCCCACAGGGTTTTCCCTCTCCGTGCCTTCCTCCTTTGTAGACCATACAGTTGCAAAGATGACATTTCTTTCATTTTTCTGCTTCACCATGTACTCCGTGATGCCCCAGGCTCTCAAGCCGGAGGCAGGGAGGACTCTCCAC
Source organism: Rissa tridactyla (assembly GCF_028500815.1). Classification (NCBI taxonomy): domain Eukaryota; kingdom Metazoa; phylum Chordata; class Aves; order Charadriiformes; family Laridae; genus Rissa; species Rissa tridactyla. Next base: position 5,349,068 of record NC_071487.1, read on the forward strand.
CCCAGTGCTTGCAGCGTCTCTCAGCCGTGTTTCCCCTCCTGCTCCACCTCCCACCCAACGCGGTGGGTCACGGTGCCGGGGAGGGACTGCTCTCAGCCCAGACTAACCCTAGGATTAGTGATTTTTGGGTGTATCGTTCCACCTTTCCCCCCCCCCCGCCATTTATTTTGGGCTCAGGCCGCCGGTTGGATGCATTTAACTATCAGCAGCGCTGAGAGCATCTGCATGAATCAGCACGCACGGCATTGATAGCCATTTTGTAGGGACTTAAAAGGGATGTAAACGGATTTCCTTGCCTCTTTAATCTGCGCCTTCCCCTGCCAGTCGGAGGCACAGGCTTGTCTGTACGCGCTGGTCTCCCGGCGGACCAGGCGGGTGAGTGAATTCCCGAGCCCACTGGAAGCTTTTCTCACCTCTCCGTTAAAGGCAGGGCAGGCACATGAGCTAAACTCTCCCACTCTCACCCCAAGCGAATATTTTCCGTGTAAGAGACGGAGCTGTTTGTATTAATCCACAGCGGTGCGGAGGTCAGAGTCCTGCTGTGTCCCCGGCCAACCACAAGGGAGCAAAACCCTGCGGAGATGCTGCGAGGGACTTCACCGCAAGCTCCTCCTGAATCCATAGCGGCCGGTGCCTCCTCGCGAGGGTCTGGGCCCAGCCCTGCACCCTCCGACATCTCCTCTTCCTCCTCGGAGCTCATGGTTTGCCCCCGCGAAAAGAAATTCCACGCACCTGCCCCCAGCCGTGCTGGGGGTTTGCTTCCAATTAAACATTTCTCTCTTCTCCTCTTCATCCCCTCCAGTCCCCTTCCCCAGCTGGGTTCTCAGCGCTGGGATCTGATCCCCCCCAGTCCCCGCTGGCAGAGGGGGGCTGCCCTGCTGCCCTTCCCCAGGGACGAGGGCTGGGCCTCGGAGGTGGCCTGGCTCCGGATGCCACGCTCGTCACTCCGGGAGGGGAAGAAGGAGAAGGATGAGCATAGGGATGGGGAGCAGCCAGCAGGGTGTCGAGGCGGGACTGGGCTGCTGAGATGCCGCATCCACCAGGGCTGCGCGGATTCAAGAGCTTCTTCTGCCGCCCAACCCTCTGACGGGGGATTTCGCCTGCTCGGTTTGAAGCGGCATCAGAGACGAAGATGCCCAGGAGGAACTGGAGGCGGCAGGTTTGTGGTCTGTGTCTGCCTACTTTAGAAGAGGAAGCTCTTAAAAACGGGAGTATTGACGCAGGTGTCGGACGGCAGGGGCTGCTCCTGAAAGTAAAGCTTCTTGCAACTTTTAGGACGGAGAACGCGTTTGGTGCCAGGACACCTCGGCTGGTTTGGTTTGTTTTTTTTTACCCAAGAGGGTCCAGGGCAGAAGCACCCCAGAAATGAGCAGATTTGGGCATTTCTATGCTCTTTCTCTCAGGTTATATGGAGGTGGTAGGTAACATTGCAGCTGGAGATTGTGCCCTATTTCAAGGGGTATTTTGTCCCTGTCACCTCTTGTCTTCTGTTTAAGACAAGAAACTGAGAAGCCCACGTGATCCTGAAATATAAAGACTACCTCTTAGTTTGATACTGGTTCAGAATAAGACGGAAAAGCTTATTCTTCTTGTTTGCCCCCCCCCGCAAAATAATTGCAGTTCCTCATCGCTGTTGTTTCTGGAATCAGAGAGTAAATCGCAGATGTCGAAAACGTGCATAGCGAAGCCTGGTTTGTCTTTTGCCATTTTTGCCATGGGGTCTGGTCCCCACATCCCTGTGGTGAACAGCCAAGGAGGCGTCCCAGTTCTGCCGACAGTTGGCTGGTGCCCCCCAGGTCCTGTGGAGAGATCCCAGCCATCGGCACGTACCTGCAGAGCCCCCAAACCAACGGAGACCCGAGGGGCCCCTCCGAAGCACAGAGCACCCTCCTTCTCACGGGAAACACCCCAAAGGACGTGTCCGGTGTGGCGAGGAACGTCCACCTCAACCAAGAAAAGGAAACTGCTTTCTGAAAGCCGGCTCAGTCACCTTGACGCAGGTAGGGTGAGACCGAAGGAAAGCTGGGTTTCTCAACGGATTGGTGCCCTGGCTCCTCTTCACTGGAATTTTCATAGAATCATGGGATGGTTGGAGTCGGAAGGGACCTTCCAGCCCACCCAGTGCCACCCCCTGCCCTGGGCAGGGACACCTCCCACCAGCCCCGGTTGCTCCAAGCCCCGTCCAACCTGGCCTTGAACACCAGGGAGGTTTCTGTGCGCAGACAAGAGAAACCTGCCCACAAATGACAAAAAGCCCTGGGTTTTGTCCAGCTTTGGCTCAAATACGAAACCTTCTGCCAGCTCTCCCGGGGGCAGGTCAGGAAAGCTGCCCACAGCGCGGGGGGAAGCCAGCGCGCGGGGCTCACTCTCAGGGAGGCAGCCTGGGCTCTTCAGGCCCCCCCATCTCCAGTAACAACGCAACAGCCCGAAGTTTGTCTCACTTTTATTTACAGAATTGCACAGCCCGTTTCCCCATGACACTGGAACGTGGCGGGTCAGAGACACTGATTTCCCACATCCACGAGCTGAAGACTCAGAGAGTCGCCATTGTGTTTTGCGGGGGCACATGCAACAACTCCGATTATTGGCAACTACGATAAAGACAACGAAGCTGAGAGCGAAGCCATGGCCACGCAGCAGCACAGGGCCAGGCCTCAGCTGCCCCCAGCCAGGGACTTCTGGCTTTCACAGTTGCATATTTGGATCCACGGTGGGTTTCCTAACTGGAACACTGACTTTACTAGGGAAACGTGGTATGGGAACGCGCGTCCTTCGTTGCCTGCCAGAACTAGCTGCATCGCAAGACCCAGCTCCCGAGAGGCAGCCAGGGCTGGGAACATTAAACCAAACCCCCAAATGTTTCTTCCCGGGGAACGCCCTGGTGACAGGGGCTGTGCTGGAGAGGGGCTGAAGGAAGGGGTAACCCGGAGAAGGCGCAGCGCAGCCGTGCAGTGCTCGCTGCCCCGGGGAGGGGTGCGCGGAGGGAGGCAGCGCCTGCGTGGGAGCTGCGCTGCACAATCCCATGGAAGCGGGATGCGATGCTCCTGCTGCACAGGGACCACAATTCAGCCGGGCTGAAGAGGCCTCTCTGCGCTACAAGCCTCCAGGAGCGCTGGGGCTGGTTCATCCCTGCGCAACAGGGAAAAGGGAAGGTGCCTGCGGGCACCCGGCAGAAGGGAAGAGACAGGCGGGGAGCAGGGAGCAGAGATGCACAGCCTGGCTGTGGCAGAAGACGTTCACCCTGCGATCGATCAAGACCCTCGTGCTCAGAACAGAGATCGTCTCAGACGTGTCCACAGCTGGGCAGAGACAGGCTGCGGCAAGACGTGCTGGGGTATCACCGAGCTGCACCAGAACCCCGGGGCAGGAGGAGGAGGAGGAGGAGGAGAGCAGACACAGAGCAGGGCCCAGGGCTGGAGAAATCCTACTGGGAGTGACAGGGCACCGGCCCCTGCTGCTCGTGCCACCAGGGACTTCCAGCCTAGGGTCAAGGAACACATAAGGAAAAGCATCCTGCTTTGCAGATAGAGAGAAGGAGGAATGGCACGTGGTGCTTTGAATTAAAGAAATTATAGGTCTCGATCTATCCGGGCATCAGACTGATCCACTTGGGTTCAGCAAAGGAGGGGAGGGACACAGTGTGTGACTCCCACCACCCACTGCCAGGACACGGGCACCTTGGAGCCTGCCTCCTCCCTGCTATCCACCCTCACCACCACCGGAGCGAGCCACGGCTCAGGCCAAGCAGCTGCACACAGCTCTGGAGCACTCAGCAGGGCAGTGCCGAGGGCGTCCTTACGGCCTGCTCCACTCGCTGGGCTCAGGAACGCCCAGCGCCAAGCACAGGCATCGTCTGGCAGGGTGGGAAGGCAGCAGAGAGGCACGGACTGAAGCCAAACTCAGGGAGACCCTTGGCAGATTGGACACCCCGAGAGAGAGGGGTCTGTTAGCTGGATGTGCTGGGAATGCAGGTGGATGAAGGAGGAGGAGGAGGAGGAGGAACGCCAGCCCCACAGGAGAAGGGACCCAGCGCCTGTTCTCTGGGAACCAGCGAACTTGGGGTGTTTCACTAGAGGACACGGAACAGGCAGGCAGCGCTTCCAGGGATGAACCAAACCACAGCGGCTCCTCCAGCTGCTGCCGAGGAATGTGCAAATCAAGCGCACGGCGACAGCCGAGACCACCTGTGTCCCGCCGAGCGGCCGGCGAGCACGGCCTGTCCCACAGGGTACGCGTGTAACCCACAGGCGAGAGGTCCAGCCTCAGGGTGGTGAACGGACACGAGGGAACAGGGACTCCCAACTCGCTCTCTTTGGGATCAGGAAAGCTCCTTTCTGAATCTTGGAAAAGCAAAAGGCAATGGTGCGTTTAGCTAGTACGAGCCATCGCTTCCCACCCGCAGATCCTCCATCTACCTTTGCCAGACATACTGAGGCGAGTGCATCCAAGTCCTGGGGATGAGCCAGGATCTCCAAGGAAAGCATGTTGTGAGATCACGTCTGCACAGGAAGAGATTTCCCCATTTTGAAACATATTTTGAAATTCTCAAAATTACAGTACTTTACAATACAAAATGTCTCCATTCGGTATTACGTCATTTTACTCCTTCTGGGATTATAATAATTATTAAAAACACACAACTTTCTAGAAAGGACAGAAACACCAAAAAAGAGACCAAAGAGTAATGGGAAAGGCTGCTGCAGTATTATCAAAACCAATTTAGTGCAAAGGAGAAGGGGACTTTCAAGAACGGTCGATGAAAAGTGTTCTTTATACGCTCATTTGCAGAAAAGGCATAGATTTAACCTCTGAATGAGATCAGGCTGCCAGCTTCTATACTGAAGCTTAGAACATCAACGCAAAAAGACTGAAACACAATATGCACGGCGATTAAAAAATAATATTATATATAGATATATATATATATATATATAGAGGGAGATATTTTCCATGTATGGTATTTAGTTATAGGAAAGTGTCCCTGCAGACAGGCATATTCTGCCATCTGGCTCTTTTGAGCCGTTTCACATGACAGATGTTGATTATCTGTCTGTTTGCTGTAGTATAAAGTACATGCTGACCGCAAAGTCCCTTCGGGTGGGATGATTGCTTTCTAGTGCCTCCATAGTTGCCGCGTTTCCTGCGCACGCAGGGGGACGCCTGACCCTCTTTGCTTCTGCCAGCCCCGAAGGGCTGCCCTCACCCCAGCAGCCACGGGGCGCAGCGGCCGAGGGAGGGCTCAGACGGTAGTTTCATCCGCGGTCTTCTTCAGGAGCTTGGCGGAGAGGAGGGAGTGGGGCAGGGGGTGAGGGCTCCGCGAGGCTGGGATCATCAAGCGGACTTTCTGGTTGGTCCTTCGCCACTCCGAGTACAGCTGGCAGTGGTAGCGGAACGAAACCTGGTGGGCGATAACGCATTGGTCTGGTTACCGAACCCCCATCACGAGTGCCCGAGCCCGCAGAGGGCCGGTGAGAAGCAGTCACCCATCCACCCTCCGCGTGCTCGCTGCATATTCCTTGTCAATCCACCAGCAATCCCCGGCCAAGGGAGACAGCACCGACCCTGAAACACTCTGGCACACTCCACGTCCCAAGCCTTTGCTGAGGAATCAATTAATTCCTGGTAACACCAGGCTGAGCACAGCACAGACAAAGGGGGGCAGCAGGACAGAGGGACGGAGTTTGCTCAGCTGCTTTGGGTACCAGGCGGTGAGATGTGTCAAGGAGGGACCACAACGCGCCCCTCCGCCCCAGCGCTGCGCTGAAGCGAGCACCTCCTCTGGGCGAAACAAGGGGTTTTCAACAGGAGCAGCCCCAGAGGGCTGAACCCAACCAGCCTCCAACCATCTCACAGGTCCTGGGGCACCCTCTCCACCCTTTGCAAAAGCCGTCTCGCCTTGGCCTGCGACGACAGGGCATCGGTTGGACTCAGTTTTTCCGACAACGCCGACGCCTGGGAGAGTTGTCCGGCCGGAGGGAGAGGGGAGAGAACGCACAAGCTGCAGGGGACCTGAACCAGCCTGGCCCCGAGGCGTGAGCCGGCCCTGCGCTTTCGGAGCAGCCCTGTAAGGGCGAGCTTGGAGCTGCGCTTCCCCCGCGGGCTGGACTCCTTCCCCTGGCCTTTTGCAATCATTAACACCACCGCAGCTTTTTTTTTTTTTTTTTTTCCCTTCATGGTTCCTGCTGATTCCTTAGCTTTGAAACTAAACGTTTCTAGAATTTCTTCAGGAAGGAATAAAACCAGCATGTATTTCCCTCCCATTTATTTTAATTTCTTTTCCTAGAAACTGTGAGCCAGAAAACTAAATACTGAATCCAGTCAGCCACTCAACAAAACCAGGCTTTCATACTCTGTAAAGGTAGGAAGTACCCGGAAGTACATCCGACAAGGAAAAGTCAGTATTCCTATTACTTTTGGATAGGTCTCAGACATCTGCTACGAGAAATGGAGCTGTGCCATGGCATTGAGGTAATTTAGCTCATTGATCTATGCATTTTTTTCCTGTTGTAGAGGGACAACAGTGGGAATAAGGTTTTTTGCCCATAAACAAGAAGGAAATGCATCTCACAGTCTTCAGAGACAGCGGGTGAATGGGAAGCTAACGGTCCGTCTGGGAGAGCTGCGAGGAATGTCCTAACCCCAGGGAAAGCTGGGACTCAGAGAGATCAGAGCATGAGATGGCAGGACAACGGGCCGTGGCGTTTCCACCGCCAGCTTTTTGGGGTCTTGCTATTTCTCCTCCAGCAACTGCACTTTTTCCCTTCCTAAAATAGTGCTTCCCAGCAAGCCGCCTGGAAAAGGGCATGAGCACAGCGAGGGCTTTGAACAGGAGAGCTGAAATGAAGATGCAAACCCAGAAACCCACCCAGCAACAGCACATGGAAGAACTGAAACCAGAGGGAAGTGCCTGGCCTGGGAGCCCCTGCAGAGAGCGGGGCCGGGGGAGCCCCGAGGGCTCGGGAGCTGCTCCCCAGCCCAGCCGCTCCTGCGGGCTCCCAGCCGGCAGCGCTCATGGATGTGCTACACAGCAAACTCACATTCGCCTTCCTGCTCTTCTGGACCCGCTCCAGCTGCAAGCTCCTGGCTGCCCAAGGCAGCATGTCCAAAAAGATGCCAAGCGAGGCATCTGCGGGAATGTCTTTCCCAGCATGGATCGGTTCAATGCCCAGTGTCAAGTGCAGGTTCCCACTAATCCCCGGCGCCTCCAACCCCGACGGCGCAGCTGCACAGCCGCAGCAGTGGGCCAGGGCAGGCTGGCTACCCAGCCTTAGCTCGGGGGTCGAGTCCAAAAGCCCACTATAAGAGAGAAGTCAGAGATCTCCCCAGGGCCAGCGTGTTCCTTGCACACACCCTTCTGTGCTACCAACATCTTAAAACCACTGTGTAGGAATTCGTTTAATTGTGAGAGACCCCCAGCGGCCAGTCTGCACCTCCTTCAGGCCTGGCCAACCTGTGCCGGGTGGCACAAAGCACGGAGGGAAGTGATGGCAGATTATTTTGGGGTCAAACATTTTCCGAATGTTTTTTTTTTCCCCCTCAACCACCCAGGTACCAAGTTTGTGTTTCTTCTTGAACGTAGGAACAGGCACAAGAGCTGGACCGCTGCCCAGCCCCAGCCCCAGCCCTTCCCACCCAGCCCCAGCCACACTTGGGCACGTCCGCGCCTGGGTCCGTGGCACCCCGGGGAACACGGCTCCCACGTCAATCTGGAAAGCAGATGATCAGGAAGTGGTTTCTCATTCTCAGCAACAACTTCAGCACCTCCCATTTGAAGATAATTAAATGGGCGTTCAAGGGAAAGAGCCCAAGGTTTTTCTCACAAGGGGAGTCAGAAACAGCTGGCTGCATCAACATGGCGCGCCCCAGCGTTTCGCTCTCCCTTTTGAACAGAAAGAAGGCTCTGGGCAGCAGACACTTACCAGCGTCCAAAGGACGTAAATTGTGAAAAGTGCTATAGTTAGTGCTATGAGTCCGATGGCCTCCAGTCGGCTGTTGAACTGCAAATGATCCTGGGCTCCGCGCAGACACAGCCAGCCAGAGATCGCCGCCAGGGGAGTAATGAACAGGAAACACACCATGTCGCAGAAAAGGGTCCTCTTCTCATTGCGGGGACCGGGATCCTTCAGCCACTGCAGGAAGGAAGGGAGAAAGGGCATCAGTCAGCAGCACGCAGAGCGCTAGCGAAACAGGACTGCTATGCTGAGAAGCTCTCACATGCTCTCTGCAGTCCGCACATACCTCGGAGCACACACTTAACTCACGCAAACAGAGAGCATCGAGTACGTTTTTAACAACCAACGAGGGAAAAGCAAAACTGAAGAATACGTGCAGGGGAAGGCAGCGGTAAACACAGGAGCTGCCTGGGCTCTCCCGTGGAGCAGCGAGGAGCAGGCCGCAGCTTGCAGAGAGATGGAGGTCGGTTCACTAAAGCCTGGCTTAGTAAAGATCTGTCAGGTCTTGGATTGAGCTTCGATAGAAACATACCCAGGACTCTGCAACTGGTGTAGGGGCTTATCGGAAACTGGGGCAGTGGAGTCTGTGGCCGGGCCAAGCCTTAAGGGCAGCCGTCCCAAATCCAGCCCTCTGGTTCCTTGTGGAGAATTGTGGCATTTTAGAGTTTCGCGTCCCCTTTAAATCAAATCTGAAATGCCCAGGTCCACCCGAGAGACTGTACACGACAGCCCTGCAGAAGGAGCGCTCGCGAGGGTCCTCGGGGCGTGAGCGAGCCCGGCGCCCAGCCGGTGGGCAATGCAAACACCCGTGCACCCAGTGTTTTCGCCGAGATGGTGACAGAGAAGGAAAAAAAGCATACCGCTTCAGCGACTAAGAAACCAAAAGACTGGAGAAAAAAAAATTGAAAGGGAATAACCAGCGGAAAGCTTTGCACCTGAGCAGACAAAGCAGGACAGCAGCCCAGGGGCCGCGGTGTTGGGCTGGCCCCGGCAGAGGAAGGTAACACAGACCCATTTTCTTTGACGGAACAACCTCTGCCCAAATCTGCATCTTTCTCACAGAGAAAGTCTCTGACTGTTTCTAAAGAGAAAGCAGCGGGAGTGTCAGGTGAGGAGGGACACGGAGCTCGGCTGGCCGGGGGAAGATCCCCCGGTGCTTTCTCCCAGATCTCAGTGGATCACAGCGACCACGAAGGGATGAGGCACAATCACACAGGCACAGCTGCTGAAAACTCCACCTTCACGACTGCAAAATCCCTAAGACCTTTCCCCTGCTGGTGGCCATCTGCTGGCCACCACCTTACAGGCAGGAGAGACCTGCCAGGACCAGGACCGAGCCGATTCTGGTGTATTCCTTCCCATTTTCAGGCTTGCTTTCTTGCCTCCCAGGCAGCAACTGACCCATTGCGGTGGAGGTTACTGCACGTTGCTCTGTGTTACCAACAGGCTTCTCTCCTGCAGCTCGCAAAAATTTGCAGGTTGCAGAACGAAGCCAGCTCTGCTGCAGGCAGGTTTCCCTCAACAGGAGAGCTCGAAACGTTCACTACCGTTAGGAGCCCCAGCTCGCTTCTAGTTTGGGTTCATTTTAGATGCCTGACTTTGACAACAGCAATTGTTCTAGTTTTCCTGGCATTATGCTATTTTCAGCCTTTCCTTTCCTTTTTTTTTTGTAGACTAGCAAGCAGCTGTTCTGTGGTTCCTACCAGCACGCAGAGTTGTTACAGCCCATTTTTACTGGCAGTTCCGTATGCTGGGCGGCCAGATCCTGCCTTCTTTCCTGCACGAGGATGACTGATCTCATTTAGAACTATTTTTTTCTCGAAAAAAAAGAAAAAAAATAAAAAATTGGAGAACATGATCAAAAAGGCACAGTCAGAGCAAGGAAGGGACTATCCCTACGGCAGCCAGGGCCAGGGAGACATGTCCTACTGCCAGACTTGGAGCAGGGTGCCCACTTTTGAACCGGCAGCATGAAAAGGGACCTGTCTGAGAACTAAAGCTCCTTCCCTACACGGGAAACCACAGTTCAAAGAGCAATACAGAAGGGGTGGTGGCAGGCATGCAAGAAATTAATGAGACCCCACTGGTCAAACAGAGCACAGGTCACCGGAGGACACTGCTAGCCAGAAAGGCAAGCGGGAAGTGTTGGCCCGGAGGGTGCACACAAGTTAGTGCAGGTTTAACTACAGAGCGGTCTAACGCGAGGGATGTACAGGAAGACACAGCAGAGGGGTGAGGATGGGATGACAAGTGCAGACAACTTTCATTGAAATGGGAAAGAGAAGGGGGAGATGGCAAATCTGGGCAAGGAACAGTAGCGTGGCTGGGGTGGCCAGAGCACGCTCTGCAGACACCTGCGATGGGACACCCAGCTGGCCAAGAACGGAGGAGAGGACGCTGCAGCAGCAGGTCAGAGCCCGGCCAGCAATTTCAGCTGGGAGCACTCCTAAGCAAGGTATGTTAGAGATGTGACCTGAAGCATCTGAGAGACCCAAACAGAGGAAGAACAAGTAAAAATGGAGAGCAAGCTGGGAGCTGAAGAGCGCAGACAGATCCGGGGACCAAGTAACACTCCTGCAATAACAGAGGACAAGTCGGAAGCATTTTTAAAGCCCTCCTGAGCATGACTTGATGGCCAGGCAGCCAGAAGGAAATTTCAGAGCAGGCACAACCGTGGTTTGGACAGGAGGAGCTGGGAGAAGGGAGGCAGACCTGCAAGTCACCCCTTGTGCGGCTCTGCCGAGGAGATTAGTGGCGATGAGCTGCACGGGGAAGATAAGGACCACACAGGCAGTCCTGAGCCACCCTAAGAGGAAGCGCGGGTGGACGGCAACTCATCTACACAGCAAAGCCGCTCCGACAAAGAGTGCACTGGCAGCCCCATCATTTGAACCCAGGGCCGTGTGCCCGGCTGCCCCAGCTACACAGCACTCCGGGGGATGCTGAACGACCCCGACCAGACCAACAGCCCTCCAGCAGCAATCCCAGAGCACCCTGTCTCCTGTACAATAAGAATCTCAGGGACCGCAGGCAGATAGGTATTTTACTGCCCTTTATTCTATTTATATTCCTTGTGACCTTTGAAACTCCTTCTTCCTCCCTAAGATGGGAGCCAAACATGTAAAGGCAGGAAGCAAATTTATTTCCTTTTGAAGTAGTGCCAATATGCACTGACACAGTAAAAAAAGAATACAATAAGCCACCCTAAGGGCGCAGGGTTTCTGGCACAGTAGCACGTTAGCGCATACGGGACTTAAAATAAGCCTTGCAAACAATCCAAAAAGTGGTCAGTCAGATTAAACAATTTTTGTAGGGAAAACTATCAAGTAAACATGGGAAAGCAACAAAAGCACAACCTGGACTTCTTCCAGGCCGAATCCAAAACCAATTGCTTCCATGCTGCGATCACGTGCGAGACTAAAGGGAAAGAGGACGAGCTGGCTGCTTGCTGCCCACTTCGGCTATAAGCTGGGTCCCAGAGCACCCTGTTGCAAACCACCTCTCCCTGCTTGTGCGACAAGAAGTTATTCCAGGAATATTCCTTTGTTCACTAGCACGATCCTGAGGCTTTCCCAGATGTTCTTTCTATTGGGATCAGCAGGGCTGTGGAAGGACCTGAACCCATGATGATAAGTATCATCACCATTGGGGTGCTGGTGGCCGAGAAGCTCAACATGAGCCAGCAATGTGCGCTGGCAGCCCAGAAAGCCAACTGCATCCTGCGCCGCATCAAAAGAAGCGTGGCCAGCAGGGCGAGGGAGGTGATTCTGCCCCTCTGCTCCGCGCTGGTGAGACCCCACCTGGAGTGCTGTGTCCAGCTCTGGAGTCCTCAGCACAAGAAGGACACAGACCTGTTGGAACTGCTCCAGAGGAGGGCCACAAAGATGATCAGAGGGCTGGAGCCCCTCTGCTGTGAGGACAGGCTGAGAGAGCTGGCGTTGTTCAGCCTGCAGAAGAGAAGGCTCCGCGGAGACCTTCCAGCCCCTTCCAGTCCCTAAAGGGGGCCTACAGGAAGGATGGGGAGGGACTCTGGATCAGGGAGTATAATGAGAGGACAAGGGGTAATGGTTTCAAACTGAAGGAGGGGAGATTTGGATTGGCTATCAGGAAGAAATTCTTTCCTGTGAGGGTGGTGAGGCACTGGAACAGGTTGCCCGAGGGAAGTTGTGGCTGCCCCATCCCTGCAGGGGTTCAAGGCCAGGCTGGAGGAAGCTTTGAGCAGCCTGGGCTGGTGGGAGGTGTCCCCGCCCAGGGCAGGGGGGTTGGAACTACATGATCTTTAAGGTCCTTTCCAACCCCAACCATTCTATGATTCATTGACCTGATCTTTGGGTGTTGCAGTGCCGATGAAACAAGGGTGAGCCCCAGGTGATGGAACGCAGGAGGAAGGCATGCCGAAAAAGGTACCAGGACCTCATCAGTTCCTCTGGAAACCAAAAGCAGAGCTCGAAGTGTAACAGAGCAGTCTCCCAGATAGTCCACCACAGCACCTGCTGCTCCGTATGTCTCGGAGCTGGGCTGCATTCTGCCACTTGGGACCAAGAGGAATGGACTGATGAGGGGCTGCCCCAGCAATGCTCAGCACCTTGCAGTCTTTCTGGGGGGTCATAAATGAGTGTTTTAAAACAAGCTTTTACTGATTTTTAGAGCTCACTCACCTTGTGTTGCAAAACATACGTGGCTGTGAGCTATTAGCCCCTGTTATTAGCCCTCACATGCCAGCCAACAGCAGCCCCATGCCACGTGGGACCAGCGCAGTGCGGTACCAGCACCGGTGGGACCAGCAGCCTCCAGCCAGCACGTTCCCAGGTCTCTGGTGAGCACCGTTCAGGACCAGCGCGACCTGCCAGACCCACCAGCGGACCCTGCCACAGTTCCCCCTGTGCTTCACAGCTACAGGATGACGCAAGCCACAGCAACAACAGTATTTGGCTGTGTAAAGCCAGCTGCGTTACAAAACATCCCGTGTCCTTTCCGTCCACCAAACAGTTAGCCTGTTAGGCTCAGGCGCCTGTTGACTCTCCTTTCGTTGCTGACCTGTTGCCTGGCTATGTAAGCCAGAAAGAAAAACATGACCTTGATTCACAGCGGCACGATTAGCCCCGTCCCTGCCCTGAGAAATGTGTCGAAGCAAAAACGCAGCTTCAGAAGAGGGACCATCACGTCCCTTCTCTCGGCATCTATTAAAACCTCCTTGCAGGCCACCGAGCTCCACGGGCAGCCCCAGCAGGACGGTCCCATTTCCTTTACCAAGGTGGGGAGGGATTTTCTGGCAGAGTACCCGGAGTTCAGGAAGCCAAGACCCAGAAACACCCCTAGCCCTGCAAGCCAAGCAGTTAAATGCTGCAGAGCAAAGCTGCCCCTCCTCATCCTCCTCTCCCCACGGCGCAACCACCAGCGGTTGATGCTCCACAAACCTCAAACAAGCCGAATCTCTCCCTGTACGGGCACGAACGCCGTCCTTCACTCGAGCACCCAGCCCAGCTCCAGCCACTGTGAAGCACAGGGCGCTGGGCTGACCCAAGGAGAGCAAGAGCTGCAGGAGCGCTAGAAACGGTGGACAGGAGAGAAACCAACCCAAGCAGCGCTGCAGGTCACCAGGACACTTTCCTACACCGCAGCAGGCGCTTCTGCCGTTGGCGTCACCACGGGAAATGCCACGCCACAACGTGCACAAATAGGAGATCACGGCACCTCAGACAAACCCCACGGGTAGCAGGTCCCCATGATCCTCAGGGCGCAAACAGGGCTGGACGAAGCGGTGAAGATGGACGTGTAAGGAAGAGCCTAGCGCTGGGAAGTGCCGAGAGCGCAGGGATGAAGTATTTAGTTTTGGCCCCAAAGAGGCCATTTCCGTGTTTGCAGAGCAGTGCCAGGGACTGCACTGAGAAATACCAAGAGGATCTAGGGTGGCATCTGAGAAAAGCATCTCCAGACAGCAAATGCAAGCAAAGAGAGAAAGGAAAAGACGAGAGAGGAATGGGACTCAGCTGGAGCCAAGAGTGATTTGTTTTTCACTAGATACAGGAGTCTAACGTAGGCTTGCACTGAGAAAGGAGAGAGGCAAACTGGGGAAGGGCCTACGGGAGCGCAGACGAGACAGAGAATGGTGCAGTGAGTTCACAGAAGAGTTCAAGAAAAGCAAAAAGTCTGTCTGTGAGGAAGATAAGGCTGGAGAAAGGGTGGGAGAGAGTTTACGTCACATCTCAGTTCTCTGAACTGCAAGGTGGGGGGGGGGCAGCGATTGCTGCACAAGGCGCTGCACCCAGAGGCAAAATTTCTTTTCCGAATAACATAAGCAGGAGTAATAAGAATATCACTATCGCTCCTTGCAAACCTCACTTTTCTTGTACTGGAGACACCCCAGCAGCACCTCCCACAGCTATGGAGCTACGGGAGAGTAGTGAGACGGGGCCGAACGACCGCACGTGGCAGACCCACGGGAGGTGTCCCATACCGCAGCGTGACCCAAACAGCCGAGCAAACGTCTCTGAGAATTTCAAACCCGCTTTGTTACAGGCGATGGTTGTGTTTGGAAGCCGGACTTTCCTTCTGAGACAAAAAAATAAAAAAAAAAAAAATCCACTGACCTATATAAAATATCCAGCTTAAGTGAACCAAAAGTGAAAGTGAAAAATAAGCATCATTAAAACAAAACTGCATAATAAAACACAAAGAAAAACAGTAGGAGTGAAAAAATAGCAGTCTCCTGTACTGTGTAACCCCTTTGGAAGGAGCTGTTTTGCAGAGGCGCAGGGACACGCAGGTATTACTAAAGCTGACATTTTAAAATACAGCACGTTAACACACATACAGCAGGAAAGCACCAGCACCGCAGACACGGCAGCAGAGTTTTCTTGGGGCTCCATCACGAGAGCTGCTCGCAAGGACAGAAATACAGAAACAACGGGTGTGGCTAAACGGCTCCGGTGGTGAATGATTCACCAGAGAAATCTTTTTTGGAATTAGTGAGCTGTCTCAAATGAGTTTTGCTTTAGCAAAGGCATTATATGCTTAGAGAAGCATTACGAACGAGTCATGCGGAACACTCGCTAGCTTTTACCACTAGGATCTGTTGGCTTTCGACATCCTGGTAATTTTAGCCAAGCCAGAGCCTTGGCCTCAGCACCAGAAATTCATGCCCGCTCTCCGAGCTGAGTCCTGTAACCCCTAGGTTCCTCTCCCAAGGATATGTGCACAGAAATACATCCTTCCTCTTTAACGTGGACTGACATTTTGCTGGGATTGAACAGCTGCTGCTTTGATGCCCGCCCAAGCTGCCAGCCCGGGACATGGACCTGGTGGAGCGGGGCCAGAGGAGGCCACGAAGATGATCTGAGGGCTGGAGCACCCCTCCTACGAGGACAGGCTGAGAGAGCCGGGGGGGTTCAGCCTGGAGAAGAGGTTCCAAGGAGACCTTCCAGTCCCTGAAGGGGCTCCAGGAAAGCTGGGGAGGGGCTGTTTGCAAGGGCATGTAGCGACAGGACGAGGGGCAATGGTTTAAACTAGAGCAGGGCAGGGTTAGATCAGCCATTAGGAAGAAGTTCTTTACCCTGAGGGTGGTGAGACACTGGCCCAGGTTGCCCAGAGAGGGGGTGGAGGCCCCATCCCTGGAGACATTCAAGGCCAGGCTGGATGAGGCTCTGAGCAACCTGATCCAGTTGAAGATGTCCCTGCTCACTGCAGGGGGTTGGACTAGGTGGCCTTTAGAGGTCCCTTCCGACCCAGCACATTCTACGATTCTATGATTTCCCCGCAGAGACCTCAGCTGCTCAGCACAGACCCGCAGCGCCCGTCGCCCATCTCCAGGACCGTGCCACGAGCCAGGCCGAGGAGGCGGCTCCTGAGGGAGACGGGAAACCAAAGCGGAGTCGCAGCACGGGCAGGCGCCCTGAAACAGGAGTCTCTGGGGAGCAGAGGTGGTGTTTCTTTGAAGCCCGTTTAAAAACACTCAGAAGGGACAAAAATCAACAAGAGGTTAAAGGTAAAACACTTTACAAGCAGTTCATTAATTGAAAAGAGAAATGAGAGCGTCAGCGCCACAGCAAAATGCACAAAACCAGGCAGCCATGGAAAGGAAATACTTTTGCTAGTAACCTGGGAAAGCAGAGAGGGGAAATGGGCAGGAATGGGCTCAGGCACCCAAAACACTGACCGAGCTGTGCTCCCCCCTCACCCTGCGGGCAGCGGCAGCCGGGGAGAGCAGGAGCGCGCCGCAGGACAGCGCTCGCTTGTGGCTGTAGAAACAAAGCCACAGCATCACCCTTGATACTGCTTCCCAGAAACACACGTCGCATCCGACACAGCGCCAACTGTCTCGATCCCTGCGGTTCTGCCTGAAATTCTAAAGAGCAAAGCATCTTCAGGGGGGAGAGCGCTTTGGAGGAGAAAACAGGTTTGTGACGGATTTAGCCGCCGCCTGAAGAAAGGAGTTTATGTGAAAGGGCGAACGCTAAGAGAGGGGGTTATTTAGACTCGTACAACGAGCTGCCTGTGACAGCTCTTGCCTTGGTTCTCCCAGAGCCAGAAAAAAGCAGGGACCTCCAGACAGGTTGACCTGTCCTAAGTTAGGTTTCTAAGGCGGCAGGAACTAATAGATCACAAGAGGCATTTCCTTCTCTCCATAAACTACAGGACTCTAAAGAACAAGGTTTGGCTGAGGCAAATTTAAGGTGTAAAAATTTAGGGCAAATAAACCCAACCCTGGCTAGAGAACTGTGTGACCATCTGTGGCCTGGGAGAAGGAGCTGTGTAGACTAAAGCAATGCTCCATTTCCAAAGGCCTCCGCTCCTTCTTCTTCACTGCTCTGCACAGCAGATACACAGATTTTTCCTAGGCAGTGACTGCATTTTTTCTGTGTTTAACATTATCAGAACAAAGAAACTACCTGTTCCAAGAAAGCTGTATGCACTGCAACTTACGGTTTGAACATTTCATCTGAACATCTGCTTCCAGGTAACAGAAACTTATTTTGCACTTTTTGACTCTGCCATGCTGGCTAGAGTCTCACGGATTCAGCTCACTTCCCTGTAAACATACAGATGTGCATTAAACTAACATTGATGTAGGAAAGTCAAGTACTGGAAAACCATCTCTCTCCAAGGCTTGGCCATCTCGTTCTCTGCTGGGGCCACGCTCCTCCTCGAGAGCACCAGTACACAACCCTCTTGTGCTGGAGACCATTGCAGGGAGCCAAGCCAAAGCCACTCTGTCCTTTCACAGCACACGCACCGTGGTGGCAGCATCCTGCATCTCTGGCTACAGACCCTCCCCAGCTCAACTCGCCATCTTCGATGTAGAATCATAGAATGTGTTGGGTCAGAAGGGACCTCTAAAGGCCACCTAGTCCAACCCCCTGCACTGAGCAGGGACAGCTTGAACTAGATCAGGTTGCTCAGAGCCTCATCCAGCCTGGCCTTGAATGTCTCCAGGGATGGGGCCTCCACCCCCTCTCTGGGCAACCTGGGCCAGTGTCTCACCACCCTCAGTGGAAAGAACTTCTTCCTAACGTCTGATCTAACCCTGCCCTGCTCTAGTTTAAACCATTGCCTGTTGTCCTGTCGCTCCATGCCCTTGCAAACAGCCCCTCCCCAGCTTTCCTGGAGCCCCTTCAGGGACTGGAAGGGGCTCCAAGGTCCCCCCAGAGCCTTCTCTTCTCCAGGCTGAACCCCCCCAGCTCTCTCAGCCTGTCCTCGTAGGAGAGGTGCTCCAGCCCTCGGATCATCTTTGTGGCTTCCTCTGGCCCCGCTCCAACCGGTCCATGTCCCTCTTGAGCTGGGGCTCCAGAGCTGGACACAGCACTCCAGGTGGGGTCTCACCAGAGCAGAGGGGGAGAATCACCTCTCCGGATCTGCTGGCCACGGTTCTTTTGATGCAGCCCAGGATGCCATTGGCCTCTGGGCTTCAAGCACACATTGTTGGCTCACGTCCAGCTTTTCATCCCCCAGTACCCCCAGGTCCTTTTCCGCAGGGCTACTCTCTATCACGTCAGCCCCCAGCCCGTATTGATAACGAGGATTGTCGTGACCCAAGTGTAGGACCTTGCACTTGGCCTTGTTGAACTTCATGAGGTTTGCTCGGGCCCACCTCTCCAGCTTGTCCAGGTCCCTCTGGATGACATCCCATCCCTCTGGCACATCAACCGCACCACTCAGCTTGGTGTCGTCGGCAAACTTGCTGAAGATGCATTTGATCCCACTGTCTATGTCGTTGATGAAGACATTGAACAGCACCGGTCCCAGTACGGATCCCTGAGGGACACCACTTGTCACCCCTCTCCATCTGGACATCGAGCCTTTGACCACCACCCTCTGGATGCGACCAGCCAGTCAGTTCCTTATCCACCGAAGAGTCCACCCATCAAATCATCACCCATCAAAAACATGCCCCCAGAAAAGTGCTCAGCCCACCAACCTCAGTCTAACAGTTAACAAAAGCCTTTCGTGGTTTTTTTGCGTTTTTTTTTTTTTTTCCCCAGCATTCAACCAGCTGCTTAGTTAAAAAATAACTGAACCAGGCTGAACTGCAGGAGATATCCTCTCCGCACCCACGGGCCAGCTCATGGCTGCCAGAGCTGGCTCCGGGCTCAGACGAGTCCCCCACTCCCAGTTCAGAGATCAGGCACGCTGGCAGCAAACGCTGTTACTATTTTTATATTGAACAGACCACAACAGAAATAAATGGCTGCTTAAAGAAAATAAAAACCCAGTTCCACTAAAAAACTCTCTTTAATCCCTGCTGAACAAGGTTGCTCTCTTTCCTCCCTACAGGAGGCTGCAAAATTAAATTTGTGCTGTTTGTGAGGTGCTGAGATATCACAGCAACATGTACCCGGAGAAGCCCCCGGGGAAATGAATAAACTTTGTCTTGTGAACAGGGAAACAAGAGCAGAGCCACACAACACAGCGCGATAAACAAAGTTATCCAGTGGGCATCTTTCACCCGTGCACTGATCCTGGAAAACGCAGCCTGTGACCATGAAAAGACCACACTGTAACGCAGACATACAAGAGGACCGGAGTAAAAACTAAGGCAATTTTGGTTGTGGCATTTCCTGACTTCCAAGAACTTTCTGCAGCTTCCGCAGAAGCATTTCAACTCGACCATGGAGCTTCTTCCCTACGGCGCTCACCAAAACGCCTCCTCCAGCCTCCAGTCAGCTCTCAGCCTCTCTCCTTCCAAAGGCTCTTCAGACACACAGACAGAGCTCGTTTTTCCCAGGGCCGATGGCCCATTCCCACAGAGATCAGCTGCGCTGGCCAGTGACCACCGCAGCCACTACGAGCAGCTCCAAGCCTCCCCAGGCTGGAAAGGCAGGACACAGCAGAGCAAACAGCAAGCGCTGGCAGCTTTCTCCTGCGAGGCCCAACATCGGCAGGCAGCATGTCACCTAATCGTCTCGTGGGTTTCACAGTGGCCACGTGTCAGCGGAAGAGAGCGAGGACGCCTGGAGAACCTTTCCCACCTGGGACAGACCCTTTCATCAGCACCACTGCCATAAAGCACGCTCCCGCATCGTTCCCAGTCCTGCTCTCCATCCCGTTTATCCCCCTCTGCTCACCAATTTCTGTTTGGACTTCCCAGTTTAACTTGGTGAACGGCGGATTTTTATCAGAGTTCCAAAACACACGCTCGCCCACGAGCATCACTTCCCCAAAAGTTTCAGAACGGTCCCACCTCTCCCCGCAGCAAAGGGGCAGAGAATTTCCCAGAGAAGGTGGCTGAGGGAACCATGTCATTTTTAAATGACTAAGCAGCCTCTTCCCCTAGCCCTCTTCTCAGAAACAGATGAACAACTCGGGGATGACACTTCCCAGAAGTATTTGGTGAAGAGTTTTGGCCCAGTCTGCGTGGGGATGAGATTACACCAGAGTGCAGACAGAGGGTATTAATGGAAAGTGCCGGCAAGCTGGCGAGGTGGTTATCAGCTCTTTCAGAGGAAAAGAAGTGCAGAGGCGGCGCAGAGCCTCTGCTAACAGCAGGCGTGCTTCCGCAAGCGGCCGTGTTCCCTCAGTTGGCCTCGAAGCGAACAAAAAGCCCCAGCAAACATCCCATGGCGGAGCACGCTCGTCGCCACTGCTTCTGAGGAGCACAGATTGCGGTGGTGCAGAAGCTCAGAGCGGTTGTCCCAGCTCCCAAGGAAAACGAGAAACCGAACTCCAGGACATCTTTAGGCACCAGTATAGGTTAGGGGTGGACCTGCTGGAAAGCAGCTCTGAAGAAAAGGATCTGGGGATCTTGGTAGACAGTAAATTATCCATGAGCCAGCAATGTGCCCTTGTTGCCAAGGCGGCCAACGGAATTCTGGGCAGCATAGGGAAGAGTGTGGCCAGCGGGTCAAGGGAGGTCATTCTCCCCCTCTGCTCTGCCCTGGTGAGGCCACAACTGGAGTACTGTGTCCAGTTCTGGGCTCCCCAGTTCAAGAGGGACAGGGAACTACTGGAGCGAGTCCAGCGTAGGGCAACAAAGATGATGGAGGGACTGGAGCACCTCCCTTATGAGGAAAGGCTGAAAGAGCTGGGACTCTTTAGCCTGGAGAAGAGAAGGCCGAGGGGAGACCTTATTAACGTTGACAAGTATCTAAAGGGTGGGTTTAAGGAGGATGGAGCCAGACTCTTTTCAGTGGTTCCCAGTAACAGGACAAGGGGTAACGGGCACAAGCTGGAACATAGGAAGTTCGGATCAAATATGAGAAAAAACTTCTTTACGGCGAGGGTGACAGAGCCCTGGACCAGGCTGCCCAGGGAGGTTGTGGAGTCCCTTCTCTGGAGACTTTCAAGACCCGCCTGGATGCAGCCCTGAGTGATGTGCTCTGGACAATCCTGCTTTAGCAGGGGAGCGGGACTAGATGATCTCTAGAGGTCCCTTCCAACTCTGAAAAAGTCCATGATTCCGTGATTCCCCAGACTCCAGGCAGGGATCAGAGCGTTCTACAGCGTGGCGGAAGTAGTACAACAAAACAGGGCGGTCTTTCCAGCCAGGTGAGCCCTTTCGCTCCAGCAGGGGCCCTTCCCTGTCCATGTGCCAGGCACGCAGCGCACACGCCGACGCTGAACCGCGTTGCACGGAGACCCGGCACACCCGCCTGCCTTGGCCTCCGCACACGTGCTGCTCGGCGCGGCTTCTTGCGGGCTCGCGGTGCTCCATGGCGTGGTGGGGCAGCACTGCTGGCCCCTGGGAAAGAGCAAGAGCAGGCTGCTACCACGGGATTTATTAAACCAGGCTACAAGGCGGCTCCTCAAGCCAGGGAAAAAGCTCGCTGCCAATGCACTGCAGGCAAGGAACTTGCTCTCGGGCTGTATGATGATGACGAGCTGCATGTTAGACTCCTCTCCATGGCAGGAATCGCTCTCAGCGGCTGACTGGCGACTTTCCATCAAGCGCTTACCAGCCTCCAAACTCGCAAGGCTTTAACGGCACTGTATGCAAGCTGCTCCCCTAGCAGACACAGGAGAGAGCAGAACAGGGCAGATCATCCCCTTCGCTGTGCTCACAGACAGTCCCCAAACACGAGAAGTAAGAAAGAATTCCCATCCCAAAGCCTTTGGCAGCCATCAGTAACAGCTTGAGGGGTCTATTCCTCTCTGAAAAGGCAGTGGCATTTCTCTTGCATCTGAGGATCATTAAATGCTGCCCACCCACCACCTCTCAAAGCTCACAGAGGTTGTGAGCTTGTCGGTCACCATACCCTCACAGGCTCTAACTCAGAGAGGCTCTTCAGAGATTTCAACAAGAATTAAAATTTTACTGTCCTGGGCTGCTCACTCATCCACCTTGGAGTAGAGACACGAAGGCACACAGAAGGACCCACGACTTTCCTGTCGCACTGTCCCAGCAAGCTCCTCTTGCCTGCCAGAGGCACAGACATCAGCGTCAGAGGAGAAACTCCTCCAAAATACACTCTTAGAGCTTTGATTCAAATACGTAGTTTTTGAAGCCTGTACTTGTTATGAGGTGCTACACCATCTGTGAATCGCAGCTAAACACACTTCCACATGTTTGTTTCTGGCCATGAATACTTTACTAGCTCTTAAGCTAAACCACCTGAAACCTGACCTCAAAATTTTGGCCTGCGTAAGCCCCAGCAAGCTCCCTGTTACCGGGCTTGCCTGCACTGTGTCCTCAAAGCCAAGATCTGGCCCTTCCCAAATGCTCTGAAGCAGCGGTTTTCAACTTCTGAAACAACCATTTGAGAGCTTTTGGTCAAAGAGCCATTTTATATGTTTTAGCAGCTGGGAGAAAAGCGATAAGAGTCAGACAACACCGACGTAACGCTCTTCTCCAAATTGCTTTGCTAAATACATGGTTTGGTTTAGTCTAAAGCCTCCTCCTGTCTGGGACTGGCAAGTCAGTGGCAGTCAGTTGTAGATTAAACAATCATTAAAACTGAATATCAATTTTGCAAGCTGAGGCTTGAATGCTTCCCCAGTTGGGGCGTCTCTCCCCCTCCAAGGCTCGCCGGGCACCCAGAGGAGATGGGAGTGTGGGAAGGAGAGCTGGGGACTGCGGGAAGGAGGAGGGGGCAGGTATCCTTTCCAGAGGGAGGCGGGAAGGGAATGGAAATAACCTCTAGAATTGATGGGAATGGAAACAGAGATGGGAAAAGAAACTTAGAATTGCAATTGCGACTCAGTTTTAATCTAACGGATGGAGCAAGGGGAAGGAGAAAGCAGACCAGGGCAGGCACGGTTACAAGCCAGAATTAACCCCCGCATCCCCACACAGACACTCCTGGTGGCCGGCACCCACAACCCTCTGACAGCTGGCAGGTAACAGGAGTCTGTTGTTAACGATCAGCTCACAGACCTCCTTCTGCAGCCTCGCTGACAGCAATGCAGCAGCAGCAGCGCTGCTTTGCACTGGTTTGAAATGCTACAAACAGCAAACGTAACTTCTGAAACCCAGAACGATATGCCATAGTCCAAACACAGCCCAGGAGGCCCGTGATGAAAAACCCTGCAGGGACAGGGTGCGGGCAAAGACGTGGAGTATTTGCAGTAGCGACACCAGCTGATGCTTTCTCACTCCTCTCATTGCTGGTGGCTGCAGGACTGGGGGGGCTCCCACAGTTGTTAACTGTAAATCCCCACCTGCAGACTGACGCTTCCCTGCCGTTGCACATAGTGTTGAATGAACAGCCAAGCCCTAGCCGGCAGCAAGCAGACGCGGAAGAGCCTGCCTGATGTTTCACAGGCAGCGAACG
Organism: Rissa tridactyla; assembly: GCF_028500815.1. NCBI lineage: Eukaryota > Metazoa > Chordata > Aves > Charadriiformes > Laridae > Rissa > Rissa tridactyla. The sequence continues at coordinate 5,372,223 of NC_071487.1, forward strand.
GGATCTGAATGGGGCGCAGGCAGCAAGGGCTGCAGGACCTTGCTTTGATCTTCCAGGCTGGACCTCAGGTGTGGCAGAAACCTCCTCCTACGTGCTCCTGCAGCGCCAGCAGAAACTGTAGCCATATCAACATCGCCTGCTCACCTGCCAACACAACTCACACATTTAGATAGATTAAACCCTCTTCTAAAACAAACCGTTACAGCCTTTTGTACTGTAACTCACTGATTTACTTATTCCTCTCTTTGGGGATGTACACTGAATTCTGAGGTCAGAAGATGGCCTGGTCCAAGCTGCCCTTGTTCCCAACATGTAAAGGGCTTCATAACAGGCAGCTGCTATAAACTTCAGGGGCCAAAGAAAGTCTGAGATGTGAGCACAGCAGACTGCCTCAACAGGGGAATGAAGAGAGCCTTATGATAAACAAAACCAAACCAACCCACTACCGAGAGCCTGGATTGTACGTTCCAGCTCTGGGAGGCTGACGGACCCACCAGGAACCTGGTCTCCCAACGGTGAATGCAAAGACGACTATAAGGACTGTCTGAGTCTTGTCGTGCTTTCTCCTTCGACTGGGGGAAACACAGGGCAGGAGCAGGGCACTACAGTTCAGCAGGAAGGAGCAAGACCCAAAGGCTTTGAAGCACGGATCAATATTAGCCAAGGGGGGGATGGGTCTTTTATGAACAGTAGCAGCAATCGCGACATCTCACTTTTCAGAGTAGAAGATGACATGAAAGTCACATGCAAGAGAGCTGCACTAATGTAACACCGTGAGATAAGATTAAAACTAACAGGAAAAAAGAAAATTTCAGAGCGCTTTGTGTTTCAGTCGGTTGCGTGTTGACCTTTGCGTTTCGATGCTCAGGCATTAAAATATATCTACAAGCGCAACGTTTTCTGTAGTCCCACAGCCTGCCATTGGTAGGTAGCGTGGGGGGGTTCACAGGCAAGAATTGCCCCGAACATCGCTACTGCATTTTTGCAACTATATCACTTGGTCTGATAAGACACTTCAGCTCTCTAAACAACTTGTGAGTGCTAAGGTACTCCGAGGAGGAGGAGACAGCAAGAACCACAAGGACAGCAGGGAAAAATCAGTCATTTTCTCTCAAATGGTAAGGAAATAAAAGTGAAGCAGGAAGAAAGCGGTACCTCTGTCAAAGGTCTCGGTCTTCTCTCTACAACAAATTCTGTGTGGCAGAGCTCACAGTAACTTGTGTTGGAGGAGGATAACCATTTTTCCAGGCAGCTCTTGTGCACGGTGCCCAGTGTTCCTGTGCAGTCACACGGGGAAAGCAGTCCCTCCCCATTTCCACCTTCGTGACAGATTCGACAGATGGGACCATCACTAAAGAGGCAGACAAACAGAATGAAATCACGGTCAGAGCAGGCAGAACGAAACAGCCACATCGGAGAACGGGGTCCGATCCCACCAAGGCCCCAAAGGGCGCACGCACAGCGGGCAGCGCGTGGTAGAGCCTCCCTGGCACACTGCCACTCTCCGAAGCAGCAAGAAACCAGTCTCAGGGGAGTGTGGAGGTTCCCAGGACATTTTAGGTCAGTAAAATCTGGAAGCCGTGTTGATGGGCACCACAACATCCAAGAGAAGCTGGCACTCAGCCACAGAAGGGACCGCAGCGCGCGTGTCCCACAGTCTCCGGCTCCGCTCACAGCAGGCTGACACTGGACCTGAAACCAACCCTGAAGCACTGATGCAAATCCGGAAGCCCAAAGTGAAGCCAGACGATCCACACTAGTCACAGCGTGCCCTCGGCCACCTGGAGCCACTCAAGAGGTCTGCAATCATAGTTGCATTTATCAGATCGCCTACCCACTCTCACCCCGTCTCCGCTCTGCACCTTGGGTTTAGCAGTAACTGCGTAAGGAAGAGCGATATCTAAAGACACAACCACATTTACCCTGGAAGCTCAGCTCTCCGAGGACACAACGTATTTCATGGCAAGCAGTCACCCAGACTAAGTTCTCCGCATACAAACCCTCTGCCCGTCACAGTGCAGTAACTCACCCAGCATCCTACCTGCAGCACACCGCCACACAGAAAGCCGTTCTGCAGCACTCGGGGCTTTAACTTGCCGCAGAAATACCTTTGTCGAGGGAGATCAGTTGTTTGCTCGGCAGAAGCTCCTCCTTTAACACCGCAGTGCTCCAACCACCACCATTTCTCACCCCCTCCTTAGCTAGAGGTTTCAAATACAGAATCAAGTATCTTTGGTCGTGCTCAAGATCTGCTCTCTTGGGATCTCACAGAACTAGAGATCAGACCAAGAGAAGTATCAAATGCTTTCAGAGACACTTGCAACCTTCCCCACAGGTGGCCTGCACCGCTGATCACACTTGAACCACCCGTTCCTTCCCAAGATGTTCCCTCACGCCTCTAACTGGCGCCACTGACTGCGGACTGTTAGTGCTACTGCTCCAGCATCCAGCAACCCTTAGCTCAGGTGGATCAGATGACGCTCATACGACAAATTTCCATCACAGACTGAAGTAAATTTTTTGTGCCTGTGTAAACTCAGGGCATCCAGTGTCCTCCCGTAGCAAGGATTTTTTCTAGCTGCACAACCAACCAGGTCCTTTTCACTTGAAACCTTTCGTTTGCTTGTTTTGTGTACTGTCCCCTCGTTCTTGTCCTGTAAAAGACAATGTTTTCCACACCCCCCAGATTTACAGACCTCCATCACAGACTGTTTGGTCACCTCTTTCACGAGCAGAAGAGTCCTAGGCTATTCAGTCATGCCTTAGAGAGAAACACGTCCACCTTTCTGAGCACCTTCACTACCCTTCCCTTTACCTCTTGCATTGCTAAAACACCCTTTTAGAGCTGCAGGGACCACAGCGACAGTTTTCAAGATGCAGGCACACCAGGGGGTTTTGCAGTGACTGGGTTCTGTTCTTCGCGGCTTTCCTAAATCTTAGCATCTTATTTGCCTTTTGGTTACTGCTGCACGTAACCACCACAGGCCCGAGATCTCCTTCCTCCAAACCCACGAACAGGTATGTAAATCCTGGACTACTGTTCTTCATCACTGCACACTGGAGTGCCCCCATTATTCTAGCCTGTATTTTAGGTCCAAGGGCATCCCAGCTGGCATCTGAAGGCACAGGTTTCCTAGAAGCCCTGTGCCACATCTGCCAGCCCCATCATGAGGATGTCTTGGGCTCCCTGGGAAACCTCAAATGGCTCCAGACACCAAAGTTCGCTATTCTCAGCAATTCAGTACATCTCTTCAGCGTTCGCCATTCACCAAGATCATTTAGGAATAAAACGCTGGACAGCAGAGGCCCGAAGCAGGGCTCCCCTCCCTGGACTATGGAAACCAGCCACTCACTAGTATCTCACGTCTTTCCCACCTTCCAACCAGCCACTTCTTTCACCCAACAACCGTTCTCTTACATCCCTAGTTGCACCGATCTGGGGGCGGGAGGGAAGGTGAGAAAGGAACATCTTTATTTCAAACACCCTATTGCATGCCCTCTTGAAATGCAGGTGAGCTGTATCAGCTGTCACCTTCTTCCACAGGTTGCTGACAGTACAAAAGCCACACTGGTCCCGTCTCACAGTTCACACTCCGCTGCTATTCTGACTTTAAAAAAAAAACCTCACCTGCCTGCAACAGAAGTTTGTGGGACTGCAACACAACGGTCAGGACAAGCAATCCGCAACCTTCAAAAGAGGTAGCGCCACTTCCATTAGTTTGCGCAACCAGACAAAACAGAAAGCAAGAGCGAGACGCGGAAACACAGCGCAAGGCAAAGGAGCGCGCTGGGGAAAAGCCTTGGTGGGACATGAAGGGAAGAGAAGAGCCAGCAAGAAAGCGCACATCAGCTCACTAAAGGAGAGCAAGACTCCTCTCCGGGTGCACCGTAGGAGACCTCTACCACTGTCAACTCAATGGTTGGTTTCATCTCATCCCAATTGGACTTCTTTATCATATTTAGGGCTGTGAAACAACGTACACCCACTGCACCATCCCCTCCTCTTTGCCACATATGACAGGTGAACCACTGACCCTTGTTCTCCCCTCATTTTCATGTGCCTTTTATTTACGGGACTTCTTCATCCAGGACAATCCCTGCAACAGGAGTCTGAAGGGGTGGTGGGAACGCCATCCTCAGGGATACCGAGCACTGCATCGGAGGAGTCTCTGAGCGGTCTGATCCATCTTTGCAACTGGCTTTCCTCTGAAAGCAGGCTGGACCAGACGTCCTCCAGAATTCCCTCCCAATCTGAATTATTCGACAATTCTGTTACCTTTACTGCCCTAAAGCTCAGTGCTGTATCAGAACGACAAAATTACAGCCCGCTCACCGAGCCTTAGGGACAGACCAAAAAAACCCCCAAGCCTCCAGCGCTCTCACGCATCCGTTATTTCCTAACAAAAGCATTTGTAAGATACTTCATACATTCTCTTCCTGTTTGAGAAGTTTCATATTTCCAGTGCATTAATACAGCACTGGCTACCAACAAACAGGCCAGAAGGAAAAAAATTTGCTGACAGTGCGAGAAAAAAAAAAAGTTCTTATCAGACCTTATTTCCCTTCCTTCCTCTGCCCGCCCCCCCCCCCCCCCACCCAGCCTGGTCGCCCTCCCACACAATACACCCTCAAACAGAGTTTCCCAGCAGGCTGTAGAGACCATGTCACTAATTCCACCTTCCAGTACAGTCACGCTGCTCCTGCCTTCGCTTTGCTGGCAACAAAGAGACCAAAAATCCACCACCACCAAAACAAACAAACTGCTGTCCCGTGAAGACAGTCACATGAGGAATCCTGTGAGGTTTTTTTTTCTTTTTTAACCTGTAATCTCAGGTTTCCCCACACAGTTTTTTTACACCTCCACAAGTTTTAAGGGGGTGCGCATCTTCTCGCCAAGCCTCTCTGTTGTCAGAGAGCAAGCTCTGCTCCCCTCACGTTTTTATTGACCTGCCCCAGGTTTGCTAGATCCTGCAATTACGTTCGCCTTAGTTCTCTCATCTGGCTCTCCTGCTTTCCTCCCCCAGTGTTTGCAGTCACCACTTTCACACCTCATCAACGTTTGGCCAAATTCATTGAAAAAAATAACAGCTGTTCAGACAGGATCCGAACACAAAACGTGGCCGGCCTCACTAGCTGGACTGAACAACGCTGCCAAGTGTCCTCTGCTCTGGAAGCTGCTCAAAATACACGATGAGAAGTCACGTCAGGAAGAGTCTGAGCAAACGAAGCTGCCACATGTCCCCTCTAGCTGGACACCGCAGTTCCTGCGACACGAACACCCTGGGGGTGCAAATCGACACCACGCCTTTACTCCACGGCTGTCTTGGAACAGGGGCTGTGCTCCATTTTCAGCTCTCAAATCACCTCCATGAACACGGCCTTTGCTATCATGGCGTCCCACCCTCACTGCCGCTCAGCAAGGACTTGGCAGAGGCACACGGCAAGCGGCAGCCTGCGCTGGCCCATGCTGGAGCGGCCGCAGCCCGGGGGGTTCTGATGAACCCCAGTCCACCAGCACAGACCACCGGCACGAGCTCCTGCAAAAAGAGCACAGGCCTGGCAGCCATCTGGCTAACGAGGATTTGCACTCCATATTAGCGCCCTGGCGAACTCCTTCACAAGACTTCGATGTCTGCCTCTACCCCTAGAGGCACAAAAAAAAGTGGGGGGCAAAAGTGCAGATGCAGTCATCCCAAGCCCCTTCCCGGAAGCAGCCTTACCTCTGGGCGCCCAGCGCCTTGATCACGGTGGAGAGGAGCCGCCCGTCCTTGGCGGTGACCTGCGTGACGTACTGCGGGCGACCGATGTCGTTGTCCTCCACCGACTTGGAGAGGGCGGCGCTGCCCGGGCAGTCGCAGAGGGAGCCGGGGAGGTGGCAGCAGTCACCCGTCGTCATGGCAGCTCTGGGCCCCTCTGCTGCGGGACCGGCACTGGCGGCACGGAGACCTGTGGGAATGGCACCGCGGTGAGAGCCCGACACCCCTGGCCAGGGCACGGGCGTCCCTCGCCACCCTTCTCCAGCCCTGCTCGGGCCGGCAGCACCCCGGGGCCCCAACAACCACGGGTTATGCTCTTCCTCTGTCCCTTTTAATAGGCTTTGTGAGGCTGCCTTGCCATAAAATTAAGGCTCCAACTGTCCTACTTACATAATTTAGCGTCAGAACTGCAAATTTGCCTTTCCCAGAGAGAATTCCTGTTACCCACCCTTTAACCTGATGAAGCCTTTCAAACCAAACGTGCCGATGCAGAGATGGGGAAGGCAACCAGAAGCCCCGCAGGCCCGTGTTGTTCTGGCTGGAGCCGTCCTGAAATCTTACTTTCATACCCTCTGTAAAACTTGCAAAGTTTCACCTGAACACGGCACTTAAGCCGCTTTGCGTGCCTCCATTCAGGTAGTCCCTTCTCAGTTGCGTTCAGGTGCTTTCTAAGCCCATTAAAGCCTGTCCACCAAACTCCAAAGGCTCCCTCCTCTGCCCAATCTTTGATTTTCCATTTTTTTATTTCTTCACAGAAACGCACACGCTCCTGTTTCCACATCCCATGTGGTATGTCCCAACAGTGAACGTGCAGGTATTAACCACCCAAAAGCATTGAAAATCCCCCCAGAGCTCCACGGAAAGGGCAGCGGGACGGTTTTCCTCCTTTCCCTGCCAATGGTTCAGACCAATCAGGGTTTTTAGAACAGCCAGGTGCAAACAGCAAAGCAGCCCATCACCTTTGGGGCGCCTCTGCAATTTACCCAGCAAAGAGAACACAAGGAACAAGCAGCAAATGCAAGAATCGGGGAGAAGATGGAGAGAAAAAGCCCAAGGTGACAAACCAGGAGCTGGCTTGGATGAGCCCCATGCAGACGGGAGAGCTTTCTGCCTTTCAGGGTAGGCAGCAGCTCGCCCAGCTGCCCGCAGCACAGAATCCCAGACTGGCCGGGGTCAGAAGGGACCTCTGGAGATCATCTCCTCCAACCCCCGGCCACAGCAGGGTCACCCACAGCAGGTGGCACAGGAACGCGTCCAGGCGGGGTTGGAATGTCTCCAGAGACGGAGACTCCCCCACCTCTCTGGGCAGCCTGTGCCAGGGCTCTGCCACCCTCACAGCAAAGAAGTTCCTCCTCGTGTTGAGGTGGAACTTCCCATGGTCAAGTTTGTGCCCGTTACCCCTTGTCCTGTCCCCGGGCACCACTGAGAAGGGCCTGGCCCCATCCTCCTGACACCCCCCCTTTCAGTATTTATAAGCGTTGATAAGATCCCCCCTCAGTCGCCTTTTTTCCAGACTGAAGAGACCCAAATCCCTCAGCCTTTCCTCATCAGAGAGGTGTTCCAGTGCCCTCAGCATCTTGGCAGCCCTTTGCTGTCCCCTCTCCAGCAGTTCCCTGTCCTTCTGGAACCGGGGAGCCCAGAACTGGACACAGCGCTCCAGGTGCGGCCTAAAGCATGCTAGAGCAGCCGTGCTCCTCCCTGGCAGGGGGAGTCTCAATCCCAAGGGCAGGCATGCTTTGCAGATTCAGAAAAATCCCATTTTCTCCAGTCTCCTTTAGCCTGGTCCCTAAGAGGCAGCTGGGCAGAAACAAAGAGCTGGGGTTACAATCAGTCACAAGCTGAACACGAGCCAAGAGCATCGTACTGCTGCTGGTAAAGACCAAAATCCTCCTGTCTGTAAACAGGAGTGCCTTATGTAAGGCACACGCAGTAATCCCTGTGCACCAGCACTGCCGGGATCAGCGCCGGAATTCTGTCTCATCCTGGTGGCTGGATTTCAAGAGGGAAACGAACCCAAAAAGAAGTTCAAAAAAAGTAATGAAAAGGATAAAACGTCCAGGGCGAGGGGGAATCCCAAGCAAACAAACAAAAAAAACCCAACTCCAAAACTTACCAAAGAAAAAATATGAAAAGAATTAGGTTTGAGGTTTGTTTAATTTCGGTGGGGGGGGAGGCAATCTTTAATCCCCATCTCCTGCAGGTAGAAGCAGGCAAACAAACCTTCGCCACCCCATCCAAGGAAACACTTTTTTGTTTTGAGATCTCTGTGCACAACAGGAGTCAAACATTCCCATGAAACTGCAATTTCGTCAGGTTCAGCTAAGCCTAAATCAAACTAAAATAGCCAAAGAAAACAAGGGCTTCTTCCTGGTTGGAGGCTTGGCTGGACTATAGAGGAAGAAAACAAAAAGCCAGAATAAGAACATGGTCTTTGAAAGCCCTGAAAACACTGATCTGGGTAAGCACAAGTGTTCTTTCGTGTCTTGGAAATGAAGCAACTCTTGCACAACCGAGGACTTCATCTGTCAGGACGGCTCCCCTCACGGGAATCGCGTTCAAGCCGGGGAGCGCGCTCCCTGCTGTCTCACCGCCCGACACCAACTTTCGTAGCGTCTCCTCAAGTTACAGGTTTTCTAATTTCTAGTAGAAGAAAAGTTTCCAATCTCTTTATTAAAGCTGCTCTCGATAACTCTCTGTAATCCCTCCTCCACCTCTGACCAGGAACGGGCTTGAGCCTGTGGGGCAGGTCAATCCCCATTGAAACACACGAGAATCTTTCCATCAACTTAAAAATGAACTTAACAGACCCAGCGCTGCCTTGACTCGGCCTCTCTCTCCACCTGCGCAAAGAGCACGCAGGGTTACAGCCACTTTTCTTATTGCTCTCCTTTTTCTTAAAAAAAAAAAAAAAACCAAAAAACTACAAGCTCTCCAACTTTAAGGAGCAAAAAGTAAGATGCTAAATGCCATTGGAATGACTTAAGTCAGCTGTTCTGCAAGTAAAGGAGTTCTTTCAATTTTAAAAGCCTCTTACTGAACCAGGCATGAGAAGATATATGCTTTTAATAAAAAGGTCTGTTCCATTTGTTCAGCCAAAATGTTGTTTATTTTTAAGTCCAGAGGAAAAAGGTCCATTTTGCGTATTGGAATGAAACTGCCCTCGCTCCCTGTGTCCTGGGAGTATTTACACTGAGGCTCTTTGTGCTCCACATCTGACAGAGACGGGCAGCACCGCGTCCTTGCCCTGGCAGCCCTACCCGGGCTGGAAGGGAATCGCCACCCTGCAGCCCACCAGGAATCGCAGGGTCTTCTGTTACAAATTATTTGGCATTTCCTTGTCAGGGTCCGTCCCAGGGCGGAACCTGAAGCCGCTGCTTTAATATCTGACTCATGCTATTCAGCAATTACAAAGGAAAAGCAGCAAGATTTTCATGGATCTTAGTGAGGAAGTAACTGAAATCCAACGATAACATCTGCAGTGCGCTCCAGCTCCCATTTCATACCCAGCTGAGCGTGAACCACGGTGTACAGCCAAGCCAGGCCCTGCCCTGGCTCCCTAAAGGCTCAGCTCATCAACGCGCAGCGTTCTCTCGTAACTGTCAACAGCTCATTGAACCCAAACCCAACGTTACAGCAGAAACACCAAAACCTCAGAGTCGGAATCAAGACCTAAACAGCTGGTTTGAACCACACGCTGCTTTTTTCTGGGCAGCTGTGATTTCTGAGACCGTTCCTTGGGGATACCTTTCTTGTTTCCTTTTTTTTTTTTTTTTTTTTTAAAAAAAAGGGTCTCAGAGACATTGGGTTTATTATCAATATCCCCTCTGCTGCTGCACTTAGACACGAGCAAATAAATCAGAAGTCTCTTCTCAGCACCATTTTGTATCCTCAGCTTCGAGCAGATCCAGGATATAAAGGGCTGCATTTGTAGAGACTACTCAAATTGAAGAAAAACAAACTCTGTTTGTGGAAAGTTGGCTGAGAAGAGCAAGTTATGCACTAGGACTCCAAAACTCAAACACGTGCAGCGAGATGAGCCAGGTCACAGAATCCCAGACTGGCCGGGGTCAGAAGGGACCTCTGGAGATCATCTCCTCCAACCCCCGGCCACAGCAGGGTCACCCACAGCAGGTGGCACAGGAACGCGTCCAGGCGGGGTTGGAATGTCTCCAGAGACGGAGACTCCCCCACCTCTCTGGGCAGCCTGTGCCAGGGCTCTGCCACCCTCACAGCAAAGAAGTTCCTCCTCGTGTTGAGATGGAACTTCCCATGGTCAAGTTTGTGCCCGTTACCCCTTGTCCTGTCCCCGGGCACCACTGAGAAGGGCCTGGCCCCATCCTCCTGACACCCCCCCTTTCAGTATTTATAAGCGTTGATAAGATCCCCCCTCAGCCGTCTTTTTTCCAGACTGAAGAGACCCAAATCCCTCAGCCTTTCCTCATCAGAGAGGTGTTCCAGTCCCCTCAGCATCTTGGCAGCCCTTTGCTGTCCCCTCTCCAGCAGTTCCCTGTCCTTCTGGAACCGGGGAGCCCAGAACTGGACCCAGCGCTCCAGATGCGGCCTCACCAGGGCAGCTCGTTCTTCTTCACTGCTCCAAGGCAGAGCCCTCGGTGCTGGGGCAGGATCCCGTCTGCTACACGGCTTCTGTGACACGTGCCAGTAAAACACCCCCCCCATCAGTCTTCAGGCATTGCAACAAGATACGTGATGTAGTTTATATCATCCACAGGGCAAGAGGGGTTTCCAAACTCTGCCAAAAAACTGTACAGCTCTAGACTGGACCACTACTCTCCATCCAGAAGACATTCCTGGCAGGAACAAGCAGAAGACAAGGAGCTAAAGGGTCCCTCAGCTCTCTTCTGTTTATTATTCGGGACACTGTCCCGCATGACATCCTGGTCTCCAAGCTGATAAAATATGGGTTTGATGGATGGACAATTCAGTGGATAAAGAACGGGCTTGACGGCCACACCCAAAGAGTGGCTGTCAATGGGTCCATGTCCAAGTGGAGGCCAGTGACAAATGGAGTCCCTCAAGGATCAGTACTGGGACCAGTCTTGTTTAACACCTTCGTCAGCGACATGGACAGTGGCATAGAGTGCACCCTCAGCAAGTTTGCTGACGACACCAAGCTGTGTGGGGCGGCTGACACGCTGGAGGGAAGGGATGCCATCCAGAGGGACCTTGACAGGCTGGAGAGTTGGGCCCATGCCAACCTCATGAAGTTCAACAAGACCAAGTGCAAGGTCCTCCATCTGGGTCGGGGCACAACAAGACCAAGTGCAAGGTCCTCCATCTGGGTCGGGGCAATCCCAAGCACGGACATAGGCTGGGCAGTGACTGGCTCGAGAGCAGCCCTGAAGAAAAGGACTTGGGGGGGCTGGGGGACGAGAGGCTCCACATGAGCCGTCAGTGTGCACTTGCAGCCCAGAAAGCCAATCGTATCCTGGGCTGCATCAGGAGAAGTGTGGCCAGCAGGGCGAGGGAGGTGATTCTCCCCCTCTACTCCACTCTCGTGAGACCCCACCTGGAGTACTGCCTCCAATTCTGGAGCCCCTACTACAAGAGAGCTACGGACATGCTGGAACGTGTCCAGAGAAGGGCCACAAGGATCATCCAAGGGCTGGAGCACCTCTCCTATGGGGACAGAGTGAGAGAGCTGGGGTTGTTCAGTCTGGACAAAAGAAGGCTCCGAGGAGACCTTCTAGTGGCCTACCAGTATCTTAAGGGGGCCTACGAGAAAGCTGGGGAGGGACCTTTTAGGATGTCGGGTAATGGTAGGACTAGAGGGGATGGATTAAAACTAGAGATGGGTCGATTCGGCCTGGACGTTAGGAAGAAGTTCTTCACCATGAGGGTGGTGAGACACTGGAACAGGTTGCCCAGAGAGGTGGTGGAGGCCCCATCCCTGGAAGTTTTTAAGGCCAGGCTGGATGAGGCTCTGAGCAACCTGGTATAGTGGGAGGTGTCCCTGCCCATGGCAGGGGGGTTGGAACTAGATGATCTTTAAGGTCCCTTCCAACCCTAACAATTCTATGATTATATGATTTAGACTTTGTAGCCCGCTAAGACAGTTATTTCTGCCAGAGAGGGAAACCGTAACAGGCCAGGTGAATACCTGGATCAAAGCCGCAAAGAGAAAAGCCACAGTCAAGACAAGAAAAACAACAGAAAAGGCTGAGGCCAAATGACCACAGTAAAGGGGAATTGTTGGGTGCAGGTCATGGCTCCTCTGGGCTGCTCATGGCCTGCCTACATGATGAATATCTTAACCAGTGGAAACGCTTGGAGCAATTCTGAGGCTTTGATGGGATCCAGAGCAAACTGGAAATAGAACCACCTCCACCTTCTTTGGGTGCAGCTCATACACACCAGCTTCTGTGCAGATTAGTTTCCCTGGAACAGGTCCACCAAGAAAAAAAAAAAAAACCACCTCCTGGCAAGGCTGCCAGCAGCTGAGTCTGATTCTCTCACTGAGCAACCCTGATCACCATAACCAAGACCCGGCACCTCACTACAGTGCCGCCAGGAGATAACCAAGCTGTGCAGCCAACATAACCCACCCATCTGTACACGAGGACCTTCTTTTTTTTTTTTTTTTTTTTTTTTAAATTTAGCAAATAACCCACTCACTGTGTGCAGATCACCAAAGCTCCAACTGCTGCTCACGCAAGCTGAGGTTTAACCCCCAGGAACAAGGCTATCCAGTCTGCTTTCCCAATCCAGTTTAGCCAACTTGGGTATGCAGACACGGTATCTTCTAATCACATGATCCTGCGAACGGCATCAGTGAACTGAAGGTTTTCCGTTGCTAGAGGGCATTTCCAAATACCAGTGTTTTCCTTTTCACCACGAAAACCGTATTTCCCCAGTCCTGGGGCTCTAAGACCATGAACTTCTTGAGGGTGACAAGGACAAAGAATTGCTTCCTTCACGGCATTTTAAGCGCCCGCTCCCACACCCCCTGTCTCACCCAGCTAACACACCTCCTTCCACAGCCCAAATCCAGTCCCAGGGCTGCAACACGTCCTTCAGCGCCCAGCTCTGCCTGCCACAGGTGGCTGCCGTCCCCGACCAGCGTACCTGTACCCCCACGCTCTGGGTGACTGGCAGGGTCCCCCCTCTCACACAGCACAGCGGGCAAGCTCTGGCCTCCAGACACTCAGCCCCACCGTGATTATCCACCCCGAGGTACTGCCGCCAAAGATATGCATAGGCAGGATGCCATGAGTGGCCTGAAGTGCTCCCTGCTACTGTTAAAAGGTTGCGTAAGTGGTTTAATCTAAAGAAAGGGGAAAAAAAAAAAAAAAACAACAACAAAAAAAAACCACCCCAAAGAACTGGTTCCAAACTACTGCAGGGCTTTGTTTTTCAGTTTTTAAACATACTCTCTCCTGAGGGCTGAAGACTGCAGCATTATTTTGTTCTTTAAAAAAAAGTACACGATTTTGTATGTTGACTCTCTGACTCCCAAAAGTCACCCTGCAGGTCTGCCGCCTCACACTCTGATAGCACCCGAAAAGCCACCCCAGATCTGCCCACACTCGATCCATCCGCTGCAGGCAGCTCTAAAGCGTCACGAGAGGTTCCCGCGGGCACCGAGGAGGGAATTCTGCTGAGACCTCCCCGCAACTCTCGCGTCGCCCAGGCCTTGTCCTGAGTCCTATGCTCGAAGCCATCTGAATGCAACGGTCCCACAAGCCGGGGTTGCAATGAGCCCTGCCCAGTGAGAAAAGTGACACAGCATTCTACGGCATACACCCCAACACCCAAAATAAGATCTGATGGCACATGACAGCCTTTGAACCATTTTAAAATTTGGTAGATAACACACAGGAAAGCATTCCACTCCCCAGACAGCTTCTCAATTTCCTGCTTGCCTGTAACATTTGGTTGACAGTCGCAGTTAAAGGAGGTGCTGTAAAAACTTCAGCATTAACTTGCTCTTCAGACAGTGCCCGTGGAGCAACACTGTGAATCAGACAGTCATGGGACGGACCTCACCCTGGGCTCAAAACAAAACAAACCCCAAAAAGCAAGAAAAAAAAATAAAAATCAAGGGACAGTGTTCTGGGAGCTTGTGAACCTTCTGTTAAAGCTTCCCACCAGGAACAACCTCCTCCTGCACCTTTAACAGCAAAACACAGGGGCTGAGGTACCTCAAGCATCACTGCAGTCCACAGAGGCTCACCTGCCTCTTCCCTAGGGCTGAATTTCAAACATTCATAAGATTCTCCAAGTTTAACCATGTAACACCCAGGAGGAGGTCAGACACTTCTAGGAGGCAGCCTTTTGGGGGTCCTGCCTTTGTCGTTTTTGTACCTCATTTACCACTTCCAGGGACGTGGCCCAGCTGCCTCCCAGCAATCCCACCAACACAACCCAGCAGCCGTGGAACAGAAGCCTTCACTTACCGGGCTCCCAGTGGGTGATCAAAGTGATCAAAAGTGATCAAAACTTCCCCACACCAAGCCACTATTTAGGCACATTCTAGAAGCTCTCTATATGGTTATATCATACAGACCATGGTTTGACGGCAAATGACTTTGTTTTCCAAATACAGAGGAAGAGACAGTCTTACAGAGAATGTGATTTACTCATTTTTTTCCAAGCAGACACGTTGCCAGGGTCTGACTTCCATTCCCCATTGGTAAAAAAGCATTGCAGTGAGACTTCGTAGTCAATATAGTGTTGTTTTCCCAAAACCTGCAGCTACACGCATCCCTCCTCCCCAGTACTCTCACCATATTTGATCAACCTATAGGACGAGGGGCAATGGTTTTAAACTAGAGGAGGGCAGGGTTAGATCAGCCATTAGGAAGAAGTTCTTTACACTGAGGGTGGTGAGACACTGGCCCAGGTTGCCCAGAGAGGGGGGTGGAGGCCCCATCCCTGGAGATGGTGGCCTCTGGATGAGGCTCTGAGCAACCTGATCTAGTTGAAGATGTCCCTGCTCACTGCAGGGGGCTGGCCTAGGTGGCCTTTAAAGGTCCCTTCCAACCCAACACATTCTATGAACCTCTGCAGTAGCTGCCCTTCATCCCCGTGTCTCGCAGCCCTGGCAAACTAGCAACTGGCAAAGATGAAATCCAGGTGGAACGTACCCTGCGGTTCCCAGTGGGCTCCCACCAGGAGCAAACCCCTATTTTCAAACAAGACTGTAGGGATGAGCCTCTGAGCCGCGACAGAGCAGCTCCTGCTACCCCAGGTTTCAGGGTACCCATCACGTTGTTCGCCCCCTCGTTTTTCAGTCACACATTATTTTAGAAGAGCGTTGCCTAATATATAACAAGAAGGTGCTCAATATTCAAAACGAAGCAAAAGGTTCAAGTTTACATGCTGAGAAAGAGATCACTATAAAAATAAGAAGCCTAAAGGATGGTTTCCTTCTTGCTGCAAACTGTACTTGGGAAAGATCGGGCCACGCGTTACAGCTGGAGTGCCAAAATGAACAGAGTTATCTCAGATCTTCTGAGAGTTGTTATCTGCCACATGACCATATGAAAGGACAGTTTACTGCATTTTAATTACCAACATCTGGAAAAAGGAATTGCAACATTAGGAGAAAATTCTTTGCAGAGGGTATCTCCAAACAAAAACCAGCCATTCAGCTATTTTAATAACTAACAAGTTTCATAAGGAAACAACTGAAAACCAGCTGGGACATGAGGAACACCTGCTGCTCCTCTGAGTACTCAA
The DNA here is from genome assembly GCF_028500815.1 of Rissa tridactyla. Lineage (NCBI taxonomy): Eukaryota > Metazoa > Chordata > Aves > Charadriiformes > Laridae > Rissa > Rissa tridactyla. The sequence goes on from NC_071487.1 coordinate 5,387,678, forward strand.
AAGATGTCAGCTGTTAGAGGTGAAAAGCAGCACAAATCACTACGTAATGCAACTACATAGACCCTGTGCCCACCTCCCTCTGCATTTTATCACACTCTGAAGGGAAAGAGAGATCACAGAATCCCAGACTGGCAGGGGTCGGAAGGGACCTCTGGAGATCATCTCCTCCAACCCCCGGCCACAGCAGGGTCACCCACAGCAGGTGGCACAGGAACGCGTCCAGGCGGGGTTGGGATGTCTCCAGAGACGGAGACTCCCCCACCTCTCTGGGCAGCCTGTGCCAGGGCTCTGCCACCCTCACAGCAAAGAAGTTCCTCCTCGTGTTGAGATGGAACTTCCCATGGTCAGGTTTGTGCCTGTTACCCCTTGTCCTGTCCCCGGGCACCACTGAGAAGAGCCTGGCCCCATCCTCCTGACACCCCCCCTTTCAGTATTTATAAGCGTTGATAAGATCCCCCCTCAGTCGTCTTTTTTCCAGACTGAAGAGACCCAAATCCCTCAGCCTTTCCTCAGCACAGAGGTGTTCCAGTGCCCTCAGCATCTTGGCAGCCCTTTGCTGTCCCCTCTCCAGCAGTTCCCTGTCCTTCTGGAACCGGGGAGCCCAGAACTGGACCCAGCGCTCCAGGTGCAGCCTCCCCAGGGCAGAGCAGAGGGGGAGGATGACCTCCCTCCACCTGCTGCCCACGCTCTTCTTGATGCCCCCCAGGAGCCACTGGCCTTCTTGGCCACAAGATGCGTTAGTAAAACTTGAAAGTTTTATTGAAATCATGACCCAGGGTGAAAAATATCGGTTATCATGCCCACAAAGCAATGCTTGCAGAAGCGCTGCCCATCCGCAGGGAAAGCAACTGCGCCACCGGCCAGCAGCACACCCCTGCCCCGCTCCTGCCCAGCAGTGCTGCCTCCCGAAGGCACCCGAGCCGTGCGGCCTCGCCGTTCTTGTGTCCTCTGCCAAAACAGCAGCAGCAACGACGCGAGAATCCTTCCGCTTCCTAGCCCTACCGCTTCAGAGAGCTCCCCTTTGAAGAAAGGCAGCGCCTGCAGCAATGCCAAAGCTGGAGGGCTCCCCAGTCCCGCGCACTCACGTGCCGGGCAGTTTCAGTTTATCTGGAACAAATGGGTTTTCCAACTCTGGGTAATACATGAGAAACCCCCATTTGTAGTGTGGCAGTAACGCATGCACCAGATTAGCACAGAATCGCCCACACGACATTGGACTGGCCAGTCCCTCGAAGGGCATTACTCAGAACGGGGCAAAACAGTATTTCAGGATTGGGAATCCTGTGCCAGGAAGAACGTGCAAGGAGCATTCTCCTCCTTGGTTTATAAAGCACCATTTACACTGTTGTACAAATAATAACGCTCTGCCTGGGGACAAACTGGAGCTGGAACAACCCACCTGCCGGCATGCCGCAGAGCCCTGCTCGCCCCGACGGCTCGGAGCAGCGCGCAGCCGGCACGCAACCACCGCACGGCACCAGGCCACACGCTGATCTTCCAACTGATATTTGACCCGGAATTTAACTTGCCTATTTATATTTTTCAACCTAGCTATTTCGCTGTAGGAATCGCTTCAGCACACTCAGTTTTCAAAGAGCTTTCCAGCAAAGGCACCACCTCAGCCTTCGACCCCACCGCCCATCCGCATCTGAAGAGCTCCAAAGCGGGCACCGACTGAGAGTGTCCTCCTTCTCCATGGCGAGATGAAGAAGAGGATTCACTGATACTGGCTGATTTCTCAAGTCTCTCCCTTCTGCCCACGCCTTGCCGCTACAAATTCCCTCCTCAATCCCGAGGTGAAGCTTCACAACTGATGGCAGTGCTGCAAAATCCCAGTCTCTCTCTCCCGCAATTAAGTCTGCAATGTCTTGCTTAGGCTGCACTTATAGTTCTTCTGGAGACATAGGTCTTGACCGATTTGTCTACAGGGAAGTACGAGAAAAACTGGGAGGAAACAAAAGTTGAGAAAAGTCCAGAATTGTAGTTTACCTTTTCCCTCCCACCCCTCTCAAATATAAACCCAAACAGCTTTCGGCTGAAACAGGACTAAAGCTCTCAAAGCTTCAAATAAAGAAATAGGTGTTAAAGCCAAGACTGTGAGACCTTGGTGCATTCCTCTATTTGCAGAGAAGTGCTTTAGAAACGGGGTTTGGTCTGTTTGTACTTACATTTGCCAAGCCAGTACCGCCCCTTGCCCCTTGTTCCCTCTTTTGGGGAACAGCAGGAGAATGTCTCCTTCAGCCTATCACTGATTTCATGACAACCGATTAAAATTGCAAGAGCAGTTACAGCATGCTTGCCCTTGAGGTTAGCCACACGTCATCGTCTTGCGTTAGATCAGGAATGGAAAAGTTTCCTTAGAATTGATACGTAAAATCTGGGAGAAAACTTACAGATGCCTATTTTGATTGAAAATGGGGACAAAACACAGATTCCCAGCTGTAAGACTGCTCGTCCTCGAGAGGCGTGGGGCGAGGAATGCACGTGCACGGCTGACAGGTGGAAGAGCTGCAGATCAGCACAGCTCCTGCCAGGCTCGTCCCTTTGTTAGAGGATACAAAGGGTTCAGTCCCTGCCCCAAGACACTTTGTCAGTCCAGACCTTCAGGATTTTGCTCTTCTGCAATTTACCATCAGTGCTTAGAGCTCTCACAGCCTGTAAATGTCACAGCTATGAAGAGACATATTCCACCATCAGGAAAGGTGGCCAAAACTGTAGGAAGCCCAGTAGCCACTTCCCTGCTTTCAGAGAGCGGGATAAACAGCTGAGCGCTCTCCCAAATGCTCCGCACGTGGGTGACCACCTCTGCCAGCAGAGCTGCATTTGTTGCTGCGATGCTGAGGAGACAACCTGGTCTAGCTATGGCAAACGCAACAGAGCGAACATGACAGCACCATCCTCCCTTCCAGAGGAGGCCACGAAGATAATCCAAGGGCTGGAGTACCCCTCCTATGGGGACAGGCTGAGAGAGTTGGGGATGTTCAGCCTGGAGAAGAGAAGGCTCTGGGGAGATCTTCCAGTCCCTGAAGGGGCTCCAGGAAAGCTGGGGAGGGGCTGTTTGCAGGGGCACGTAGCAACAGGACAAGGGGCAATGGTTTAAACTGGAGCAGGGCAGGGTTAGATCAGACATTAGGAAGAAGTTCTTTCCACTGAGGGTGGTGAGACACTGGCCCAGGTTGCCCAGAGAGGAGGTGGAGGCCCCATCCCTGGAGACGTTCAAGGCCAGGCTGGATGAGGCTTTGAGCAACCTGATCTAGTTCAAGCTGTCCCTGCTCAGTGCAGGGGGTTGGAGTAGATGGTCTTTAGAGCTCCCTTCCGACCCAACACATTCTATGATTTTCCCTGGGGAACGGCACTGATGCAGCCGGAGCAGAGAACGAAACCAGACCAGACCTGGAGAGGTGGAGAACCTGCTATTCACGTGCATGATGACATTAACTGTCTCGATAAGATGTGAACTGTGCCTCAGCACAGATTAGTCCATCATTTTAGCAACAGAGAAAAACCTATTTTACACGAACTTCATGGAAACCGCTTGCCTACCCTATACGTTGATTTGGTGCTGTGCTCATTTCCTTCACATAAAAGCGACCCCCGGCTTTCTTTTTGGCATGGCTTGTCTTTTAGAGCACAGAGACCGTGCCCGTCTCTTACTAACTTAGAAGCGGTTAGTGAGTTTTCAAGGGAACAAACATAAGTAAACGGAGATCATTTCTCTCTCACGGGAAGGGTGTGAGCTGAGTGCATGCAGAAGCATAAGTTAACCAGAGTTAATTTGGGGGGGGGGGGGGGGGGGCAGAAAGACACACCAGTTATGAACTTCAAGCTAAGCTGGAGGGGGAAAAAGAAAAGAAAAAAAACCCAACAGTTTAGAAAACAGAAACTCTGAAATCTCCAAATATCCAAAGCTGAGTCAAAGTCAAGCACGGGAAAAATAAACTCATCCCGTAGTTTATAGTTCAAGATTCCTGATTCTTCCCTTCATCTTTTAAGAAAAGATTCTGTGTTTTTAAGTGTAAAAAGACAAGGTACTTTAAACAATAGCGAAAAAAACCCCTAAATGCACATTTTACTTTGTATCTCTCCCTGCAGAACGAAGTCACATCCTGAGGACCTGCAGCGGTCCCTCAGGACTAACAGTCTCAGAGCCCGTATCCAGCCTCAACTTCCCCGGCTTGTGCTGGAGGCATTTTCGGTTGATTTTGGTCATGCTGCTTCAAGGAATCTACGCTAACTTCCTCCCAGGGGAACACTGTGTCCTGCACTTGCTTCATCTGGGCCAGCACCAATAACCTAGAACAGGAAAGCCCCTCTTTCCAGCATCAATGAAGGCAAGAACTCTGCTGGAAGCTGTTTGCAATTAGTACATTTGTAATATGGCTCATCTGCATGGTCTCCTTGGCATCCAGCGTGGGGTCACCTCGCTCTGCATCCTCAGCGCACTTCCATAGCAAAAAAAAAAAAAAAACCAAAAAAAAAAAGGCAGTCAAACACATCAGAAGCCAGAAACCATTCGTTCCAATGCTTTTTTTCCTGTTTCCACTTGAAGAGTGCCAGCCGTGTTAATTAGCTAACCACAGACAGACAACCCTGGCTTTACAGGTGGTATTTAATGCCCATGGCACACACACTAAGCTCGCTCTTGGCTGCCACCTGGTCCACTCCTGGCAAAGTTAAGACTTCCTTACTGATGCCTGTAACGCTCCACTGCGCATGCTTGGGGGTAATTAGACTTCGCATCCTCAACGGGAGTTATTAAATTCACTCTTACAGTGCATGCGACAAAGGGATTTTCCAGTCCCAGCTCCTTTCCCTTCAAGCCTCTGTTTCCGAAGGCTGACATACCATCACAGTTTCAAAAGCACCTGGAAAACCAGGGCTCTTCTAGCTCTCCAAACACTCCCCTGCAGCTGTCTCCACAATTCTTTGGAGATGCAAAAAAGTATTCAACCTCTTAAGCCCTGGAAAGACAAGGCTAACATCCAGCTGTTAAAAGGATTATTCCATGCACGTGTGAGCTTGGCAACTGAGCGGGGCTGTACATCCCCAAGAGCAGGGTGGATCGAGGGGACTGGCCATGGCCATCAGGGCTGACCCACCTCAGCAGCATCACAGGCATTCTTGACGAGGACCTGGAAAAAGGTCGAGAAAGTGCTAGAAACTGTATCAGAAGGGAAAGACACAGAGATAAACGCTTCCCGGAAGGAAAGCGGATCAAGAGGATGAGAGTCTCAAGGAAAACGAGGGCTGGTCACAGTGAGGGTTGAGAGGGGGATGTGAATGGTCCCTTGAGCATGGGGAAATAAAGGGCACAGGGCGGGATGCAGAGCATGAACCCACTGACCGATCACACACACATCAGGGCAGGACAGCCTTGTCTCTGGGCACTGCAGGGACGGCGCGCTGAACACAAACAAGCCTGATGAAAAGCCAGAGGTGCTCTGGCTAAGCCTGGCGTTTCCAGCTGGTCATCACCAACACCGACATGAGAGACACCCCACCTCCCTGCTGGTGAGATCTGAGCTCTGCACAGCTTCCTCCGAGAGGACAAGTCACACAGCAGCCTGGACTCTCGCCGGGGCAGCAGCATCGCAGCGCGGATGCTTCTTCCCACATTTAGAGAAGCACCGTTTTTGTGGGTACTCACAGCGCAGGCAATCTCACCGGGGAAGCGAGAAGTCTCAGTCAAAGGCCATCGTGTGGCTTTTTGGTTTTTAATCTTGGTCTCTCCATCAGATAGAGAACACGCTCATGTGACAAAAGCTAATGTTTGAGACCGTGAGAAAAGTACCTCCAATGTCACAATCCTCTTCCTGTACACGAGCCACAGGATCATCCCTCAGACAAATCCCACCAACTTTGGCCTCTGTCACTAGCAGTTAAGTTGTCTCAAGGCAACTGGTTTAAGTGAGATAGAGAGATTTATAGGGCCCAGTTTAAGAAAAGTCAATCACGAACTCTAAGCTTATGCCACAGAGGAAGGCAGCTGGTGCTCCAACACGCAACTGTAGCAACTTCTTCAGTTTTGCCCTGACACCAAACTCGTTCTCTTGGAAAATCTCTGTAACAAGCTCTACAAGGCAGCGCGCGCCCTGTCACGGCACACAGTGCTCAACAGGTCAAAAACACGCGTCAGAACAAGAGCCGGCAGCACTCCAAGAGAGGAGAAAAAAACAGGCATGGCACTCCACTGGCGGAGAAATCTTTCCCTAATAACTACTTCCACCCGTGGAAATAAAGCCCGATGAACGGACACAAAAAACCGCCGCTCCGAACCTCCAGGCCTACACCGTTCTTCGCCGGGGTGAAGCTCCGACACAAGAGCCCAGCTGCCGCCCGCCGGGGAGGGGGTACCCAGCCCCCGGGGAGCGCCGCAGGCCCGCAGCAAGGGGCCCGCCTCTGCCCCCGGCCGGCACGGAGGCACCGCCCGGGACGGCGCGCTGGAGGCCAGCGCTCGGTGGAAGAGCCCGGCGGTGCGGGGGCGGCCGGCACGCACGGTGGCCGGGGCCGGCGGGAGAGGCTACGCCGCTCGCGGGGAGGCGGCTGCGGAGAGCGCGGCCGGGTCAGCCCTCCTCCCCGCGGCACGGTTCCGGCCCCCCAGCGCGCTGCCAGACACCGGACAACCCCCGTGGCGGGGCTGGGGCACCGGGAGCGCTGTCATGGCTCTCAGGCCCCCGGGGCGGCCAGACCGCGGCCCGGCCGCCTCGGCCGGCCTGAAACGCCGCTCCCGCTGCCGCAGCCCCGCACCGGAGGGCGGCCCGGCCCCGCCGGCGGCGAGCAGGTCTCGGCCCCCGGCCGGGAGCAGGGCCAGGGCCAGGGCCGGGCCCAGCCCTGCCCCTGGTGCCGCCCCCCCCCCCTCGGTACCTGCGGTCCCGCCGCCCGCGGCCCCTCAGCGCCGCGCGCGCCGCCCCATCGCCGGCTCCTGCGGGCGCCGGGCACCGCCCACCCGCCACCGCCCGCCCTCACCGCGGCGCCGCCGCCGCCCGCCAATCCCCGCGCCGCACTGCGCTGACGCCAGCACCGGCTCACCCAATGGGCTGCGCGGGACCCGGCCGGCGTCGCAACGCGACGCCGCTGGCAACAGCCGCTGGCCAATCGTCACCCGGCAGGGCGGCCGCGCCCCGCCCCCCTCCCGGCCAAGGGCACGCGCGCCCCGCCCCACCCCAGCCGGCGGCCCGGCCCCGCCCCCCGGCGGCTCCCTTCCCGGCAGCGCGGCCCGGCCCCGCCCCCGCCCCCGCCATGGCGAGCGCCCGGGCGGTGGGAAGAGCCCTCCGGAGGCCCCCGCCGCCCCCCGGGGGGCCGGTACCGGGCGGCCGGAGCCCCGAGGAGGGTGTGGAACAGACGGTGACACACGGGTGTGGTTTGGCAATCTTTATATCCACAGTACAGCGTAACCATGCACAGGAACCCCGTGCGGGGGGTATTTACAGAGTGAATTGCACTTAACACAGGAACCGGGAATAAAAGTAAACGGAAGGAACCTCTCTTCTGGGTTGCATAAAGGTCCGGGGCTAGTTGTAGCCTGCAAAGCCTGACAGACAACGCTGCCGTGCATTATCTGACCAGTTTAAAATAAGAATTAACTGTTATTTACTGAAAGAGCGCAGCCCTGCAGACAGGCCTTTCACCGCAACGTCCCATTACTCACCCTTCAAACTGTGTTATTTATTAAGACCCTACTGAGCGCCTGCAAGTCAAGAGAATCCAACCTCAGGCTCGACGCTATTTCACTTGAGAGACAGTTACTCTTCACCTCTCAGGGCCTGATTTTTCTTTTCTTGATTGAAATTCAGGCTCCTACCTTTAATACTAGTTTAATTTATGATGGAAAAAGGCCTCCCTAAGAGACAGAGTCACTTCATTAGGATCTTTTTTCCTCCTGCAGAGTCCAGACCTCTCAGCAAGTTCTTCCTTCGTGCTTGGAAGGGGAACGATCACCAAGCACAGGAACAACTCCACCGTTAACAGCCCACCAACCCATCACGTCCACAACCCCTGCCACAGCACAGCACGCAGGAACCAGAGCGTCGGGAAGTGAAAATGCCTACTGTACAGGTTTTTTTTTCCGAGCAGCTTTTGGTAAGTGATCTGCTCAAACGAAAGACACAGACCAACCCCGGCCCTCCCAAGCGCATCCAGCTGAGCGCGCTCGCCCCTTTCCGCACAAGGATCCCCCGTTTCCGGCCTTGCCCACACGCTGCGGGGTCATGACAACCCACCCAAGAGAACAGCCCCCAGACGGGGGATCTCCGGGATTGCAGCAGGTCTTTCTGCTGCTTCTACCTGCTGGAAGTGCCGGGAAGCAGCCGCAGGGGGAAGAAGGGATGGCAGTGCCTTTTCCTTCTACCAAGTTTCCATGTTCTGCACAGCACATGCAAAAAAATCTTTTTAACCATGGAGCGAGCTGGCACCCATCAACTGAATTTTTACATTTATACAAGTGCGGAGGTTTAAAACTTTCCTATGAACCAAACTTTCCCAGCCTGTGCTGGCTACAGACGAACTTTCCGTGGAGATCCCAGCCCTTCACCCACCGAGCCTTGTCCGCACCTGACTCAACAGGAAGAAGAGACGCTAGATGGAAGCAGCCTACCCAATGAATGTATTTTACCAGTTACCTGTTTGCGTGCTCACCACCAAATCACTTTTCTGTGTGTGAGTTTTGGCCTTCACCCTCCCCGTCGCTCACAGGGGAGCTGGCAGAAAAGCCTCCAGTCTAATCCTGCATTGGAGAACGTGTTCTGAACATCAGCAGGAGCCTTCAGCTGAGGTTTATAGCACTGACACTGGGTGGTAAGCACCCAGTGCTTTTTAGTGTTATTTTTCAAGAGTTAAATGAAAAAGTCATCCTCAACACCCGAGTAAAGCAAGTATAGCACATGTTCCTTCTTTCACAGGCAGCTTTCCTGTCATCGGGAGTTTTACATATGCCAAATTCTGCCCTCGCACCTCTTACGGCAGATGGAAGAGAGTTGGAACCTTTTCTGTTTTCCTGACAGTAATACCGAGAGACACAGAGGCAGCGAAGTTGCAGTAGGAAGCGATGACGCAGTCCAGGTGAGGTTACATTTAACCGCTATTTTCACATCAGGAAAAGCGTGGTTAAGGAGTCTGGAGAGCTGCTTTGCACATCAGGCAGCTCTGGCACAGCTCAAGCTTCCTCCAAATCTTCCCCTCTGCAATTTCAGTAGCCCCCCACCAACAGTGGGTTGGGCAGCTACAGCTCTGAGGAGCGGACAATGACTTCAGGGGGACACCGGGGTACTCGAGATCAAAAGCGTTTTCCCCTCCCTATGCACAGGGAGATGGTTTTACCAGGCAGAACGGATCCACTGTCCCGTTTCTGCTGGCACTAATGGCCCTGTGCTCAGTCTAGGGGAGCGCACCTCAAACCCACAGCTGGAGAGCAGTGCAGCAACCCGGGAAGGAGTCAACGCCTGATCTCGTGAATGGAGCGACCACAGCAGACAGAACCACCACGTAGCTTACCGTGCTCAGATAAGCTGTGTGCGAGCGCGTGTGCGTGCACATCCCGAATATACCAAACAGTCCTGCAGCAAAAAGCCCTTTCACATCACGACACGTCTCCAAACCAACCCAACCCCCCTGGGATGAACAGCAGGGGTCTGAGGTTCACCTGCTCTGAGGGGGCTTTGGTCAACACACAACGAAGTTGTACAAGGTCTCTTCGACACCCATAGAACTTAACAGCACTTAAGCCCTAGACACGAACCTTTTGTTGGGACTCTGAGGCAAAGTTTAGAGCCTTCCACAAAGTCAAAGACCAAAGAAAATCTCTTTTCAGTGACAAGGAAGTGACTAAACTGCTTCTCAGCTTCTTATACCAGGCCAGATATGATTCTAGAAGCTTCATGTTAAGAGCAGGATTTGCAGAGTAAACATGTTAATACATTGCCCTGAACTACTGTCTTCTTAACAGCATGATTCTTCCTCACGCAATTCAACTCATTTCTTTATAAAAAGTTTTGTTCAAAAATTAAGGAGCCCAGCTCCACTAGTGTCCACCTGTTCTTGAACAAAATACCGCAGAATTTTCCACTCTCTCTGACGATGTGCTCATCTGCCAGCCTTCTAAATAGTGACTGCACATCACATTCTGCTCTACGGCCACCAAAACGGAGATGTCTCCAGTTCCCACTGGCTGCACCTTGGCTCAACAGGATGCCGGTAAAGTACACACCAAGTGTTGCAAGAGCTTCCCAAACTGGGACACCCTTAGGACAAAACACCACGATACCTACAGAGGAATTCCGATCCTCACTCAATGGGATTAGGCTGCAAGCACGCACCCCTGCACCTTGAATGTAGCCTCTTCACAGAGTTGAAAAGTGAAAGTCCTAGGTGGCTCCTGCAGCCTTTGCCGTGAACTATGGCCCTCTAGGTGCACACAGTACAAAATTAAAGGCATTGCTCTCGGAATCTTATAAAAGAAAAGCCATCAGAGTTAACCGCCCTTAATTTTATTACATAACCAGACAGAACAGTTGAGACTGGAATGTCAGATTTCCCCTTCAAGAATAATTCGCAGTTTCCTATTTGCTTTGTATCGGAAAAGAAAAACCAACTCGCTAATATGCAGGCAGGATTCACCAAGTGAGGAACAGTCTCAAAATACAGAGCAAAAATTCACTGCGAACTGCTTCACTAGCCTTCCGAAAGCAGCAGATGGTCTCCAACTCTTCCTTTAGATTGTTTCACCCAGTATTTGCCTTATCATAACGTTCAGCGCATACCAGAGGGGATGCAAGTGTGTAAGAGCTAGTGAACGATGAGAAGCCATCATCATAGAAGGATTTCACAAGCTAGCAAGAGACTGGCTACACGAAGTGGTGATAACATTCTTCCCATTCAGCAAAACAAAGTCGGATAGTAGTTAGCCCTGCTGATGACAACTCTGTTACATCAGGTGAAGTACAATCATTTGAGAATTACAGTCTGCAATTCAGTAAAACAGAACAAGAGGGAAACGACAGGTTAGTAGTTAGTATGTGAAGTCTTAATATTACGCATTTGAGTAGAGGTCAAGGAGATTATGCACAAGGTCAATAGTGAAAGATCATGAAGAGAAAGTTCAAGATGCTATGGTTTGCGGAAGTTTTACAAAATGTATAAAGTATCGTGTTTCTCTACAACAACCAAAACTCTTACAAGTGCAGGTATATACATGACATGAAAATATTGCTTCACTCACTCAAACAGGGATAGGAGAGATCTAGAGAAAAAGCAGCATGCAAAAAAATCCTGGAACTAGAGAAGATCCTGCTTTCAGACACTGATCTACAGTACAAAATAAGCCTACTTGTACAGGTTGCAAAAGGTTTCTGAAATCAATATGCTGGCACTTACTGTACAATAATGTTAACCGATTAACATAAGCCATGAATAAATATTAAGCCACTTCATAAAGCCTGCACAAGCAGCGCAGGCGTTCATGGTGGCAGAGAAAGCAATGCAGACATACTTCATTGTTCCCCAATAAAACAAGAATAGAGAAAGATTTCCCAAGCAGGAAACAGTAAACTACACGGGCAGACTAGCTGTATTAGGGGTAATTACATAATAAGTAATGTTATTTTCAACAGCTTTCTTACGTATGTGCAGCCACTAAAAACCTCACTGTGAGACTTTATCAGGACAGAAAAAAGAGCATTTGGTAGGATAGCGATTTTCTTTTCATTTCTCCCCTGTGTTTACCAAAAAAAAAAAAAAAGAAAGAAAAAAATATCTGACTATGGGAGGAGAAAAACCCTTGTCACCTAAACGTAGCTATTTCTTCAACGGTTATAGTCAAGTCCCCATGGTTTCTCTCCCAGAAAAAAAAAAAACAAACAACCAAAACCATGAGGAGAGTGTTTCATGGGATAATATCCAGCAGCAGATGTTCCAACACAAACACGTCTATCAGATCAGTGCCTACATTTCAAGCCCAAAAGTCACCACATTGAAGGGGATTTCGGAGGCAGGGGAATGTTAGCCCTACGATTAAAGCTCTAAGATGAAAGGGGGGTACTTGGGGACGGGGTAAAGGAAGGAAGAGGGAGTCACTGAATCACAGGAGATAAGAAGTGCACACAAGTTTCTAAATGAAGCACAGACGAAGTGAAGGGCACAAGAGTCATCTACAGGAGGTCACAGGTTCTGACAGCACTGGAGTTTGTTGGATTTCTGTCCATCGGTGGTTGGTGGGACGCTGATGTCGACTACGTTGTTGCCAGGAGACTCATCGTGTGCAGACCGATCTGCAATCTGCTTCTGCGAAACAATGCGGTAGATTTCTGAAATGAGAACAGACTTGTTAGAGTCCAGAAGGACAGTCTCCAACGGAGCACATGCACGTGGCAGAGCAACCTGTCAAAGATGATGTTCGGATGAGAAGGAGAAGACTTTAACTCGAGAACTGTGAAACAGAATCTAGTCTGACCAGCTGTGGCATGTAACATCTGGCTGGCTTTCCAGCTCTAATGGATCCGCCAGCTCAAATGGTAATGTCTGGAAAAGTTACTAAGACAAGATTCCTCCTGTCTTCCACAACAGCACTTCCCATCACCTTCTTTTTCAATGACTCCGTGAACACGGGTATTATTCAAAGGCTTTTTAAATGAGAAAGGAGGAGGAACGTTCATTTCTAAAATAGGGAATCATCTTATTTTTGATAATAGGGAAAAAAAAAAGGGGACACCATAATCTAGAAACACCAATCAACAGGAAACTTGCAAAACCTCATTGCGCAGCGGCAATGATGGTATCTATTTCACACTTCAGCTTCTGGCAAGCTGCTACTACCAAATGACAGAAATGCCTGCTCCTCTCTGCAACAAATCAGTTTTCCCACCTATGGCAGTAAAAAGCCACATGGTTCCATAAAGCCCCATATTGATCCGAAAATGCTTTTCCTGAGAGAATTAATTTATTTGATTCAAATTAATTTACGCCTGAAAGCACCCAGCTCCACAAAGCTGTAACCGCTGAAGAGAGACTGCCAGGTTAAAAGCTTTCAGAAACAAACCATTCCAACTGCATTGTTAGCAGAAATAATTTAAGTCGAAACGTTTTTAAATTACTTATTTCACCGACTATAAGTCCTTGTCCTTTTCCTGTCTCACAATGCAGGGAAGTTGGAACAAGAACCTCCCTGGAAGTCTGCAGTAAATACTATGGCCACGCTCACACGGCCACAGCCTCAAAACAGCAACACCCGAAGTCTTTAGTAAGGATTAAAAATCACGGGGGACTACGTGGGTTTTCTTTATGTGTTGTGTGGGGGGGTTTTTTGGGTTTTTTTGTTTGTTTGTTTTTGTTTTTTTAAAGCAGCTGCACATATTTACATTGTTTGGAATGCAATACATGGAAGCCTTTAACCCGAGACTGATGTCGTTGCCATTGGCTACCTTCAGCTCTTGTTGCTGAAAGGCATGAGGAGAGCTGTACGGAGATCGTCACGTCCACCTTCTCGCACGCTCAGGAGTGTATTTTAATGCTAGCTCTTCAGAGGCATTGCCAAGTCCTTTTTTCTTTGGGGTAGCATCTGTTTCGGGGGGTTTGTTGGTTTTTTTTTTTTGGTTGTGTTCTTTTTCCCAGTCTTTAGTGATCCCTCAAACTGGTGGCCAGTAAAGAAGCTCCCGTTCCGCTGCTCCCGCCCTCTTCCCTCCTCCAAGTCCCCGCAGCTGCTCCCAACTCACTGCTCTACAGGTTTTCTTCTCTCTTAGAAGGATGATTCTCCCCCAGGTAATCACTTGAGGAACAGCCTTTTCAGGACTATTCAGTCCTACTAGCCACATCCCCACTGTGCCTGAACTGGACAATTTCAACACTTGTGGGAGCCCAGGATGCTGCTAAGAGATAGTGTTTTGAGTTCAGTTTGCCCAGGCCTGACCTCAGCTCGAGTTCTCGCTCCCTTAAGTATCTTATCTGTCACAGCAGACCACCATACTGGGACTCTCTCCTACAGCAACCTTAGGCCACCTTCTCTACCCAGGGACAGTCTCAGGGCAACACTGCGAGGGAAGACAGGATGGATGGCAACTGCTGAACTGTGCTCAGAGCGCTAAAACCGTGGATACCATCTCACAGCGCCAGGCAGGCCACCTCAGATCCAGCCAGGTGGCACAGATAAGCAGTGAATCTGCTAGAAGCTGCCCTGCACAAGAGACAGGCCCAGCTCAGGCACCAGGCGGTCTTCTCGATGGCTTTGTCTCAACAGCTATATTCTCCAGTTGCTTCACCCGTGGTTCTAACACCACAAATCTTCCTGGGCAGCAAATATAACCCATTCCTAATCTGTCAGGCTTTTTTCTTCTCAGAGCAGCTTGGCTATCCATCTTCTCCTGCCTGCCTCTTCTTGGTCATCTTCCTCTAATTGCAACACATTTCTGGTACCAACAGAGTTGGCTGGCACCAGACCCAGTGATCCCAACACTTCTTACTGCTTCCCTGCACACCCCTGCAAAAGAAACCTAAAAGAGCCTGCCTTACGGAATTCACCATATAAAAACTTGGGTTTTTTCCTCTTCATAAGCTCTCATTCATACATAATCAAGACACAATAATACAAAGCCAATTCTCTGGTCAGCATCCAATAAGCAACATGCGCCAGACACTTCCTGATAATCAAGTAGAACCAGAACAAAGGCTCATTCCTCATTTAACTGAAATGAGTATCTGGTAACAACAAAGCTCTGAAAACGCTCATCTTGAGATGTTGTGGGACACGTAAATCAGTCACAACTTCACAAAACAGCATACCGGCGTGAGACTACAGAGACGGTTTGTTTATTGGTGTAGAATTCAGCTATGGTAATCAATAGTCGGGAATAGGATCTTGCCAAACTCTTCCTGTTCACAGTAAGGATCTTAGAGAGCTTTTCAAAAGACAGAACAAACACACTCAATCTTTAGGACAAGATTCAGATCTCATGACGCAGCCAGAGGCAGAACAGTAATCCAACACCTGTTTGATAGCCTTCTGCCTATTTAGATATGATTTAAGGGTTTTCTGCCAATTACTTCATTTTGGGAGTGGAAGACTGTGCTTTGAAACATCAACTTCCCTGTCACCTCAAACAGTATTTTGAGATATGACTACTGCAGAACAGAGTGGAAGGCAGAGTCTCTGAAAGCAGAGATGCTCAAGTTTATCAGGGTTTGTTAGCTCCAGTTCAGCAGTCCTGCAGGCCCGTGCTGGTTTCCTGGGGTGTGACAGCGCCGTGCTTCCCGGGACTCTGCTTCCAGGGATTAGCTCAGGCAGAGCACTAGCCAACTGCAGAGTCAACCTCAGACTGGTGCCAGAATAATACATCCTCCAATAATACAAACTCCAAGTTCAGGAAAAGTTACCCACCCCAACTGAAGTAACAACACTGAGATGAGCCGCCCTTATTTTAAGCATCTCTCTGCTCTGTGTACTTCCCACTTCTGCTGCCTGTAGGCTCTGTATCTCCCAGCACATATCCTCACCACTTAACCCTGCCCTTCCTCCTCCTCCCCGATGATCATACAACTCACGCCGCTTGGCCAACTTCACTCTGAAAGAAACCAGCAAGCTCCTCATGTGCTGCATTTAGCCTAGAAGAGAACTGCCCTCTTCCAGAGGCCAAACGAGCCCTCAGTTCCAATTTGCAAAACACCAGCTGGAAATCCCTGCGCGCCTACTCACAAAAGTGCTTTGGTCATGGCTTAGCACAGCAAGGAGGACTTGCTTGTGTACCTACAGTAACGTAGCTTTACTGGCGAATCCTAGGCCTCGTGGGCAGTAGAGTGCTCCCTTACTCCAGGGCCAAGAAAATACATGCAGGCAACAGCTCCATCTTAAGGAATGGAAATTCTAAGCCCCGGTCTGAAAGAGGGGAAAAAAAGCAAGTAGTAGAGAACTACTACCTGGAATACCTCTGGCGCTACATGCAGTAGACCTACGGCACGAGCCACGTAGCATTCCCACACACAGAGCAAGTCTGAAGCTGCCACTGGACACTGTGCGCTCGGTAGCCACATCTACAGCAGTTACACATTCTCGGGCAGTGGAAATCGTAAGCCCTGGCCTTGCTTTGGCCTGTGACCACTATCACGTTCTTAGACAATTCCCGGGACTCTTCAAGGACATTCCCAGAGGGTAGCCTGCACGCAGCTCTGCTGTTGGTGTACAGTCACCTACAACCCTTGCCATCAGCGGGGAAACAAGAGCTTAGTAGTCTGGACACAAATACTATTTACCAGTCTGCTTTGGCACAAGAGAACACACTGGAACATTTAACTTCCTAGCAGGGCTGTGGCTTCACTGCCTAGATTTTGTGCAGGCACAGAACTACCAGCGCCTTTACAACAGCGCTATTGCAGTATCTTGAATTTATGGGACATCAGGAGACTAGAAGCCTCCAGATTCTGGGGCAGAAAAGGTATGTGTGGGGTGGGAGGCAGAACATGAATGTAAGATTAGAAGATTTGAAAACTAACCATCATTCCCAGCATCCATTTCCAAAACATTACCCATAACTGCAAAAAGTGCCCAGGAAGAAGATCCACTACCTCAGGAGCGGACCTCTGAATCCCTGACAGCCATACCTGTAAGGATGTTCTTGAAGGCTTCTTCTACATTTGTTGAATCCAGAGCGGAAGTTTCAATAAAAGATAAGTTATTTTTTTCTGTAATAAATAACAAGCGGTTCAGTTAGAAACTTTAACAGCACTTCATTTCACCTTTTCAGGTTTTCACTTTTATTTTTAGGCCAAACCAGCTGGGGCACAGTCACTTTTATTCTTTTATTTTATTTTTTTTTCCCCCCTGTTACCCTGCGAACAACTTGGTGCACCATTTATTTAGCTGCTGGCGTTTCAGCAGCATCACCTTTGCCTTTCCATAGCACGAGAAACGTTTCCCTCACTGCCGCCCTCCTTCGCTCAAGCAATACAGTATTACCCTCACCCGGCTACAGCTCACCCCTGGAAGCACCCTGAGCAAGAGCACAGGCAAAAGCATGTTGGCTGCCACAGGAATCAAAATTCTCCACTGCAACCCCAAAAAGACAGAGACCTACGCTTTCCTAATCAGACCCCACCTCCAAACTACAATAAACCCCCTAGCAATACAGTCTGTTTTCTTATTTCCCCTTACAATGCAAAAGAGATATTTTTTTTTATTAAAAAAAATTAATACCCAAACATCACACCTAGACTGGTACTGTACCACCTGCCCAGAAATAGGCACATTTCAGTAATAGAGCTTCAACAGCAACACCGGTACCATCACTAGCTATTTAAAACAGTCTTAGTAGGAAGTCAGGGGCAAAAAATAAGATGTTGAACCAAGTGACTAAAGTAATGCACTATCTAGGGTGCCTACTAACTTGTTCTGCTTCTCTTGTAGGCTTCACTTCTCATTCGTCTGAAAATTTGAAGTGGTTTTACTAACCACGGGGTACTTGCTTACTCACAAACTTCAGAAAACATGTTTAAGCAAGCCCTGGTGATATTCCTAGAAGGATTTTAAAGGCTACACACTTAAATTCCACCTCCAAGCTTGACAGACACACAAAAGTAAGCAGAACGCCAAGGTGACACAGCCCCCAGCCCAGCTGAAGTGCCTCTACACCAACGCACACGGCATGGGCAACAAACAGGAGGAGCTGGAAGCCACCGTGCTGCGAGAAAGCTACGACCTGGTTGCCATTACTGGCGCACAGCTGGAGTGCAGCTGTCGATGGCTACAGGCTCTTCAGAAGGGGCAGGCGAGGAAGGAGGGCTGGAGGCTTCGTCCTCTACGTCAAGAGATGGACAGAGTGTGAAGAGCTGTCTCCGAAGAACAGCCACGAGCAGGGTGAAAGCTTACGGCCAAGAATTAAGAGACTGAGGCAACAAAGGGAACCTTGTGGTTGGTGTCTACTACAGGCCACCTGATCAAGGGGAGCCTGTTAAGGAAGCCACCTTACTCCAGCTCCAGGAGGCATCGCACACACAGGCTCTCGTCCTGCTGGGGGACTTCAACCACCCCAGCATCTGCTGGAGAAGTAGCACGGCGAGCTGTAGGCAATCCAGGGGACTCCTGGAGTGCATCGAGGGTAACTTCTTAAGCCCGCTAATAGACAGCCCTGCCAGAGGGGATGCGATACTGGGCCTGTTGGTCACCACCGGAAGTGAGCTAATTGGTGACATCAAGATTGGAGGCAGCCTTGGCAGCAGCGATCGCACACTGGTGGAGTTCACAGCACAGAGGGATACGGGTCAGGTGAAGAGTAAAGTCAGGACCCTGAATTTTAGGAAAGCGAAATTCCAGCTGTTCAAGGTGTTAGTCAATAGGACTCCCTGGGAAACTGCCCTCAGGGACAAGGGAGCAGAGCAGAGCTGGCAGATCTTTAAGGACACTTTCCATAGAGCACAAGAGCTCTTGATCCCCAGGTGTAAGAAATCAGGAAAGGAAGGCAAGAGACTGGCATGTCTGAGTCAAGACCTGCTGGTCAAACTAAAGGGCAAGAAGGAACTGCACAGGCCATGGAAGCAGGGACAGGTATCCTGGGAAGAGTACAGGGACACTGCCTGGTTGTGTAGGGATGGGGTCAGGAAGGCCAAGGCACAGCTGGAGCTGAACTTGGCAAGGGACACAAAGAATAGTAAGAAGGGCTTCTATAGGTACGTCGGCCGGAAAACAAAGGCCAAAGAAAGTGTACCGCCCGATAGGCAAGACCGGCAAACTGGTAACAACGGACAAGAAGGCTGAGGTACTCAACAACTTTTTTGCCTCGGTTTTCACTGGCAACCTCTCTCCCCACACCTCTCAAGTGAATGGACCACAAGACAGGGACTGGGGGAGCAAAGTCCCTCCCACTGTAAGAGATCAGGTTTGTGACCACCCGAGGAACCTGAACATACACAAGTCTATGGGACCTGACGAGATGCACCCCAGAATCCTGAGGGAGTTGGCTGATGCAGTTGCCAGGCCACTCTCCATGATATCTGAAGAGTCATGGCCATCAGGTGAATTCCCCAGTGACTGGAAAAAGGGAAACGTTGCACCCATTTTTAAAAAGGGTAGAAAGGAGGACCCTGAGAACTACCGACCTGTCAGTCTCACCTCTGTGTCTAGGAAGATCATGGAACAGATCCTCCTAGAAGCAATGCTAAGGCACGTGAAGGACAGGGAGGTGATTCAAGATGCCAGCATGACTTTACCAAGGGTAAGTCCTGCCTGACCAACTTAGTGGCCTTCTATGATGGAGTGACTGCATCAGTGGACAAGGGAAGAGCTATGGCTGTTGTCTATCTGGATGTCTATCCTTCCCTCTAAATTGGAGAGATATGGGTTTGATGGATGGACTGTTCAGTGGATGAGGAATTGGTTAGATGGTTGCATCCAGAGGGTAGTGATCAATGGCTCAATGTCCAGAGATCTGTAACGAGTGTTGTCCTTCAGGGGTCTGTACTGGGACCAGTACTGTTCAATATTTTCATCAATGACACAGTGACATCAAGTGCACCCTCAGCAAGTTTGAGGATGACACCAAGCTGACTGGTGCAGCTGACAAGCCTGAGGGATGGGCTGCCATCCAGGGGGACCTGGACAGGCTTGAGAAGTGGGCCCGTGTGAACCTCATGAGCTTCAACAAGGCCAAGTGCAAGGTCCTGCACCCAGGTCAGGGCAATCCCAAGCACAAACCCAGGCTGGGCGGGGAATGGCTGGAGAGCAGCCCTGAGGAGAAGGACTCGGGGGTGTTGGTGGGGGAGAAGCTCCACACGCCCCGGCACCGTGCGCTGGCAGCCCAGAAACCCCCCGCAGCCTGGGCTGCATCCCCAGCAGCGTGGGCAGCAGGGCGAGGGGGGGATTCTGGCCCTCTGCTCCGCTCGGGGGAGACCCCCCTGCAGTGCTGCCTCCAGCGCTGGGGCACCGACAGCAGAAGGACACGGAGCTGTTGGAGCGGGGCCAGAGGAGGCCCCGGAGATGCTGGGAGGGCTGGAGCCCCTCTGCTGGGAGGACAGGCTGAGAGAGCTGGGGGGGTTCAGCCTGGAGAAGAGGAGGCTCCGGGGAGACCTTATTGCGGCCTTTCAGTACTTAAAGGGGGCCTACAGGAAAGATGGGGACAAACTTTTTAGCAAGGACTGTTGCGATAGGACAACGGGTAATGGCTTTAAACTAAAGGAGGGAAGATTTAAACTAGATATAAGGAAGAAATTGTTTGCCGTGTGGGTGGTGAGCCCCTGGCCCAGGGTGCCCAGAGAAGCTGTGGCTGCCCCATCCCTGGAAACATTCCAGGTAAGGTTCAACGGGGCTTTCAGCAACCTGATCTAGTTGAAGCTGTCCCTGCCCACGGCACAGGGGTGGGACAAATGGCCTTTAAAGGTCCCTTTCAACCCAAACCACTCTATGATTCTACGAAGGTCCCTTAGGCCTATGAGGGCAAAAGAGCATTTGCCCAGTGCTCTGCAAGATGAGGAAGACAGAGAAGTAACACAGTGGCAGCAGCTCACAAAACCCACTTGATTTCTCCCAACAATTGATAATCTCCAAGTCTGATGATCGCTGCATTGAAATTAAACTAGATGACACTGCTATATGCATCGGTGCTCTGGAGCAGAAACTACACCATCTAAAATAAGGCTCAAGTATTCACTCGCAGCTGTCCACGTTGATATATACTCAGTAGAACCAGGCCTCTAGGAAGGAAGGAAAGACACTTTGTGCTGTGATATTTTGTATTTACATTGTGACATCTTCTCCTCTAGATGTTGCTTACTGTTTCTAGCCTTGCTAGAGGAAGCGTTTAATCTTCAGCTATCAGGCAGCTCAAGGACAGTGCTTCAAAAACATGTACTACCACTAGATTAAAAAAAACCCAAAACAACTACCACACATGCTATTTAATAAGCCAAGATACTTTCATTTAAAAAAAAAAACCAACTTAAGTGCTTTTTTTAAGGGTCAAAAATAAAACTTGAGGTGAAAGTTCAGCCCTTGACAACAATCACATGATTACAGCTTGCACCAACATCATCGAGTTGAGAAAGCACCAACCCAGAACACGCTGTCTACAAACCTGCAAAAGCCCGGGCCTCATCAGTGGGCACAGCTCGCAGATGGCGGAGGTCACTCTTGTTACCCACCAGCATGATGACAATATTGTTGTCTGCATGATCTCTAAGCTCCTTTAGCCAGCGCTCCACATTCTCATAGGTGAGATGTTTGGCAATGTCATAGACAAGAAGAGCCCCAACAGCACCACGGTAATATCTGAAACCATAAGGCACATTCCCTTACAGAGAGCTCTGCCCGAGTTACTCCAACACACCTGGTTTCTGGCTCTTCCGCGCTGGCTACGACTAAAATGTTAAAAACATTCCCCCCTGCTTTGGAAAAAGTTGTGCTGGTGCAAATACTGTTATTGGGGGGGTGGGGTGGGAGGGATGTGTTTAAGCCTAAACCCAAGCTCCAGATGCTGGGGTTTTTTTAACGGCATTCCTAAAAAATTCCAATGTATGTAACAAAACGCTGAAGAGACTGCAGAAGCCATGATATTTTTAGCCTGCTAGAACACTCACAACGCATTTCAGAATTGGTACTGCTAGAAGGTTTTAGGGAAGGTATAACTTACCTTTCTACTAGTTAAGTAGTCCTTAGTAAAATGCCCGTATTTGTTGCTGATCTTTAAAATACCTCCTGTCCCTCTTGAAAATTAAAGGGGCCAGGGAGACTCTGGGTTATATTAACACTTCCCTACAAGCCCATAATCTGAGAACAGATTTCACCCCCTGAGTGCAGGTTTGGGCCCATTTACACTCAAGCCAAGGGCTCAGGACAGCACAAGCCAATCCATATCAGCAATCCTATACCTGTCCGACACATCACTGAACCGATTCAGGGCACCAAGTCAGCAGAAAACATTCACTTTGTGCTGCTGGTCAGTGTTCTGCTGGCTTAGCAAGCTGAACTGGCCTGGCGACGTTGAAGCGATGGAGCTCGTGCCAGCACAAAGGAGAGGCAGGATCACAGGGCTACAGATGCACCGATTCTCAGTGGCCAAGTCTGTAGCTGAAACAGACTCAGCCAGCAATTTTTCCGCTAAGCTTTTAGAGCAGTAGGAACAATTTAAGGGTCACCAAAAAAAAAATTTCTGAAAAACATGCGAACAGTTATGGAAAAGATGCAATTTGAAATCACCACTTACACCTCCTTCTGCATTACTTTGTTTTTGCACTCCTTCCCTATACGTTATTCCCTTTGGCTCTACGCTCTTCTATTTTTCTCCCATCTATTCTGCGTTACCCTATCTCACCTCAATGAAAAAAGTTCCCCTTACCTTGAGTTTAATACAAATGGCTCAATCTGTGCATGACTCACAAACAAGTTTGTACCTTTCAAAACTGACACACATCTGTAACACTGAAACTTCAACTTGGTGATCAGCATAGGAACTGGATATCCAGGCCTGCCAATAGGCTTGTGGGTTTTTTTCCCCCCTCTAAAGAGAGGGCCTTTTTGGCCTACTACCTAAAGAGAAACAGATACAACCAGAGCTTACATCTTAAAACAATGTCTGGATTAACAAGGTGCCGTATGTGAAAGCTTCTCAACACGACTGTTCTAAATAGGAATGTGCCTAATGCTGCAGAGTCAGCATTATCACAGTTGCCTTCCTACTTACTGGTTATTCAGCACGCCCTCTCGGACCTAGTTTTCAGGGCTGTGACTAATTCGAAGTCATTGAGATTTCAAAGGAGTTCGTGGCTGCAGACTGGCCTAAAAATACCCTCAATCTCAAGAATGAAGACCAGAAGCCACTGGCACTATGGTAAGCTACCATGCCTACACCAAAGCTTGATGCCAAACAGTAGCCAGCTTCCATCAGAAATTACACTCATTCCATGGGATGAAGGTAGCACATCCAGGGCAGGTAAAAACCCCGGATCACAAGACTCAAACAGAATTTCCCACACTTTTGACTTAAGCTGGCATTTTTTTCCTATAATAGCATCATTAGAATCTAAAAATTAATTTCATTATATTAATCAAGGAACACAAAAGTATTCGTTATCTTATGACTTGGATCTACATTGACGTCTGTCGTAATGATTTTGTCATGTGTCCCAAATATGTTTCATTAATTCTCTACCCATAAATTTATCTGTACCATCTCTGCTCGGGTTCTGCTGTTAGCCTGAGCAAAGAAATAGTACTCACGCTGAGGTAATGGCACGGTATCGTTCCTGTCCTGCAGTATCCCAGATCTGTGCTTTTATCGTCTTCCCATCCACCTGGATGCTCCTGGTGGCAAATTCCACCCCAATGGTGCTCTTACTCTCCAGGTTGAACTCATTGCGTGTGAAACGTGACAGAAGATTACTCTTCCCAACTCCAGAGTCTCCAATCAACACAACTGAAAGAAAAGACATTATTTTTGAAATTAATTCTTCATACCAGCATTTACCTAGTGCAGTGGTGCTACCTGGCTGCTACGCTGTCCTTGCAGGCAGGACCCGGAGGAGTTGCGGAGCCAGATAAACATAGGAGAAAGTTATGCTGACAACACCTCCGACTTTACTCCTCACGGCTTGCTTCCCTGGCCCCAAAACAGTCCCAAGCCTTTTGTCCCAAGCAGCTGCTCAGTTCCTCAGAGATGGATATGAGAAATTGCAACAGTGACTGTCAACACCCCCAAGCCACCACCAGTAATTAGAGGTAACCAGATGTCCCTTGCATACTCAACCTTTTGCAGAGGAAGGCTGCAAGCCACATTTTAGGAAACTCTACACTCAAGAACATGGCAACAGGCTACCTGCCTGCCTGACAAAAGCCTGAGTACATTATAAGCCTACTCTATTTTTATTTAAAAAAAAAACAAAAACAAAAAACATCAGCACAGTAAGTAAACAATTATTTGCAGTCCCTGTTGGGGTCATACAGGTGGTTTATTTCAATAATTTTCTTCATAAATATGTTCACCACAAAAAGGGGAAAAGAGCAGACATTTGATACTACAGACAAGATACAAAGCAAAGCAGAACTTCATCCAGCAAAACAAGTTCTAGTAGATTGCATGAGAAGTAAAAGATGAGTTAAAAATCTCTGCTTCCACACAAGGTGTTGCCATGTTAACGGAAAAATGTTCCTGAAGAGAGATCTTTAGCACACAAAACCCACCTTTACTGAAAGGAATTGTGAAAATAAAAAGGTCCATCTTGTAGTAGGAGTTTCCCCCCGCTTTGGGGCTGAAACTCTGCGCTGACCCCGAGGAACACCTCTGCCACCCCTGCTGCCGCCTCACACCCAGCCAGGCCGGGCTCTCCACGAGACCTTCTCAGCAACCAGCCCAACGGCAACGTTTGTCACACCAGGTTCTTCACCACGCAGCCAGTGCAACTACACACATTGTCTTAAATCCCTGTGTTACTGGCTAGAGCAAGAAATAACTAAAGGGAAATGAGACTAAGAGCAATTAAGCCATCCTCCCTTTGTCTCAGCAAATACCCGATCCTGTATGACTCTGGTACTCAAGCTAACAGAATCCTGGCTTGAGCAGAAGGCAGGCTCGCTCAGCAAGGTCTCTTCAACCCTGGGAATATTTCCTACTTCAGTTCAAAGTACACATTTATTGATCTTCCTCATTCACACGATCTGTTTTTCCTATAGGAGAGCAGACACGGGCAGAAAACATTCCTGATCTCTTCACAACAAATTACAGAAGACTCTCCTCATTGCACGCTTCCAGAATGAGCTCACCAGCATTCTCCCAGGGCTAAGGATCATGCTTGTTTTTTTTAAAGTTATCGCAGCTTTTTTCTGCTCAGGCCATTGTTTGGGGATCCGGCTCTGGCGGCACACTGCTCCAGCCTGTGTACCTGCCCACCCCTGCCAGCACATCCCCAAACTTCTGCTTTGCCCCCCGTTACCCTCCTGCAATAGCTCCTGAGCCGCTCGGGGAGATGGCTGAAATGCGCCAGACTCCCCCCAGCATTTCGTCCGGCTGACAGCACAGACAGACAATTGTGCTAGCACAGCTGAACAGTCGAAATACAAGAGGCGGGAATGGGCAGGCAGCGGATCATGGCAAGGTGCCACAACTCCCCACCCGGGACAGCTTAAATCAGCTCCTCACAGCGCCCTGCCTTCACTGGCAAACAGCCTAAACCATTTTTTAGGGTATGAGGACAGATATATAAAAAAGATTTTCTTACGAGTTCTAGCTCTAGGATTTTGTTAGCTTTCTTTTCCAGACAAACAGTTTTTCATCACTAATTCCACGGGGCGTTCCAAGAACGAGCCGAAGGTCACTCATCTTGCACAGTGATCTGCTGGCTTGGAGAATGCTGTACCCTACAGCAAAGCCCTGACCTGGGGCAGGGGGAGGTAAGAACATCCACCACACAGGCTAGACCAGCTTGGAAAAAGCCCGAAGCTTGCAACTGTTTCCGAACGGAGTTACCTTCTGAATCTGCAGCTGGAGAAGCACAGCCATCTCTCCAGGTTCTAGCCACCTCCTGTCCCCTGGCATTTGAAAATTACCAGCTTTGTGCATAAACTGTGCAAATGGCTCTCAGCTCACCAACTCCGTCTCTCGCGGGAAGAAAATTCAAGGGGTCCTGCACTACTTTAACTGGCTGCTCCGCAATCTGGCAGCAAAACACCAGGCTCCCCCTTACCAGGCTGTGCTCCACGTTCTAGCAGAGCTTATGAGAGAGCACTTTTGAGAAGTTACTGGATGCAGAAGTAACAAAGGAAGGCAATCAAATCCAAATTCAGTAAATAATCTTCTCTCTACCTTACAGTCTCCAAGTACTTCTTGATAATACTCAACCTTGAGCATTAAATGAGCATTTTAACTTTCCAGAGAAAGACACAAAGACTGGATGCCCACACGTAGACAGAACCCACAAACTTATTATTTTCTACGGGAATTGAGCAAGAAGATACCTTCAAGATTCTAGACTAAGTGATTAGATCTTGGGAAAGTTTCCTAAATTTGGGAGCAGCCCACCAGACAGCTTTGCCTGTTCAAATGTCTCGACAAAGTAAAAAAGAAAGTTCCAAATCAGATCTAAGAGCCTGAATACTCCCTAAATCAAATCTCACCAACTCATATACTCCCCAAACAACCTTTAGGGCCACACTGTAATGAAAAGTTGCGCTGGTTTTAACTTGGAAGTGACCTGAACTGGTAACCAGCACCAGTCACCACCAGTGGCTGTAAGCACACCAGCAAGGCTTGCTGCCCTGTTGACATCCTGAATCGTGGCTCTGCTCCTTCAGTCTGTCCTGGTTTTCCCTCTCCTCCACCACATCGTGCCAGGCTGCGGGTCACCATCTCACACGTCCCTCAACAGCAGAGCATCCAGGTCTCAGTCCCCATCATCCCTCCGCTTCCTGAGCTTTGTCAGCCCTCCCAACGCCCCGACCTACGGCTGCCCCAGCAGAGCAGCATCCCACCACCCATCCCACTTCTCGACTCCTGCTTCACACCGCCGGATCCTGCGGCAAAGCAAGCGAAAGACAAAATTAAAAATCCGGGGCAACACACTGTTGTTAAGAAAAAAAAAAAGATCAAGTTTATGATAGAACTTCAAAAACACTAGTCTAAGAATCTAGCAAAAAGAATACATTCTCTTGAACAATCAAGAAGGTTAAAACTCACGCTAGCAGAGACCACATAAGCAGAGTTCATTATAAATATTAAGTACTTAAGGTTGCCAGATATTGATGACTAATATGACACGCATTTGTTTTTAATAAACACAGCCTTTGTTAGGCTTAAGCACTAATCAGAGCAGTCTAAATTCCCACAAAGGTAAAAGAAAGTTGGTTTTTTTTTTCCCTATGGGCCCTTTTTCCTTCCTTTTTCATGAGCCAGCATACATCTGCACAACCTCAAATTTAATTTTTAAAATAAACACTGATAATAGCTGATCTTCTTGAGAGAAAAATTAATGTGCAGATCATACAAGGCTTCCAATATTTTAACAAATATTAAAAGGTCATGAATTCAATTCCAGATCCAACCCATTCAAAACTCATGATGAGAAGTTCTTGCTTTTTAACCATCCCAGCTACAAAACTAATTGGGAACAGAGCCCTGAACCGCTGGCTTTGCTTGGGTTACATCACCGAAATGCATCTACAACAAGATCCTCACAGCCTCATTATTCTGCACAGCTCTGCATACAAAATCCAGCTTGTTCTCCCAAAGGTTGGCTCAGTCATTTTGTTAACAAACAACATTTTGTTGTGATCAATAAAATAAGCAGTTCTGACTGCCAGGATGCACACAGAAGAAAGGGAAATTGGGAATAAAGATAAAGAGGTGCTAGTTTAGCAGAGCCGCTTTGATTATACCCATACTCACATCCCCAGAGTGCCACCAAACCTTAAATTAGTTTTCACCCACCATGTGCTAGACCCAATAAGCCAACGACGTTTGTCTGTCCTGCTGCCCTGTTGAAACGGCCGGTCCCGAAGCACGAGCTGGCGGATGGCGTGAAGGGGGGAACCTGAGGAACTGCCAGGCAGCTACGCACAGAAACTGTTCCTACAAACTCCCTGGCCATTTTCACCCCTGAACAACTGTTTTACAGGCAGTATTTCACATGAAGGAGACTAATAAATGGGGCTCTTTGCTTTTTAAACTTTTCATAAAGCTGATTAAAATAATCTATGCTAAATGACAGAAATTCCTACACAAGCAGTTCCAGATCCGCCACTACCTAAAAAAGTGTGTGACTTTAAAGCAACACTGCATTCAACTGGAGTCATCCTAAATAATATTACAATGCCAGGATGCAAATTTCTTAAACAAGCATAACTGTAAAAGCTAAAAATCAGAGTCCAACCAAACTTCCTTTGGAAATGGGTGGTACGGGAAACGGTCAAACCTTAAATTTAATAATAATCCTACCCAGACTGCAAACCTCCTTCACCATTCTTTCTACCTCTGACCACTAAACACGCCTGATAAAAGAGAGTTCAAAAGCCACCTATGTAGCTAAGAAGGTGCTAAACCAGAAGTCAATCCAACCCCTATACATTATGTTTTTCATTATGTCAATTCCCCTTGATGTTTAATTCCATTTTTGGAAGGGGCTGAAGAGAAAGGAAGGGGAGTTGATCCTACAGTGGAGATCTCATCCCACTCGGTCCCATTTATATTCATTATTTCTTGCCTAGCCCCAAAAGGCCTAGAAGAAAGGAAGGAAAAGATGAATAGATAGGGAAGGGGGTTTTTTTGTGGGTTGGTTTGTTTATTTAAAAAACACCATCCACACAACGACCCCTACCCAAAGGGCGCAAAGAAAAGCACAGTTCTCTCCCCCATTTTTCATTAATTTAAGTGCTACAAAGTATGCCAAGTTACTTTGCAGTATCAACAAAACAGCATGGTTCCTGACCAAACAGCTTTAGGTTAAGTTTCACTCCAGGTAAAATTAAAATCACATCTCGATGCAGCGTATTTTTTCAAATATGAATGCAGTTTTGCCTACCTAATTGACTTGTCACAGAAAGAAAAAAATAAATAAAATTTTTAGGCTTTCAAGTTCCCGGCTCTTAAGCCACTTGGGAAATAGACAGTGGAATGACTTCAGAAGGAAACTAGTTTAGACCCAGACAGTTTAGCATATTTTTGGAGGCTAGTTTTCTGCTTTATAGGCAGAGAAGAAATAAGGGGGTTTCCCTCCACTGTCTCGAAGACTGGAAAACAAGTACACCAAACGGGCAAACACATCCATAAAACATTTCCAACAGATGAGTAATTGCTCTTTCCTTTCATCAACAAGCAAGCGTGGAATCGCTGCTGCCCATGTCAGGGGCCAGGTACGCGCGGCGGCATTGAAAGCCTGGGACTTCTGATGGCAGCCAGCGCAGAGCCACCCTGTCCCAGAGCCCCGAGCACCCACAGAGGGCCCGGCCACCCTGCCTCTTGGGAGAGCCAACCCTTTGGACGAACCTCAGGGTTTCAGCCACGCAACCACAGGAGACTAAGCATAAAACAGGTCGGTAAACATGAAGGCGAATGTTTTACGCCCATCCACGCTACTCCTTAGGCCTCCAAGGCAGAGTTGTGGGGCGCCCCAGGGAAGAGGACGGCCCGAGCATCCTCACACGCGCAGGACACCAACGACGACAAAACCCACGCCAGCCAGGGCAAGCAGAGCGGCACCGAACCCACCCAGCAGCTCGCTATTTCCTCACACAACCCCTGCTCGCAGCTGCTGGACGACCCAAAACGTCACCAGTATGGGGACAGAGTATTAAAATCACCCCCAATTCACACCATTAAGCCTCCTGACCAAGTTAAGCCTGGTCAGGCAGCAGCTTGTCAAGGAGTTCTCCATTGAAGTCAAAGTTTTTTCAGACCCAACCCGATGCCGGGGACCATCTCTCGGGAGACCCACACCAGGGCCCCGCCGCCGGGTACGGCCCGGCTCGCAGCCCCCCGCCCCGGCGGCCGGGACCCCGGCCCCAGCCCTAGGCCGGCCGCCCCCGCCCCAGCCCCCCGGGCCCCGCACCCCCTGCGCGGCCGCCGGCAATCCCAACCGCCCGGCTCCCGGCGGCGGCCCCGGCCGCGCGGGGCGGGGCGGGACGGACCGGCGGGGCTCCCCCGCCGCAGCCCGGCGCCAGGCCCAGCCGGGCCCCGCCGCGGCGGGCGCTGCCCGCAAGGCCGCCCCGCGCACAAAGGCCGCGGCAGCCGCCCCGGGCCCGGGCCAGTGTGGCCTGGCGGGCCGGGCCGGACCGCGCTAGGGGTGGCGGACGGCGCGGCGCGCCCCGCGGCGGCCGTACCTTTGAAGAGGTAGTCGTACTCGTCGTCGCGGGTGCCCATGGCGATGGCGGCGCCGACCCTCTGGCTGCCAGGCACCGACCGCGGCCCAGATGGGGGGGGGGGCGCTCCCGCCGCCGCCTATCAGCAGCCGCCAGAGCCCGCAGGAGGCGGGCGCCTCGCCAGGCCTATCAACAGCGCCCAATCGACGGCGGGCGCGCCTCTGAGTGGCGGAGGGCACTGTCCAATCGAAGGAGGGCAGCTGGGGAGGGGCGGTGCTTGGGTGCCTGAGCCGGGACCCTGAGAGACGAGGCAGGGCCGGGGCCGGGGGTTGGGCGGGGCCTGCGGCGGGAGGGGCGGGGCTCGGCGGGGTGCGCTGCTCCGAGCGCCGCCGGCAGCGGGTGGGGGGTTGGTGCCGCCGGCGGCGGGGCTGCGGGCGCGGAGCCAGCGCGGTGCAGGCACCCTGGGGTAGAGGACGTGGGGAGGGTCCCCTAAAACCACCCCAGCGGTTCGAGGCTGCCGCGCCCCGGCGCCCGGGGTTTGCTCTGCTCCTCGGGCCGCTCTCAGGTCGGGGTATCCTGCTCCGCACAGCACGCAAGGCTTCACCTTCCTGCGCTAAGTGCCAGCTGAAAAAGCTGTTCTGGCGGAGGAAAAACCCCGCATGGTGACACAACTTGTTCTAGGAAAACATTTCCCCCTTTATTTTTTTTTTTTTTTTTTTTTCCTGGCATGGCTTGAGGCAATTTCCTGAACGAATAACAGCAAAAGGCTGTTCGGCCCCTCAGGGAGCGCCGGCGTGGGCTCCCAGCAGGCCGCCCTTTGCCTTCCTGGTGGCTCAGCGGCAGCGATTCATCCTGCGATGTGTCCTGCGAGCGCAGCCCGCGTGGCAGGGCCAGCTGCGGGGGCACACGGGGCCCAGCGTGTCCCTGGGGCTCGGTGACCTCCCTGCGTGCCGGGCCCCGCGGCCACTGGGGTCGCATTTGATTTCTGGCTGCGACAAACCCTCGCAGGGAAGGGGACGGTTCCCTCCATTCTCTCTGTGGGACGCGCAGGGAAACTCGCGCTGCTCATCAGAAGGATTTCTCGCTTTCCTGAGCTGTGTTCATCACGGCTCGGCTGCCCTACTTTCCCCAGAGGAGTCTTTAGCCAGCTAAAGGATTAGACTCATAAAATCATGGAATGGTTTGGGCTGGAAGGGACATTAAAGACACCCAGTGCCACCCCCTGCCCTGGACAGGGACACCT
This sequence comes from Rissa tridactyla, assembly GCF_028500815.1. Lineage (NCBI taxonomy): Eukaryota > Metazoa > Chordata > Aves > Charadriiformes > Laridae > Rissa > Rissa tridactyla. The sequence goes on from NC_071487.1 coordinate 5,418,661, forward strand.
CCCACCAGCCCAGGTTGCTCCAAGCCCCGGCCAACCTGGCCTTGAACCCCTCCAGGGATGGGGCAGCCACAGCTTCTCTGGGCAACCTGGGCCAGGGGCTCACCCCCCTCACAGCAAACAATTTCTGCCTCACATCTCACCCAAATCTCCCCTCTTTCAGTGTAAAACCGTTCCCCCTCGTCCCGTGGCTCCCCTCCCTGCTCCAGAGTCCCTCCCCAGCTTTCCTGGAGCCCCTTTAGGGACTGGCAGGGGCTGGAAGGTCTCCACGGAGCCTTCTCTTCTGCAGGCTGAACCCCCCCAGCTCTCTCAGCCTGTCCTCCCAGCAGAGGGGCTCCAGCCCTCCCAGCATCTCCGGGGCCTCCTCTGGCCCCGCTCCAACAGCTCCGTGTCCTTCTGCTGTCGGTGCCCCAGCGCTGGAGGCAGCACTGCAGGGGGGTCTCCCCCCGAGCGGAGCAGAGGGGCAGAATCCCCCCCTTGCCCTGCTGCCCACGCTGCTGGGGATGCAGCCCAGGCTGCGAGTGGTCTTCACGCAATTAGTGGGAGCAAGGCTGAGACAGTGGGGAGGAAAAAGATGGGTTTGGACTTACTTTTGACAGCCTTGGGGGATGCTCAGTGCGTGAGCAGGGTCGGGGCAGGGGGAGGTGGTAGTTCAAACCCCCCAGGCTGTGTGGCGCTGAGCTGCCCTCGACTTCCCCCAGACACCTGAACACCCTGGGCAGGCGGAATCGTGGTTTCTAAGGGGTACCATTTCCCAAATGTAAGAGCTAATAAATGCGTGGAAGCGCGCAAAGGGACAGCACCCAGACTCACAGCTGTCCATCCGCGGGGGCAGCCAGCTCCTGCTCCGTGAAAATAATTCTTTTTATGAACCAGGCTCTGAAAATGGGGTGACAAACAGAGCGTGCTGCAAACACATTGCAATCCCACTGATGTGCTGGGAAGCCATCTGGGCATCCATCCCCATCCTGTATCAGGCAATGGAAGCAGCTGGGAAGGAAAGCCAAAAATTCATAGAACCAGCAGCCTAGGGAAGATGCCAATTCCAATCTAGCAATGAATCGGGCCAGGTGCTGTTCTCTGACAGACAATGATTGCTGAGCAAGCGGGGAGAAAAATCTTTCTTTTCACCTTTTCTTTGCGGTTTTGCCGCTCAGCAAACCTTGCCATGCCAGAGGGAGCTTTAATAGCGAGGATCTGTGGGAAGGCGTCATCACTTTCTCCCGTTGCTGCTGTTCCCACCCCTGCAGGACCACAGCAAACAGCCCTCTTGAGTAACGACTAGAGCACGCCCAGGGATATCGAGCATCCATCCGGTGAATAGTTAAATAGCATCCCGAGGAGCAAAAGTGGAACGTGTTGGCTGCAGAATCTCCTGGGAAGGGGAATTATCCCATGCTGAGTTTCCCACACCTGATAATGCCGCACCCAGTGCGTGGCTGGGTGAGAGGAGGGAGAGGAAGGTGGCTCCTTGCTGGTCTTGCAAATGAGGCCTTCGCTACCCTCGCTTTATTCTGGTTAAAATGGGCACAGCAGAAGTAAAACATCTTATTTTCATTATCACAAGTACCTTAATTGGTTTTGAACTGAGTAATGGGTGTGTGTGGCAGGGATGTAGGGGCGGGGAACCAAAGCTATTTTTTATTAGTTTGGATGGAAATCACTTTCTTCCTTTCTTTTTCCAGTGCCTGGGAATTCTTGCCATAAGTTTTAAAGAGCAATATACGATCGGGGTGTCCTCCCGAGTGCCGTCCAGCTCCGAAATCCCCTGGGGCAGAGTTTTAACAGGCTGCAGGGAGTGGAGCTGGTGACTTAGTGTTAGCAAGGGGGGGGGTGCTGCCCCGGGGCGATGCGAAGCGGAGAAAAGCGTGAGCCGGCCCGGTGCCCCTGCGTTCCTCACCTCAGGAGTCCCCCAGGCTCATGGTATGTTTTGCATTGGAGAATCGGTGTTGTGTCACCAAAAGCGGACACGTGTCACCAGTTGCTGATGGGGCAATGTGTTTGCAGACCCTTTCTGGAGAGCCCACATGCGTCCTCGAATTGGTCACAGGCCATCGAGCCTCAGGCAGCAGAGGTCCTACGAGCCCCAAATATTTTCTTAAACTGTGCTGGGGCACACACCGTTAAGAGCAGTCAGGCCTATGCCATCTGCTTCTTGTTTTACATGATAAAAACTTGCTCCAAATGATCACCCAAGATGCTGCCGCTTGTCCTGGGTGCCTCAGCCCCCTGCAGTACCCTGGGGTGTAGCCAGAAGTTCCCATTCCCACCCTCGGAGTGGGATCTGTCCCCTGGGTGTCTGCGAGGACCCTCTGGGGAGCCACCCCAGGATACTCTGCTGGGGACCTGACCTGGTGAGGGGGCGGGTGCTCGCAAAGCCGTGCCAGACACACCCACGGGAAACTCAATCTGTGCCGGATGCTGCCGAGCTCCAGCTGAAGAGCTGAAGTTCCTGGGAGGCCCGGGAGAGTCCTGACGCCCCAGTGTGTCCGCGGGGCACCCTGAGGCGTTTGGAGCGAGCGACGGTTTTGAAAGCGTGACTCTTGCTGGCGCTGGCAAGGCGGGGGGCCGGGCCGGGGGGTGCCTGGGGAGTGTTGGTGGGTGGAGAACTCATCTCTTGTTATTAATTTGCTGGTTCTTGGCTCTGCAGCAGGTTTCAGATTCAAGCGGAGGTTTGCCTTTTGTGTTTCCTTGCGGTGCTGTGACAGCCGCACTGGTGGGGGGGGGCGCTCGGGGCGATGCCTCCGGTTCTCCCCCTCCAGCGTCCCAGTGCCGCTGCTGCAAGGGCTCAGTCCGTCTACGCGAGCTGGTGCAGCTCTGTGTGTGCACAAACACCTTCCCTCTTTGCCAAACTTCGCAGAAAAGAGCGATTTGGATTCCGCCGTTGTACAAGAACGGGCTGGGGCCCCACTGTCGGATCTCCCGGCAGTTGTTCCTGCCATTCACAAGCAGGTTGGATTTGGAGGTGGGGGGCTCCGTGCAGCCGGTTGGGGCTCTCCTTGCTTCCTGGGCCCACCAAACGCAGCTGGGTTGGGATGTGCAACATCACCTTGATCTAACGATGCTCTGGGAGAACCCCCAGAACCAACCAGCTGCGGTTCAATCCGCTTCCGCTGAGTCCCAGCTCCACGTTGAGGCACGTGCCAGCCCTGTGTCACCCGCTGGACTGCAGCCCCAGCCTGTCCCCCAGCGCTTCTGGCCCCGAAAAGCCCTGTCCCACCACGTGCAGACCTTCAGCCGCCCGGCATGTGCTGAGCTCCAACCCCATCACCGCCTTCGGCAGAGCTCCTCCAGTGCTCGGCACAAGCAGCAGCCCTTCTTGCCAGCTCCTGGGTGAGGCTTTGCTGGGAGGACTGGAAGCCCTGGATGGACCATCATGGCAGGAGCTGCTGCAGGGCCCCAGGCTGGCACAGCACAGCCGGCTGGAGGGCAGCCATGGCCTGTTTCAGGGAGCAGTGGCACGCTGTGACCTGAAGGATGCACTGGTGAGGCCCCACCTCGAGGGCTGTGTCCAGTTTTGGCCCCTCGCTACAGGAGGGATGTTGAGGGGCTGGAGCGTGTCCAGAGACGGGCACCGGAGCTGGTGCGGGGTCTGGAGCACAAGTGCTGTGAGGAGCGGCTGAGGGAGCTGGGGGTGTTCAGCCTGGAGAAGAGGAGGCTGAGGGGAGACCTTCTCGCTCTCTGCAGCTCCCTGAAAGGAGGGGGCAGCCGGGGGGGTCGGGCTCTTCTCCCAAGGAACAGGTGACGAGATGAAAGGAAATGGCCTCAAGTTGTGACAGTGGAAAGTTTAGGATGGATATTAGGAAAAATTTCTTCCCCAAAAGGGTTGTGAAGCATTGGACCAGGCTGCCCAGGGCAGTGGTGGAGTCGCCATCCCTGGAGGGATTGAAAAGCCGGGCAGACGTGGGGCTGAGGGACATGGGTCAGTGGTGGGTTTGGCGGTGTTGGGTTGGTGGTTGGACTCGATGGTCTGAAAGGGCCCTTCCAACCCAGACCACCCCGCGGTGCCGGGGTTCCGCGCTGGTGCTCCCGGCAGCGCACGGCGCCGTTCCCCTCGCTGTCGCTGGGGGGAGCTGCCCCATCCTCCATCGGCCCCCCGGGCGTCACGGCAAGCCGCGGTTCCGCGAACGTGAAGGAGCTGGAGGATTCCAGGGGGATTTCCGATGAGAACAGAGACCTAGGACTGGCTTCTTTTGCAGAGGGACTCGGAAGGGCCCCGGGGATGCGACACGCTCCAGCGTGGGACTTGTGGTCTGGGAGCGCGGGGTGGCACTGGCATTGACGGGACGTGGAGAGTCGCGCCGCAGAACACGGCGAGACAGAGGTCCAGAAGAAAGCAGCAGCCGTGGGTAGCTCCTGGGCTCAGCGAGATTTGGGGCACTGAGCCTTCCCCCGGCTGGTGCTCGGTGCTGGCTGGCGTTGGCCTCCGGGCACCTCCTGTAGAGGGTGAAGGTCAAAGGCACCAGTGGGGAGCAAACCCCAGATCCGCCAAAAAAAAAAACCAAACCAACCCCGGCAATGATTAAATACAGCGTAGCTCCTTCACCAGTTTCTATTTGATGCGTAAAAACCACCCCAGCATCCAGACTAAAACATGGCCCTTCAGTATCCGACAGTGCACCCAGGGACTAAACAAGCTTTGAATTAAGCAAATGAAACATTAAAAATGTATTTCTGAATGCAAGAGGGAGCAGAGAGATAGCACAAAGCGCGTATAATGGGCTGTTTGTGCAATTGAGCTTGGGGCTGTAATTAACCCCAGGTTTTTCCCCAGGGAAGGAGGACAGACGCAGGAGCTGGGGCCACGTTTAGGTATATCAGGTATTTATACAGCTGCTCTAGCCCACTGCCACATTTATTCTTGTTTCTTCCTTCTGCAGCGAGCAATTTTTGTTCCCCTTCCTCAACCAGCTAAAGAAGCACTTGCTGTTTTCTTCAGCTCCAGTATCAGGCCACGGCTCACACTGGACTTCACCCCCATCATCTTCAAGGCTCCCGCTCCATCCCCAGCTCATTTCATTCCCATATACGTAATCATTCCCTGGAAGTCACAATAAACACTTTGGGAGATGACTATGCTGCTGCTTGCTAGGGCTTGTCCTGATCAGCTCCAATTTTAACCTGTCCGGATAATTCAGACCTCAGGCTCTGCTCTTGGTCAAGGAGCTGGCACAGGGTTTTCCAGCCAGCTCCAAGGAATATCTCCCTGGTGCAAAGGTCTACCATCAGGGAATAAGAAAAGCCGGCTCATCATCACTTGGAAACTTGCTGCCCAGAGGGGAAAAGACATGTAGAAGTTCATAAACTTCAAATAGACTAAAAACTCCTTCTGGGGGTTAGAGCAGGGATTTATCTCGGAGCTCCATAAGGCGACAGCTGAAAACCAAGGCCAGGCAGAAGCACAGTGCTCAGCTCGAACAAGTGGCATTTCCAAACCCAGAGTCCTCACGTAGCTCCCACAGCTTCTACTGGTAAACCATGGGGCAAATCATCCAGGCAGGACAGTTACAGGCTTGTTTTTATTAAAAGACATCTTCAGAAAAAGATATTTTAGTACAAAAAAAAAGTTTAAAATACACAAACTACAGTTGCCCCACCCCCCCCACCCCCCTCCCAGCATCAACATTTATAAATTACACCACATTGTTATTAACACTGCATTTAAATATGGAAACAAATTAAAACAGGAAATTCATCGACGAGATCTAACAATCCTACAAATGGCTATTTACAGTATTTAGCAGCTAGGAGCTCTAGCGCGGGTAGTCAATATGACTTCAATAGGGCGGGATGCTTGGGACGCCCCAAGACGGCAGCTCGGCCCCTAAACACTTTTTTGGGGACCTGTTTTGCCCACCTCTCCCCCAGACACCCAGGCCAGAGGCAATGCTGTACATCAGCACCGACCTACGCACCCGAACGAGGTGGGGCAGCTCTTGCCGAGAAACCCTTGCTGCCCCTTGGCCATGTAGAGCAAGGTTTGGGGCACGCGCGCAGGATGGTGCTGTTCACTCTGCAAAGTACGTGGAGTCTTCTGGGAGAAGGCAGCCCCCCCGGGAGATCTACAGCTGGCAGCAGGGCTGTCCTAGTGCTCGTCCTGACCATCCCCAGCAGCACCGGTCGGCTTCGGGCAGAGCTTAAGATTCAGCCTTCCAAAATCTGGCCCTCGTGCAAGGGGCTGCAGGATCCCACCCATCACCTCCTGGAGTTGGAAGCAGTTTCCCCAGCTCCCGGCAAATTCCAGCACAGCCAGAAAGACAGGGCCTCAAAGCCATGGGGGCCGGGGAAGCCAAGTGAGCCTGAAGTCCCCTTCTGCAAAGGGTGTCCTTCAGCCTTCCCCCCAAAACTCCTATTCTCAGCAGGCTGAAGTCACAAGAGCGGGGTCTGCACAGATGGAGCTGCCTAAGGCTCACCGCTCCACAGCACCGGGGGGAAGGAGGGTCTGGGAGCTTCCACAGGAGGGTACATAAGACATCAGTTGGGACCAACAGTGAGACACAGGATACAGCAAGGCTCCGTACCCAACATTTGGGTCCAGGGTAGTGAAACACCTCACATGCTCCCCTTCCCCCCAGCCCCAGCTCATCAAAACCGGCACAGAAGTGTTCAGACAGGACAGAAAGCACCAAACAACTTGAACTTGCCACGGCAGCACGTGGCAGGTTGGAAGAGCTTTGTGCATGCTCTGGAGGTGGGTCTCCCTGCTGGTGGCTTCTCTTCTGGTTTGGGAGCTCCCACCCAGGGGCTTCAGCAACACGGAGCTGTTTTACTTCTAGTGAGGAGCTGCATCATGCCACTAAAGGGCTGCTAACCAAGAGAAATGCTCCTTGTGGGGACTTCCTGGGGAGGGTGGGTTTGTTTTCTGTAAACACCAAGTGATGGAGCTCAGGTCTGTGCTCCGCAGAGAAGGTCAAGTCTCAAGTGGCAGCTTTAGGGCTCTGCTTCCAGTGCTGCGGGTTGGATCTTCATGGTGGTTGACTTCAGCGGGTAATACCTGCCTTTCCATGTCTTCCAGAAGATGCCCTGCTTGCGCTCGTGCCTCTGGCGAGGGATGGAGCGGAAGTACCTCCCGTTGAGGTTGGCATGGCCACAGGTGCTGAACCACCAGCCACCTACCAAGGCAATGCAGAGGCAGGTTTAACCAACAGCACTTCCAGACCGAAAACAAACCTAGGTTCAAGGCAGCTCCTTCCCCCATTTTCCCCACTTTGCCAGGGCTTCGAGACCTTGCAAGACCACCTCATACACACTTGAGGAGTCCCATGCACTGGGAAACCTTTGCACAAATCCTATACGACTTCAGGATGCATCTGCAAATCCCTGATGCTCTTTCTTCCATGCAAAACCCCCTCAAACCCTTCAGCAGCCCCATCTCAAGCCTGGGGACTGGCCTCTGCCTCACTTGAAAGGTTTCCAGGCAAGGTGGGAGCCAGCAAAGCTCTTACGAAGACAGATGCTTGGGCCAAGACCTGAATCATGAACCCCTCCCGGTTTCAGCTTCCCTCCCAGTTCCCTGCATGGCTCCTCCCAAGGATGAGGCTTTCCAGGGAAGGAGGGGACAAACTGGGCTCAACACTAAAGGGCTCTAGTCCCGCAGGGTCACCGTCCCACTCATGGCCGCCACCAGACAGCTGAAAGGAAAGCACATGCCACTGGGAAGGAAGAGCTCCTACTGACCTGAGAGATGCTTGGCACAGTTTGTGTCAGCTTTGAGGTCATGGTCACGATCCCGAGTGGAGAAGGGCAGCTGCCTGAAGTCCCCGATGGCATTTTCCAGCTCTCCAGACAGAGGTCCCAGCAGGTTAAGCGTGTAGGCTGTGCTCTCACCACCAAGGCTGAAGACAAACTGAACTACCTGGGAATTTCCCTCCCAGTCTTCCAGCTCAATCAAGAGATCGTATCTTCCCTCTTGGACAAGGTGATGTACCTTCTCCAGACCCAGCCAGAAGTCACCTGAAACGAAACACATGGCATTGGCCACGGGGACACGAACATGCTGTGCAAAGCAGAAACATAGACAGGCTCCAGAAACAAAAAGGGACAACCCAGGACACTGCAGCATTTGAATCACCATCTGGCATGTGCGGGACAAGTCAGGAAGACCAAGGACTCTTGATCTGCAAGCGGTGTGTCCCCCCCCTCCACAGCTCAACACTGTGCTCCGGCACAGAGACACCTCCAGGGGCCAGCAAGGGAAAATAATGTGCTAAGATAACACTTATCCCATGATAAGAAGATAGACACCTACCATGAAGGTCTCCAAAGCCATTCTTGTAGGCGTCCCAAAGCTGGTCAAAGTCCACAGAGCCATCTGTGCGCCTCTGGATCACTGTCCAGCCACCTTCTGCAGGCAGGGAAACCACAGTCATTCGGGGTTACCGCTTGCAAAACTACCGTGCAAAGTGCTGCAGGACATGTCCACCACTTTACCTGAAGTCATGTCACAGTAGACTTTGAAGGGCTGAGACCCTGCGGGCTGCACCTGGAAAATGCCGCTGCTTTGCTGCCCGGCCAGGAAGAGCTGGTGGCAATCCTCCGGGAGCTCTGCAGGGGAAGGAAACAGCGATTGAGAAGGTGGCTCCGAATCCCACTTCCTCAGCAGGTTGCTCCTACCATGGCCCCGGCACTTGCAGCCCTGGCCACGAGCCCGGCCAGCTGTGCACAGCAGTGGCTGCAGCCCCGGACACGCGCTGGAGGCGACAACCCCTGACTCATGTCTTTAAACACTGCGAGCCCATATCTTCCCATTTATCCAAATGCAGCTCCTTGGGCTTCCGTCCAAGGCAGAAGCCAGGCATCAGGCCAGGCTGGGGTGACCTAGGCTGGAGAGCACGGCTCCCCGGCCAGGAGAGACACGAGGAGCTTCCCAGCTCCCTCCGCACCAGGCAGGAACGGCCCATTTGGGGTGGGGGACAAGGCAGGGACAGGCACCCCCATCCCACCCCACGGCTCAAGCAGCCTCAAAGGGCCTCAAGGGCAGAAAGAAACCCCAGGTCCTGGTGTCAGGAAGGCACCTGAGCATCCAGCGCACGACCTCTCACTCTCAGTGACTGTGGTGGCCCTGGCCAGACATTTTGCTGGGCAACCTGCCACCAGCAGGCAAGTGGCCAGGCTGGGGTCACCCTTTGGCCCGAGACACACTGACCATGGCAGGGAAGGGGTGGGTGGACCGCAGGGAGCCTCAGCTCATTGCGTGAATGGATTGCTTGGGGTGAGGCCATCCCCACGCCGGCCGGGCTCCCACCTCTCCTTCCGCCCCTGCGGGGACTTTGCCCGGCGCTGCCAGCAAAGCACCGTTTCAACAGCGCTGATAAAAGTCCATCCAGGAACCACCACCTGCAGCACCCGGGGAGAGACGGGGCTGGGGGGGCGGGGAGGAAACCTGTTACAAAACCCAAGTCAAAAGGCCGCAGAAGATGTGCGGGGACGTCGCCCTGGGCTGTCGATGCAGTCAAAGGGGCTCTTTGTCAGCCAAGGACAGGTGCCCCCGTCACCCCCAGACAAAGGGGGTCTGTTCTCCCCACGGGAGGGTGAGATGGATTTTGGTGGCTCACAGCTGCTGCCGGCACAACCCCAAGACAGACGGGTGAAGAAACCTAAAGACAAGCCCCGGGCTGTGCTGGGGTGATGGCCATCCCCCCCCCCCAGCCCCCCTCTGGGGTCCCCCTTGTCCCCAGGGTCAGGACTGGCATCGTGATCTGGGGCAGCAGCAGGAGAGGGGCCTCCCCCACAGCCCCGGGGTTTCACGTGGGGCAGGAGGGGGGATAATGGGGGCTTTGAGCTGCTGAGGGCAAGAGCAGCCCCCATGGGGCATCGTCCCATCCTCGTCAGGTGGCCGGGGAGCCCCGATGTGGTGTCGGGGTGAAGAGCAGAGCCACGACTGGAGGAAAGGTCAGCACAGGGGGACAGCAATGCCACACCTGCCACCACCTTTCACTCATCCCCCCCTCCCCTTTCCCCTGGCCCCCCAGTGAACCTTCCCCTCCTTGGCACAGGCAGCCCCTCTCCCACCACCAGCACGGTGGACCCGCGCAGCCACCAGCGCCCCCTGCACCCCCCGGGGCTGGGGTCAGCATGGGACTGGTGCCACCAGCGCACCCATGGGACAAGCCTTCCCCCGAGCCCGTGCACACGTGGATCTGAGGCGAGTGTTTTGCACGAAGGATCGAAACCACAGAAAGCCACCGGGCAGGCGGGGAAGGCCACGGGCACCCCCGATACCCCTGCTCTCCAGGCGAACACAGCCAGGGAACCCAAACAAGGCTTGGGGGGGGGGGGGGGTAAGGAAAATGCGGGACCTGACCCCACAGCAACACTGGTGCAGCAGCAGGGGCTGCTGGGCTCACACAGCTCCTCCCCTCCTCTCCCACCGTGTCTCCCAGCATCGGCAGGACCGTGCCCGGGTGGACGCTCGGTGGCCCCAGCTTGCAGAAGTCAACCCTGTCCCTGTCTGGTTCTTTTCCTGGGCCCCGGCCGCACTCGGATCTCTTCTGTTTTCCTGGTGCAACAGGGACTTTCAAGCAGCTGAATGAGATGCAGCTGCTCAAACAGCCTCAGCTCAATCTTTTTGTTTGAGGAACACCCTCGTTAGTTCCAGTTCATGTTGCACATCCGTATGGCACCAGCAGAACAACAAGACCTCCTGGCTGCTCTGGATGTTTTTCTTTCCCTCCCCCTTTATTTAGCCAAACAAGACAGGAGGATCAACAAGGCTGGCTGGAGCTGCCCCAGGCATGGCACTGTATTTACCCAACAGGATCTCCAGGCCTGACGGGAGGTCACCAACCCGGGATAAACACCCTTTCTTGCAGATGGCAGGGCATGCCTGGAGCTGCTTCCATCGCCTCCCTCCCTCTCCCCACCCCAACCCAATTATTTTGGAGTCCCAGCGCCACGGGGAGAGCAAGCAGGGCTCTACCTTTCCCCTACTGGGCCAGTTGCCAGGGAGCACAGGCTCTGCCTAAAGACGTGATCCTCTTTCTGCAAGCGATTAAACCTTTCACTCTCCAGGCTGCTTCAAGCCTTCAACTTTCACATGCTTGGCCCTGTGCCATCCCCGGCCTGAAAAAAAAACCAAACTTGTGTTCGCTGGATGCAAATAAAAGGGTCTTTCTGAAAGGGCTGCTGGTGGAGTTCATCGCTGTTCCCGGGGGGCCCGTGCTGGCACCGCGGCTCTGCCTGACAATAGGCAGGGAGCCGCCGGCACAAGCCTGCCCCGGCACAGGCCTTCCCGGCGCTCGCCTGCTCTGAAAGCGGCCACAAGCCTCCGCAGGCAGAGGGCACGGGGCTGGCCCGCCAGCTATTGTGTGCCTTAAGGTTTGCCAGAAGACTCACTCGACTTGCTAATGAGGGGAAGCCAATTTGTTTTCTGTCAGCGATACCAACATCGGGGATTAGGGAAGAGAAGGAAGGGGGAGCTCGCAGCCCAGCCCGGTGGGAGGGAGTCGGGATGCCCAGGGTCTCCCCGGTGGGGAGAGTGCGGCACGAGAAGGCGCTGAGCTCTCACACCATCCCTGGGGGCCCTCGCTGCCTCCCCCGGCGCTTCACAGGGGCTGCTGCACAGGCAGCGTGGAGCCGACAGCACAGCCTACATCTGCCACCAGCCAGCGGCAAAGACCCAAACCCGCCTCCCTGCACCCCGCTTTCAGCACAACCTGGGAGCGGAACGAGGAGGGGGATGGACCAGATGATCTTCAGGGGTCCCTCCAACCCAAATGATTCCAGGGTTCTATGACACACTACTGGGGGCAGGTCACAAAGCACAGCTGGGAAAAAATAGGGGGGAAATGAGGTTTTGAGACAGTTTTCTGGCTCGCTAGTACTGCTCTGACAGAGGGAGACATCACATAGCCCTCCTGCAGGCTGGTCAGCCCACCGAGCCCCAAGAGGAGTTTGGGGTCACACGTCCCATCTCCCTCCTTCTCCACATCAATTCTGCCGCTCTTTGTTCTGCCCACCCAGCGTTCAGGCCCACCGGTGACAGCTCCAGGCTCCACATACAAATTACCATGTGTTTTCCCATAGCTATCCCTGCCTTAAGCCCTGCGCAGGATTTCCCCACGCATCCTCGCCCTGCCTGATTTCTGTTTGGCTCACACTGGACATCCCCGGACAGCTGCGCAGACACAGCCAGCACCGTGATTTAGCTGACATAACACGAGAGCAGCTGCTCCCAGGCAGCGAACCCTGCGGGGACACCAGTTCCTGTCCAGGAGGGAGGCTGCAGGACACAGCGCAGTTGGGGACACCCGCGCCGCTGCCCTTCGCTCTGCAGGAGCTCCTCCAGCCCCCGTGCCGGCGGAGAGGATGCTCCAGGCAGAGCCAGGAGCTCCAGATGCAGCATCCCCTCACCTGCTCTGGTGCACATTTCCCAGGGCTGCGAGCGTACCGTGCCTTCGCTGCAGCTCAGCGCCTTCCACTAAGGCTAGTGTGAGCTGAGACACTTTGTCTTTCACATATGAGCCCTAAACATGAGCCAAAGGAGACGGACGCACAAGGATCTAACTCTCCTCTCCCGGTCCAGGGCTCCCTAACACCCCCCGGCTCCGCCAGCAGGCGGAACGAGCAGCAGACTCTGCCCGGTAAAGTGAGAGCAGGTGAACAAGAGTTAACTCCAAGGAGCAGAGATCCTCCTTTCCTGCCTGCATTCACCCCCCCAACCTGCCAATCCTCTTTGACAAATACCTGCTAGCGGCATTTCTCCCCTCCCCACTGCATTCTTAATATCAGGCAGAAAAATTCCTCTTAAATCCTTGAATTCCTGCTGGACTAATGCTGATCCAGAAGGCTAGGATCCTACCCGCGCTCCAGATCCCCCTGGTCTGGCCAAATTCCCAAGCTCTGGTTTTTGCGAGCAAATATCACATCCTGACTCAGGAGAACTGAACCTTTTGTTTGCAGACGGTTGCAAGTGCGGCAGGTTTGCTCTGGCGCAGAGGAGCGGGGCAGCGCGGGCAGATACTCACTCTGTGTCGGCACGGGCTCCACACTGGCGTTCTGGCTCTGGTTGGTGAGGCTGAGGCTCTTCTTCGGGTTTATCTTCCATTTCGGAGACTGCGTTTTGTTGTCCTTCAGGTGTAAGGGGATCAGCAGGTTGACCTAAAAACACAGCACAAGTCAGAAAGGGTTTTATCTCAGCTCACTTTCAACACTGGTACTCACGGGAGCTGATCAGCCAAGGCACCAGCTGCTCCCCCGTGACCAGAGCTGGGGCTGAACTTGCCCAGAAAGCTCAAGAAACAGGAGGTACCCAAGGCTGGCAAAGCTAGAAATGACTGGGGCTTTCCACACCCGTGCTAACGAGTTTATTCTGCAGATAAACTCAAAGGAAGAGCACGGAGAGGCTCTGTTTGCCACGCTCCGATTCCTCTGTGCAAATACCCGGGAAGCTCACAGTTTGCTACCTCACACCAACGCCACGGCGCAAGGACCAGGGCCACCACCTTCCTAGGGTCCCCGAAGCCAAGAAGCGGCAGCACAGACAGATCTGTCACCAGAGCGCTGCGCCAGCTGGGCTGCCAGGGTGGTCCGTGACACGGTCCCCCAGCCGATGGGCAGGGCAGGAGCTCACCTTGCTCTGCAGGCTTTTAATCTGCAGATTCTGCTTGTCCAGCTTGTACTGCTGTTGCTTGATCTTCTGCAAGAGCTCCTCGATTCGCGAGTTCTGTGCGTCCATCAGTGACTGGGGGGGGGAAGAGCCAGGTGAACCCCACAGCTCTGGGGAGATCTGGCTGTGCAGCATGTACCGCGCAGAGCCAGGCGGGCCAGTCCCCCCTTCGGCAGGTCCCCACAGGTGCCCCCGGGATCAACAGCTCTGCCCGCGACTCCCCTGAGACCGATCCCCACCCGCTGCCCCCCCGTACCCCGGGAGGGGCGGGTCCCGACGGCTGCTCCCCTCCCGCCACCCCAGGAGAGTCGGGTCCCCCATCGCTCTTCCCACTCGGGAAGGCAAGGACCTCTCCCCGCTTCACCCCCATACCCCGGGCGGATTCGGTTCCCCCACCCATCCCTCGGGTCGCTCCCGGTGCCCGGGTCTCCCCCTCCTCTCCGGGTCGCTCCCGGTGCCCCCGCACAGGTCGGGTCCGCCCCCTACACTCCCCCCCCGGTGGTTCGGGTCCCCCCGGGGCTGCTCCCCGCGGTCGCTGCCGGTACCGGCCGCCGGTGCGGCGGGCGCTGCTCACCTGCAGCGCTCCCAGGTCCTTGGCGCTCTGGTTCCCGGCCGGCCGCGCCTGCAGCGCCTGCCGGACACGGCCCTCCAGCTGCTCCAGCCGCCCTTGGATCTCGGCTTTGTCGGCCGCCACCTCTTCCAGGCGCTGCCGCAGGGCCTCGGAGAGGTTGAGGAGCTGCCGGCCGCGGCCCTCCAGCTCCCGCACGCTGGCCCGCAGCCGCTCGCCCCGCTCCTGCGCCTCCCGCGCCTGCCGCAGCAGCCGCCCCATGGAGCTGTTGTGGGCGCTCAGCCGGCTGCCCAGCTCCCGCATCTGCCCCTTGGTGCGGTCCACATGCTCCTTCAGGCCGTGGCCGAGCTGCAGCAGCCCGTGGGCGATCACGTTCACCTCGTCCCAGGAGGCGAACTGCGCCCGCCGCTCTTTGCCGGCCGCCGCCCGCCGCTCGGCCCCTGGCCGCCCCGCTGCGGGTGCGGGTCCCGGTGCGGGTCCCAGGGCCGCGGCGGCGGCGGCGCACAGCAGCAGCAGCGTTGCCCCGACCAGCTGCATGGCTACCCGGCCGCCCGGCAGTGCTCGCCCCGCCGCCGCGCCCCCGCTTTTATCGCCGCCCGCGCACCGCGGCGGGGAGGGTCCCGGCCCCGGCCCCTCCCCGCCCGCCCGCCCGGCCCCGCCGCTTTGTTCGCCCTCCCCCGCCGGCCCCGGGCTCCGGCCGCCCCGCACCCGCCGCCCGCGGCAGCCCCCGCTCCGAGCCCAGCCCGGCCTCCCTCCGCCCGGGGCGGCCTCGGTCCCTCGCTGCTGAGCCGAGTCCGCGCCCGTCCTCGCACCCCGTCCCTATCCCTGTCCCCATCACCATCCCCATCCCCATTCCCACCCCCACTCCCATCCTTGTCCCCATTCCCACCCCCGTCCCCATCCCTGTCCCCATTCCCACCCCCGTCCCCATCCCCATCCCTGTCCCCATTCCCACTCCCGTCCCCATCCCCATTCCCACCCCCATCCCCATCCCTGTCCCCATTCCCACCCCCATTCCCACCCCCATTCCCATCCCCAGCCCCATTCCCATCCCCATTCCCATCCCCGTCCCATCCCCGCTGACCACACTGCCCCTCACCCTGCCCTGGGGAGCCCCATTCCCACTAAGCCCTGCCACTTGGTCACCCCCGTGGAGCCCCCACCCACGGGTGCTGCCCCACCACGTGCCTGCACCCGTGTCCTCATCCCAGGCCGTGCCCCGCTGGAGCTGCTGGCCTTGGGGTGGCTGTGTGCCGCAGGCACAGGGCGCCTGGGTGTAATGGGTGCCGGGGCCCTGGAGTGGGTGCCCGCTGTGGGTGCAGGGCTCTGCTGGGTGGCCCTGGCCCAGGCACAGTGCGCTCTGCAGGCACAGGGCTCCTGGGTGATGCCCCGCAGGATGCTGCCAGCCTTGGGGAGGGTGCGCACTTTGCGTCAGCTCCTCTGTGTGCCTGGGGGCTGCAGGACGTTCACTCCTTCAAATGTTCCGTTCACTCCTCTAAACGCTGCTGGCCTCCGAGAGTGCCTTCCTCCTTTAAGGCTTCGATCATCTCCCTGTGAAAAATGTGCCTCTTATTTCCTTTGCAAGTGTCTTTGACTCCGCTTACAAGCTCTTCCCTCTTGTCCTGCCTTTTTCCACGAGCTTGAAGAGATTTTCAGTCTCTGTTTTTTCTCCCTGTTAAAGGAATTCACACGCTGCGATGGAGCCACCCTTGGCTCTTTCGGTTAAGAGCAGATGAAGCCCCTCCGCTCCCTCCCCGCTGGACGTTTCCTCCGGCCGCCCCAGGGCTCGGGGGGGCAATGTGCATCTACAAAGCACATCCTAGAGCAGGGGGCTAAATCCCTGCTTCCCACCGCTTGCCGGGCCCTGCCCGCAGGTCTGGCTCACGGGGAGCCCCCGGGGGACCAGGGCTGCACTGGGGGCTCATGCCGAGCTCACCCACACTCAGCCCCACATAAACCCACTGAAGTTCTGCCTCCACCCCACCGCTGCCACTGCCAGCCCTGCAGCTCGGGGCACAGCCCATCCATCCCAGGGGTCAAGCCTTTTCACCTTGTCCGAAAACGCTTGGCAGCGGGATTTACCATCCCAGGAGTCCCCGTGTCACCTGAGAGCGGTGGCACGGGAGCTTCCCGAGGGCAGTGGCCATTGGGAGCTGCCTTTCCAGCTCTCCCCTGAGGATTTCTGCAAGACTCTGCCACTCGATATTTAACTGCGGTTTTGCAGAGCTGATTTTTAAGCCCAGCCTCTCCCGTGGCACCCAGCCGTGCAAAGCGACGCTGCGCACCCAGTACTTCCACCAGCCAAACTTATTTTACTGTCCCCGAGTAGGCAACTAATATTAAGGGGTTCCCATCTTTTTCCTTTGCGTGGATAAATTCCCTGTTGTCGGGAGCAAAGCACCTCTTTGGCGCAAGTGTGTTTATGTACAAAGGTGTAGGAAGCTCCTGCAGGAATAAATTCCAGCTGCCGGTTCCTCGTTAGGGCCGTCTCCAAGTGCTTCCCAGGCCGCTGCTGGTGGAAAGGGTGCGGGAGAGGCCTCGGGGCGAGCAGCCAGCAGCGGCGGCACAGGGAGGACTCACGGAAGTAGGAGCTGAGGAAGAAGGAATTTGGGAAATTTCAGCAGGCACAGAGTCTGGAGAGCCCCCAGCCCCTCCGCCGGTGGGTGCGTTCTCATTTATTTCGTTGTCAGAAGGAATTTTTCAAATGAGGAAAAAGGAAAAGAAGGAAAAAAAAACCAACAAACCAACCACAGATAGGAAACGCCGCAGGGGAAAAATGAACAGCACGAAATGCAAATTGTGGTCGTTGCTTTGTCCAAGCCTTTGAGATTTGAGGGGCCCCTCTGCACTCACCCTGCTGGGGGGGGAGGGGGTGGCAATGGGGAGGGGTCACCCCCCCGGCAGGGCGAGAGCGTCAGGGGGGCCGGGGGTCCCTGCGTGGCACCTTGGGGCGTGCCTGGCTGGCCTGCGCCCCCCGCCCCCCCAGGGGACAGATCTGTCACCGCACCCACCGTCACCCCTGAGCGCTGGAGGGGCGGCCACAGCTCTGCCAAAAATTCCCAGGTGGGGTCGTCCCCACCAAAAACATGAAAATCCTTCTTTTCGTCTTGTTCCCGCTGGTTTTTGGCATCCCAGGAGAGAGAGAGCTGGCAGGAGCGGCGCCCGCGGAGCCCGAGGTTGGAGCACCCAGCATCGTGAGCCGTCCAAACTGGGAAACACCAACCCCCCGAGTCACTGGGACAAACAGGGAGGCACAGTTTCATGTGTTGACTGTCGCTCGGGGTTAACGACGTCAGGCGAAATGAATCCTGTGTGCGGCTCCGCTCCCTGCCCTGCTGTTACCCAACGCTGGAGCTTGTCCTGGGAAATGACGGGGTTATGCCGGGTGCCGAGGCAAACGTGTCCCCACTGGTTATTTTCTGCATTTGCAGTGTTTGTGCTGGGGCAGGAGAGGTGTAATGTAAGAAGCCGAGGCCTGTTGAGAAGCCACATGATTTATGCATTTTCCTTTGGCTGTGTTTTCCTACTGGGACATCTCCAATTTGCCCTGAGAAATATGAATTTTTAACGTACACAAATGAAAAGTCCCCTGAGGCCCTGGGCTACCCCAGGCTGTGGGTGACCACGGGTCAATGGGCAGAGCTGGTTGCACTCGAATTTAAATAGAGCTTAAAATGGGCTGGCCAGCAGGGACTGATCTCTCCGGGCATTTCTCCGTGCCAAGGGGGAGCCCTGGTCTGTCCGTCGTGGAAAAGGGTTGTGGCCAAAATCCCTGTGGGGTCCCGACCGCCTGGCTCAGTTGGGGCTGGGGAAGGGCCGAGGTTTGTTCCCAGGGGGATGAAGGACCTTCTGCCCCACACAGCAGAGGGCACCCCCAGGAGGGACCCTACAAGGACCCTGCCGCCTTTGGGACCCCGGAGCAGCGCCGGGAGCAGCAGGGCACGGTGGCCCTCGGGGCTGCCCCGGGTGTCTCTGTCTGCCTCGGGATCCCCCCAGCTGGGATCATCCCCTGTCTGGGGTCATGCCCTGGTGAGGGAACGGCAGACTCCAGAGGAAGTCTTTTTTTCGTGGGGGTCTCTCTGCAGGAACGGCGTTCGCTCCCATCCCCATCTCTATCCTTATCCCCATCCCCACACCCATTCCCATCGCCAACCCCATCCCCATCCCCTCTTCCATGCAATTCCTCCAGCCCAGCCGGTCGGGAAAGGCAGTATGCCTGGCACGCACCGCAAGCAGCTCCTTCCCCACGTGCTTGGTGGGCACATCTTCGTCTCCATCTCCATCCCCATCCCCTTCCCCGTCCTCGTCCCCATCCCGCCGTCCCGCACAGGGCAGGCTGCAAGCGGGGACACTGCAATGGGTGTCTTTGTTCTCTGCCTTTCTCCATCCCACTCCTTCCCACGCTGACCCGGCGGGTCACTGTGCGAAAGTTCAGCCTGGTCTGAACTCACATAAATTCCTGCAGCTGCTCAGCCCCGGGCTCACGTCACCGGGCGGGGTGGGAGAGATGCCGATTTACAGGAAGGTTGCTCACAGCTTTGCTTTATTGTTGGAAATGGCAAACGTAAGGGAGACTCCAACGAGAGGGGAATAGGGCATATGTGAATTATGCCGTCACCGCTTCGGGAATAAATTTAGGTTTTCCAGAGGAACGGTTATTCTGATTCAGCAGAGGTCGGGAGACATCCAGCAGGGATTTCCTACTGGCCCCTGGCTGAGCGCGGCAGCACGTCTCACCCAGACAGGCACTGGCAGCATTCCCGGCTGGAGTGGGCAACCCATCCGCCTTGGTCTCTGCTCAGACCTGGCCTGAAGTTTGTGTGTGTCTGAAGTTCTGGGGTGTGAAAGAGTTCTGCCTGCTAAAACCCCACGTGCTGGCATCACTTACTGCCGCTCTCCCCAAGCACAGGCTGTTCTGGACCAGAAACCCCGTCGCTCCCGGCTCCGGAGAGGGGCTGTGCGGCTCCTGGCCTCGGCGCCTGGCAGTGGGGGACCAGCCTGCCCGGACCCCTGCGGTGGCCAGGTTGGTTGTACCCTGGCCCTCACCGCCCCGAGGGCACTGGTGACAGCGGGCAGCAAGGGCTGCCTGAGCACCAGCCTCGTCCTTCGGGGGGTGTTGGGGACACCCCCTCATCCCACCCCCTCATCCATCCCACCCCCTCATCCCCGCCAGCGAGTTCGCAAAAGCTTCTGCTCTTGATGTTGCTTCTTCTTGAACAGAGAGGAATTTCCATGCAAGGGTGAGTCAGAAACATGGAAAATTGGTTGCAGCCGTCGTCCAGCAGCTGCATCGGGAGCTCAGCCATGTCGCCCGGGCTCCATTCCCGGCCTCTATCCTCCAGCTTTCCCTGCTGGCACGGGGCAGCCCCGGGCAAACCGCTGGCAGCCCCAGCGAGGGGAGAAGATGTTGGTACCCAGGGGAGAAGATGTTGGTACCCAGGCTGCAATGTCCCCTATGGGCTCCGGAGGACGGAGTGAGGGTCGTAGCCACCCTGGGGTTCCTCTGATCTGGGGAGCATCCCAGAAAACGTCGGCCCGGAGCAGGGAAGCCCATTTCCATGCTTGAAAAACTGACATAAAAGGCCCGCGACACTCTCAGTCCGAGCGGCCTCCTTATTTTCCTGGCGGGCCTGGATGAAGGTTATGCAAGTTTTCGCTACCCTTTATTCTTCCTGCCACACCGGGGCTCCTCGGGGAGCGCGGGGGTTACTGTGCGGAAGGTCACACATGCCAGAAGGCAGGAAACTGGAGGGCTTGGGTTAACGTGGGAGGCTTGGCAGCCGGAGAAATCCGACCCTTATTTTTACAGTCATCTCTCGATTTAAACAACAGGAGTTTTGAATTAGGGGCTCTCGCTGGCTGAGCTCGCAGCGCGTCGGCACAGGGAGCTCCAGCTCCCCGGGGGATGAGGCTGCCCCTTGGCTCGCTCCGTTTGCTCCCGAGCACCAACGCCAGGGCTGTGCTCTGCTTTCCCAATGAGACAACCGTAGCTTCCTTTTTATTAGCCACCTTTGCCTAGTGACAGAGACAGTGGCTTTGGAAGGACGCGGGGGTGACAGGGGCTTTCCCCAGATGTTTTCTGAACGTCCTTCCTTTCATTTCCCGCACCGTTTCTGGAAGGAGATGCCCACGGCCTCTGGAAGGAGAGAGCCGGGGTGAGTGCCTCTGAGGTCCCTTTGTCACTCCTGGCCACCCATCCCCTCCTCTGCCACGGGGACCGGAGGCGGTTCTGGCACTGCTCAACACTTCTCGGTCAGCATCCAGTGGCGGCCGTGACCCCCCCATCCTGCTGGCACAAACCCTGCGCGCTGGATCTCCTGATGCAGCACAAATGGCTTTTTTTTTTTTTGGCTGTGCCATGTGATAAACCTCAGGGTCGGTCACTTCTGCTGCCCAGGAAGGTTTTTAGCCACTCCAGGATGTGCGGGATGGGTGCCCTCGGGACGTGCGCCCCCCCGTCCGACACCTTGCAGGGTTCCCGCTAGGTAAGCGCTGCTCGGCCTCCCGAGCTCCGCCACACGCCGCATCCATCTCTCGCTGTGCTCAGGAGCTGGTTTCCCACCATCCCCTTCTCCCCTGGCGCGGGGCAGGTCCCCATCCCATCAGGACGCTCCCGCAGCGAGGCGCAGCGTCGGCCACTGGCAGCCGGGCCGGCAGCACTCGGAGCCAGGCCCGGGGCGATGCTGCCACCAAGTTCGTCCCTGCTGTACCCACGGCCGCCACGTCTGTCGAGGGCTCCGCTGGGTCTCTGTCCCTGCATCCCCACGGGGCCACGGCTGCTTTTCCTCCCGGGAAGGGACCTGCTGGCTCCAGACAACCCACGGGAAAGGGCTGCAGAGCTTTAGATGGGGGAATGTCGGGGGAGACGCTCCTCATCCGGACTGTAGAATTCCATAAGGAAAAAGAAGTCATTTATTTTTTACTGTAGATGAAAATAATCTAATCCCTTAACCAGAATGTATATTTGTTGCTTGATGCCATTGTTTAATACTTCTGTCTATTTGTAGTTCTTCTAACTCTTGACGGCACTGAAATTGCAATGATAACTTTGGTTCCAACAACTTGTAGTACTTCACCGATGTTATTGATTATTATCTTGGTTTGCAATTCTAACACACGGTTCCATCTGAAAATATTCATAGAATGATGGAGGGAACAAAAACTCGGTTCCATCTGAATATGTTCACAGAATGATGGAAGGAACAAAACCTCACATTGAATTGTTAACTTCTAGCGCTGAATCTCTGCCTCACAAATCCCGGAGAAGCCCACGGGCTTTTGGGCGCAGTCCTCAAAAGCCAGCTGGGAATCAAACCTCTCCCCAGCGCCTTCCTCCTTGGTTCACAACTCGGGTGACGTGACGCTCGGGCTCCCCGTCCGGCTCCGGTGGCCAAAGCACAGCCTCAATAGCCCAGGCGGTGACGTTTCTCAGCCCGCCCGGCCAGCTGCATCCAAACCGCGTACCCAGGTGCGTAACAGAGTGTCCGGGAAGAATGGCCTCGGGATGCGTCTGGGAAGTCGGGATATTTCCTGCTGCTCCAGAAGGTCCCGTTGAGAAGGTAAGGGGAAGGGACGGCAAAGGCTCTGCGGGGTGGGGGCCAAAAAGAAGTGACGAAAATAAGGCTTTCTCTGTCGTGAACATTTTCCAATAAGGTATATAAATGTGTCTTAGCTGAGATTCTTCCGGATTTCCATGCTTAGACTCTGAATTTTCCCAGATTTTCACGTCCCACCCCACGGGACGTGCAGGCAGTAGGCGATGAAGAAAAGAAACGGATGAAAACGCACCAAAGCGCCGAAAGCTCCGGTAGCCCTTTTCCCAGTTGCTTCACTGGTGAAATGGGAGCTCGGTGGGCTGGGGGGGCGGGGGTGGGGGGGCGCTCCAGATCCCCGGGGGAGCCAAGGGGGTCGGAGGTGGGAGCTGGCCCCATTTCCAGCCACTTTTCCCTGCTGTGGCAGCGACCTCGGCTGCTTCCTGAGCTGTGACGGGAGCGTTTCGCTGCCCGCAGGGTGGATGTGAGCTCTCCCGCGCTCACAGCGGCCCCGTCCCTGCTGCGGGGGCTCGGCGTCCCCGGGGGCGAGCTGCCCGGCACACAGCACCCACCGGTACCTGGCCTGGGGCGCCCCCGCACCCAGCTTTGTCTCCCATTCTCTTGCAAAGCCCGGAGAAGGAGCACGTGGGCACGAAGGGGTTCTGCACGGGCAGGGCTGGGGTGGGCCAAGCTCTGTTTCGTCAGAATTTCTTAGAAAAACAAACGCTGTGGGGCTTTTACCTGGCGTAGACGGGGGTTTCGATCCGTGGGACTTTGCTCCCCAGACGGTAACAAAGCTGGGGTGGGTC
This sequence comes from Rissa tridactyla, assembly GCF_028500815.1. Taxonomy (NCBI): domain Eukaryota; kingdom Metazoa; phylum Chordata; class Aves; order Charadriiformes; family Laridae; genus Rissa; species Rissa tridactyla. The sequence continues at coordinate 5,441,173 of NC_071487.1, forward strand.
CAAGGCTGCCGGGGTGCTCGCTTGGGACCACCTCACCCCCCCGGCGCTGCGTACAGGACGTGGAGCTGCCCTGGGTTGGGCACCTGGGGGATCCTCCCACCGCAAGGAAAACCAGGCACCTAGAGGAAAACAATCCCGATGCCAAGAACCCACCTACGTGGCTCAGGGGTGCCTGGAAATTCCTTCCCCATTGCCAAGTGCAGAGAAAAAGTAAATCCTGAGCACGGTCCAAGAAAATCCCCCCCCAACCCAAAGAAATGAATCCAAAATGGGCAGTTTCCCGTCAAAAAAAGAGGCTGAGGGTGCCATGTTCATGTGGCTAGTGGTGACCCCCCCGAGACCACGGAGCTCCTCCATTTCAGCCAAAACTAGGGTTTGCGTTGGGAAGTGTCGCTTTAAAAGGGCAGCTTTGGGCTTTGCTTCTCCCAAGTGGCCATTTCTAAAACCAGCCAAATCGATACCCTCTGCCAGGCGATATTGGGAGAGACCGTCCGGGGAGGGCAAGGACAGGGCGGTGGGGGGGTCCCAGCCTTGCAGAGCACCCTTGGGCAAGGACAGAGCTGGCGATGGCCCTGAGCGAGTCCCCAGACTCCAGGTGACCTTCCCTGCGTTACATATTTGGGAGGGTTTTTGTTTGATGCTGCAAGAAGGAATGGCAGGTGGCACAGACGGTCAGGGCAGGGAAAACCTCACCAGTACCCTTTCCTGGGGAGCTCTGCTCTCATCGGGATTGCCTTTGGACCGACAAGTGAAAACCCACCGGCAGTTTCTGGTGCACGTTCCTGCTCCCGGTGCGCGGCTCCCGGGGGACACCCCGTCACCAGCCTCACCTGGGACTCTGCAGAAAACGGGAATATCATCAGGAACGCAGTCTTGCAGCAGGGCCGAAGGCTTGCGTGGGACTCGGGGATGCCTCAAGCACCGCTGTGCTAAGGGAGAGGGTTTGCCCTTGTGTCAGGGCAGCTCACGGGTTGTGCCAGGCAGCTGCTGCTCCACCACCACCACCAGGCTTGGCCCTCCCGGAGGTTTCCTCCACCTCCGTGACCATCCCGGGAAGTCCCCGGCCGCATCTGGGTGCATCCTGAGGCTGTTCACAGCCCCCGGTGACACACGGGCAGCCCCGCAGGGCCGGGACCTGCTGGCACTGACTTGCTGCTTTGCAGACGATGCCGAGTCTCACTGAGGAGCCGATGGCTACTCCCTGCGCTTTACGGGGAAGACCATCACCGCAGCCTCAGGGCTTTGGCAAAACCTGGCCGTGCTCCTGCCTTGCAGGCGCTGCTCGTCTGCACAACCCCTAAGCGACCGCATCCTGTACATGTTTGCAGCCCCCGCTTGGGGCGCGTTGGATGATTTGGGGGAGGTCAGTGGGAAAACCTGGCCGTAGGGACCCTGTTCTCCCGGCTCCTGCCCCCAGGTGGTTTCTTCCTCTCTCCCAAATCCCTCTAAGAGCCTAAGCTGGTGCAGGGACAGAGCCGTCCTTTACCCTTGGACTTCAGAACGTGGTGCAAAAATAGCTGTCAAAAAGGGGAGAGGTGACCTTTGTCATTTGAATAACTGTTTGCTTTGTCAGCGCAAGCGCGGCGTGTTTGGGGATTTTGTGGAAGGTTCCAGGGGCTCTGAGCCAGGACCAAACTATTTCTACTCTCTCCAGTGGCAGCCGTGAACCACACCGGGAATGCAGCCTCCTAATCCCTGCTCAGGGAGGCATTTGGGAGAGGAGAGCGTGAGTGGAGACTCTCGCCTTCCCTGTGTGTCTCCACGCCAGAAACGTTCCGCTGCTCAGTTGCCTGAGCAACTGCAGGGGAGGCTGCAAGGATGGGATGGGATGGGATGGGATGGGATGGGGTGGGAAGGAGTATGCTGCAGGGATGGAAAAGGGGAGGCTGGAAGGATGGGATGCAATGGGATGAGATGGGAAGGGAAGGGATAGGGTGGGAAGGGAAAGGCTATGCTGCAGGGTTGGGAAAGGGGAGGCTGAAGGGATGGGATAGGATGGGATGGGATTGGGATGGGGTGGGAAGGGAAGCAGTATGTTGTAGGGATGGAAAAGGGGAGGCTGGAAGGATGGGATGCGATGGATGGGATGGGATGGGATGGGATGGGAAGGGAAGGGCTATGCTGCAGGGTTGGGAAAGGGGAGGCTGCAGGGATGGGATGGGATGGGATGGGATGGGATGGGATGGGGTGGGAAGGGAAGCAGTATGCTGCAGGGATGGGAAAGGGGAGGCTGCACGGATGGGATGAGATGGGATGGGGTGGGAAGGGATATGCTGCAGGGATGGGAAAGAGGAGGCTGCAGGGATGGGATGGGATGGGATGGGATGGGATGGGATGGGAAAAGAAAGGGGTATGCTGCAGGGTTGGGAAAGGGGAGGCTGCAGGGATGGGGTGGGAAGGAATGGGATGGGATGGGATGGGATGGGATGGGATGGCATGAGATGAGATGAGATGAGATGAGATGAGATGAGATGAGATGAGATGAGATGAGATGAGATAGGGGAGGCTGCAGGGTGGAAAGGGATGGGATGGGAAGAGGGAGGCTGCAGGCACGGGATGGGAAAGAGAAGGCTGCAGGGGTGGGAAAGGACTCAGGAATGCCACGAGCTGCTTGGGATTTAGCTGCAAATCCTCACATCACACTGGCCTTTTGAAAAAGCAAAAGCTGGAAAATGGGCCCCCTGCCTTCAGGGGCTGGAGCAAGGTGCTCAATCCCTTCTGCCACAGGAGAGACAAACGGGGCTCCTGGGGACGTCGAGAGCCTGGCCGGGGGCCCAGGGAGCAGGGGACAACATGGCCGGCTGCAGCGGGACACCCCAGGCTGTGGCGGGGACACCGATCCCGACAGGCACAGTGCCGGGACGGGCCGGAGCGCTGCCCGCGGGTAACCGAGCCCCCGCCTGCCACCGCCTTGGCAAACCCAGCCCCGGGAATGAAAGTAGAAGCAATTAAAAATTAAGCTTGGCTCAGGCTCAGATCAAACTTTCTACTAATTTTAGCTGCTGGTTGCTTTGGAGATGGCAGGCACCGGAGTTCAACTGGTGACGCAACACGGAGAGGGGCTTTCTGCCGGCACAGGGCTCTGCGGGACAGGAATAGACACGGGGGTGGCCGGTGGCTGGAGCGGAACGAGCGCGGGTTGGAACGAAAGAACACGCTTAGAGCAGAAAGCAATGGGCAGGTCCTGAAGCACTTAGCACCCCGTTTGAAAATTGTCAGCTTTGTTTTCCGCTTCTCAATTAGTTCTTTGCTCAATTAATTCTTTTCGTCTTCCTGAGAAGAGAAAAAAAAAAAAAAAAAGAGCTTTGGGCGCCAAGGAGAGAAACGAGACACAGCTTAAACCTTCCAGCAAAGACCCCCCAAGACCCACCGACTAAGGAGGGACATCTGGAGCCCCCGCAGAGCCCCCAGGACACAAGGCAGGGGCTGGGGGCTGGTGTGAGGGACGGGTTCGCTGGCCCGGGTGTCACCGGCGGCACCCAGAGAGCTTCCGCCGCCTCTTTGGCCACAGCAGACGCTGACCGACGGGCGGCACGGCTCGGCGCAGAGCAAACAGCCCTGCGGTCGGGAGCAAGGACGGCAGCGGGCAGCGATGCTGAGCCATCGCACCGCCCACCCCTCGCCTCCCCCGGGAGGGCAAGCCAGTGGCAACGGGCCCCTCGGCAGCACCCACGGGTGCCGGCCGGCCGCAGCCCCAAAGAAATCTCCCCCCGAAACTCATTTCCCAGCTGAGGGGTGTTTGCGTCCCAGGACGGGACCAGGCGATGCCACAGAGGCTCTGCCACCATCCTGCGAACTGGCCCCGACTGATCTGAGGGCAACCCGGTCCCCTCTGGCAGACGCAGGGAGACCCTGTCCTGGAACCAGGCCACGGCCACGGCCCCGGCAGGGCGGGTGTGCGAGCCAGCGAGCCACCATGCCATCTGTCACCCAAGGGATATCACAGCTGAAAAGAAATGAAGCCCCCAGCCGCCCATGGCAGCAGAAAAGTGGGAAATTTCAGGCTTTGCAAAGGCCACGAAGGTTTCACTGTCCTCTCTGATCTCACGTGGAAGGGGCTTGGAGAAGGCAAGATGCCACCGTGATGGGCAGCCATCTAAAAGCCATCGGGCTCGGGGCAGACAGCCTGGCTGGGACACAGCCCTTCGCCTTCGGCTGCCTGCGGTGGAGACGGGTGCAAGCAGCCGTCGTGCTCAGCGGGTGTCTGAGCTGACATTCCTGGGGCCAAATGTCTACGTGGGGCTGAGCCGAGTGGCGTCCTTGCCTGCGGTGCCTGCACCAACCAGGTCGCCCTGACTTGCAGCGAGTGCCTCGGGTCTCAGACACGCGAGGCTCCAGCACTCCAGACGGCTGCTGGGGAGGCGAATGCCACCCCTCATTTACATTACCCTGACAACATCCCCCACAACTGACCAAACGAATCATGCAGGGGCTGGGAGAGCTCCCTAATTAACACAGTTATTATTAGCCACGTCAGGACAGGTTTGCAAAAGGCGAGTTCGGAGTCCCTGTGACTGACGGCAGGGTGGTGAGTGGGACAGTGGGACCACCCCACACAAGGGTCACTCAGGGTGTGTGGATGTGTGACCACATCCAGACTCCTGCATCTGGACTGTGGGAGCAGGGACATCCCTGGGTACCAGATGGGTTGGACGGGCCAGACAGGCACCGGTGTTGGCATGGGAGCCGTTGCACGGGGATGCGCGGCGCCACGTTGCCCCCATTCTTCACCCGTGAGCCAAGAAGCCACCCAGGCAAATCCCAAGGGAACTGGGGCCTTTGTTATTCGGGCTAAGACTCCTGGTGATCCCAACATCTGGATGTTCAGGGGGAGAAGGGCGAGAGGGTCCTGCTGCGTGGAGGAAAGCGTTGCCGGCCATCCTGCAGCGCTGCCCCTTCCCCAGCCCCCAGGTTGCTCCGGCTCCTGCTCCGGCTCCTCCGGAGCTTTGCCGTATGTAGGGCATCCCCGGGGCGCCTGCGGCAGCTTGTGCAGCGCCAGAGCTCCCGCCGCTTCTGCTCCCCATTGAGCGCTTGGAGAGGCGCCTAATTCATCCTTTCAGAGTGGAGATAAGATGGATTAAAGCCTGCTGAACGCTTGCCAAAAGAATTGCCATTAGGCCCCGGAGAGCTTAATCTCCACCAGACTAAAAGCAGACAGGCTGCGCCACAGCTAGTCCTGTCTGCCGGGGGATAAACACCCAGTGCAGGATTTTGGGGAAACCTTTGAGGGCTACAAAACACATCCCAAAGCGTACGTGCCGCCCAGAGCACTCAAGGCTGGGTGCTGAGCCCCGTGCTCCCCCCGGCACCCGGGGGTGACGTAGCTGAACGTGATGCAAAGGGCTGCGCTGGCCGCTGGAGATTCAGACACCTCCATGCCTTGATTCTCCCATTCCATGAGCTCGTCTCCGAGGCTCCTCCATCCCGTCAGTGTTATCTCCTGCAGATTAGCTCTCCGAAGCTGTCCTTGCCCGCATGCTTCTCAGCTGACTCACATTTGTTATTTCCTGACCGTATCTCTGATTTCCTTTGCTGTCCTCATACTACCCCTCCCCAAGGTCCAGCTCCTCTCCAGGTATCCCTGACCCCACTGCTGCCCGGGGACCGCTCGTTCCCCAACCTCCGGGCTGATTTCGGAGGATGGTGATGTCCCTTCCCATGGAGCACTGAGGGGGGACAGAGCTCCTTCTCCCCGCCGGTGGTGATGGACAACCCCAACTTCACCCCAGACACTGCCTGTGGACGCCCCCATGGCCACATGTGGTGCCAGAGTCCGTGCGGTGCCCAGCGTCACTGCCGGCCTGGGGAAGGCAGCACCGGGCCAGTGACTCGTCCTTGCCCGGAAAGAGGTGGCAAGACTGGCCTGAGGTTTTGGACGTCTTGGACACGCCAGGTCAGGCAAACCGGCGTTTGCATTTCGGTGAAATCTTGGTGGTGGGCAGCGGGCTGGGTGCTGGGTGCTGGCCGGCAGGGGGGAACCGGCCCCACTGGCTTCACGCCACAGACTCCACCTCTCGGGATCCGGGAGAGAGGGAACGGTCCCCGTTAACCTCATCCCCTTGGAGACCTCCGTCTGTCCGGCCATCCCATGAAGGAAATTTTTGACTTCATTTTTCTGCCAGACCCTGGGAAAAAGCAGGGCACTGGCAGCATCCTGGGGCAGCCCAGGAGGGATGGGGCTCATCGGACGATGCTGGAAGATGCTGACATCCCTGATGCCATTTCCTCTGGGCTCTTGTGGCTGGGAGGGGTCTCACCAGCATCCCTGTGCCCCCAGTACTGTGTGGCTGAGTCAAGCTGTATTCATGAACAGCCAATAAAACCTCCAGCCCCCAGCCCCGAGCCCTTCCCTCCAGTGTCTCAGGGTGTTCCTCACCCCCAGTTTCTTTCCTGCAGGCAACGAACCCTCCATCTTCATCGCTGTCTCGCCGCAGCCCTCCCGCCGCCGTCCTCTCCCCCTCCTTGCCCTTGCGTCCTGCCAAGCCGGCGGCTCCCTCTGGCCAGGGGAGCGGAGGGAGGCCGGGCACCGCTCTCCCCTCTCCACCGGCGTGATGCAACCCGGGGTCCCTCGGCGGTGACACGTTGTCCCAGCCAAGCAAACAGAGCTCGGGGCCTCGTGTTGCGTTGCGACAGCCTGCATGGCCCTGGCACTCACAGCCACCGACAGCCCGTGCCCGTGTCCGGCACCGGCCAGGGCTCCGGCAGCGGCAGTTCCTCTGGTGCAAGAGCCATCCCGGCATCTCCTGGGGGACGCTTTCTGGCAGGGCTGGGACCGACCGCCCAGATGGCTGAGGGAGGGATGAGCTCTCCCAGTTAGCCCACCTCAGCCCAGGATGCAAGGGACCCGCGTCCCAAACTGTCCCCGTCCCCACTGATGTGGCAGGAGCCCCGTGCCAAGCCCAGCCAGGGTCCTGTGGTGTCTCTGCATCCTTGCCCGGCTCCGTGCCTGCTTTGGCCTGTCCTCTCGTCTGACCCCCACGGCAGAGCAGGGCTGTCGGGGACACGGTGGGGCATTAGCTGATCTCCCGGGGGCATTTCGGTGCTGCCCCCGCGCTCCCCGGGGACACAGCAGACAAGGGAGAAGTGGCTGAGGCTGAAGTGAAGCCACTGGGGCCCGTGCGGCACCAGGCGCTGGGACTCTCCTGGCCACCACCGCCGAGCCAAGCTGGAGACGGCAGCAGCATGGCGGGGGGGCGATGCCAGGGCACGGGAGGAGGTAGCGAGCAGCCACGGGCAGATGTAGGTGAGAGTTAAGCCGTGCTGGGGAAGCTGAGCCTTCCCCACGCTCTCTTGATGTAATATTTGCAGGAGCAGTATGTTCCAGCAGCTCCGTAAACACGGGGAAGGAATAAACTCGCCTGTATCTGCCTGTGGGGCCTTGGGACCATCTAAATTAGGAAAGGAAGAAGAAAAAAAAAAAACAACCCGAAAGTGTTTGTTTTCTAGCTGAGCTGAAAACAGAGCAGAAGCCGGGAGGGGGAAGTTCAGCCCAGACAGGGGCAGGTGGGAGACAAGGCACCTCGCCTGGCCCCAGTGCCACCTCCCACCCGCTGGGGACCTTCTCCCTGCCCTAGAGCCAGCCTATGCCTGGGGACGCGCAGCCAGGGAAGTGTCCCTGGTCACAGCGGGTGACAGCGGGTCTGGCATCACCCTCCTCCCAAGGGCGGCAAAGGATGCTTAACCGGGCTGGAGGGCTCCAGCGCGGAAATGATGGGGTTGTCTGGATGCCAACCCCTCGCCTGAACCCCTACCCTGCCTTTTTGGGCAATCCGCCTGGAGCCGTGTCTCCTCTCCTGGACCCCTCGCAGCCCCTCACCATCCCGGTCCTTCAGGAGTCCCAATCCCGGCTGTAAGTCACTGATCTGGCTCAGTGCTGTCCCTCGCACAGGCACAAGCAGGTCCCCAACCCTCTGAACCTCTGCCCAGCTCCTGGCATCTCCTGGGCGTAGACTTAGCATCAGCTCACCCAAAATTAACTATTCTGGGTCTTTTTCCTTGCAGAAGAGGCTGGTATTGCAGAACCTGAGGTTCTCACCCAGGGATGATTATGAAAAGAAATTTTCATCCAGATTTACCCAACCCCCCAGCAAGCTGTCACCCCTCTTCTCACCCCTTCTGCCCCAAACCTGGGAAGTTTTATGATACCATCACCACCCATCGCCAACCTATTGCTACGCATCACCAACCCCTTGCCACCAGTTGCCAGCCATCCCCAACCCATCTGCCAACCCATCACTACCCATCACTAACTCATCACCACCATCACTACCCATCACTAACTCATCACAACCATCGTCACCCATCACCAAACATCGCCACCCATCACCACCATCGTCACCCATCACCAAACATCGCCACCCATCGCCACCCATCGCCAACCATCACCACCCATCACCACCCATCGCCACCCATCACCACCCATCACCAACCATCGCCACCCATCACCAACCATCGCCACCATCACCAACCATCACCACCCATCACCAACCATCACCACCACCACCACCCATCACCACCATCTACCACCCATCACCAACCATCACCACCATCACCACCATCGCCACCCATCACCAACCATCACCAAACATCGCCACCCATCACCACCATCACCAACCATCACCACCGTCACCACCCATCACCAACCATCACCAACCATCACCAACCATCACCACCCATCACCACCATCACCAACCATCACCTCCCATCACTAACTCATCACCACCCACCAGCCCATCACTAACCCATGACCACCCATTGCCGACCAATGCCACCCACGCTCCCTGGGGACCAGACCCAGCTCCTGGCAGTGATGGCAAGCTGTGGACGGATCCTGTGGAGTGCTGTGTGGGTGGCCATGGGGACAGTGCCTGTTGTCGAGGGTGAAGCACTGGTTGAAGCGTGCAGTGGGGGAGCCCTGCCAGCCCTTGGGGCATTTTGGGCTCCCAGATCAGAGCTCGTGTTATGAAAATCATAAATTATTAACTGCAGCTGGGAAATGAAAGGCTGCGTGCTGCTGCCTGCGCAGACTCGCCGTTCATCTCCGGGCTCTGCCCGCTTAAAGCAGGTTTCTCATTTATATTTCATGAACGCGTCCCTCAGAAGCAAAGCTTTAAGCAAAAAGAAGAAATAACTCACGCTCCGCGCACAGAGCCCACGCGGATGGCACGTGGCACCAAGCGTCCTTCTGCGTCCCAGCCAGAACCCCGCGCTGCTGCACAAGAAAACCCTGCCCAGATGCTGGATCCTGCCTTCTCCTAAAATTTACAACAATCCTTTAGGGCTTGTCCTAAACTTTGGAGGTGGGTGCGCCAACAGGTGGGTTGACACCAGCCAGCTCTGTCGAGGCAGATGCTGGAAGCCTGGCACGCAGAAGGCTGCCCCCCGGGGAGGCTGGCTCAGCCTGGAAAGCTCATCTGGTCCTGAGCTCCTGCCACTGGCCTGTCAGAACAAATCCACATCACACCTTGTTAAAAATTTGGGGCTCAGCCCAGGCACCCACCCCTGACACGGTGCAGCGGGGGTGGGAGGCACCCACACAACACCCTGTGGTGGAGGGACATCCCTGCAAAGACCCATCCTGAAGAAACACCTCCTTCCTGGCTCAGTGGTTTGGGCACCTGCCAGGTCCTGGGCTGGCCTGGGACCTTTTCCTCCCCACTGCGAGGTGGTTTGGGGTCTCAGGGTGATGCTCTGGGTACCCGCGTAGGACAAGTTGTGTTTGTGCCCCACGCAGCTGCGAGCAGAGCATCCCCCCTTCGGCACCCCGGGATCGGCCGCCTCCCGCAGGCAGTTGTCAGCTCGGGTTCAGATCTCCTATCGGCTGCTTTGGGGAGGCTGTCTGCTTGTTTATTCTTGCCCGAACCCTTTAATTAACCTGAATTAAAACAACATTCAAACTGACAGTGGCTGGCTCCCTCCGCGCTCCCTCGCGGCAAGGATGTTTGTTAGGATTACTGCCTGTGCAAGGAAATTACAGCACGACTTCTGCGCTGCCAAGGTCCAGGGACGCTCTGCCAGCTGGAGCCGCGGCACCGGGACGGGGCTGGGATGGCAGCAAAGAGCCCGTTCCCTTGCAGCTGGCTGGAAACGGGGGCAGATGCAGAAACCCCTTGAGCCTCTGGGATCATGGGGCCGTGCCACTGGGGTTGAGTCCCCATAGAGCCTAGCGATGGGGACAAACTCCCGTTGAGGATTCGTGGGATTCGTGTGGGACTCACTAAAAAGCTCCTCCCCCGGAGGAGACAGAGCCCTGGGATGGGTGGCCAGAGTCATGGGCTATCTCCGTCCTTGCCTGGATCTTCCAAACCTGGTTGCACAAGGCTGTAGCCATCCTGACCTGATGAGCAGGGCCATCCCGTGGCCATCGGGCTTGCGGGGTTGTGACAAGCCCTTCCCTCTCTCCCCGCCTGCCATCCCCTGCCCAAGACACGGCTTTTCCTAGAGGGGAGTGGAAATGCACAGAAATCCTGATGACACGAAGGGAGACGATGAGCATGGCAGGATCAAGGACGATGGCTTTGAGCTTTTTGCCCCTATTAGTGACCAAACAGTGCAGGGCACTGCGTCGTGCAAAGGTCACGCAGCTCCATCCTCCTCCGGCCCTGCAACCCCCCCCCAGCCCGGGGCCAGCCTTAGAGGGGTGTCAGTGTGAGTCCCCGTGCCCCGTATCAGGGGTTTCCATGAGAGGTGGAAGGAGTAAAACGCAAAGCACAGCCTGAACCCGGCCCCATCTGCCCAGGGTTTGTCCCAGCCGTTGCTCAGCCTGCAGCCGGGTGCTCCCTGTCCTGTGTCCGGGACACACCACCACACGGACGAAACGCTGCTGCTGAAGCTTTCAAGGGGAAAACGCCAGGGAAAGCCCAGCCAGAGCCAGATTTTAAAACTAATTTATACCTCAACTTTTTCACTGGCTTTAGCACAACCTGTGATGCTTGTCAACGACCCTCAGTGTGGCTGGATATATCCAGTTATAGTTGCATGGAGGGAAATCCCACTTTTCGAGACATTTCCGTAGCCCTTTTCCAATGCCTTGGGTGTACGATAGAGTTTCTGTGCTGCGTGTTCTCACTCGGTCAACGAATAATCAATTTAACTGCCACATGCACTGCTCATGGAGAAAGAAACTGCTTCTTGTTAAAGGTGTGAAAGTCAGTCATGTGTAAAATGAGCTTAGCCCTTTGCTAAGTCAGATGGGAATTGCTTCCAAAGCAACGCAACCCGCTTGGATTCCCCAGAGCTCGGCCATTTTCCGCACCAGCTACTGCTTTGCAGGAGAGGAAAATATTTTCCCAAAATACGGGAAGAGGTGCCAGGGACTTGCTAAGGACCGGGTGAGGGAGGGTGAGAGAGCGGTCACCGGGATGAGCTCCCAAGCAGCGTCCCCGAGCTTTTAAACACTTGGCCAGCTTGGGAGGAAATGCCCCAATGTTTGGGTGAAACGAGGGTGGCCGTCCCCAAACGTCACCCGTGGGTGCCCCGTGGCGATGGCCTGGGGCCGTGGGTGACCCCGGCCAGCCCCACTCCTGGGCTGCCGGTCCAGCATGCTGCAGCTTGTGTTTCTTTTTGTTTTGAAGAAAAATGAACTTCTGGGGTGGGATTTGCCACCACTCCAGGGATTTGGACATTAATTTCTAATGGGGATTAAGAATTCAAATCCCTTAAGCAGCTTTCGCATCCCCATCCTTCACTCCCCTCACTGCGGAGACCCCCAGCCGGCCCCGCTCCAGCGGGGACATTGTCGGGGCTCTGGGCGTGGTGGCATCGTCACCACATCTCCCAGGACCCGCTTGTCCTGGGGGTGATGGAGAGATCGTCATCGCATCTCCCAGGACCCGCTTGTCCTGGGGGTGATGGAGAGATCGTCGTCGCATCTCCCAGGACCCTCTTGTCCTTGGGGTGCCGGAGAGGTCGCCATCGCATCTCCCAGGACCCACTTGTCCTGGGGGTGACGGAGAGGTCGTCATCGCATCTCCCAGGATCCGCTTGTCCTGGGGGTGATGGAGAGATCGTCATCGCATCTCCCAGGACCCACTTGTCCTGGGGGTGATGGAGAGATCGTCATCGCATCTCCCAGGACCCGCTTGTCCTGGGGGCGATGGAGAGATCGTCATCGCATCTCCCAGGACCCGCTTGTCCTGGGGGTGACGGAGAGGTCGTCATCGCATCTCCCAGAACCTGCTTGTCCTGGGGGTGACGGAGAGGTCGTCATCGCATCTCCCAGAACCTGCTTGTCCTGGGGGCGATGGAGATACGGCTCTGCCCACCCCTGGGGTGAGAGGCCAAAAGCAGCCTGGCCAGAGGGTCCATCCTGCTCCAAGCGCAGAGCATTTGCTGGGGCTGTGGCCAGAGCAGGATGAAGGGCTTTTACAAGACCATCCAAGATCAACACGGGCTTTGGTAAAAGCCCTGACACCCCCTGAAACACCTCGGGTTCAGACATACCGCTGGAGTCACCCATCCCTAAACTGCCTCTGCCCCTCTCCGGTGTAAGAGGCCCTTCAGAAATGGATGTTTAAGGCTGTTTCACCCAGCACCAGACAATCCTGCCGGGGTGGAGGAGCAAGTACAATGCCTCTGCTGCAAGAAGCTCCTATAAATAGGCTGACACCATTTCCTTGCTTAATTTCCAGGCACTTGTCGGCCATTTTCCCACTATGTTTTGGGTTCTGCATGTTGCTTTACTTCCGACTTCATCCTGGGCGCACATCTCAGTCTCAGGGTTTAATGGGAGCGGAGCTTGCTGGAAGGCAAGGGGCAGCTTCAAGAGCCCAACCTCGAGAGCAATAAACCCAAGAAGAAAGGCTGGCTTCCCAGTTTGAGAGGAGGCGAAGACTTTGGGTGTGCTGTTTCCACGGGATGCTTTGCAGCTACCTGGGATGCCACGGCAGGCAGCGGAAATCTGGCAGGGGGCAGCTGGTGTGGCTTCTTATCTGTCAGGACGCTCAGCCCTGGGGCTTGTCTCGGCAGGGGGCTGGGGGCGACCGTGGCTCCAAGGCAAGGGGAGCTGGGTCCTGGGGCATCCCCACCTGGAGTGCTGTGCCCAGCTCTGGAGTCCCCAGCGCAGGAAAGACACGGAGCTGTTGGAGCAGGGCCAGAGGAGGCCCCGGAGATGCTGGGAGGGCTGGAGCCCCTCTGCTGGGAGGACAGGCTGAGAGAGCTGGGGGGGTTCAGCCTGGAGAAGAGAAGGCTCCGGGGAGACCTTCCAGCCCCTGCCAGTCCCTAAAGGGGCTCCAGGAAAGCTGGGGAGGGACTCTGGAGCAGGGAGGGGAGCCACGGGACGAGTTTTACACTGGAAGAGGGGAGATTGAGATGAGATATTAGGAAGAAATTGGTGTGAGGGGGGTGAGCCCCTGGCCCAGGTTGCCCAGAGAAGCTGTGGCTGCCCCATCCCTGGAGGGGTTCAAGGCCAGGTTGGCTGGGGCTTGGAGCAACCTGGGCTGGTGGGAGGTGTCCCTGCCCAGGGCAGGGGGTGCCACTGGGTGGGCTTTAAGGTCCCTTCCAACCCAAACTATTCTGCGATTCTGTGATCCCTTCTTCCTCTGCACCATGGATGCATGTGGACCCCCTCCAGGGTCCTGCCCGCCAGGTCTCTCTCTCCCCAGCCACGAGATTCGGAGGAGAAAGGTGTGAATCTGAGGCTGCGCCCTGGTAATGTGGCAGGTTGAGCCTGTTGGGGGTGTGGGGGGGTATGTGGTGCCCCTCCCCTGGTGTGACAACACTCCTTGTGCCATCAGCATCAGCCCCTCAGCCCCCGCAGCGAGGGCAGAGAGGAGGAGGATGGCCTCAGCTTGTGCAAACCCAGGGGCTCCTGTCCCCGAGGGCTCTGGGACATGGGGAGAGGCAGGGGTAGACCCCAGCCCGCTGCCAGCTGCGCCATGACCTCACCACCCAGTTACGGTGGCAGGAGGGTGTGCAAGAGCCCAGGAACCTCGTTAGCCGGCCACCCCATCACTAACCATCTCCATGGTGATGGAGCTCGGAAAGCCGTCTTACAGAGGGGCTCCTGTGCTGAGCAGCCCCCGCAGCCAGGCTCGGGCACGCCGGGGCCACGAGGCCGAAGGCTGCGCTCCTTGGGGTGCAGCGCAGGGGCTCCCCCCGGGCCCAGCAGAGCTCCCCGTCACGCTGCGGGCAGCCACGGGGCTCGGGGAAAACCAGGATGTCTTCATGCCACAGCCCATCACTAATCCCGCTGCCCACTCCCCTCCTCCTCCTCCTCGTGCTCCCGGACCCAGCAGAGATCTCCCTTTAGCCCAGAGTTTGCCGCTGGTCCCTGAAAGACCCCCGGCAGCTCGGTACCGCTCACGCGTCCTTGCATCGTCCTGGGCCAGGCGGTCCCAGTCCTCCCAGCTGCCCCCACACCTTACGGCAGGGGGGCACATCTCACCGCTCCCCGCAGCGTGAAGTTCCCGCTGCCTTGAGCCCCCCCACAGCCACCCAGGAAGCAGAGCCGGGCTTGGGCAGGGAGAGGAAAACGGGCCGCACACGGCGCCGTCCGGCTGCTTTTTTGCTGTGTCTGCGTCCCCCACGGCCGCCAACAGCCCGTCTGCAGGCTCTGCCCTACCTCTCCTGCGGAAACTCCATGGGATTTTGTAACCGTAGCAGCAACTAAATGATTTGACAGGTCTTTCGCATGATGGGGGGCGGCCAGTGACCGAGCAAGATGATGATGGGCTGGTGCAGAGCAGAGCCCAGCGAGTGGCGAGCGAGCACGCACCCACCGGGGTGGGGGGGATTTTCTGTGCCAGTGGCCGTGGTGAGGGATGCCAAGACTTCACATTAACACCCCAATAAATGTCTGCAGGCACCTCAACCGGGCAAAAACCCTCCTCTGCCCACCGGGAAAAAAAGGCAGCGGCGTACTTGGCTTTCCTCTGAAAAAAAGCAGCTCCAGACAAGCACACGTTTCAAAAGCGTTACCCAAAGGCATGCGTGGAGCATTTAGGGCCCAAGACAGCACAGTTAAAGCCACGCACAAGGCACCGGAGCTTTGGAGAACAGCTATTACTCACTCGCTTCACATCGAGCACGCGCGTAAATGCACTGCGAGACTGGGACCGGCTGCGGCGCGCTTGGAGCAGCGTGTGCTGAGCCCCGGCGACGCGTGCTGGAGACGATCAGCAGAGAGACCAGAGGCAACCGCAGACGGCCGTTCGCTGGCACAGCATCCCACGGCGATGCTGGGAATGGAAATCCCTCAGGAACTGAAGCCTGGGCTCACCAATGAGTTAGCAGCCAAAAAAGGCCAGGCGCATTAGGGGTTTTTTTTATGTAAAAAAAGTTCCAGATGTTCACGCTCTACTTCGTGCTGTGCCGTGCCATGCAAGGCCTCCCCAGCACGGGGAATACACGGAAAGAAGAAATACAAGCGAGATCAGCTCTGCGTGGTTTGCACAAGCTCCTACCCCTGTTTCTGAGCAAGGAAAGCAGCAAATTCAGGGGAGTTTTGTCAACACTGCCCGGAGAAGTTCTCAGCTTGGTTGGAGGCAGTGAAAAGCAGCAGCAGAACTGTACGCAGCTGGAGAGTTTGCAACAGGCTGTGCTCAAAGAGGCAGCCTTGAGCTTCCCGATATCCTCCAGGGAGCAACCCCACCTCCCACCCATGGCAGGAGTCAGCATCATTCACCCCTCCTTCCCACTGCTGTCTGCTGGTGAATCGCTCCTGGTTCCTTAGGTGACGCTTCCAGAAGTCCTGGGCTGAGGACTGGCGCTTCTGCAGCATTTCCCCACTGCTACGGAGGCCTCACATCAGAAAACTCAGGGTGGGGCCAGTTCCTTCGGTCTTGGGAGAGACCCTTCCCTCGGGGTGTCAGGAAGGGGGGGGTCACAGTGGGGCAGGTCCCCTCTTCCCACTTGGGGTGGGATGAGCAGCTCACACCGGGACACCAGTGATGCACCGGAGGTGGACAATGCACCCAGTTCTTGGCAATATGGTAACGGAAAGTCCAAGGTGGACCCAGTTAAAAGGAAGTGGGATCTCCCGAGAAACAGTCCTGGCTCCCACAGAATCACAGAACGCTTTGGGTTGGAAGGGACCTTAAAGCCCACCCAGTGGCACCCCCTGCCCTGGGCAGGGACACCTCCCACCAGCCCAGGTTGCTCCAAGCCCCGGCCAACCTGGCCTTGAACCCCTCCAGGGATGGGGCAGCCACAGCTGCTCTGGGCAACCTGGGCCAGGGGCTCACCCCCCTCACAGCAAACAATTTCTGCCTCACATCTCATCTCAATCCCCCCTCTTCCAGTTTAAAACCCTTCCTCCTCGTCCCATGGCTCCCCTCCCTGCTCCAGAGTCCCTCCCCAGCTTTCCTGGAGCCCCTTTAGGGACTGGCAGGGGCTGGAAGGTCTCCGCGGAGCCTTCTCTTCTCTAGGCTGAACCCCCCCAGCTCTCTCAGCCTGTCCTCCCAGCAGAGGGGCTCCAGCCCTCCCAGCATCTCCGGGGCCTCCTCTGGCCCCGCTCCAACAGCTCCATGTCCTTCTTGTGCTGAGGACTCCAGAGCTGGACGCAGTGCTCCAGGTGGGCTCTCACGAGAGCAGAGCAGAGGAGCAGAAGCTCCCCAGAAGCTGCACCTGCCTGTGCGGGACCCGGGGCTCGGGGGCTGCAGAGGGGGACAGTGCCCCCCACCCAGCACAGCCGTGCCTGGCCCAGGGGAGAGCGGGACGGTGCCGAGGGTCTGCAAGCACAAGGCACCGGAGCAGCGTTGGATGTACAGACCTGGGAAAACAAAGGTAAGTACCATGATCAACCCGCCCCCCAGTACCAGCGCCACATTCCCAGTACAAGGACAACACCGATTGCTTATCTCCAGTACCAGGACCAAGACTTAGGATCGATACCCAGTCCCAGTCCCACTCCTCAGCCCCAGTACAATGCCCAACGCTGACCCCCAGCATCGATGCACTGATGCCCAACACCATCCCCGGCACAAATACCCCATACCAGCGCCAGTGCATGAGGAACTGACCCAGCTGCGGGCCCACCAAAAAAGTTCAGGGTTTGACCCGTTCCCGCACAGACTTTCCCAGCTCTTCATCCCTGGTGAAGGAAAAGGAATAAATAAACTCTGTGAAGTGGGGAAAGGGGCTGGGGGAGGGCGAAAGCCCCCCGCTGGCCAGGGGCTGGCCTGGATGGAGGTGTCCTCCCGCATGCGGCACTGTCAGCAAAGGGTCAGGAGAACCGCTGCCCCCTAAACACCCCGAGCACCCTGGGGGTGGCCACCTCCTCCCACCCTGCGCTGGCCACCCGGCCGGGGTCTCCGGAGGAGATGAGCTCACGCAATAACCCTTCTTCCAGGCGTTCGTGCAGTTGCCTTCAGAGCTTTATGAATATTGTAGCAAGGCCTTTCCTTTCATCTCCGCTTCCTTCCAGGGAGCCCCAAACCTTCTGCACATTCGTTTCCACCTCACTATTCCTCTTAATTATTTAAACTCGCCTTCCCGAAAGCGGAGCCCTTCCATTATCACTCCTTCCTCTGCGGCGCACGTGGAATTTGGGGACTTGCACGTCCACTTGATTTCTTTGCATTCGTGCGGAGTGGCAGGTTTCCGCGGGCTCCCCTCCCCGCTCCCCCCCCCACCACAGCCTGACCCCAGGGCCACGTTTGCAGGGGCCTGGGCCGCGAAAACCTCGGAGCCAAAGCAGAGCATCGGTGCTTTTTACTGAGGCGTTTGCCGCGGCGTTTCCCAATGTGACTTCGATTATTGCCATCACTCTTCTTGCCGCCGGTCCCACTCCCCCCCCACCAAAGCCAGGCGTGGGGCTGTGCCGTGGTTGTACCAACGCGGTTCACAAAGGGTGGGTAAGACACGGGAAAATCCCTCGCTGTTCCGTTGCCAGCACTCATAAAAGCTAAAAATACCTGCGAGGGCTTCCTGCAGGGTAGACCCCATCCCTGCCCCTCAACCGAGGCATCCCCAGTTAATTGCATTTTAACGAGAAAGTAGGAATGCCGAGCCCAGCTCGCCAAATACTTGAAGCTGAAGCCTGGAGGCCCGAAAAGCTGTTGGAGAAACAGTTTTCCATAACATAGATGTGTAACAACACCTTCTCCATCAACTTCTGAAAGGTTTCAGCGGCATTTGAGCGTTGCCACGCGTGCCCTTCCACCGGCGCAGCTCCCTGGGGGGACACCCCTGTGCTGCCGGGATGCGGCCGCGGCCGAAAAGGGAGGGTTTTGGTGGAGCTCTGGGGGACGCAGGCAGGACGCGGGGAGCCGAGGGAGGGGGTGACTCAGACAGCTTTGACGCACTTTGATCTTCTGCCATCGTGCCTGGACCTGCCGGGTGCTCGACAGCCGGGGTGTGCAGCCAGTTTCTGACGGCTGCGACGCCCTGCCCTTGCGCTGTGCCGTGGCCAGGGGTAAGCAGTGTGGCCGGGCTGTTCGCTGGAGCAAAACAACCTCAGTCAATGCTTTTTCTCCCCCTCCTCCTGCTGTTTACGGGTCATTTCCTAGTTATCTCGTACCTTGCTAAGGACCTCTCGATTTGGCTCATCTTCTCTGAGGCCACCATGGGAGGGTTGGGGTCTTCTCACCCCCCCCCGGGGGGGACGAGGAGGGCGAGGAGGTGCAGTGTGTGCAGGGAGACCGGTCACCTCCATCAGCAGCGTGTTATTCCCGAGACTATTATTCTTTTGTGCGGTTCCTGGCACCCAGCTGCAGGCTGGAAATGGGGTGGGGGCTGTGAGGGGAGGTCAGCATGGAGGGTCTGCCGGAGCCTTCAGCCTCTGACACCAACAGCGGCGTCACCAGAGCAGGGAGACCCTCCTCTGAGCAGCTCCCACCCTCAAACCCCCCCAAAACACTCCATCAGGGGCACATGCGACACCTCCAGGGCTGCTGCAGGAGAATCCACTGGTCCTGGGGTGGACACCGGTGAGTGCCCCTGCAGCATCGCTGACCTGCGACACCGGCCCCGTGGGAGGTCCGTCCCTTCCAAGCCTCCTCGCTTGCTTCGTGGCCGGTCCCCAGCAGCAGGACCCCCCGCACGCTGCGGCTGGGCCGGGCGCTCGCCTCCGTGCGTCACTCCCTGAATTAATCATCAGCCTCGCTCTGCGCCAGGCTCCTTACTTAAAGATTTTTACGCATTAAAAATTAACAGCGCTAAATGATTGATGGCCAGGCACCTCCGCACCCCGTGCTCTGCGGCAGTGCTCAGACAGCTCCAGCTTTTGCCTTCCCCGAGGGCTGCCACAGATCCTTGTCGCTGGGCATCTGCTCCACGGCTTTGGGCATCATCTGGGGGAGAAAACCAGCATGGCAGAAACCTCCCCCAGAAGTGACCATTAGCTGTATAGAGCTGCCGTTCATCTGCTGGAGATGTTTTAGGTGATGGAGCATCCTCAAGGCCCCGGGATGAGCCCATCGTGGCTGTCAACCCCGGGGAAGGGATGCTCGGCCCCGGCAGGGACATCAGGGTCCGTTCGCCAGCCCCGTGTGTGCACGGCAAAACGCACAGTGCAGAACAGCGTTGCCGGCTCTGGAGTGGGAGATGCAATTTAGGGCCTTCCGCTTCCCTCTCCCCCCTCTCTCCATCTCTCCGTGTCACCCCGTGCTGTGGCCAGGCATTTGGGAGCAGACACCGAGGGGCTGGCGGGGGGGGACAAAAAGCTGCTTTGCTCTCACCTAAACTGTGTGGCCTCTTGTCCCTCCTGTCACTGTCCCACCAGCTGTGAAGAGCTCTTGCCCTCATCTCCTGGCCGGGCCTGGCTGCCTCCTGCCCCCACGCACCCGCCTGCAGCACCCACCCCGTGCACTCACTGCCAGCACCCAGCCCCCTCACCAGCTCCAGCACCCACCATAAGCACCCAACCCCAGCATCAATCCCATGCACCCACCCCGTGCACCTATCCCGTGCACCCAGCACCCAGCCCATGCACCCATAACACAGCCCATGTGCTCAGCACCCACCCCATGCACCTACTCCGTGCACTCAGCACCCCTCCCCATGCACTCACCCTATGCCTTCACTTCCAGCACCCACCCCACGCACTCAGTTCTAGCACTCAGCCCTCCCACCCCTCTCCAGCATCCATCTCAGGCTCCCATCCTACGCATGCCCCCCCTCACCACCCATCTATGCACCCACCCCAAGCACCCAACCCCAGCATCAGCCCCATGCGCCCACCCCATGCACCCATAATGCAGCCCATGCGCTCAGCATCCACCCCATGCATCTACTCCATGCACCCAGCATCCCCCTCCAGCACCCACCCCTCCACGCACCTACGCCTTCACTTCCAGCACCCACCCCATGCACCCAGCACCCTCCCCACCCACTCACTTCCAGCACCCAACCCTCTCACCCCCCTCCAGCACCCACCTCAGGCTCCCATCCTACACATGCCCCCCACCACCACTCCAGCACCCATCTATGCACCCACCCCAAGCACCCAACCCCAGCATTAACCCCATGCGCCCACCCCATGCGCTCAGCGCCCAACCCATGCACCTACTCCATGCACCCGGCACCCCCTCCAGCACCCACCCCTCCACCCCCCCTACGCCTTCACTTCCAGCACCCGCCCCATGCACCCAGCACCCACCCCATGCACCCATAACGCAGCCCATGCACCCAGCACCCACCCCATGCACCTACTCCATGCACACAGCACCCCCCCCCTCCACCCACCCTACGCCTTCTCTTCCAGCTCCCACCCCGTGCACCCAGCACCCACCTATTCTCTCCCCCGACCCCCCGCAGCCCCGCGCCCCCCCGGCCCCCGGCGGCGCGGCGGTTCCCGAGGCGGCACCGCCCCCTCCCGGCCGCCCCCCGCCGGTGCCGCCGCCGCCGCCGCCTGCGCCGAGCCCGGAGCCTTGCGGGGGCACCAGCCGCCGCCCCCCCCGGGTGCGGGGAAGGGGCTGGGGACAGGGCTGGGGACGCGGCTTCGGGATCGCACGGCCGGAGCGGCGAGGACGGGGTCACCGCGACCCGCCAAGCGCCAGGTCCTGGGCTTGGGCCACAACAACCCCATGGGCGCTACGGGCTGGGGGCAGCGTGGCTGGAGAGCTGCCCGGCGGAAAAGGGGACCTGGGGGCTCTAATTGACACGTGGCTGAACATGAGCCAGCAGTGTGCCCAGGTGGCCAAGAAAGCCAATGGCATCCTGGCTTGTATTGGAAATAGCGTGGCCAGCAGAAGTAGGGAGGTGATTGTTCCCCTGTGCTCAGCACTGGTGAGGCCACCCCTTGAGTATTGTGTCCAGTTCTGGGCACCTCGATGCGAGAGAGATCTCGAGGTGCTGGAGCGAGTGCAGAGGAGGGCAACGAAGCTGGTGAAGGGCCTGGAGAATAAATCTGATGAGGAGTGACTGAAGGAGCTGGGACTGTTTAGTTTGAGGAAGAGGAGGCTGAGGGGAGACCTCATCACTCTCTACAAAAGGCCATTGTAGAGAGGTTGGTGCTGGTCTCTTCTCACAGGTCATTAGTGATAGAACAAGAGGGAATGGCTTCAAGCTGCCACAGGGGAGGTTTAGGCTGGACATTAGGAAAAAAATTCTTCCCAGAAAGAGTGGTCAGACACTGGAATAGGCTGCCCAGGGAGGTGGTGGAGTCGCCATCCCTGGATGTGTTTGACTCGTTTAGATGTGGGGTTGGGGGACATGGCGTAGGGGAGAACTCTGCAGAGTGGGGTCGATGGTTGGACTCGACAATCCCAAGAGTCTTTTCCAACCTGAATGATTCTATGATTCTATGATCACCCTGTCCCCCCCTCACCCTGCCATGGCTCCCCCCAGCCCCAGGGGTTCACGCTGGGCAGGACCCCTCTGTATCACCCTCCTGACCACCCAGCCCGACACCTCTTCCCGTGACCCCCCAGCCCCGGCTCCCTACCCCCACTCCCCTGCCTCTGCTCCCCTCTGCCCTGGGCCCAAGCACGGTGACCCATGGGGCCCTTCGGCCACCCCACGGCGTTGCCATCCTGCTCCGAGCGGGTCTGCACCAGCCGCTGCTCCGGCGCTCGGCAAGGCTTCTGCTGCCCGTCTCCTGGAAACCGGATCAATTCAGGGGACACTTTCCCAGCTTCATGCTCTCACCAGCTCACCCGGCTTCAGCGCAGGTTGCACCCAGAGCCTGTGCTGCATCCCCCAAACACACATTCATCGTTAACGAATGCCCCTCGTTTCGAGTGTTTACCCTTGCTAGTTGCCAGCGCTGCTGGCTGTCCCGCACTCAGAGGGAGGTGTGTCTGGAGGGCACCCATGGGGACTGCTCCCCCCTGGAAAGGTGCTGGCAGGTCCCGGCAGCCCCTGGGTGCCAGCAGCGCTGCGGGGGCTCCCCTGCCCCACATCCCATGGCTGCGGAGGCGGGCCCTGCTCTCCTTCTTGTCCTGCTCCTCCAGGGAGGAGGGACGAAGGCCCTGCACGTCCAGCTGCTCCCCGTGTCCCCACAGACCTGTCCCTGTCCCTGACAGGTGGATTTGGACCAACAAGTTATGAGGCCCCACCTTCACTATGCGTCATCTGCAGAAAAACCCGCTGTAGATCGGCCACCTTCTAGTTCCTGTCTGCTCGCCAGCAAAGAATCATAGAACGGTTTAGGTGGGAAGGGACCTTAAAGCCCACCCAGTGCCACCCCCTGCCCCCTTAAAGCCACCACCCAGGCTGCCACCTCCCACCAGCCCAGGTTGCTCCAAGCCCCGGCCAACCTGGCCTTGAACCCCTCCAGGGATGGGGCAGCCACAGCTTCTCTGGGCAACCTGGGCCAGGGGCTCACCCCCCTCACACCAAACAATTTCTGCCTCACATCTCATCTCAATCTCCCCTCTTCCAGTTTCAAACCGTACCTCCTCGTCCCATGGCTCCCTTCCCTGCTCCAGAGCCCCTCCCCAGCTTTCCTGGAGCCCCTTCAGATACTGGAAGGGGCTGGAAGGTCTCCGCGGAGCCTTCTCTTCTCCAGGCTGAACCCCCCCAGCTCTCTCAGCCTGTCCTCCCAGCAGAGGGGCTCCAGCCCTCCCAGCATCTCCGGGGCCTCCTCTGGCCCCGCTCCAACAGCTCCGTGTCCTTCTGCTGTCGGTGCCCCAGCGCTGGAGGCAGCACTGCAGGGGGGTCTCCCCCGAGCGGAGCAGAGGGGCAGAATCCCCCCCTCGCCCTGCTGCCCACGCTGCTGGGGATGCAGCCCAGGCTGCGGGGGGTTTCTGGGCTGCCAGCGCACGGTGCCGGGGCGTGTGGAGCTTCTCCCCCACCGACACCCCCAAGTCCTTCTCCTCGGGGCTGCTCTCCATCCCCTCATCCCCCAGCCTGGGTTTGTGCTGGGGGTTGCCATGACCCAGGTGCAGGACCCTGCACTTGGCCTGGGTGAACTCCATGATGTTTGCACAGGCCCCACCTCTGCAGCCTGTTCGTGTCTCTCTGGGTGGCACAAGAAAAGGAAAGAGCAGCCGGGTGCCCCCAGCAGGGCTGTTTCCTTCGCCAGGATGCCTGGCCTCCCCCAGGAGGCAGCTCTCGGAGGTGATGGGGAATACTCGGGGAACCTGTTTCTGTCCAGCAGATGGGGTGGGAAGTTCCCGGCAGAGATTCCAGAGCAGAAAGCAACAACCGGGAGGAGGATTCAGGCTCCAAACCAGCCCACGGAAGGGAAGGAGTGAGAAAGCTCATCTCCTTGGCCCCGCTCGGCTGTCACCGACTCAATGGCTCGATTGTACACTGGGACCAGATGTACCGCTTCGGGCAGCGGCACAGAAAGGCTTTTCTGCTGCCTTTCAATGGCAGATCTATGCCGTTCCTGCCGGGAGGTCCCACTGCACCGCCCCGGCCCTAGCCAGATCCCCGGCGGCCGGGAACGTGCCGCTGCGGGCGCCGGGTGGAGAAGGGCGCTCTGTGTGCCCAGACACACACGGCCTTTCTCGGCTCAGCTGGAAATGTCAAAAGGGAGTCGGAAGCCGCCAGCCCGAGGGCCCCGCGGCGGGGGGCGGGCAGCGGAGAGCTGGAAACGCTGGAAATAACTCCCCGTGGAGAGACTGAGGGGTTGGCTTGCCAGTGGCTGTGGCAAGGCAGAAGGGCACCCGCCGGGCAGGACATCCCCTCTTTGTCCTAAGGACTCGGCTGGCATCTCTGCTGGGTGCCCAGGGAGCCCGGAAGAAGAAGAAGGTATTTTGGGGCTGGTTTGTCCCCCTGGTGCACATCCATCCCCGTCCTGTCCTGCAGGGTGAAGGGACGGGCTGGAAACCGGTGGGTGAAGCTGAGCCCACGCCACCCACCAGGTGGTGGGGACATCCCTGTCCCCTCGCTGAGAGCTGGGGATCTCAGAGCTGTGCCAGGGCTGCTGCTCCTGTGCCAGAGCATTTCCCACAGGGGCGGGGTGGCAGCCTGGAGTCCAGCCTGCTGCAGGACCAGCCCCGAGGTCGCACAGATCCACGGGAGCAGATGTCCTCCCTAACTGCCCCCTTCCAGGAGTGAGCCCATGCCGGGAGAATCAGTGTGGGCACTTGTTTTCGAAACACGCTTTGCAGCCCGCTGGCTACAGATGGGCATAGGGATACAGCCCTGAGGTCCCAGAAGAAAAATGTCCATTTTGAAGGAGTGCCGAGTTTAAGCCCAAGGTCCCAACGTTTCAAGTCGCCCCAGGCCGCAAACCCTCCATATGCGGTGTGACCCAGGTACCTGGAAAGTGCCAGACCCAGAAGCATCCCCCGGCGGCTCCCACCGACCGTTGGGGAGTGTTTATAGCCATGTAACGGCAGGAAGGCACCGGCCGGTGGGGCAGGTTCCCCCCCGGGGCTGCTGGCGGGGCTGGCTGCTGGCCAAAGCAAATCCCAGCTGCGGAAAGGACCGCACGGCATTTTCCTCAGCCCTGATAAGGCTGACCTGCAAACCCAGCCACACACAAAAAAAAAAAAAGCCGTCCTGGCCTTCCCCGGGCTGGTTGGATGCTGTGCCAACCCCGCGAAATATTGCCCGAGATAAAAGCCCGCACCCGCTGTGCCACACAGGCACCGAATGTCACCTGTGGCCGGTGAGATCAGAGGGGGAGTGGGGAGAGGGGACGGGGGACAAGGGCACCCCGCACCTGGGTGAATCCTGGTCTTGTATGGCCACGCTGGGGACGAGCGGGCGAACAGGGCCACACGCATCAGGGGGACATAGGAAGGGGTGGCATGGAGCAGGAGGTCCCCAGGGAGCGGGTGACATTACAGGGGTTCTGTATTTGATGCAGCTGCCACAGCACGGCCCTAAATGGAGTTCGAGGGAGTCCCCAGGAGGTGACAGGGGGGTGGCAGGTGGCAAGGGGGGAGGCTGTAGGCGAGGGCTCTGTGGGGTGGCTGTCCCACTGTTGGGGTTCGGTTTCCCCCAACGGCTTCAGCCTCTGCCGTCAGCCCCTTCCCCACCAGCCCAGCCAGGTCTGAGCCCAGTGCTGGCATCCTGCAGCCCCCCGAGGACCCTTCCCCGGGTCCCACGGACCCACACACCCCTGGAGAGCTGGGGAAGCTGCTCCCGCTCCGCTCTCGGGCCCTTTGTTTTGCTGCAGCATCCCGGGGAGGAAGGATCCGAGCAGAGAGGCGAGGAGAGGAAACGAGCTTCCTGCCCGCTCCCAAACCTGCAGGCAGAAAAACAAGGACATCCTGCCACGGCGGCTGGGCAGGGAGAGCTGATCCCGCCGGGAGCGAGCCGGGCTGGTTCATCTCTGCAGCGCAGAGGCATTCACACCACAGCGACCGCGCCAGGCAGAGCCCAGCCAGTCTTTGCCCGTGGGTCCCACGCCGTGCCCATTCGTGACACCGCGGAGGGGACGATGGAGCCAGGAGCCGGGCTCGGGCAGGGGCGGCGGAGCTGGAGCAAGCGGAGATGAACTCAGGCGGCCAGGAAACGGCTGGAACACACCCCACCGGCTGCTTTTCCAGGTGCACCCTGAGCACACACGGCTTCTCCCAGCCACCGTCAGCCTGCCCGGGACACCCAGGGCTTCAGAAGGAGCCCGCTGCCCCAGAGAGGACCAAAACGCTCGGGGCTTTGGGACCCTCCTGCCCCGGGAGCAAACGGGGTCGCCCAGGGCTGCAGCGAGCCGGGCAGCACGCAGGGCTGCAGCCCTTCCCCACTGGCATCTCCGGCAGCTTTTCCCAGGCTCCCTCCATCCAAGGGCCACCTGAACGAGGCAGGGTGACAGTAGAAGCTTCCTCGCAGCCAGCTGAAGGCCTGGCCGAGCTTTGTGTGTTTTCCTGGGTGCTGACACCCCTCCGTTTCTGGGCTGCGTGCGGAGGGACGTGGACGCAGCCTGTTCTGTCAGTCTGTGGCCGCTTCCAGCTCCTGGGGCTCTGTTCCCCGGCACGATGCGGAGGAGCACCCTGCCACGCTGGTGCACGTCACAACACACATACTCCCTTTCCAACTGCCCTGGTGGGGAAACTGAGGCACGATCACATGCACAGCCCCAGTCAGCGCTGGCAGAGAGCAAAGGATTGGGATTCACAGGGAAAGCCATTTTTTGAGACCCTCTTCTGGACCAAAAAAAAAAAAAAGCTTTTTAACGTTTCCGATGAATAGAAAACTCATCAGGTCCCGGAGCTTTTTGTTAAGGTGGATACGCTCAGGATACGCTCAGGAGGGTCAGGCCCGGTTTCCCTGGCCCGCGCGAGGCCCAGGACGAGGGACAGCTGTGCCAGGCCCTGCCACGATGCCACGCAGAGCCCCAGATGGCTGAATTACAACACTCCAGCACCAGAAAACCATGGGGGTTTTGGCAAAACTGTCCCTACAACAGCGAGAAAAGCCTGGCTAACCCTCCTCACCCCTTGATGCAGGGTGATAAGAGAGATGCTGATTACGAGAGCTCAGTCCCGGGCTGTGGCAGTCCCTGATCCTTGCTGGGACTGAGCGTTCGGGCGGCTTTCACCCACGCAGGCACCCACCCGAACATCCGCAACCTCAGGGTTGCACCTTTACTGACTTGAAGCTCGGCGCAGATGCCGGTGCAGCAGGAAAGCTGCCGACAGGCGCTGCCATTTGCCTCCAAGCCTGGGTTGGGCTGCGGCTGTCGGGGGCTGCTGGCCCGGGCGGGCGGGTGCCACAGCTCGGACTGGTCCTGGGTCAGCGTCCCGGGCCCCGGGGTGCAGCCGCCGCGCCGGCCACCAGCCGAGACTTGGGAAGCACTTTTCTCCGTGCTGCCTCCCGGGTGCAGTCGTGATTTACACGGGGTTAAACCACCGACCGGCCCTTGTGACTTCTCTTGCCGCGTATTTGAGATTCGCAGAGTTTCCGCGGAAAACGGTGAGTGTTAGAAATAAGGGCCGTGCCTTGGGTTTAATTCTTCTTGGTCACCAAAGCTTAAAGGCAGAGGAGTCTGATCTGTGCAGGGACCAACCCTCACACCTCTTGTTCAAAGGCTGCCGTTGAGTTTTTAGCCTGGAAACACCTCTGAGCTGCCACAGTTCTGTGCTCCAGCACCAAATTTAGGCACCCCCAAGCCTGTATTTCCACTGGGTGGTTCAAGGGCCCCCCACACACACCGTTTCCCAGCCCTGCCCCTGTGCCAGGGCGGCAGCAGTCCCATGGGCAAGGTCTGGCACCTGCAGAGCTGGGGTGACATCGCTTTCCCAAGCTCATTTTTCCTCAGTTCCCCCTTTATGTGGTTTTTTCCCTACCTTCGCAAGGAGGAAACAAGAATTGCCATTTGGCAATGGGCGACATTTTTGTCGGATGTCCGAGAAGAGGAGACCTGGACGTGGGTCCTTCATGGAGCCCTCAACCAGGCCGCGGGGCACGAGCTCTGCGGCGCGACCGGTGAGCAGACACCAGTGGGACCTCACTCATCGCGCCAGACTTTAGGACCTTTCCAGATGTGGACGGAGGAGGCAAGCCACTCGGCTACAGAGGACCCAACCAATTTCTTTGCCAAATAGTGACTTGAGAGGAGCGTGCTATTCTGGACCTGCTTTGGAGACAGAACGAGGGCATGAAGTCACCAAGTTCATTACCACAGGGTGCCGGAGAGGCCAAGTATGTAAATGGGTTGGAGAGGGACGAGGTCTGCCGGTGGAGGTAGATCCATTAGGGCTATTAAGGTATTTCCGTCCGGATGCAAACCCTTTCTCAGGAAGTCCCCAAGCTGACAGCCGGCAGCTGGGAGGAACGCCGGGAAGCACATCTTGTTTCTCCTGCTCTTCCCGTGAGTAGTGTTACAGAAGCGTGTCTGTGGAAAAATACCTGGGGGGGGTTCAGCAGCTGAAAAGGAAAGAGAAAGAAGCAAAACTCCTTGCTGAGGATGTCAGCATTGAGAGAAGGGTTGGAGCAGTGAGTGAGGGCGAGCTTTAAGGTGTGAAAGTGCCAGGGATCCCTGCGGGATGGAGGACGGCCCAGACCTCGGTAGCTGAGCGCCCGGCGCGTGAAGCAGGCGGGGAAGAAAGCTGGCAAGAAAAGGAGACAAACAGCCCGCTGCTGGGACAAGGGAGGGCTGCCAAAAACCCAGCGGGGCCAGGCCCAAGGAGCCCAACCGGGGCCAGCAGAACGGGGTGGGACACGGGCAGGCGGTGGGACGTGGTTGGGACGAGGGCAGGCAGCACGTGAGGCCATGGGGGCCGGGCAGGCTGGGGGGGCCTGTGCAGGGGGGAGGACGGTGGGGCACGGAGCTGGACCCCAGCCACCCGCAGGCCCCCTGCCAGCAGCGGAGTTGAGCTCAAGGCATGGGACACCCCACGGCCGAGGTGACACGGGAAGGGGATCCCTCTTTCTCCAGGGTCACCAGCCCCGAGGTGAGCAGAGCAGGGACGCCCCCATCCCCAGGGTGACTGGAGTGGGGGCACCCCATCCCCAGGGGTAACCGGGACAGGGGATTCCCCGTCCCCAGGGTGATCGGGGTAGGGGACACCCCCCCTTCCCGGGCTCACCGGGACGCTCCTTCCCCCAGGGGACCGGCACGGGGGCATATCTCACCCCGGGGGTCCGCGGGGACGGGGACTCCCCCGAGGAGAGGGGGGCGGCGGGACCTCCGTGCCGGGGCGGGGGGGAGCGGGGACCCCGCCGAGGGTGAGCGGCCCGGGGGGCGGTGCCCGTCCCGGCCGGGACCCGGGGGCGATCCCCGCCCGCCCCCGCCCCGCCCCGGCCCGCTCCCGCCCGGCCCCGCTGCCGGCCCGCCCTCGGCCCGGGGCTGCGGCGGGCAGCGCTGCCCGGCGCCGCGGTGTAGCCCAGAGCCGCCGCCGGGCCCGGGACGGGGCCCCGCGCTGGGGCCCGGCTGCAGCCCAGACGCCCGGTCGGCGAGGTGAGGGGCGGCGGGGACGGGACGGGGCGGCGGGGACCGGCCGGCAGCGGCGGCTCCGGGAGCGGCTCCGGCGGCGGGGCGGGGGCCCGTCCCGGCGGCGCCCCGCAGGGCCCCTGGAGCCGCCGCCGCCCGGGGCCCGCCGAGGGGACGCTCCGGAGTCCCGGGGACCGCGGCGGGGTGGGGCGGCCCCGGCATCCCCCTCCTCGGGGGGCCTCGGGGGCTCCGCCCGGGCGGCACCGGGAGCGGGGCTTCTGCCCGCGACCGGGAGGGGCCGGTACCGTCGGGGCCGGGCCGGGCCGCCCACCGCGGCTGGCGGGGGCGGGGAGACCCCGGGGGGTCTCCTGGGCTGGGGGCGGGCGCCCCGACGTGCGGGGGTGCGCAGGGTGCTGCGAGCACCCCGGGGTGCTGTGGGGCTCCCCGGGTCGCTGGGGACCCGCAAGGTTGGGGGTGCTGGGAGGCACCCCGGGGTACTGGGGACCCACAGGGCTGGGGGTGCTGGGAGGCACCCCGGGATGCTGGGGACCCGCAAGGTTGGGGGTGCTGGGAGGCACCCCGGGGTGACGGGGACCCACAGGGCTGGGGGTGCTGGGAGGCACCCCGGGATGCTGGGGACCCACAGGGCTGGGGGTGCTGCAGGCACCCCGGGGTGCTGCGGTGCTGTGGGGCTCCCCGGGTCGCTGGGGACCCGCAAGGTTGGGGGTGCTGGGAGGCACCCTGGGGTACTGGGGACCCACAGGGCTGGGGGTGCTGCAGGCACCCCAGGGTGCTGGGGACCAGGGGCTGTGGCAGGGCACCCCAGGCTGCTGCAGGCCCCTCTGGGGTGCTGGAGGGCACACGGGGTGCTGTGGGGCTCGGGGTGCTCCCTGCGTGCACATGGAGAACCCACCGTGGGGCTGTGCCCAGCACTCTGCGTGTACCCCGACTGTGCCTGTGCGCCCTGGGTGTAAATTTAACCATTTCGTCCCCGAGCACTTCCTCGCAGCAGGGTGATCCCAGGCCCGCGGGGCTCGTTGCCGACCCCAGGTGTCACCAGCCCTGGGGGAATCGGGGTGGTGCTGGTGGAAAATGCTGGTGGGCACCTCTGGCGAGGGTGCAGGACAAGTGGTAGATGTTTTCTAGTGGAGATACAGGAGGCTATAGAGCTCTAGGTGTGATGAGGCACGTAGATCTGGTCCCCGTGAGAGTACATCTGCGTACAGACCGTGCGCCTGTTGTCCAGGCGTTGTGTGAGCTCGGGGAGGTCCCCGAGGTGCTGGAGTGGCTGCAGAGCCCGAGCAGCCACCGCAACCTCCCGACCAACCGGGCCGACGATGACGACAACTCCAGAAATAACAGCCCAACCCTGAAATTAGGCTGTTGAGAAGACTGAAGCATTTCCCTTTACATCCTTGGGTCAGCGCCGGTGCACCCACCCGCACGGGATCCGGCTCCTCCATGAGCAGCCCCAGCCTGGACAGCATGGCCAAGGTGGCCTGGGCAAGCGGACGCAGGGAGAGCGTGTGGCACGGAGCACGGGCCGTCCGGTACGGCCCCGGGGCAGGAGATGGGGCTGGGATGGTGTGATGAGCCTCGGATACTGGTGACACTGCAGGTGATGGGCCCGCGTGACGGCTGGTCCGTGTGAGGAGCCCAAATCCCAGCAGGTCTCTGGCAGTGGAGGAAGCCGTGTGCTTGCTCAGTGGTTTCCCTTTAACTTTGGAACATCCTCAGCCCCGAGCTTCGGCGCTTATCGCCTGTGTGCAGCTTCGAGGGAAGCGTGCCTGGCCGAGATAAATCAAGTCGCGCTGGCCAGGGCTGCTCTGGACTCTGTTCTTCTCACATTCCTCATGACCTCAGTATTTTGGCTCCGGAGGAGAGCTGGGGAGAGCCTCCCTGTGTTCGGCCCTGCCGGTGGAGTGGCTTGGGCTGCACGGTGGTGCGTGGCCAAGCCAGGGTGGGGGCTGCCCACTTGTGCCCCTGGCAAGGGAAAGGGATGAAAAGAGTCCGGAGCTTTAAAAATAGCTCCCCCAGGCCTGTCCTCTGCCAGCCCGGGGCCTGGGGACCCAGAGGGAGGTTTGCCCATGGACCTCGAGGCCGGCGCTCCCAGGGGGCTGGTTGGGGCTGGGGCTGGGTACCAGGTGGTACCCGAGTTGTGCGAGGTGCCCGGGCTGCCCCTTCCCTGACATGGCTTTTTATTGTCATTGAGCGGAGCGACTCCAGTTTTGGCCCCGAGTTTCCTGTGTTGGCGTCGGTACAATGGCAAGAGGTGGAAATGGAGGCGCGAGCCCAGGGCGCAGCGTAGCCCTGCCTCTGCGGGGACGACTGGGTCCCTGCACGTCCTCCTCCTCACCCTCCCCTCGCTGCTGAGCCTCCCCAGCGACGCTTCGCTTGGTACCATCCCGCTTTTCTGCGGAATCGCCAGGGTTAGAAACAACGCTTGCATTTCTCCCGAGGGAAGCTGGGATGGGGCAGGGTGCCCTGCCTCCGGCACCTGAGCATCCCTGTGCCCAGCCCCGGCCATACCAAGCCCCAGTGCCCAGGGGAAAGGCCAAAGCTGCCGAAAATCAGCCTTTGGGATCAAAGTGACCGACATGGTCTTCCCCGTTGGGACTTCAGCCCAGGTGGAGAGCGGCTTCTCTTTGAACCGGTGCCGCGGTGATGGCGGCCGGCCGGGGACAAGGCTGGCTTTGTGTGGCCGGGCGGGCAGGTGCCGGCGGTGGCAGGGCTGTGGGTGTGGGGACTTAACCCTCTCGCCGCTGCCAGGGCTGCCTGCCTCCATTGCTCATCCTCGCCAGCCCAAATCCAGCCCGCCACTTGCTGCCAAGCCCACCGGCAGCCATGGGGCAGTTCGCACGTCACAGGGAGCCCCATCGGGGTCCGCACGCAGCGGGGACCCCGGGGCAATTTGCACGTGGTTGGGAGCCTGCAGGTCCCATCGGCCTGGGCCAGCCCTTTGTTTTGGAGCTGGGTGAAGGCAGAAGCTGCTGCCCTTTGTCCAGCTCATCCCATTGGATCAAACGTACCGGCGGCCGAGAGCCGGGGGGAGCTGCGGGAGGATCTCCCCCGGCTTTGGGGACGGGCAGCGTCAAGCCCCACAGTTGACAGCGGCTGCTGGCATTGGCTGAAGGGGCAGGAGGAGGTGGCATGGGGGACGAGCGGTGCGTCTCTGGGTCAGCGGAGGGGACAGCGGGGCAGCGCTTGCACCTTTGCCGCCAGTGGGATTGCGGTGTGGGAGGGCTCCTGGCCGAGGCGGCTTTTCCTGGCGCGGCCCCAGGCAGGACAATACCCGGCCGGGCGGCGGAAGGGAGCTGCCGGCCGCTTCCCCCGAGGAAACGCACCCGCTGGCTCTGGCCCCCGTTGCTCTCCCTCTTCCTCCCGTTTGATTTATGGCGTGCGCGGAGCCCAGCGGGAAGTTTGTCCTGGCCCTGGTGCTGTTTAACTACCTGCAGCGAGGACCGTGCGGAGGAGGAAGCCGGCTGCTTCCTGGGGCGGGAGGGATTAGACGAGGTGGGGGATGCGCAGGCACTTTTGAGCACAAAGCCGATGGTGCGGGAATGGGGGGGTGCCAGCACGGGCCCGGGACGTTCCCGAGGAAGGTGGAAGTTGGGATGTGCATCAGCCGCGGATGGGTTGATAGAGGAATGGGAGAGGGCCAGGATCCTGGGGACTGATGGGAAGCACCTCATCCCTGCCTGGTTGGACACAGCCCCTCGGCTCCGTGCGCTGGGGCTGACGGTGGGAGGCTGCCGCCTCTCCGGGGTGCCCAGCCTGAGCCTGGCCCGGCGCTGCCCGCGCCACGGCTGCTCCTCTGGCTTCTGGTAGTCGCGTGGTCACAGCACGCCACGGGCTGGCAACCGCAGCAGCACGGCTGGGGCTGGGGGGCAGCAGGCAGCAGTGTCGTGGGCAGTGGGTGCAAGCCAGGGACCAGTGCATCGTCCCCAAGCTGGGTCGTGTGATGGGGGCGGCCACAGCATCTCTGTTAGAAACGCCTGGATCCTCCGGTTGTCCTGGGCAGGGGCTGTGGGGACGGATGCGGGTGTTTTTCTGATCCTGCGCCTTTCTCTGGGCAGCACTGAGGCCCGGCTTCCCTTAGGGCTGTGTCGGAGCTGCCTTTCCTCTGTGGCGTGCCTCCTCCCCTGCTTTCTTCCAAAATTAGCCCGGTGCCAAATGTTTTGCCCACGGCCACCTGCGCCCGTGGGCAGGGCCACTGCGTCCCCGCCAGGCAGAGACCCCACAGGTCCCCAGAGGGTGACACCACGCACAGGGGCAGTGGGTGCTCTTGGGGTGCTGTTTGCCCCCATCCCGCTCCCGCCAGGAGCGCTTCCCACCTGGGCCCTGGCACCCAGATTTTGCCAGATGTTGTGGCAGGGCCCAGCGGAGCGCTCACAGCTGGCATTTCCCCCCCTCTCCTCCCCCCGGCCATGAACTCACCCCTGGACCGCAGCCGCATCCCGCTGGCTCTCCTCCAGCGCCTGGCTCCTGGGAAAACCAGGCTCCCGTTTCATTCCCCCCCCTACCCCCACCCCGGCCTCTCGCTGGGCCTTACCCTGCGTTATCAACAGGGAAAAGCAGGCAGGTCCCTGCTGGGGGGTCCCTGGCCCCAAGGCGGGGGTGGCCAGGGCAGGGCACCCTGCCCTTTTCAAGCCCGGGCGGCGAGGATGGGCATCACACCCAGCGACCGACGGGTGCTGGCAGCTGCCTGCGGTCACGTGGCTTTGCAAAAGCATCGATTCCCTTTATCCAAAGCAAACTTCACTCAGAATCGCACCCGTAAAGGCCGCAGCCTCTTTTTTTTGGTGGTTTTTTGGGGTTTTTTTTGTTTTTTTTCTTTCTTCTTTTTTCCCCAGCCCGCTCCCCCAGCGCAGCCGAGCTCTGACTCATGACTCTGCACCCTCGGAGCTGGCAGCCCGACCGCCGCGGCCCTCCCGGCCCCGGGCTGCGAAGCATTCCTTAAATGTACAAACCCTGCCCAGCCCCACCGGCAGCGCCGTGCTCGCCCGCCCGCAGCCGCCTCCGGCGTCAGCCCCACGGCACCGGGGCCGGGGCAGGCGAAGGGGGGCCCGGCGGATGGCGAGGGGTGGCTGCGGGGATCTCCCCGGGCTGGGGGCAGTGGTTTGCGGCCTCATGGGGCTCACCGGCCCCCCATTTGCAGGGTTTCACCAGACGCGGCCCCGTTTTTGTTGCAGGTTGATGGTCCTCCGGTCAGCAGCATCCCGGGGGAGAAGATGGCTCAGCCTGCGCCCCTGAACCAGAACCTCCCAGGTAAAGGGACCGGGGTCATCACCGGGCAGGGACAGCAGGACCGTGAGGGTAGTGGCGGGGCTGAGCCGTCCCGTCCCGATGGGTTTCCTCACCCCAGCACCGACCCCCTGACACTCGGCGGCAGCGAGGGTGCCGGGGACAGGCCATCTGCTGGGCGCACTGCCAGCAGCATCGCGGTGGGGAGGGGGCCTGCAGGCTGCAAATCCCAGTATAACCCAGTTGCAACAGCCTTCCTGTCTCCATCAGGTCCCTGCCTAACCGTCCCTGCTCCTCTTGCAGATCTCGGGGGCCCGTTCTTGTACCGGGACCAGGACGATGGGGAGAAGAGCTCATATTCAGTGGAAACCCCCTATGGCTTCCTCCTGGACCTGGATTTCCTGAAATATGTTGATGACATCGAAAGCGGCCAAACGCTCAAGAAAGTCCCGCTGCCTCGCAGGGCAAAAGGGGCCCGGCAGCCGCCCAGTGCCCTGCGCAGCCCCAGCAGCCATACCAGCACCTGGACCTCCACCGAGTCCCTCGCCTCCACGGCCAGTGAGGAGGGCAGGACCGCGCTGCTGCTGTCCCCGTACAGCCGGGCACCCCTGGAGCCCCCGAACAAGCCAACCTCCCACCCCGTCTCGCCACCGCCGCCGGTGCGGCTGCTCCCACCTCCCACCCGCAAGTGCCTGGTGCGAAACCCGCGGGTGGAGAAGACCTTGCTGGAGACGAGCAGGAGGTTGGAGCAGGAGCAGGGCCATTTGCAGGGTATTGGTGGTCCCTCCCACGGTGGCCCGCCAGGTGCCCCGAGTCAGCCACCACCCTGGGTGCCGGTGGGCGCCGAGGGCCAGGCAGGCTGGGGATGGGCGAGCCCCGGCAGCTCAGGGCGCAGCACGCCAGCGGCGGGGCTCAGCGCTGCCCCGCTGCAGCACGTGCGGGAGCAGATGGCCGCGGCCCTGCGGCAGCTCCGGGACCTGGAGGAGCAGGTGAAAACCATCCCCCTCCTGGAGACGCAGATCTGCGAGCTGAAGAGGGAGAAGGCGAAGCTGATGGAGAAGCTGTCGGCAGAGCCCGGTGAGGCTTTCGGTCACCCCTCCGGCTCCGAGGCAGCGGCAGGAGGCGAGGAGCCGCCCCGAGTGGGGCTGGAGAGCGAAGCAGAACCAGCAAAGGGGCGAGCGAGCAAGATCGCCGAGCTGAGGAAGCTGACGGAGAAGCTGGCTGTGGCAGAGCGGGGCAGCAGGGCTTTGCCGGGCAGGAGCCCCAGGGCTGCCGAGAGGCCGTGCCGCTCCGTGGCGGTCGGTGAGGACCGGGCCATGACTGATGCCGTCTTCTACTACCGGTCGCAGCAGGAGGGCGGCGACGTGCCGGATGGCGGGACGAGGGAGCGCAGGGATGCGGCCGTCTGGGTGCTGGAGTCCTCACTGGGGCTGGCCAGCGAGGCGGAGCGGGAGCTGGAGCTGCTGCAGCAGACGGTGGGGCACCAGAAGGAGGTGATCGCCCTGATGGAGGGGCACCTGCGGGAGGCCACGCGGGAGCTGGAGGAGCTGCGGCTGGAGGTGTGCGCCCGCCGGCCCCGCGGGCGGGCGGACAAGGAGGTGACAGCCAAGCCGCAGGTGGCCGAGGTGCTGGTGGAGGCAGCGGTGGTGACACAGAGCCGGGCAGCCGGCGACCCCCCGGAGACGGCAGAAGCGGGCGTGGAGTGCTGCCCGCCGACCGCCTGCGTCGGGGTGGGCTGCCGCCCCGACGGGCGGGACGTGGCAGTCGGCCCCGATTCGGCCGCCAGGTGCGAAGACAAGGGCAGCCAGACCGAGGTGGGCAGCGCTGGCCCGGCAGGCGAGGAGACAGAGCCCGGCGCGGGCGATGCCCCGAGCAGCCCCTCGGCACAGGGTGCGGGAGCAATGGGGGGGTCGTGCCAGGGCAGCCCGGCCCCCAGGGCAGCCACGCCAGAGACGACGCACCGCGGCCAGGACCCGTCCCTGGTGCGGGATGGTGGAGCTGCCCCAAGCCCTGCGGCCGGTGAGTCGGCTCCGGGGATGACACCGGGGTCTGGGTTGGGACATTCCTGCAGGAAGGGAGAGGGTGGCCCTGTTGGGGACAGCACCTGCAAGGCTAACGCTACCTGTGTCACAGCAGCTGCCTGCACGCTGCCCATGTCCCTCCTGTGCCCACCCTGGGGTCTGGTGGGTTTGGGGTACCCGGGCAGCCGTGCAGGGACGTTCCTTCTTTCTGGCCCTTGACACCCGTCTCTCTGCCCCCAGGAGCCCTGAAGTCCATCATGAAGAAGCGGGACGGTCCCCCCCGGAGTGAGGCCGAGGGCAGCAAGAAGAGCCTGCAGTTTGTGGGCGTGCTGAACGGGGAGTACGTGCTGAGGGGCTTCTGCCACCCCCCCCGGGCCAGCCCTGGCCCCCAGCATCCCCGGCCTGGGCTGGGGGCAGTGGCAATGGGGGGTCTGGAGGGGTCCAGCTGGGTGCCGTGTTGCCACTGGGCAACACGTACCTTGTACCCTCCGTGCAGGTACGAGAGCACGTCCAGCGAGGAGGAGGAGGAGGAGGAAGGAGACAGCTCCTCCGAGAAGGCTTCGGCCGACAGCTCCGATAGCGAGGAGCAGGGGGACACCGACACCTCGGACGAAGAGGTCGGGGAAGGCGAGAGCGAGCCAGGACGGGAACGTGAGGGGGACGGTGTGACCCTGCCAGAACCCCCTGAGGTGAAAGAGAAGTAAGTGCCGCTGGGGAAGGCTCTGTTGCCCCGCACAGCTGGGAGCCACGGGCTAGCACCAGCCCCGCTGACTCGGGGCGTCTGCCCTGGTTTCGGTGCAGCCAATGGGAAAAACATATTCAGCTCGTGCAGAAATCATTTGGCAGGAAAAAGTCCTTCCAGCTTCTTGGGTCTGCTAAGGAAAGGATGAGGCTGAGGCCCCAGATGCCTCTTTGCTGGAGAATTTGGAGGGGAAAAAAAAAAGAAACCCAACAGCCCTTAATGGCATTTTTCAACAAAAGGAAAAAAAACTGGCCTAAAAATGGGTAAATCGTGCCTGAGCACGTCCCTATAAGGCTCGGTTCAGCAGGGGTTTGCAGAGGCTGAAGCTGCTGGGGTGCAACCACCGGGCTGGATGTTGCACCGCGGGGAGCTCCTGGAGGCTCGCAGGCATCGGGGAGAGGAGCAGAATCCCCACGGGGGAGCTCGGGGTGCCCCCCCGCCGGTGCGGCGTTGGGGGGGCGCCGCAGCCCCGCGCCGCAGACGCCCTCGTGCTCTCCCCAGGTTCGAGCTGAGCCCCAGGATGCGGGAGGCCTGCCTCATCGTCAAGACCCACCTGGGCCACCCCGGGGCCACCAAGAGCAAAGAGGTGGTGAGTGGGGTGCTGCGGGTGGGACCACACGCCCGGCCCCTGCCAGGGTCCTCCCCCGGGGCTGGCCCTCCCCAGAGATGGGCCAGCAAAGCCCAGCTCAGCGCCTTCCCCCAAAAGACAGCCCTTTGCTCCAGGATTTGTCCCAGATACCTCGAAACCCGTGTGGACTCGGCTCGGGCCATCCCAGCACGGTTTTGGGGTTTCAGGGTCGTCCCTTCACCCAGTCCCCTGTGGAGCGGGGAGGGGTGCGGGGCTGTGCAGAGCGTTGGGGGTGGGGGATGGAGCCGCAGCCCCCAGCTCAGCACCGCTCGCCGCCCGCAGCTCGCCAGCAGCGGCCTGGTCCTGCAGGAGTGGTTCCGTCTGTCCAGCCAGAAGTCATCCGTCCCCGACACGGTCGCCAACCACCTCCTGGCCTTCGCCGAGGTCTCGCCGGCTCTCCTGGCCCACGTGGTGAACCTGGCAGACGGGAACGGCAACACGGCCCTGCACTACAGTGTCTCCCACTCCAACTTCCACATCGTGCGGCTGCTGCTGGACACGGGTCAGTGTTCCCCAGCCCCGGGAACGTCCCCCTGCCACCGTCCCACTGTGCTCCAGGTCACATCCTGGCCATGACAAACGTGTGGGGAAGGCGCTGGCAGCAGAGGGGCAGGGAGAGCTGCCCTGGGCTGGGGGGGGGGGTGGTCTGAGCAGCCACCCCAGCCCTTTGGGAGCCCAGATTCGATGTGGGGGGGGACGGGACCCATCGCAGGTCTGTGCCCACGGGGCTGTGGGACAGCTCGCAGCACTCTGGGCAGGGTGGGCACCAGGCACGTGGCTGGGTCTGTGCCCCCCACCAGCCCCACAGCACCCTGAGCCCCCCCTCCCCCCCCGCTCTGCCCATCCCCGCAGGGGTCTGTAATGTGGACCACCAGAACAAAGCCGGCTACACAGCTCTCATGCTGGCAGCGCTGGCGGCTGTTGAGCAGGAAGACGACATGAACGTGGTCAGGAGGCTCTTCAGCATGGGCAATGTCAATGCCAAGGCCAGCCAGGTTGGTGTGGACGGGGGGCCACCACGTCCTGACCCTCTTCCCCCCCCCCCCCCCCTCAAGGAGCTGCCAGGGCTACGCTTGGCTCCTTCAAGGGCAGGCCTGTGTCTCCAAAACATGGAAGGGCCGATACATGGGGAGGGCATCACATTAGGAGCTGCTTCTGCCTGGTATCAGGGCTCTCAAGGTCTCACCCACCCCTCATCTCCAGCCAGGGAGGTGCTCAGAGACCCTGTGGGCACTGGGGATGGCAGTGGTCCCTCCCTGGGGCAGCGGGAAGAGCAGGTAGCACAGCCGGAGCGGGAGCAGCCTGGCAGTGTCCCTTGCCTCGCAGGCTGGCCAGACGGCGCTGATGCTGGCCGTCAGCCACGGCCGGCAGGAGATGGTGGAAGCCCTGCTCGCCTGCGGAGCCGACGTGAACCTGCAGGACGAGGAGGGCTCGACTGCGCTGATGTGCGCCTGCGAGCACGGCCGCGTGGAAACGGTGAAGCTGCTGCTGGCTCAGCCCAGCTGCAACGTCTCCATCGTGGACAGCGTAAGCCTCGGCCGCTGGGGCCCGGGCACACTTGCCCACCCCGTGTCGTGTCCCCAGACCCCTTCCCAACTGCTCTCCCTTCCATTTTAGGACGGTAACAACGCCGTCGCCATCGCACTGGAAGCCGGCCACAGCAACATCGCCGTGCTCCTCTATGCCCACCTCAACGGCACGAAGGCGCAGCTGCCCGTGAGTACCGCGCCCCCCCCCCAGCTCTGCCACCTGCCCGGTCCCACACAAGGACCATGGAGGTGGCACCATGGCACTGGCTCAGCTGCACGGTGGGCGGGTGGCCCCATAGGAGGGGCCAGGGCTGTGACACAGATGATGCTCCCCAGGAAGGGGGACCTTCTGCAGGGGCGAGAGCAGAGCGTCCCAGGTGCCACATGCTTGGTGCATCCTCAGCAGCAGGGACCCAGCCTGCTTGGCCCCGACCAGGAGTCACTGGAGGGGTGTCTCTGGTGACATTTTGTGACCGTGCTCTCTCTGCAGCAGGGAACACCACCGACGGCCACCAAGGGCCCTGGGAGCCCAAAGAAACCAAATTAAAGTGACTTTTGGATCCAGCTAGGGGCCAGCTGTGTGACACCATCACCACTAGGCTGGGATTTATGTCCCCTCTCCTGCCACTCCTTTGTGTGCTGAATCACTCTCTGTGGCTGCAGATGCTTTAACCCTCCTGGCACTAGAGCAGGCGGCATCCCCGGGCCTCACTCGCCGTCTCTGCTGCTGGAAGCACAGCCACCTTGCTCCCCCACAAGTTACAGAAGAACCAAGCATCAAGTGACCTTGGGGTGGGAAACGCAGCGTGTGGAAGCAGGCCCCATCCCCTCTGCTCCCCCCCACAACCTGGGAGCCCTCCGCAAGTCACCGACTCACTGGAACAGCAGAAAACAAACACAGCCCCTGGTTTCTGCTCTGAGCAGGGCTGCAGGAGAGCGGGCAGCAGCTCCTGGACCCCGCTGTGCGGTGCCGGCAGGGAAACGGTGCTCAGCGATGGGAGAGGGGACACAAACCAGCTGGTTAACGCTGCCTCAGGCTGGGAGCACTTCCAGACTGAAGTACTTGCCCTTCTTTTGTGGCATTTCCTTTCCTGGCTGAAATCCGAATCGTTTCTAGCACATGCACACAAAGCAAAAAAAAAAAAAAAATTATATTGCTTATTCAAAGGATGGAGCTGAACACGAAATCACTTGGTAATTTGATTTGCTAAATGGGAACAAAACT
This sequence comes from Rissa tridactyla, assembly GCF_028500815.1. NCBI lineage: Eukaryota > Metazoa > Chordata > Aves > Charadriiformes > Laridae > Rissa > Rissa tridactyla. The sequence continues at coordinate 5,481,714 of NC_071487.1, forward strand.
TCTGGGCGCTTGGGGCAGCAGCCAAGCTGACAGAAGGGGGTCAAGACCCATGAACACGTTTAAGGACTAAGACTGCCCCGCCGATACCCCACAGGAGGAGCAGGGACCTTTTCCCAAGGGAAAGATAGCACTCACTCCCTAAACTTTTTCCATTTTAAGCAGCCACTGACTGTGAAGGGGAGCCCACACCCACGTCCCTCTCCGCCCGCTTTCCTTCCCAAAAGCGGGGAGAGTGGCTGAGGATGGCTCCAAGGAAAAAGACCTGCAAGAAGAGCTGGGAGAGCGCTGGGGGCTGCGGAGATGGATGTGTATGTCGAAGGACGTGTGCGCATCTGTGCGAGTGCGTGTGCAGCAGGCAGGGTGGGACAGACAGAGTAAGGACTAATGACCAGCAGGAAGAAGAGGCTTTTGCATGTGAAGCCGGCTCCGCTCTCTGAATCCTTCACAAAGGTATTGCGTGTCGCAGCCCCCACCTCTGCTCCTTGGCCCAGCCTCCCCCAGAATCACTCCTGCCCACGCCAGCCTGGCCTGAGCCACGCTGTCAGCTGGGAAGTGCTCCCCAAGGAACTTGTTCTGGGCAAGACGCTGCTGTCCTCGCAGCGTTTCAGCTTTGCACTGAAGTTAACATACGATGCTCACAGCCACTCTCTAGTACACTGCTCTGTATGTATTCTGTACTCACTGCTTTGGTTTCACAGGTTTGTTTACTGATATTTTAATACTGATGTTTATTTTTAAGATATAAATAAAATTTTAAAGTAAAATTATTTTGAACTACTACAGTGACCATGGGCATTCTCCTGCCTCTTTGTCTGGCTCAAGCTAAAAACCTCAGAAGAGCTTCAGCCAAGGGACAGCCTGGCACAGCCCTCGCCCTGAGCAGTTGCCCGCATGTTTCGATTCATTCCCCGCAAGTTTATTAACTGGCTGCCTCCATCGGTCTGGTTTTCTTCCAAGCTGAACTGTCCCAGTCAGGAACCTGACTCGGGTACCATGGTGTCTTCTGGCCTGTTTCGCTCCACAGGACCAAGAGGGACCGCTGGGACCAGACACAGCCCTTCGCTGATACTAAGCTGCATTAGTAAAGGACAACCATCAGATTGAGAGTGACGATGCAAAGCTACCTCCCCCTCCTCATGTGGCCAAGGGCCACAGTGATCCCACAGGGGCGTTCGGGAAGGGCTACAGCTGCTCTGAGCCACCTCCACCACAAGTTCACTTGCCTGGCCACCAACTGCCAGCTGATGCCTCCTTGTCTCAGTCACTCAGCACAGTCAGGGCCAGCAGCTGCCAGAGCAAAAGTTTACTTCATCTGGCAGCTGAAATAAACTCTGAGGTGGACTTCTTGCGCTCATAGCTAGTTCCCGAAAGCTCTGCTACGTCACAGGAGTCAGGGGAATGTGGACTTGCCCAATGCTCCAATACTGAGCCACCACCAAAGAAGAATCAAGAACTAGATCAAGCAACAGCGGAAGCACATATTGAAAAGGGCTTTCTCTAGAGAGCACAAAATGCACGTCACAAAATGGCCACGAGCTGACCAGGTCACAACTAACACCTGCAGGAAGGGAAAAAAACCCCAAGCACTCTTCCAACACCAGTCCTAAGGGCAATCCTCACTATCTGTTTAGTGATTTGAACACCCATTCCAGAAGTGCCCTCCTCAGCTTTAGGATACCCCAACCCTCAGTTCCACCTGCCACCAAAGTGCCTTAATCAAGGGCAGGACATTGAAGAATGAACACTCCCATCAGAGACCAGATCAGAAGCCACAGACTCAGTATCACTCTATTACCAGATGGAAAATACCAGTACTTAAAAAACAGCCCCGGAACTGTGACCATTTTCAGGCTCACTTCTACTTTTTAATAACCTAAAACAATAAATCTAGTGAATCGTGTGGTGGAAGGGAACCTTAAGGAAGAAAATAAGGGAGATTGATTTGCTAACTCTTTCAAGAGAGAGAGAGAGACACAAGCACTGACCCTCTGTGGGTGACTGCCAGGAAAGACAGCAAGTAGGTGTATTTATAGCAGCATTTATAGAATAGCTTACTGAGGACAGAAAGGCAGAAGCAGCAGGCTGTTGCTTTGCAAGCTGGTACAAAGCTTGACTTTCAACTTGTAGTTACATTCCACAGAAGTCTAGGAAGTTTAGCAGTGCTGCCTTACTGGTTACATACAGAAAGACGCTTACCAGAAAGGTCGGGAATTAAGGCTGCTGTAATCAAAACAGAGAGCTCTTTTTGTTGTGACAGGTTAATAAAAATGCAAGAACACAGTAACATTTCCATGAATGCATTACATGCAGCCTCAGTAAGAAGCAGGGTGTGCTTCTGTCCCTCTGCTGAACCCAACAAGAGACAGGTGCTACGGGCTGCAACAGACTCACACGTTCAATGAGAGAGGCCCAGGCAAGGGACTACTGAAAAAACCCTTTATTGCAGCAAGGCCGCCGCCACGCTCCTCTCCATCCATGCCCTGTGCCTGGCCAGGCAGGAGCCAGCCGGCTGTGAGGCTCCATCACCCGAAGGAGAGCGGCAGAAGCCAGGGCTCAGCGCAGCCGCCGGGCCTCGCGCTCCGACTCCAGCAGGGTGAGGACGTCACCTTCGCGCACCGGCCCCTTCACATTGCGGATGATGGAGCGGCTGGTGTCATCCATGAACTCCACACGCACCTGTGGGGCGAGATGGTGTCAGCCCGGCCCAGCTGTTGTTCCAAATCCGGGTTCTTTTATCCCGGTGTGCATGAAGCCAATATACACACAAAAGCGAGATATTTGTTTATCTCATTTCTGTGCAGAGAATGGTGGTGGGTGGTTCATCCACAAGGCTCATGCGCCTCAGGCTGGCACGCAGTAAGCATTTATACCTTTTAAGTAACAGTTAATCAACAGTTATCAGTATTTCCTAGTTACACACTTAGCCGTCCAACCTGCTCTAGCTGACCCTGCTTTGACAGGGGTCTGGAACCTTCAAAGGTCCCTTCCAACCCCTGCCATTCTGTGACTACCAGCGGTTATTACTATGCCTCGTCCCTACTTAAAGCCGCAGCATCCTCTCTTTTCACTCCACACGCTCCGTGAGGAGGCGGCTTTTGTTAGCAGGGGGCTCTTCCTACCCGAGGGCGGGCGTTTTACTGTGTCAATTAGGACAGCTCGCTCATAGTTCGAATAACTTCGTCTACGGCCTTATTAGCAGTTCCATTCCCCTTGAGCTTACCTTGGTATTTCCATATTTTGACGGCATCCCCCCGTTCGTTCTCCAGGGCCCCACCTCGCTAACTAATGACAGCGCTTAATCGTACCCTTCGCTTCTGGTACTCCCCCAACATGGCGGCCCCCGCCCGCCCGCCCCGCTCACCTGCGTGCACTGTCCCTGCGAGCCGGTCCGGCCGAGCACTTTAGTCACCTGCAGGGACAGAGAAGGGGATTAGCGCGGTCCCGGTCCCGGTGTTCCCCCCACCCCGGGCCCGCTGTCCCCCCCTGTCCCTACCCTGGCCAGCTTGATGGGCTGCACGCGGCTGGTGTCCATGGCGGCCACAGGGAGAAAAGGGCGGGGCTTCCCCTCCCCGTCTTACACAGCGCCAAATCTCGCGAGAACCAGCCCGCGGGCCCCTCCCACCCTCGGCCCCGTATAGTCCCAAATCTCGCGAGAACCACCCCGCTCCCGGCATCCCCCGCGGCGCGCGCGTCCCTGCCCTTCACAGTAGCCAAGATGGCGACGGCCACTCGCCTCATCCAGCGCTTCCGCAACTTCTTAGCGGGGGTAAGGGCGGTTCTGGTCCCGGTTCTGGCCCCGGTCCACAGCTCTACCGGGACCGGGCCTACAGGGTGGTGCGCGCCTCCCGCGGGCCGCTGCCCGGCGCCGGCGGCTCCGTAGAGCCGCCGGCGCCGGGCAGCGGCCCGCGGGAGGCGCGCAGCGCCCGGCATCGCCTGAGACGCTCTCGCCTTCCCTTGCAGCGGGACCTCCAGGCCAAGCTGGCGCTGCGCTACGACGAGATCTCTAAGAGGTAGCGGTGGGGCTGACAGGGCTGAGGGGTTTTGTCTCGCCGGCCGCCACTGAAGTTCTTGGAACCGTTCTTTGTCTAGAACCCAGCCGCCGCCTCGGCTCCCGGTGGGTCCCAGCCATAAGTTCGCCAACAACTATTACTGTAGCCGGGACGGGCGGCGAGAGTCTCTCCCGCCTATCGTGGTCGCGACAGCGCAGAAGACCATCGCTGCGGGGGCTCAAGCTGGCAGGTAGGTCTGAGCTGCAACCGTTTGACCTGAGTGGGTTGGAACCCTGTGGGCTAAGTGCAAGGTCCTGTTCATGGGTCGAGGCAATCCCAAGTGCAAATCTAGGTTAGGCAGAGAATGGCAGGAGAGCAGCCCTGAGGAGAAGGACTTGGTGGGTGAGGAGCTCAACGCACCCCGGCACCGTGCGCTGGCAGCCCAGAAACCCCCCGCAGCCTGGGCTGCATCCCCAGCAGCGTGGGCAGCAGGGCGAGGGGGGGATTCTGCCCCTCTGCTCCGCTCGGGGGAGACCCCCCTGCAGTGCTGCTTCCAGCGCTGGGGCACCGACAGCAGAAGGACACGGAGCTGTTGGAGCGGGGCCAGAGGAGGCCCCGGAGATGCTGGGAGGGCTGGAGCCCCTCTGCTGGGAGGACAGGCTGAGAGAGCTGGGGGGGTTCAGCCTGGAGAAGAGGAGGCTCCGGGGAGACATTATACCAACCTTTCAGTACTTAAAGGAGGATTATAAGAAAGATGGGAATAAACTTTTTACAAGGGCCTGTTGTGATAAGACAAAGGGTAATGGCTTTAAACTAAAAGAGGGAAAAATCAAACTAGATATAAGGAAGAAATTGTTTGCCGTGTGGGTGGTGAGCCCCCGGCCCAGGTTGCCCAGAGGGGTGGTAGATGCCCTATCCCTGGAGGGGTTCAAGATCAGGTTGGTTGGGGCTCTGAGCAACCTCATCTAGTTGAAGATGTGCCTGCTCATGGCACAGGGGTTGGGACTAGATGACCTTTAAAGGTCCTTTCCATCCCAAACTATTCTATGATTCTGTGGTTTGGCATTGTTAGACTAACGGTTGGACTTGATGATCTTAAACATCTTTTACAACCTAAATGATTCTGTGACTGTAATAAAAGCTGTACTCCTGATTAAATCAGGGTCTGGTTTTCATGGTGTTTACTCAAGGCGCTCCTCTCTTTACCCCAGTTCAGGCTCTGCAGTGACAACAGCTGAGAAAAAACCGGTAACACCAGGACCAGTACTTAAGAAGTGGGAAATTTCAAAAGACCAGCCCTATTTGTGAGAAATAAACATGACGAGGCTGGATGTGCAGGTCAGAGTTTGTTATACAGCAGCACTCTGATGGGGAGGCTTGTGGCGGATTTTGCTACAGCAATGTGGTGTGGAACTTGTGCTGCTGATGCATAACTAATAAATATATTTAAAGCTGTGACTATTCCCCACACCACCCTTTTGTCTGTTCTACTTGAATTACCCATATTACTACTCTTGAATGTTGTTTGGGTGTAAGGTTTTCTTGAAAGAATAGCAACTGGGGCAATCCCAAGCACAGACCCAGGCTGGGGGATGAGGGGATGGAGAGCAGCCCTGAGGAGAAGGACTCGGGGGTGTCGGTGGGGGAGAAGCTCCACACGCCCCGGCACCGTGCGCTGGCAGCCCAGAAACCCCCCGCAGCCTGGGCTGCATCCCCAGCAGCGTGGGCAGCAGGGCGAGGGGGGGATTCTGGCCCTCTGCTCCGCTCGGGGGAGACCCCCCTGCAGTGCTGCCTCCAGCGCTGGGGCACCGACAGCAGAAGGACACGGAGCTGTTGGAGCGGGGCCAGAGGAGGCCCCGGAGATGCTGGGAGGGCTGGAGCCCCTCTGCTGGGAGGACAGGCTGAGAGAGCTGGGGGGGTTCAGCCTGGAGAAGAGAAGGCTCCGCAGAGACCTTCCAGCCCCTTCCAGTCCCTAAAGGGGCTCCAGGAAAGCTGGGGAGGGACTCTGGAGCAGGGAGGGGAGCCACGGGACGAGGGGGAAGGGTTTGAAACTGGAAGAGGGGGGATTGAGATGAGATGTGAGGCAGAAATTGTTTGCTGTGAGGGCGGTGAGCCCCTGGCCCAGGTTGCCCAGAGAAGCTGTGGCTGCCCCATCCCTGGAGGGGTTCAAGGCCAGGTTGGACGGGGCTTGGGGCAACCTGGGCTGGTGGGAGGTGTCCCTGCCCAGGGCAGGGGGTGCCACTGGGTGGCCTTTAAGGTCCCTTCCAACCTAAACCAGTCTGTGATCCTATGAATAGAACATGGCACGTGTTTGAAGTTCACAGTGCATCTGTGAGCCACGGTCTGATCCTACTTCAGGGTGAGACCCAGGAACACGCCTGAGGCCCCGCCCCTGGGTGAAGCCCACCCCACCCAACGGGCCCCGGTGCTCGGAGTTCGGAGGGAGGTGGTGGTTCGCTGGCTGTCCCCGGCCCTGCTGCAGGGGCGCTTTCTCGGTGACAGCGAGTGTCTGGGGCTGAGGCCGCGCTGGTCGCTTCTCCGCGTGGTGCTGGAGAGCGCAGCCGTTCCCCGGCGCGGGGGCTGCAGCCCTACCGCCTGCCTCCGGGGCCGGCGGGGTGCCGGGACGGCCGGGACCCGCTGCCGGCCCGGGGGAGGGGGGGGCGGGGCCTCTTCAAGGGCACGCGCCCGCGCCCCGCCCCCCGAGCATCCCATTGGTGGGCGTCGTGCCTGTGCGCATGCGCCCCACCGGCGCGCGGCCCGCTTTATAGGAGCGCGGCGGCAGCGGGTGCCGCGATCCCCGCTGGCGCCATGGCGCGGCTCCTCCCGCCGTTCCCGCTCTTCTCGCTCCTGCTCTTCCTGCTCCTGCCGGTGCCGCTCCCGGTGCTGCCGCTCCCGTCGCCCCCGCCGGAGAACGGTGAGTGGGGGGCGGGGCCGTGGGGCGCGCCTATTGGCTCCCCGCGCACGCCCTTGGCTCCCATTGGCGGGTGCCCCTCCCGCCCCGCGCGCGCGCTCCCCTCGGGGTGGGGGGGAGGGGGGCGCGGACCCCCCCTGACCCCTCCCGCCCCGCAGCCGCCGGGTCCCGCTGCCCCCCGGGCCGCTTCCAGTGCCACCCCGGCGCCTTCTGCTTCCCCGCGGAGTGGCGCTGCGACGGGCACCCCGACTGCGAGGACGAGGAGGACGAGCGGGGCTGCGGGACGGCGACACCGGACGGAGCCTGGGTGACCCCGCCGCGGAGCTCGGGGGTGCCGCCCGCCGGCGGCGCAGGTAGGGGGGAGCGGGGGGTGAGCGGCGAACCGGGCTAAAGCCTTTCACCTCTGTGGCTTTTAGCCTCCCCGTGGCAGCCGCGCTCACCGCGACTCGCTGTGGGCAGGGGAGCGCTGCGGGGTCAGCCCCCGCCTTCAGCCCCCTCCCGCGGCTCCCTCGGAAGCGCCTGCGGAGCGGTTTCCTTCAGGAACGCGCCATTCCGGCTGCTTCCTTCCAGCGAGCCAGCGCCGCTGGAGCCTCTGTCCGCCCCTCCGACCCCTGGGGACCGGAGAAGCTGTCGGGGAAGGACGGGGCAAGCGCGGGCAGGCCCGGAGCCGCAGGCGCCGGTACCTGCTCGGGGTGCGTCTGCGTCCCCGGCGCTGCGGGTGTCCGCTTCCCCCTCCGGGATGCTCCGGAGCGTCCTCCCCCACAGACCCGTTGGCGGCGTGAGGTGCCCGAAAGCTCGGTTCCAGCTTCCCTTCCCCCGGGGCTTCTGTCGGGGTCTGGAGCGGCGTGTCTGCGGAGGGCAGGGGGTTACCGCTCTGCGTTTGGGTTTGGTGCCTGCCCCCGGTCAGTCGGTAGCTGGGGAGATGAGCTGCCTTTTGCTTGTACCTGGGGCTTCCCCATGCCACGAGGGAGAGGTTTGGATGCTGCAGCTGGGAAACTTCCCAGCTTTCCCTGTTACACATTTCCAGCAGGACGTTTTTTCCTCTTTGGGCTTATCACAGCAGCGGCAGATAAGGCTTTGCTTGAATTGAAAAGGGCCGGTTGGCATTCTTGAGGCGAACTGGGAACTCGGCCAGGTTTGGACCGGAGACTGCTTTGAATGCCGGCTGTGAGGTGAGTTGGAAGCCTGATGGATTTCTTGCTCTCTCACCGCAGAGGCTTCAGCTACGCCTGTGCCTGGAGGCGCCGTGCCATCGAGGAGCCAAGACCGCTTGTGGATCTTGATTATTGCAAGTACGTGAGACTCGGTGCTGCACGTGGTCGTGCTCCTGGCTTAGCCTATAAATTGAGTATCCTGATGGAGTTAATTCCAGGCCTGTATCAGTAGCTGCTGTCGCTAGGCTGGGAGGGCTAAGGGAGGCTTACACTGCAGCTTAATCATTCCTCTCACCCGGACACACTATATCCTTGGAACGGCTATTTCATGCGAACTGGCACTAACTCCCTTCCTCTCTCGGTCCCTTATCCTGGAGGGAAGCTGCTGATCTCTGGCTGTCGGCTAACGCTGCTGCACGGCAGAGCCCAGTACTGACGTCCAGAGCAGGCGCAGTGAGTGGTCCCCTGCTTGTGCGCTCTTCTCTCTCTAGTGCTCCTGAGCATCCTGGTAGCTGTGGGCTCTATTGCTGTGTGGGGCCTGTCCAAAGCAAAAGGCAGATCTGACATCTTCAGTCTCGAAAGAGCCTCCAGGGAACAGCTGATGCCTGATAAGAGCCAGACAGGCTCATTTCCCTGACAGGTAAGTTTCTTGCACCCCTGTATGCGCTCCGTATGCACGAGGGAGAAATGCCCGCTCGCCCTGCCTTTCCAGCGTCTAGAGCTTTCTCCCCTGGGGGTGGCTTTTCCCAGCTGTTCCAGCTGCTGGGCAGCCACGTGCTCGGGTTATCAATCTGCCCTGAAGCAGCAGAATGCTCCCCGTACCTTCCTTCCTCACAACCAGGCATGAAAGGCTCTCGCTTGACTGCAGGGACAGTTGCACAGCCCGATCTGGGAAGATGCTGGCTTCTTTGGATAGTGAAGTGCTTGTCTCTGTCCTTCCTCTGCTGCCAAAGACGTTGAGCGCTCACGCTAAGATGCTAATCTTCTGCTGTGGGTTGTTTTCCTCCACTGGGCACAAACTGAAATCAAACCAGATTTTTTGCCCAAAGGACTGTCAATAACCAGGTGTTTTTCTGTTCTTGTAACAGGGGTCTTTACCATAAGGTGATAAGATGGGACTAACCTGGTCTCCTTCCTGCTCACCCCAGAGGCCGACTGAATTGGATATAAACTCTCAAATCTAAGTTTTTACACTGGAATAATAAGAGGACACTCCCTTTGGAAATGGGCTTTAGACTGTGGGTCTGCTCTGGCACTGGAAATAGCGCAGGACCTTCCCTGGTGCTGCGAAATCACCCCCCACAAAGGCGGTAGAAATTCCTGGGTTGTTAATGCCGAATCTCGCCAGTGGGGCCTTGGACCCAGAGGTTTTATTCTCCATGAACTGACAGGCGCTAGATGCTCTTCAACTGTTTTCTTCCACTTACAGCCAAAAGACTTTTTTCCACCTGCCCCACGCTTCCCCCTGGATTTTGTCAGGGAATAGGGGCTTTCTCCTCCATTTTCTCACTGACTCCACGCAGTCCACGCGTATCAGACTCCACGTTTGCTGTTTTGCTGTTTTGAGGCTGCTCAATCCAATGTACAGGAAGCTTTTACCGACAGGTCAGCCACAGGCTTGAAAGTTGAAAAGCTTCCTGTCCGCTCTGGCTTTGCTGCCACCTGAAGTCACCGTGGGGCCAGCAGCTTCTCCCGGCACGCTCCCTTCCGGCAAGGATCTCTGCCCTTGGCAGAACGGCACTTTCCATCCCGGTGCAGAACTCTGGATGTTGCTTTTCTAACACCGTTAAAGGTGTCTTAAAACTGTTTTGACATGAGTGGTGTCCCTCAAGGGTCCATACTGGGACCAGTGCTATTAAATATCTCCATCGGTGGCGCGTATAGTGGGATTGAGCGCGCCCTCAGCAAGTTTGTGGATGAGGCCAAGCTGAGCGGTGGGGTTGATTCACTTCAGGAAGGGGATGCCATCCAGAGGGAACCTCCGGCTGGAGGAGTGGGCCCGTGGGAACCCCGTGAAGTTCAATAAGGTCGAGTGCAAGGTCCTGCACCTGGGCTTAGGGCAATCCCTGGAGAAGAGAAGCCTCGGGGGAGACCTTATTGTGTCTTTTCAATATATAAAGGAGCCTTGTAAGAAAGCTGGAGAGGGGCTTTTTACCAAGGCCTGTAGTGACAGGACAAGGGGCGACGGCTTGAAACTGGAAGAGGGGGGATTGAGATGAGATGTGAGGCAGAAATTGTTTGGTGTGAGGGGGGTGAGCCCCTGGCCCAGGTTGCCCAGAGAAGCTGTGGCTGCCCCATCCCTGGAGGGGTTCAAGGCCAGGTTGGACAGGGCTTGGGGCAACCTGGGCTGGTGGGAGGTGTCCCTGCCCAGGGCAGGGGGCCTAGAACTGGATGATCTTTAAAGGTCTCTTTCCACACAAACCATTCTACGATTCTATGAGGTTTTGAGTGTTTGGTGCCTTTTTTTTTTTTTTTTCTCTTTCAGCTCGAAATAACTCCTGTCTTGGATCAAACGTTGTCTGTGTGTTATGGCATGTATGGCTCTTTCCAACCGGCTCAGTGCTGTACGCTTTTCAGAAGAACTGGCAGTGGGAGGAGGAGATTACTGACCGGTGCCTCTAGTTCATGTTGACCCCGTACTCCTTGCACGAGCGTTCACTAAGTGCACAAAAGCCGGAAAGCCTCTGCCTTGGCTGCTGATCTCTGTGCCTTAAAGGTGAGCGCTTGGCTTGCCATGCAGACCTGGGTCATCGGCCTTAGAGCAGGAATCTTCCAGTCCTGGACAGTGTGTGAGTGAGTGTGCTGCTCCACCCCATGGGAGAACCTTCTGTATGCGGTACGGAGGGAGTGCCGAGTGACGGAGTGCCGGTTTTAGTACCAAGAGCTCATTTGCGGGGGTGCACGCAGCCTTGCTTCTCTTGCCACGGGGACACCAACAGCTACGTCGGTGAATGACACAGGAGAATAAAGCGCTTGAAACTCATGAGTTCTGGATTTTTTTTTATTCTTCTTGGATCTGTGCATTTGCCTGGATTCTGTCATTGGGAGGCTGGGGGCCGCAGCCCTTGTGGGTTGTCACGTCCTGGGAAAGAGGGACTGGCAGTGGCTGGGCTGGCGTGGGCGCATAGGGAAAGCTGCTGTGCCTGCCTGGGACTGAAGTGACTCCGGCACACGCCAGCTGTAACGGTGAAAGTGAAATACAGGGAGCAGAGTGAATGGAGAGGGTGGAGACGAGAGGAACAGCTGGCGCTGGCACCAGGGGTGCTACCGCGGAAGAGACGACAAGCAGAAAAGGCTTTGCCAAGAATAAGGTGAAAAAGCTCAAGACCGTGTGAGGTTGTTCCTTCTTCGTTAGGGCAAGGGGGAGGAACGGGGTGCCCAGCGCGCGGGGAGGTGCTGCAGCAATCCCAGCGGGACGGGGCTGATGGCGGCGCTGGCGCTGCCAGGGCCGTGTGGCAGAGGTCACCCGTCACCAGCCGGTCCCACAGCATCCTCGGCTTGCGCTGCCGAGCTGGGACGTGCTGTTCCGCCCCTTGCTCTGTGCGACGGGGAGCGAGGCAGGCGGGTGAACACTGCAGCCGCAGCCTCTTCCCACCGCAAGATCCTGCAGGTTTTGCACGGTCGTGCAAGATCCTGCAGGTTTTGCTTGCTGATCCCCGAGCTGAGCGTTTCAGGGTTGAAAGAAACACGGAATCACGGAATCTTCAGAGTTGGAAGGGACCTCTAGAGATCATCTAGTCCAACTCCCCTGCTAGAGCAGGATTGCCTAAAGCACATCCCTCAGGGCTGCATCCAGGCGGGTCTTGAAAATCTCCAGAGAAGGGGACTCCACACCCGCCCTGGGCAGCCTGTTCCAGTGCTCTGTCACCCTCACTGTAAAGAAGTTTTTTCGTGTATTTGAACGGAACTTCCTATGTTCTAGCTTGTGCCCATTGCCCCTTGTCCTGTCACTGGGAACCATTGAAAAGAGCCTGGCTCCGTCCTCCTTAAACCCACCCTTTAGGTACTTGTAAACATTAATCAGGTCCCCCCTCAACCTTCTCTTCTCCAGGCTAAAGAGTCCCAGCTCTTTCAGCCTTTCCTCATAAGGGAGATGCTCCAGTCCCACAATCATCTTGGTTGCCCTTCGCTGGACTCGCTCCAGTAGTTCCCTGTCCCTCTTGAACTGGGGAGCCCAGAACTGGACACAGTACTCCAGTTGTGGCCTCACCAGGGCAGAGCAGAGGGGGAGAATGACCTCCCTCGACCTACTGGCCACAGTCTTCCCTATGCAGCCCAGGATGCCATTGGCCTTCTTGGCGACAAGGGCACACTGCTGGCTCATGGATAATTTCCTGTCTACCAGGACCCCCAGGTCCTTCTCCTCAGAGCTGCTTCCCAGCATGTCCGCCCCTAACCTATACTGGTGTTTGGCATTCTTCCTTCCCAGGTGCAGGACCCTACACTTGCTTTTGTTGAACCTCATTTGGTTCTTCTCTGCCCAGCTCTCCAGCCTGTCCAGGTCACGCTGGATGGCAGCACGGCCCTCTGGAGTGTCGGCCACCCCTCCCAGCTTGGTATCATCAGCAAACTTGCTGAGGATACACTCTGTCCCCTCATCTAGGTCATTAATGAATATATTGAACAAAATTGGTCCAAGTATTGACCCCTGAGGGACACCACTGGTTACAGGCCTCCAACTGGACTCTGTGCCACTGATCACAACCCTCTGAGTTCTGCCACTCAGCCAGCTCTCGATCCACCTCACTGTCACCTCGTCTAGCCCATACTTCCTCAGCTTCCTAATGAGGATGTTATGGGAGACAGTGTCAAAAGCCTTGCTAAGGTCAAGGTAGATGACATCTACGGCTCTCCCCTCATCCAGCCAACCCGTTATAACATCATAGAAAGCTATCAGATTGGTCAGGCATGATCTGCCCTTGGTAAATCCATGCTGACCACTTCCAATGACTTCCTGTTCCTCTATGTGTTTGGAGACGACATCCAGGATGAGTCGCTCCATTACCTTCCCAGGGACAGAGGTGAGACTAACCGGCCTGTAGTTCCCTGGGTCCTCCTTCTTGCCTTTTTTGAAGATTGGAGTGATGTTTTTATGGATCTTGTGCCAAAACTTGGGGCTGTGTTTGTGACAGCAATTTCCCTTCCTCTGTCCGGTGCCGGCAGCACTTTTGTTCTCCTAATCCCCAGGCTCAGAGACTTCGATTGTAGTGGAGCCTGAGCTGCTTTTCCGCCCGGGAGCAGCTTTGTGCTCCAGGTCTCTGTGTTTAATTAGATCAGTTCATGGAAATCGACGTGACGTTTTACCTGCTGAGGTCGGGTTGTGTCCCTGGGTGAGATATCAAAGATCGGCCCGTTTAATTTTGTTTCCCCTTTTACTTGCAAATCCAAAGGATTAATTTCCTCCTCTTAGTCCCAGTGGTTCAGGGGAATTTTTACTGCAGACTTGCACGTCTCCAGTATCCCGTTCCGTGTCCCTGCCCCTGCCCGCGGGGGTAACGGGGCTGAAGGCGGGGGTGACGGGCAGGGGGCACAGGGCAGCGCTGCAGGAGCGACCCGGCACGCTGGGGACCCGTTCGGGCACTGTGCAGAGGGTGAGGCGGCTCCTTCACCTCTTCCCCTGTAAATCTGCGCTCTGGGGCTTTGAGGGATGAGCCGGGCGATAACAAGCGTTTCCCTTCTCTGGGCGATGACAGCTGATGGAGCAGGGGCATTAGCGCGCGCGTGCTTAACGACTGACTGGTGCCAAGAGCAGCATCTGTTGTGGGGGTACAAAGCTGGTACAAATCCTGCGTCTGCACCTTTCTGTGCCTTTCGGGGCACAGGGTTCAACCAAGGCAAGTTCATCCTTTCTTTTTGACTTGCTGTCGTGGATGCCCGCCTTGGAAACAGGCTGGCGGGCGACAAACACAAACAGCTAATAAGAACAGAATAAGGAGAAAGAGAAGTGGAGAGCTGGAAATAGTTCCTTACATAAAGGGCTAGTGCTTCAATCTCATTATTGTCTTAAGGAGCGGACACTTAGCTGCCTCCGACTCCTACAATGCAAAAACGCAATCTGATCAGCAATCGGCTTTGGGAAGCCGGCAGGTGCCACGTGGCACCACGACATGGCCAGTGCCCCTCGGGCAGCAGCTCGCCAGCGCTCCTCTGAGCCGACAGCGCTTGTCCCAGTCAGCCTGCGCCCGCTGGGAGCGTCCCCGTGAAGCCCCAGCTGCTGTCCCGCAGCACGTACCAGGAATCGCTGCTTCGGAGGGTCAGGCGCCATGAGGCAGCTGGGGACAAGGCGTGCGAGTCTCTCGGCCAGCCTGAAGATCGGGGATCGCCGGGACCGCTGCCGGACACCGGAGGAAGAGGAAGTCCACATCCCATTTGCGCAGGACAGCCTGGTAAAGCCATGGAGCTCCATGCAGAATGTGACGGACGGAAACCGGGAGAAAAGCAAGACTCACATCCGAAGGAGCAAATACTTGCTCAACATTAATGTCGGTGGCAAATTGTTCCAGATAGCTATCAAGGTTGCGGCCCGGTATCCCATCACCAGGCTTGGGAAGCTGGCCCTTTATACTGACCCCATGAAGAAGCTGCAGCTCTGCGATGACTACTCAGTGCAGAAGAACGAGTACTTCTTTGACCGTGATCCTTCCATTTTCCACTACATTTTCCACTTCTACCGCAGCGGGGTCCTGTGGATAATGGACGAGATGTGCCCCAGTAACTTTGTGGAGGAAATCGAGTACTGGGGAATCCATATGAAATACTCCCAACGCTGCTGCCGGATCCTGTTTGAGGAAAAGCAAGATGAACTCAGTGAGTACCTGAAAATACAGAGGGAGCTGGAGGCAGAACTGGAGCCCCTGGACTCAACACAGCAGTTCGAGGGCAAATTTCTGGGCCGGTTTCGGAAGATGATCTGGAACCTCATTGAGAACCCGTACTCGTCCGTCCCAGCCAAGATCATTGCTGTCATGTCGAGCTTCTTTGTGCTTATCTCCATCGTGGGCATGACGCTGAGCACAGTGGAAGAGATGAAACAAAAGACAGGGAAGATGTGGATGGAGCAGCTGGAGATGATCTGCGCCATCTTCTTCACCTCCGAATACCTCATGCGGCTTATATCCTCCTCCAGCTTCAGGAACTTTTTGCGGGCAGCGTTTAATGCTGTAGACCTGGTCGCCATCCTGCCCTTCTACATCCAGATCCTCTTTGAAAATCTGGATGAAGCAGACACGCTTTACCATGAGGAACTGCACAAGGTGGAGAACGTGAGCAAGCTGGGCAAAGTCCTCAAGCTCATCAAGCTCATGAGGATCTTCCGCATCCTCAAGCTGGCTCGCCACTCCACCGGCCTCCGGGCCTTTGGCTTCACCATGCGCCAGTGCTACCAGCAGGTTTGCTGCCTCCTCCTCTTCATCGCCATGGGGGTCTTCACCTTCTCCGCTCTCATGCACTCCGTGGAACATGATGTCCCAGGCACCAACTTCACCAGTATCCCCTACGCCTGGTGGTGGGCAGCGGTAAGGTGGGAGCACCTTCTTCCAGAGAAGGGTGCGGGGGGGCTGCGCGCGGAGGAGGCTGCCCTGGTGCTTGAGGGATTCGCCGCTGCCGGGGGCCAGGAGGCAGAAAAGAGCCCAGTCTTCCCACCAGCTCAGTGACGGTGGGAAACCCAGAGCCCTGCACGCTCTGAGAAAAGGAATCGGAGCTTTGGACTAAGCTCAGAGGCTCAAAAGCTGGTGCTGGGGTGGGAAGGTGGGACAGAGGTGGCGGCCTGGGAACCTCCCGGCCTAGGTTAGTGACAAGGGGGGGTGTAACAGCCCGGGCTTTACCTGCCGTGGGACGCAGGTGTTGGGTGGATGTGTTTCAGACCTCCTGGGCATGGGGACAGCCACCGGGGACAGCCTGAGGCTTGCGCGGCTTTGCAGCCCGGCTGGGCTTGCGCGGTGCGAGGGGGGGGGTCAGAGCTTGTGGGGCTGAGCCTGGGGCCCCAGGGCTGCATGGGGGAACCAAGGAAACGCGGTCACGTCGCGCCTCAGCCCGTGCCCTGAGAGAGGACGCAGGCCGGGGGGTGCTGCAGCCCTTGTTTGCTGCCCTCCTCATGCCAGGAGCCGGCAGCTCTGCTGAGCCGAGCGCTATAATAAACCTGGGATTATCCCCGAGGATGAGGTCGCTAAAGCACTTGAGAGCCAGGGGTTACGAGGGCATTTTGATTTACGGATGAAATGATCCCGCAGATCACTTCTGCTTTTATAATCCCCCTCGGCCAGCGCTGGCTGCCTGCTTCAAATTCATCCCGCCTCGAGGAAGTGCAAAATCACTTAGAAAAATCACCAGATTTGAGTATTTAAGCGTCACAGGCTGATCCTCTCCACGCAAAGCCCAAACCTCTCTGCCTCAGCTCTCGCCCTGTCCCCCGCAGTCCTGCTCCCCGTCATCCCAACGCGGTTCCTCCGGGTGCGTTCCCGGGCAGTGCTTCTTTCCCTTGGAGGGAGGGTCCGGGAAGCTTCGTTCCCTGTGGGACCGGGCATCTTACGGCCAGGAAGCACCGGAGCCACCACTCCGTGGGGGCAGGAAGCTCCAGCAGACAGTCTGGCTGCTGGGAAAGTTCAGCTTGGTGACGTCCAGCTGCTTTTGAAGAGACACACGCGAAGGAGAGGAGGGAGCAGGGCAGCTTGTCTCTGGTCTCTGCTGCTGGGGCCTCATCCAACCCTTTCCTTGACCTCCCCAAGGGACAGCCAGGCCGGCTGCAGCCACGGTGCAGGGCCTTTCTCAGGTGACACCCAGCTCCCACGCGGGGACAGAGGGTGGTGGGTCCCAGCACCGGCAGGCAGGGTCTGCTGAGCTTGTTCACGTGGGATTTTATCCTTTCCCTTCCTCGCCCAGGTCAGCCTCTCCACTGTGGGCTACGGAGACACTGTGCCCGACACGTTGCTGGGCAGGGTGGTGGCATTTGGCTGCATCTCCTTCGGCATCATCCTCAACGGCATGCCCATCTCCATCCTCTACAACAAGTTTTCTGACTACTATGCCAAGCTGAAGGCCCATGAGAACGAGACCAGCCAGTCGCTCAAGCTGGCCAGGAGGATCCGCCTGAAGGAGCGGGTGGTGCGGAAGCTGTCGGAGTGCTGCAGAGCTGACCCCCGCTCTCACCGCTGACCGCCGGCCCTGCACCGCCCGGACCCCCCTCCGCCGTGACACGTCCCGCCCTGCAGCCTGGCCGTCCCTCCAGCAGGTCCGGTCCCCCGGGGCAGCAAGCAGCGGGTCACAGCGGCGTCTGGGGGGGCTGCTGTTGTTGTGCAGGTGCCAGTGCCAGCTGGGGCTGTTTCGGAGGGGTGAAACGTGCCTGTGACTGTGTCGTGACACTCCTCGACGCCGCGTGCTGGAGCCTCCTGTCCCGCAGAGCGGTCGGGGAATCATGGAATCACAGAATCGTAGGGTTGGAAGGGACCTCTGGAGATCATCTAGTCCAACCCCCTGGAAGGACCAGCGGAAGAGCTCGCTGTACGGCCGGGGAGGGATGTCTGTACGGCACAGAAAAGGCTGCAGCTGGGCATCCTTCCGGTCAAACCCACTTTGCTTCCCACTGCCCTGGGAGCCTGGGCTCCGGTCCTGACTCGGGATGCTGCTGTGATGGGAGCCATGAGCAGCCACGGGAGCTGTGGGGGTGTGGAGCCGGAGCATCCCCAGAAACAGGCATTTAATAAACCAGGCCAAAAGCATTCATTGTCTTGGGTTATTGCCCAGCCGCTTTGCGCCATTCGATAAACTGCTTGTAATTTGGGGGCGAAGAGGGGACGTTTCCTGGGGCTCACAACCGCCTCTCCTGCCCGTCAGTGGGAGGGGGGGGACTCTCGTGGGACGCAGGTGAGCCACGTGGGTTTGGGGGTGAGGTGCCTGGCCCAGGGTGTGTTGGGAGAGGAGCTGGGATGGCCACATGTGCCTGGGGACACGCTGGTTGGCTCTGCCCTGCATTCACACCCCGGTGACAGCGGGGGACACATCTGCGGGGCACAGAGGAAGGATTTTTGCCTCCGGTGTGGGACCCGAATCTAGTCAATGGGCTCCCGCTCCCTGGGGGGGATTCACCCTTCCCCAGGGTGGGATGGGGGGAGGGACCACAGGCCGTGGCGGGGAAGGGCCGACAGCTGGGGGTGCTGGGTTTGGCCGAGCAGCGGAAGGAAACTGGTGCCCACCAGGCCAGGGTGGGATTTGGTCACCTGCAAGCTGGGCTTGGAGACGAGGAGCTGCTGGGGGAGTGTGGGGGGGGGTGTCCTGGTGTCAGCCTGGGACAACCGTTAAGCTGCTGCTGTCGCAGACGCTTGGAAAGAGGCTTTGAGGGACAGCAGGGACGGCCTCTGGCAGGGACGGCCACGCTCCTGCAGGGTCCTGGAGCGCAGGGGACAGGAATCTGTGCCAGCGAGCGTGAGACGGGGATCCCTGCCCTCACCCCCCAGCACCGACACCCGCTCCCTGGTACCCGCGTCGACACCCGCCCTCTGAACCGACCTGACCCTGGCAGGTTGGTCAGCTCTGCTTCCCACCCCATTTCTCTTCCCCAAGGAACGTCCCCGGCACAGCCTCCTCCGGCCGTCTTCACCCAGACCCGGCCTTCCCCGCCACCCGCCCGCCCCGGCAGCGTCCCCTCCGGGCACCTTGACATCCCCCGACTCCATCACTGCATCCTCCCCTCTGCCCCCATCACCTGCTCGGGGATCCTCACGCACCTTTCGGGCTGGCTGATGGATCCTGAGATCGTTTGGCTTCCAAGGAACAGGGCTCGGAAACCCGCCACGCTGCGGCTGCGGCTCCATCTCTCTGCTTGCACCCCCCCACCCACCCCCCCCAGCCATGCCCGGCCTCGGCCCGTCCCCCACCCCAGCAGCGCTCCCACAAGCAGCCCCTCGGAGACCAGCGTGTTTAATACTTCCACTGAATTCCTTTTACAAGTCACAACAATGCAGAAATGTACAGACATTTACAGGCCACTGTACAGACGGTTTCTGTCATATATTAGTGCTCTTGCTATTTACATATAGTACAGCCTGCGGGAAGCCTCTGCACGGGCGAGGACACCCGCGCTCCCACGCAGGGCGGCCGGCACGGAGCCATCGTCCCGGGGCTGCTGAGTCGCACGGGCTCATTCCGGTCGATTCGCTCAGAGCTCGGCCCTGAGCCGTCCCGGGCACTACCAGGAGTGACGCCACCCGGGGCAGAGCTGGGCACCCCTTGCTTTCCTCACCCTGCTCTCTTTCGGGGAGTTTTGTGGGACAGAGACCCCCCCGCAGAGATGCTCCGGAGGGAGCAGGAGCTGCCTGCGCTGCAGCGGCATTTCCACCTTCCTTCTCCGCCCGCCTCAGTGGCAGCCGCAGCTCCCGGCCACCATGTCATCGTACTGCTTGAGGACCACGTTCTCATCGTCGTCGAAGTAGAGGAGGTTGATGGAGTAGAGCTTGTCGGGGACGCAGCAGGGGCTGCTGACGCCCTCGCTCAGCTTGAGGGCGTTGATGATGGACTGCACGGTGGCGTGGTTCGTCGGCCGCATGTTCTCGCCCAGTGGGAAGGGGCAGGAGCCCTTGCAGTGGTAGGCGTTGTACCCCCGGGGCGAGATGATCCAGCCGGACCAGCCGATCTCCTCAAAGTCCACGGACAAGGGGTGCCTCTGGCAGGGCTGCAGCCGGTCCAGCGAGCGGGTGCTGCGCGGCCTGGTCAGCCTGGGCACCGCCAGCTTTGCAGGGAGAACGGGAGCCTGGGGCTGTAAATCTGCCAGAAATGAGGACCCGAGGCCATTAGCCATTGCAGGAGTCTGGGAGGAGGGAGAACGTGGCGTATTCCGTCCCCCCCCAACCCCGGCCATCCCTCCTTTCCCCGCAGGTTTTGTCTGCAGTCGCCTGGTGCAGCGAGACCTTCGGTCACAGCTTGTCACCAGCCCAGGCAGAGCCACCGGGAGGTGACAACCCCACAGCCCCACGGCCGCACCTCATCGGGGCAAGCAAAATCCAGATTTACATCTGGGAGCCTGCACCCCTGCACAGACTGAGCCAGAAGGGAGACGGCCTCTCCCTCTGGCCGCAGAAGGAGCTTCGGATTTGAAGGAGCCCGCGTGCACGGAGCACCCCAGGGGCGAGGGGACGGCAGCACCTCAGGAGCCGTGCCGGGGCCGACAGGACCCACCTGGGAAGCCGGCCATGGGCAGGGACGCTCCCCGGCGCCCGTCGTCCGTGAACAGGACCAACATGGGCTTCTTGCTCTCGTGGTGGTCCCCACCGGACGCGAACTGCAGCGGGGGGGGGTCGAGCGGGCTCCCGCCCAGGCCCTGCACTGTCACCAGCAAACCCTGGTTGCTGCTTTCGTCTTCCATCCAGTCGCGAACCTGGGGACCCAAACGGGTGTCACTGCGGGGGGACAGGCACAGCGCCGGTGTCCCCACACGGCAGCGCCAGGCCAGCAGAGCCGGTGCCCTGGCAGCAGCGTGGTGGCGTGAACAAGGACCCCCCCACGGCCGCGCTGCGTCCCCCCAGCCCCGGGCGAAGGGGCCGTGCTGCTCCGGCGCTGTGGCACAGGGGACACCGCGGCAGGAGCCAGCACCGGCGCTACCTGCGGAGCAGTGGGACCGGTCTGGGGCAGGACGGAGCTGCCCCCGGGGCTCTTGGCAGGGCTCTCACCCCCCTCCCAAAGGCTGTATCCCCCCCAGCCCCGCTGCCGCAGAGGGTCTGGAGAGCAAATTGCATTGGAGCCCCAAAGGCTGCTGGGGTTAAAATGGGTTAAAAAAAAAAAAAGCTCCATCACGCAAACCCCCTCGGTGCCACCCGGATGGGGAGAAGCACTCACTGCCTGCGTGATGGCAAAGACCTCCCAGCCAGAGCCCTGCAGCGGGACCAGCCTGGCTGCCAGCAGCTTCTTCCCCCCGGGCGCCTCCGGCTCGCTCTTCTCCAGCACTTGGTAGACGCTGACCTGGGGAAGGCAGCAAAGGGCGGTTACCACCAGCGGGTCCTGCCAGCGGGGAGAGACCTGGGACACAGGTACTGGGGGGGAAAAAAAGGCAGGAGGTGGGGGAATTGGCAGCTTGGATTTGTCACAGCCCGCGGGTGCCCCGGCTGGAGCACGCAGAAGCCTCCATGGTTTAACCATCATGTTTTGTGCGAGGCAGCGACACGTCGGTCGTGTGAAGCTCACGGAGCTGGGCCATGCTCCCGCTGCAGGCGAGTGACTGCAGCACGCCAGTGGCATCCCGAGGCGCAGGCTGGGGATGTGCCCCAGCCCCATCCCTGCCTCCATCCCCATCCTCATCCTCATCCCAATCCCCACCCTGCTCCCCATCCTGTCCCCGTCCCATCCC
The DNA here is from genome assembly GCF_028500815.1 of Rissa tridactyla. NCBI lineage: Eukaryota > Metazoa > Chordata > Aves > Charadriiformes > Laridae > Rissa > Rissa tridactyla. Next base: position 5,503,098 of record NC_071487.1, read on the forward strand.
CCCTCCTCACCTGACAGAAGTGGTGCCTTTTGGGCCCGTTGGTGGCCCTCGGCCAGAGGCGGAAGAGATGCAGCTCTGCCGTCAGGATCTTCTCATTCTTGGCCACGCTGGAGAGGATGAAGAGGAACCGCATCTTCTCCCCGTGAGCTGCAGGGAAGGACAGTTGGGAGGTGGAGCCAAACCAGAGGTGGCACCTCCGCCGGCAGTGCCTGGCCCCTTCCCACAGCCCCGTCCCCAGCACCGTGGGGAACCCCCCGTCCTTACTTTTATCCAAGAAGCTGCGGACCGTGTTGCCCTCCAGGATGTCGGGGTTCTTGGTGACACCGTCCGCGTTGGCGACGGTGTTGAATAGATCCACCATGTACTGGGGCGGCTGCTTGACGTGAGCCGGGGCCGGCGGAGGGTCTTCCATACCAAAGACCTCCAGGAGCCTCTTCAGCGCCTCAGCCCGCCGGCTCGCCGCGCTGTCCGGGCTCGGGCACACCGGCTTGGCCAGGGCCAGCAGCAGCAGGACAGTCCCCAGCATGGCTCTGCTGCCCCTGTCCCAGTTCCACTCCCCCCTGCCTCCCCGGTGCTGCATTTATAACTCACTGGAAAGATGGATTGGAGTCAAATATGCACATGAGCAATCAGGAGGGTAAAGAGAGCTAATTGCCATGCTAACAAGGTGCGAAGCTGGGCTCCTGGGCACCCTGCACCAATTAGCCCCAGTACACAAGCGGGAGGGGAGGAGGGCTCACCCCGGTGCTCCTGGGGCCAGCGGGGGACATGGGGGTCTGGGGCCGCGCAGCCCCTCGCGAGGTCGTGGCTGGGCTGCGTTTGCTCTCCGTAGGAGACTAACCGGCTTTTAATGATGGCACTAATGGGACAAACAGGAGGACCTTTGTGTGGAGGAATGCAGCCCCTCCAGAGCCCAGCGGGCTGGACGAGTGTCCCCTTCCCACCAAGTGTCCCCTTCCCGACAAGTGCCCCCTTCCCACCGAGTGCCCCCTTCCCGACGAGTGCCCCCTTCCCGACGAGTGCCCCCTAACCCATCGAGTGTCCCCTTCCCACCGAGTGTCCCCTTCCCGACGAGTGCCCCCTTCCCGACGAGTGCCCCCTAACCCACCGAGTGTCCCCTTCCCACCGCTCTCCTGCTGCAGCAGCTCCCGCTTCCCCACGCCGCTGCGGGAGCGAGAAGCATCAACAGGGGCTCGGTGTCACCCCACTGTCCCCATCCCACGTCCCTGTCAAGTGCGCAGGGTGGGTGCCCGGGGACCCATCACGCAGCAGGGGTGGCCCAGGCTGTGCACCACCACCCCCCCCCACCCCCCACAACATCCCCACGGCGATGCCCGCACGAAGGAGCCCGGTGAGCTGAGACCGGGGGGCAGAGCAGGTTTCCAGCAGAGAACCGGCGGCTCTGGGGGGGTGCAGCCTCCTCCGCAGCGCTCCTGGGCTGGGGCGGTGACACAGCAGCAGGAGGAATCAAACCAAAATGAAGCTTTGCCTTTTCAAAAAATAGCCAATTGGCTTCCCAGGGATTAAATAGCCTTTGCTGCTAATTCCTGAATAGGAATGAAATATCACGAGAACCCTAAGCACGCCAGACATGGGAGAAAAGCCAATTCTTTTGCTCTTATTCCCCAGTCACAGAGAAACCCGGTCGGTGAAGGTGACCGTGTTGACACAGTGCACTTGGACTCTTTGCATTTGCCGTTTGTTTTAACGCCACGTGACTGAACGGAAGAAATTAATGCTATACAATACCCACCAGCCCAGCGGATAAAAAGAGCAGGATTAGAAAAGCCTGTTAGATCTTATAGGGAAACCCCCTGCGGCTGAGGCCCGCAGGTACGGGCTCTGCGAGAGGCTTGGCGCCCAGAGGGGAAGGTGCAGGAGCGGAGCCAGCACCGTCCGTCTGCCGGCAGGGACCGAGCGGCGCTCCCTGGCCAAAGCACTCCCAGGCCAACGCGGCAGGAGACACGCCGAAGGCTATTGCCCACCTGGTGTCTATAACGTCTTCTAACCCAACGCTTGGTGGGTGAAAGGGCTGTTAATTACCCAGAGTAGGCAGGGAGGCAACGAGCGGCCTGAGTTAATTGATAGAGGAAACTATTCGTATCCTCCAGACACTTTCCTTCCTCTTCCCAGCTCACCGGTGGCAGCGGCACGTCCTGCAGGATAACTGGGGCTGCCGGAGGAGGCGACATCTCTGCCCCGACATGCCTGTTTCCCTCTCCTCTCCCACTCCTGCTTCCCATTTTGTAAACGGGAGCAGCTGGGCCCATGCAAGCCCCATCCCATGCCAGGCAGCCGCATCCCTCCTTGCTCCGCATCCTCCCGGGACGCGTGGGCCGAGCGAGGAGGAGCCGCACAGCCGAGCTCCGATGTTAATTTTACAAGCAGCGAAACGTTTTGTAGAGGATTCATTTATACAAGCATTGGTTAAACCAGCTTTTATTAAAAAAATAGCCTTCTCTCATTTACATATACTACAGACAGTCTGGCGGGGGGGTCTGGCAGGAGCCCCACCTGCAGGTCCCCGGTCCCGCTACCCCCTGCACTTGCGCTGCCGGATGGCAACGACGGTGCGAGCGCGCTCCCGGCGGCTCCTGAAGGTGTGGATGTCGTACCGGTGAGGGGTGCAGTGGCCGGAGGCAGCTTCTGCCCAAACCAGACATTTCTTTCGGCTTTGGGACTCCCTGCGGTTAGAGACAAACCCGGTACGTCCCCTGCGCCCCCCTCCCCCAGGGCCCCGCATACCGTCACCTGGCAAAAGGGCAGCTGCGCTGGAGCAGGGTGGGGAGAAGGGAGGCAGCGGCTATTCCTTACTCCTGGTGTAGCTCAGTGAACTGCCTCCTCCCTCTCCGCCTCCGCAAAGCAGGGATTAGTTAGTTATTTGTGGTTTGGTTTGTTTCCCTTTGCATTCACCACATTTTTGTGTCCGCAAGCGACACGAAGTGCTGCCCCCCTGGCCTGAACCAACTGTCTGGGCAAACCCTGCCCCAGAGCATCCCCATCCCCCTCCTCCTCCTCTTCCTCCTCCCGACTCGCGCATCACAGACAGGGAACAGGAGCAGCACATCCAAAGCTGGAGAAAGCCACTGTCAGGACCCTCTTCCCATCTGTGTCTGCTGCCACGGGGGACCACAACCTCTGGAACCACCTGCCCAACAGCCCGAATTCGGCAGCACGAGCGGCAGGTTTTTCCTTATCCCAGGAAGCGATGGAGCAGTGTGCTGCTGTGGCACCCCTGCCAACGCTGCTCTGCTTCAGCTTCGTGGTTAGACACATCCCCAGAGGGTGAGCGGAGGGGGATACCCAAAATCTGCTCCTTTGTCACCCTCCCAGGTCCTGCCCCAGCAACAGCAGGAACGGGAAAGGCTCAGATCTGCCTGGGAATGTGTGCAGATGTGCCCGGGAAAGCGAACGGCCGGATCCTGGCAGCTGTGCTTACCTAAGCAAGCAGGGATCCCCCGAGGAGCAGCTGCCCAAGCACCTTCCCGCATCAATTTCCTGCAAAGATTTGCAAAACAAAGGCGTGAAAATCCCCAGCAGCACCTTTGCTGGGGACACCCCAGGGGATCGGCTGCCGTCACCGTGTCACTGCGCCCTCTGTCCTCAGGCTGAACGTCCAGCCCCGAGACAGTGGCAGCGAGGCCAAGCTTGTGAGAAGTATTTTGGGGGCACAGCAGTGGGTTTTGAGTCAGAGGTCCCTGTGCACAAAGGTATGTTGAAGTAAAGAGTAGAGTCTCTGTTGAACGGAGCTTAAGACGCACTTAATGATTAAATCATTTTTAAAAGAAATATCTCACTGCTCCCTTAATTATTTTTTAAGGAAATCCTCACCCCAAAGAAGAGGCCATTTGTTACTTGATGGCACTGATGGATACACAAATGAGTGGCAGCAAAATGCATTTTTTTTGCGTAAGATAATAGAAATATGAGATTTTTACCACTGCGGTTTGTGGCCAGGACGCGCTTAGCTCTGCCAGGGCGAAGCTGCCCACGTCAGAGCACCCACCCGGCTGTTTCACCCACCCCCCACGGGCCCAGCGGCACGGCCGAGCCCACGGGGGAGGAGGCCAAGGCGCAGGAAAACCAACCCGGAGCCGTTCCTCCCTGTGTCCGGCAGAGCTGTGCACAATTTCGTAATAATATCCCTACCTGGGAGACACGGTAGCCTTTTTCCTTCATTTCGCAGTTCTCCAGCATCCAAACCACCTCCCCGCCTTGTGGGGTTTTGACTAGAGCCGTGTTGAACTTCATGGACACGCAGAAAAGTCCACCTGCAAGGAAATTTAAGAAGGAAATTTAATCCAAGGCTGCACCTGAGGCCACTACAGACGCAGCATCTTCACCGGGGTCTGCCGTGGGGCACAGACGCGGCGTCGGCCCCGGCGCCCAGCACAGAAAGTGCCATTTTCTGCGTGAGGGTCCCCGGCTGAGAGTTTGAGGCTCGTTCCTTCACCAGCTCGGGGCCTCAGCAATCGTTTTTGTTCCTCCATCTCTGTTTCAGATCACGGGGCAAAGAGGGGTTATTCTGGGCACAAATTGGGAATCCTGCACCGGAGCCCGTGAAAGCCCCATCTCTGGGGAGACAGCCTGAGCTATTACACGTTATCTTTGAGAAAAAAGGTCTTTTAACATAAAACAGTCATGGCAGAGTTTTTTCCAGAGACATGCTCTCACACCAGGGAGCTGGGGAACATTATTTACCATTGAGTCATTCAGTGTTTCTCTCTGGATTTGCGAGGGGTCTGTGCCCTGCACGGGCTCCTCGTATGCTGGAGCCGGTGTCCCTGGCTCTCCTGGAGGTACATTCCTCAGGGCACCTCCAAAGAGTTTGCTTTGGGCTGGGCTTTCAGCTCTCTCTGTGCAGGCACATGAGCTGGTCAGGGAAGACTAAAATCACGGAATTGTCTGGGTTGGAAGGGCCCTTTCAGACCATCGAGTCCAACCAGCAACCCAACACCACCAAACCCACCACTGACCCACGTCCCTCAGCCCCACGTCTGCCCGGCTTTTCAATCCCTCCAGGGATGGCGACTCCACCACTGCCCTGGGCAGCCTGGTCCAATGCTTGACAACCCTTTTGGGGAAGAAATTTTTCCTAATATCCATCCTAAACCTCCCCTGGGGCAACTTGAGGCTGTTTCCTCTTGAGTTATTCCATCTGCCCCGCCTGCGTCGTGGGTCGGAGGAAGGCTGGTACAAGAGAGCAGAAAGGCGATGGCCCCGTCCTCGGGGGTGCAGGACCAAGTCCGTCCTGCTTTCCCTTTTCTCTCCCTATTCAAGCTTTAACTCAATGAAAAGCTCCCAAGGCAAGACTAAATTATGTTCGGCTTTGACATACCCCGCCTGATTGCTAAGGGAGCTGTGCAGCGAGCACGGCGAAGCGGGGCTTTGGGTGGACTTGCCAAAAACCCGCATCTTCGCTGCCGTTGTCGCCTCCGGGCCAGGACAGACTGGCGGCGCGGCAGGTCCCGGCTGGCCCAGGCTCAGCACTTGGAGAGGAGGCAGAGGCTCCTCCAGCAATAACTCACGTCCAGCGGGAAGGAAACAGGCAGGGACCGTCCCGCCTGGCTCAGTTTGAACGTACATTCTGCGCAGAAAGAAACCGTTTATCTGCTCAACCTCCCAGCTTTCCTCTCCCTCACCAAGTAAATCAGGATTAAAATCTCTGTTGCGTGAGCCAGAGGAGGGGAAGAAGGCTGGCTGAGTTGATGGCTAAGTCAGTCTTGGGTTTTGGCTCTAAATAGGACCGAGTCTTGCCCTGTCCCAGCCCTTGGGTGTGGGTCTTTCAGGGTTTGCATTTGGTTCCTGGATTTAAAATAGCTGTGAGAGTTTCCTGCCCCCTCCCAGCTCCTTCATCAGCTGCTGGAGGAGATTTCTTTTTCCAGGATGGGGCTGTGTTTTCAGGGGAGGGAAAAGCGTTTTCTGAAAGCAAATCTCTCAGGGATGCCATAAGAGGGGGAACACAAAATGACAAACGATTTTTGGAAGCCAGTATTTCTGGGTGAGATTTTAACATTCCCCCCCCCTACACCCCCGCCCCGACATTGCCAGTCTTTAACATGACACTGAAAGTGTCAGCCTGACTTTTCGGGGAAAATCCAGAAGGAAAGTGCCGAGACCTGCCCTAGGGCAGAGGCAAAGCTGGGGGCGAGTCCACATTTCCCAGCCCTGGGCCATTATCACCGAATGAGCCTCCGTCCATTAGCCACCCCCGGGGACAACAGCATCGTCCAGCACCTTCCAGTCACACGTCTGGGAAGTAAATGCCGATTCTCCCACCTCTGGAAAAAAGCACTTCACGCTGCCTAATTTTCTTTCCCGCCGGCTGTGCCTTGCGGCCAGGTCACAGAAGCCGCAGGGCCGGGGATGGAGGAGCGGAGCCTCCTCCGGCTCTCCAGGACGGGACGCGCATCCGCAAGCAGGGCCCCTTGGGGTTTGTTCTCTCCACCACCCTTCTGGCTTCCCCAGCACCCACCCTCAGCCCCTGCGCTGCTCCCCAAGCTGACGCTGGGACTCGGCCTGGTCTCTGTCCCTCCCTAGCGGCTGCTGCACAGCCGTGTCATGGGAGCCGCCGGGAAGGGTCTCACCAGATGGTTTTAGATGCAGAAATGCCAATAAAATGACATCAACGAATTCCAGGAGAGCTGATTCTATCGAGCAGTTGTGGAAAATCATTTTGACACGACTTTCCATCCTGATAAAAAGGGATGGGTTCATCTTCACTGACGTGACTCTTGGGTCACGTTATGCGTGAACTCACAAGACAGCACACCAGTTGAGGACAAACCCGTTCAGCTTTATCCCAGTGAAAGGTTTTGACCTGTCTGGAACGACTTAGTTTGGAGCTTCCAAGTGATTTGTGAAACATTAGTGTAGTTCTCTGGTGCTGAGATGAAAGGGCATTTCAGTCTGTCAGAAAGGAAACTCTATTTTTTTAGTGGAGAGCTTTTACAGGAGGTTGTTTTCCTTGCTTTGAGTGGGGGCATTGGAGCAGACCCTCAAGGTCCCTCCCAGCCTGGTTTACTCTGCTTCTATGATCTCTGGTTACAGGACACTTCCCCATAAGAGGAGGTGGTTGTCTTTCCATCCTCACGCCACACATGGGCAGAGAATTACCATTTCACCCGCAGACCTGTGGTGTAAGGGCCCAGCAACAGAAGGGAAAAGAAAACCCAAACCCCAACAATATAAAATACAATCCTGTTCCCAGATAAGGCAAAGAGGGTTTGCACAGCAGACCGGAGCGTTGTTAGATCACAGTCTGATGTTGGTGCTGGTCATACAGAAGGGCTCATCCCCAGCTTCCCGGAGGGAGGAGAGCACTGCGTCATTCCCATACCTGCACTGTAGGTCAGGTCAGAGCATTTCCCCACATCCACTTTGACCTCCCAGGGAGAGTCTGGAAAGGTGTTCAGAGCTGGGAGACGGAGACACTCCTCGGGCCATGTGCTGCAGTGACAGCCGTCGATCACCTCCACCTCCCGAAGGCCTTCGAGGAGCAGGAGCCGCTCCACGTGCAGGCGGGACAGCTCGCAGCAGGAACCCGCAGGGCAGGAACGCGGGGCTGCCAGCTGCAGCGGCGAGTCGGGGTGCCTGACCTGCAGCTGCGCAGAACAGGGCAAGTGGCACATACACTGGTAAAAACAGGTCACAGAGAACAACTTCCAGCATCAGCTCCCTGATAAAAACCTTTTCTGACCTAGATCTGACACAGCTTTCGTTCCTTTCACCCTGCGTGACAGCACGATGTCCTTGTGGTGCTGCTCTTCCCAGTGACACATTTGTATCAAAACAGTTTGTTCCTCAAAACCCTGCTACAATCAGCTGAACCGTACTGGCTAAAGCAGCTCTCCTCTCGCCCCAGGCTCCTGGTCTGGAGGGTCAGGGTGACGACAGCTCTGGGAAAGGAATGTGGACCTGCCTGCCTGCCTGCCAGATGTTGCACCAGCAGTGCCACAGGGGTGACAACGGTGGGACAATTGGCAACAAGATTTTTCGCAGTCACAGCCCCCCAGGTGAACACTCACAGGACACACGCACACAGCATCCTGCAGAGCCTGTTTCCGTTCCCTCTCCAGGGTTAGTTATCCCGGTGGAGATGGGACTTCAGGCAATGTCAGCTCTCCTGGCATAAGGAGAGCACTTGCAGCCCATGCATAGCTGTGTCCCCAAAGGCGCAGGCCCCTTCTAGTCCCTCCTAGGAGTGACACAGGGCATGTCAGAAGGGAACGGCATAAGCACCTCAAAGGCCAGATACTCCTTATGAAATCACGGGCCCTGCTGGTTTTGCTGAACCAGGCGAAAAAAGGCCTCCAACCCCTCTCCGCATAGGACACCAGCTCCCAGGTACGGCAGGTGTGGCTGAAAGAGCCGGTCTCGCTGCCGGGCTGGGGAGGACAGACACGTGCTCAGATGCTGCCCGGAGCTGAGAGAGGTGCTGTGATAGCCCTTCAGCTGAACTCTTGCCCTTCCTCTACCACGAGTATCCAGCATTGCCGGAGAGTTCCCGTTTGTCTGGCCTGCGTATTCCCCTGCTTGCTGGCTAAGGGAGGACAAGAGGCTCAGTGACGGGTTTTCTGCAATGCAGAAGCCAAGAGCTGGTATTTTAAAACATGTATAAAATCACAGCCCCAGGCACTGGCGTATGACCTTTGCCCAGACCCAGCCGCCACAGGGACAACACAAACACACTTTTCTCACCTTCTTGCTTCTAAGGAAATCAAGCACGGAGGAGTGTCTGGAAAGCCCAAGGAGGCCGGCGCTGATCTGCTGGGCCAGGCAGCTGGACCAGCAATTTCTGCAGACAGGACTGCCAGAGACACCTGTGAAACACAAGACTGACAAAAAGATTGTACTCCTCACTATTTGCACAATGCTGGGGAGGCCCAAGCACGACACAAAACACTGAACAAAAAGACATGGTCCACCTCTGGGAATTCTGCCTGGGAGAGAGATTCCTTCAGCCTGAGCACCTGCAGAAATCCCAGGGAGAAAGCCCTGCATTAGCACCGCACACGTGTCTTCTGTGTTTGCAGACCAGACGTAAACATTTCATAACAGACGCCTAAGTGTGCTACAGAATAAAAAGTATGCAATTAAAAACTCACTAGGAAACCGTAGGCTTTATATTCTTTAGTGAGCTCATGAAGGACGGGGTGAGAATAGATGAACACAGTGATTAGAAAAGGAGAAATGCGAACGCCCAGATGTAACCGAACTGCAGACCTTGAACAAGCCTGAGCACCCAGCGCACTGGGGGCAGAAGGAGAAACCCAGCTCTCCTTGCCTAGAGCCCACTGAACCTGGTCACAGAATCATAGAATCTTCATGGTTGCAAAGGACCTTTGAGATCATCGAGTCCAACCAAACCCCCTCCAATCTGTGCCACTAGAGCATGCCCTGAAGTGCCAAATCTGGACGTTTCTTAAACACCTCGAGGGATGGTGACTCAACCCCCTCCCTGGGCAGGCTGTTCAGTGCCTGACCACTCTGTCAGCAAAGTCATTCTTCCTGATATCTAATCTAAACCTCCCCTGCCGCAGCTTCAGACCATTTCCTCTGGTCCTGTCATTATTCCCCTGGGAGAAGAGCCCAACACCCACCTCTCTGCACCCTCCTTCCAGGGAGTTGTAGAGGGCAAGGAGGTCTCCCCTCAGCCTCCTCTTCTCCAAGCTGAACATGCCCAGCTCCCTCAGCCTCTCCTCACATGCCCTCGTCTCCAGACCCCTCACCAGCCTGGGCGCTCTCCTCTGGACACGCTCCAGCACCTCAATGTCCCTCTTGTCCAGAGGGGCCCAGAACTGAACACAGCACTCGAGGTGAGGCCTCACCAGCGCCAAGCACAGAGGCACCAGCACTTCCCTGCTCCTGCTGGCCACGCTATTCCTGACACAAGCCAGAATGCTGTCGGCCGCCTTGGCCACCTGGGCACACTGCTGGCTCATGTTAAGCTGGCCGTCCACCAGCACCCCCAGGTCCTGTTCTGCTGGGCAGCTTTCCAGCCACTCTGCCCCAAGCCTGTAGCGTTGCTTGGGGTTGTTGTGACCGAAATGCAGGACCCGGCACTTGGCCTTATTAAACCTCACACAGTTGGCCTTGGCCCATGGATCCAGCCTGTCCAGGTCCCTCTGTAGAGCCTTCCTACCCTCCAGCAGATCAACACTCCCACCTAGTTTGGTGTCATCTGCAAACTTGCTGAGGGTGCACTCAATCCCCTGATCCAGATCATTGATAAAGATATTAAACAAATGGTCATGGAGCTGCTGGAGCTGAAAACAAATCTGTCCCCCCTCCCCGCCAAATCCCAATTTCCCAGGTCCCCAAACTTGCTGCAGTGCCACACTAGCACCACAGGCAGAGGACGGGAAGGTGGGAGCAGGGAAGACACGGGACCATGGCATCCAGGCTTAGATCAGTTTACCCTGCTGTATTTTGAGTTATTGGTTATTGGCTAATGGACGCTTCTCCTGGAAATCCTTCTAAAATGACCCATTTTGCCCCAATAGCGCTGTCCATACTCAAAGGGTTGATTGATGTAAGTTCTCGTTTCATCATAGGAAGAAAACTGGCCTTAAAACTGCCCACTGAGTAGTTCAACACCGCTATAATTCATTTGCTTTACCCTGCTGGAGTTGCAGACCCAGTGTGCACTGCAAAAACGTTAATTTTGCATTGATTTAAAAACTGATCTTCAGCATCAGTGCAAGACACAGCTCCCATCATCACGCTGTGTGACAGCAGGAAATAGCTGCCCGAGGATTTCTATGCCCAGGAAAGCGGGGAGCAGTGAGCCAGGAGCAATTTGCAGTGTATTAGCCATTCCCAGGGTGATCCCTGGGGATGCTCCTCACCCACAGCAAGGGCACAGACAGCTGGTCACTTCGCAAAGGTCACTTTGCCAGCTGAAGACACTGTTAACCCCTGCGCTCCCATCCCCATGGCAATAAAAGCCATGTTTATTATTTTTATCACTCTCTGTTACTATTTTTACTATTTTCATCATTATTTACTCTTATGAAATTTTTTCCTCTGGAGATGACAAGCTGTCACGGCTTGTGACAGTTCTTAATTTGGCCACGATCATTTTATATTTCCTACTGTTCACGTAAGAACTTGATATTCTGCAAACACTAAAGGCTAAATTTGCACAAGTACTGCTCTGATGCCCTGAGAAAAAACAGAGAAACCTCAGGCTTTCGGCCATACAGTTTAAAGCTATTTTCACATACCTGTGCTAAAATCAGCTGAAGCTCATTTTCTGTAGCTTTACTGCCGCTGCGAGGGGAACTGAGACTAATGACTAATTATAGAGACACAGACTTCTTTCTGCTGAACGAGTGAGCTATGCCTTGCTTTCTCTGCACAGCAAGTCAGGACACGCTGCTGCCTCGCTGACAGCCCTTCCAACGTTCATCCTGGGAAGCAAAAAAGTGTGCAGTAGTCCTGAATTTATGCAAACACAAAATTCACACACACTGCAGAACACGGGTACAGAAGATGGAGCCCCTTGCGTGCTGATGAGCAGACGCAGGGGCCAGGCCACTCATCATTTTCTCTTCTACAGAACACGCTTCAAGCGTTGGGTTATCTGGGCAATGAGTCCCCAGCGTATTCCTGTCCTTAATCCCCCGAGGGAAAAGTCACTAGGATAATTTCAACACAAAGAAATGTCTGAGGGACGATGGGCGGGACGGGAGTGGGGAAGCTTAGAGGAACCAGGTTTCTTGCGGGCAAAGGGGGAACTCACCATGCCTGACGTGGAGGAAATGGCTCTGCCTCCTGCAGCAGCCCCTCTCTGCCAACAGGTTCCCTCGCTTGTCCTCTCTGCCGATGGCTCCAGCACCTGCAGTCACAAACCACCAAGCCCAGTATGACCCCAGTAATTCCACCTTTCCTGCTTGACACCACCTTTCCTGCTTGAGCCAAGAGGCGGCACTGAGCCCTGAGCATGAGACTCCAGCCACCCGCCGTTCTGAACCAAACAGCTTCAGCACAAGGAAGGGATTTAGGACAGTTATAAATGGACATGACCCATTTGCCCTGTCAGACCCGACTAGTGGGGCTTAATACCCTCCCTGACTAATTACCCCAAGAAAAGGCTGTGTTTAGCAGTGGTTTATCTTACAACATCAGTCCCCCGCTCTCTTCTACGCCCACGTTACCGCAATGCCGGCTTGGGGAAGAATAAGATTCCTTGGGTAAGGAATCTCGTGCAGCACAAAGTAACTCACGGGCACTAAACTACCCAAAGACTTCTGCACAGGAGCTTCCTCTGAGACAAATCCCAAATGAGCCCCACAAAGCCCCTGTGCCTGCGTGCAGCCTCCAGAGAGAGGGTGATGACGCTTTCCCATCGGTTAGAGAGGTTGTAAGGAAGCAGCGAGGGTTAACCAGGGCTTCACTTCGAGGTTTTAACTGAGCTTGAAGTTGCCACAAAGAGCTGGCTCAGTCCCTGTATCTGCTTCAGCAGGTCGTCCCGTGCCTGCTGCAAAGCGAGAAGAGCTGACCTCTCTCATGACACGCTCTTCATCCCAGGACAGTCGTAGGGAGCAACAGAGGAGAGCACAGCGCTGGGATGTCTCAGGCTTTCAGCATCACGTCCCTCCGGGCTCTGCCCGCACAGTCCCACCCTGCCGGGCCCGTGCAGATGCCAAGCAGGAAGCGGTGCCCATCCCCAGGTTAGGAGAGCTGAGCGTTTTCCAGGAAACTGTTTTTCTCCACACCTACGAGCCCTCAGGCACTGCCTTGAAATGACTTCGCAAGCTCAAAGGCAGCTAAAAGGAGAGCTGGAGCAGCCAGCTGCTATTTCCCGTCTCACGGAAACAGAGACTAGCAGAAATAGAGCATGGCTGCGGCCTTCTCTGGTTTTGCCAATCCTCATCCCTTTGGTCAGTGCTGGCAACAGCTGCCTGAAACCACGTTACCAGTACATCGAGTGGGATCCGAATTCTTAAATGTCATTTTTCAAGCAGAACCCGCCTGCATTGGGGTGCACGAAGCTTTGTAACCTGTGGTCTTTACAGTGCCAGGTAACAGACATTTATAGCCGTAAGAACTCAACATTTCAAAGCAATTTAGGTTTATTCCTTAACTCTCATTTGAAGGAGACGCTAACCAGGAGCAGGGGTCTCTGAGCACACTCCATTTCTGCTTTTGGGCTGTAGATCCAGGCTCCTGCTGTGCCGTTCTGTGCCCTGCTGGGCTACTCTCTCTCTGACATGTCTTACGGAAAGTTGTAGTGATGCTGTGTTGAAGCAGCCTCGGGGAAATAAGTTAAGCCTCCTTGACTGTAAAGAAAAGGACTCTGCACTGAAAATACAATGTGTGTTCCAGAGGGTGAAACAGCTGAAGCCTTAAGCAAGGACAGATCTGATCCCAATGGAACTGGCTTCCATCATTTTAGGATCTGCCCTTAATGCTTTCTGGCACTGGCAGGGTTTTGGCTCTGCACAGGCACAGCGAGAGGTGGGGAGGAGCTTTTCAGTGGCTCCTGCTGATTTTCGGCATGGCATTGCCAGGGGTGAGGCTGGTCTTCAGGTCACCAAACTTCAGAACCCGTTTTGGCATCGGTTCTGGGTGACTGCCCAGCAATAGGGGCATTGTCCTTATCGGGAGGCTGCGTCCCTCCAGTGCTGGGGTTCAGGGTTAAAGCAACCAGGTCTGTTAGCAACCGGATCATTTTAAATCCTTGTTGGGATCCAGTGCCATGAAACCAATTAAACCTTGCAGCGGATAAAGCAAGGATGGACCCTCCGGGCTGGGATCCTGCATGGCTTCCTTAATGAGAGAAAGCCAAATGAACACCGGACAAGTTGGTTTTTTCGTTGCTGCTGTTGGATAAAGTTTAGCTGGGAGGACTTTTTAACCTTAAAACAGACGTCTTCAGGTCAGGGCTAAATTATGCCTCCGCAGGCTGTCATTATATCATGACAGGGGCAGGTTAAAGCTCAGCACCGGAGGCGGTTTTGTGCAGCAGCCCTGAATTTTTGGGAGGGTAGAGGCTTGGTTTGACACATCTGACTGCCATCACCTTCGCTGTAGAGCCACAGGGCGACGCAAGAGCGTACAGGTGGCTCTATCGTACTGGACACAAACCTCTCCTTGGCTTTTTTTGTTTTGTTTTTGTTCTTTTCTTTCTTCTAGTGAGCTGCTGCTGGGAGCCGTAGCTACCAACTTCACCTTCCTGCCTAAACACACAGCAAATTCCTACAGATAGGGCTGAGGAGGCTCTTTCCCGAGGAGGCATTAGGACGATGCGTGTCGAGGAACGGGGTTGTTCAGCTGCGCTGTGAAATGGAATAAAAGTTTTACATTTTCAGAAGTTGCCTTCACGCCCCCAGCATCGTTCCCTGCCACAAGTTACACAGCAGATGGTCTCACGCGATCTTGCAGCCAGAGGTGCCTCGCTAACAGAGAGCAATCTGTTTAATGAACAGGATACAGGCCAGGAGGGATCTCTGGCCTCCAGCTCACGGCAGTTGTCCCGGCTCCCCCACGCCACACACTGTTCACGTAGCGGGAGCGAGAGGCCTCTGTTCCTACCGGGGTGTCCTCGGTAGTGCCAAATCCTCCCCAGTGCCAGGAGGGGATGAACTAACCCAGTCCCTGGGGTCCTGCAGAGCACAAAGAGACCCAGCATCTCGTCATCGGATGTTGTGCAGAATCCCGGCCTTTTCTGGGAGCATGCAGCGGTGGGTACCGTCTCCTCCCGGTGTCACACACCCAGGGGAAGTGCAGCCCCCTCCGAGGGGGACCCAGAGCTGCTTGTTTCCCAATGAGGAGACTAAAAGACCCGAGAGCAGGATTTGAGGGAGGGCTGGGCAGGGGAGCGTGCCACCGAGGGATGCTGCGTGACCTTCCCTCGCACCCTCCAGGTCCTTGTTCCTGTCTCTGCGTCACTCCAGGCAGCGCAGCACAGGCGACAGTCACAGAGGCATTTGCCGAGTGGCACAAGGAGGCTGCGGGTGCAGCTTCGTCCCCACAAAGCTCGGCTGAACCAACTTGGTCCTTTCGCCCCCTGAAAAATACTGTTGAAAGCAAAAAGCACTTGCACACAGAGCCCCTGGTAGGGGCTGGGGACACCCAGCCCCCCCAAGCCCCTTCCCTCCCCAGCAGGAGCTGGGGGGGCTGTTGGGGGGGCCATTGGGAGGGGGCGGAGCACAGGGAGCCCCAACATTCCATCCTGGAGACGCCAAAGAGTCCTTAGCAGCGGAGAGACTGAGGGGACCGACCATGGCGCTGCCACCTCGACAGCTCCCCCAGCGCAGCCCCCACACCCCCCCGGCGCCCCAGAACCTTCAGGCATTTGCGCTCCCACAAACCTTCTACCCCCAAGGCAGGGAGCGACCCCGACCCGCAGCCCGCAGACGCTCTCAGGGCCAAGAGCGCAGGAGGTGACCACCGGCTATGGCTCCTGTCTCTCTTCCAGGCGCAGCCACCCTGGTCCCACCACCCGGGCAGCAGCAGCCATTGCCCACAGCCTGGGCACTCCCAGTGGGGGCGGCCCCACAGACCCCACAACCAGGTATGGCACCCCTGTCCCCTCTGCCACCCTGACACCTTCATGTCCAAAAACCCTGGTCACCTTCAGCCTCCCCTCTCCATGGTCACCTTCACCATCCCACCTCCCCTGTCTCCCTCCTGGCAGTTTTGGCACAGGGGCTCAGCAAGCCCAGCTGAGTGTCCCTGCCCTCGCCTGCCCAGTGAATCCCAGTTCCTGAGAATTTCCCCAATACTTGGGGCTACCTCTTGGGGCCGACAGCGCAGGAGGTGACCACCGGCCATGGCTCCTGTCTCTCTTCCAGGCGCAGCCACCCTCGTCCCACCACCCGGGCAGCAGCAGCCACTCCCCACAGCCTGGGCACCCCCAGCGGGGGCAGCCCCACAGGCCCCACAACCAGGTATGGCACCCCTGTCCCCTCTGCCACCCCAACACCTTCCTCTCTGAGAACCCTGCTCACCTTCAGTGTTCCACCTCCCCTCTCCCTGGCCACCTTCACCATCCCACCTCCCCTGTTCCCCACCCTGGCAGTTTTGGCACAGGGGCTCAGCAAGCCCAGCTGAGCGTCCCTGCCCTCGCCTGCCCAGTGAATCCCAATTTCGAGGGAATTTCCCCAATACTTGGGGCCACTTCTTGGGGCCAAGAGTGCAGGAGGTGACCACCGGCCATGGCTCCTGTCTCTCTTCCAGGCGCAGCCACCCTGGTCCCACCACCCGGGCAGCAGCTCATCTTCCCTACAGCCTGGGCACCCCCAGTGGGGGCAGCCGCACAGGCCCCACAACCAGGTACGGCACCCCTGTTCCCTCTGCCACTCCAACACCTTCGTGTCAGAACCCTGGTCACATTCAGCCTCCCACTTCCCCTCTCCATGGTCACCTTCACCATCCCACCTCCCCTGTTTTCGCCCTGGCAGTTTTGGCACAGGGGCTCAGCAAGCCCTGCTGATCATCCCTGCCCTCGCCTGCTCGGGAAACCGAATTTCCAGAGAATTTCCCCAATACCTGGGGCCACCTCTTGGGGCCAAGAACGCAGGCAGTGACCACCGGCCATGGCTCCTGTCTCTCTTCCAGGCGCAGCCACCCTGTTCGCACCGCCCGAGCAGCAGCAGCCACTCCCCACAGCCTGGGCACCCCCAGTGGGGGCAGCCCCACCACCAGGTATGGCACCCCTGGCCCAAGAACCCTGGTCACCTTCAGTGTCCCACCTCTCCTCTCCATGGTCACATTCAGCCTCCCACCTCCCCTGTCCCCACCCCGGCAGTTTTGGCATGGGGGCTCAGCAAGCCTGGCTGAGCATCACACTGCCCCCGCCTGCCCAGTGAAACCC
Source organism: Rissa tridactyla (assembly GCF_028500815.1). Lineage (NCBI taxonomy): Eukaryota > Metazoa > Chordata > Aves > Charadriiformes > Laridae > Rissa > Rissa tridactyla. Next base: position 5,519,923 of record NC_071487.1, read on the forward strand.
AATTCCAGGGAATTTCCCCAATACCTGGGGCCACTTCTTGCGGCCAAGGGCACAGGAGGTGACCGCCAGCCACAAGCTCCCCCAGGGGCCTGGCCCAGAGCCGGGACATTGGCCATGGGGGCCGGCTCGGCAGGTACCCCGGAGGGTGTCCCTGGCCCAGCACGGCTCCCTCCCACCCACACAGGGATGCAGAGGGCCCCATGTGGATGCTGCTTCGACCCGCGATTCTTCCACATCGAGTGGACAGTTAACAACGTGCCTGTGACAGCCACCACCACCCTCGGCCATGGCGCCACTGCTCCACCGGGCACTGCCCTGGGGGGCCCCGGGGGCTGCGAGACCATCCCGACCTGGGCAGCCCCTGGCACCCCCCAGGGACAACACCCACCGCCCCAAGTGATGAACCGCCCAGCCTACGGCCACCAGGACACAGCGGTGCCCACAGAGCCCCCGCTGCTGCTCACCTCCATCCCCAGCCGCCAGCACCTCAAGCAACAGCCTGCAGGCACCAACATCTCCAGCACAGCCACCTCTGCGGGGACACCCCCTGCCAGCTGCGTCCCCCAGGGCACCCATGTCCCCCCCAGACCCATTGCTGCCCGCCACAAAGAAGCTCCCAGCAAGCCACATGCCAACTTTGAAGTGTCTGAGGAGATGCTCCTCCAAGAGGCCCTCAGGCTCTTTGTTTCCTGCCCGGACATGGTGGAGGTTGGCCACGACCCTGACATCAGCGTCACCATGCCAGGGGAACCCGGTGGCATCGGCAGAGAGGGGAGAGCGGTGGCCCCAGTACCCATTGAGCTGCCAAAATCCATCCCTGGCTTTGAGAACACCGAGGAATGCTCATCAGAAACCAACAGCTCCAGCAGGGTCTCCCCCCCGCAAACACCCCTGGGCACTGACATCTCCTTGAGCAACATCAGCAACACAAAGAGCGACATCCCCTCAGAACGTGACATCTCCCCAAAGAGCGACATCCCCTCAGAACGTGACATCTCCCCAAAGAGCGACATCCCCTCAGAACGTGACATCTCCCCAAAGAGCGACATCTTGTCTGCGTTCAGGATCTCCCCAGAGAGCAACACCTCCTTTGAGACCGTCTCCTCAGAGCGTGACATCTCCCCCGAGTGCAACTTCTTCCCAAAGAGTGACATTTCACCAGAGAACGACATCTCCTCTGAGCACAACTTCTCCCCAGAGCGCAACATCTCCTCACAGCGCAACGTCTCCCCGGAACGCAACTTCTCCCCAAAGAGCGACATGTCAGAGCACAACATCATCTCCCAAAAGAGCAACACCTCCTGGAGCAGCAACAACTCCTCTGACAGCAACATCTCCTGGGAGAGTGACATCCCCAGCAGCCCCTTGGCTGTCCCCCACAGCCAAGCCCTCGGGGACGCGGACAGCCACCTTGCAGTGCCCCAGAAGGTGCCTTTTGAGGACAAGAGCGTGGAGGAAACCCTGGAGGCCGTCCGCGTACTGGAAGAATTCCTCTACGGGACGGAGTCCCAGGAGCCGTGGGGGGACGCGGGGGTGGAGCTGCTGCCGGCCCAGCCCACCGTGGCAGAAAGGCGGGGGACAAAGCGGGGGACAAGCCCCCCGCCACCACAACCCAGCACGCGCAGGGCTCTTGCAGGCAGACCAGGGGTGGCCGGGGAGAAGAGAGCCCCCCCGTGAGGAGATGGAGATGATGGGGAGCAGAGGGGGGGGTGCATTTGGGGGGAGGGTTGTATTTAGGGGATGGGGGGCCGATTTAAGGGAGGGGACTGTATCTGGGGGAGTGGTGGATGTGTTTATGGGAGGGGGGTGCATTTGAAGGGGGGTAGTGCATTTTGAGGGATGGGGGGGATGTGTTTAGGGGAAGGGGGGTAGAGTAGCTTCGATAGGGCCTTTTCTCTCATGTTTTTCCATTACAAGTTGTAGCGGGCAGTGTAGGTGGGGGTGGGAGGGATGCGTTTAGGGGAGCGGCATGTATTTGAGGGGGGGGGTAGTGTATTTGGGGGCGGGGGGGGAGGGATGTGATTAGGGGAGGGGGGCTTAGAGTGGCTTTGTTAGGACATTTTCTCTCATGTTTTTCCATTAAAAGTTGTTTCTCCAGCCCCGCTCCGTGCCTGTGTGGGAGGGGAGGGAGCGCGGCGGGCAGCAGGAATCAGCCCCCACCAGGTGCCACAGCCCCGCTGAAGGGGGATTTTCATTCATACCTGTCCCTTGTTTAACTTGGACGTTCAAGCAGCTCAACTTTTTCTGATTTAGTGCTCCCTGTATACACATAACACTCTCCTGCCATCAGCCTTTCTTTTCTTCCTGACTTGGCCTTTCCCAGCGAGTTCTTGGGTAGTGGTTTTCTTCAAAGCTGCTTTAGTGCTGCTGAAGGATGTTGAAGCAACAGCTCTGGCGATCCAAGCACTCTACTCGCCCATGAAAGCCATCCAGCTCAGGCAGCCGCAACACAGGATTCACAGCTCCTCACCCCCCTGGACACGCTTCCAACCTCCATATGACCTGATTCTATGACTATGGAGCTGGAGAGGCTGCAACCAGGGTCCCAAACACATGGGGAAGATGTGGCAGCTGGAGGGGAGGAAGCAGAGGTCAGCGAGTGCCATCTCACACCAAACACCCCACACTTGTCACATCACTCTGTCTTTCAGTCTGAACTCCCACCCACACACCAAACACAAGGACAGGCTTTGCACTCCGGCCACTCTCATGAGCACCAGCCCTTGCTCGCTGCATTAGCAGCACAGCCTCCTTCATACACCCACCAGGAACGTGTGGCAGCACCAAACATCTGCAGTGAGCTTTGTGCTGGCTACAGTCCATGCCAGAGAACGACCCCAGCCCCCAGAGACAAGGGGGCTTTGTCCCATGGCTCCTCCATCCATCCCGCAGCCTGCCCACAGCAGGAAGAAGGCACAACGGCCTGCACCAAAGGAGGAGAAAAAAACAGTTCCTCCCATGGGCCACCAGCAGCCGAAACACAAAGCCCTCTCACACCTCTGCTGGGCTGAGCTTGAAAACGCTTCCAAGGGGTAATGTGGAAAACCCTGTTGCCAGAGCAGCCACAACAGAATTCTGCCCACGGGACAGCTTCAAGCAGATTTACACCTCTGTGCAATGGGAGACGGCTGAGCCCTGAGCAACCAGGCCTCGCATTTACTGCTTAAAAAAACCCCACATTAAAAAAGCCCACACCAAGTGCCCCGCATCTCTGCAGAGAGCTCCACCTTCTCCAGCTGACAGCCAGCAGGAGGCAGAAGAGCCAAAGCCCCAAAGCACAGAACCCCTCAGAGGTCACCAGATGGGGGCCTCTAGGGGGGTTGCTCTGTCCCTCGAGCCAGGATGAGCCCTGCTCCCCCGGCACAGCAGCTGCTGCTCATCCCGAACGCCTCACAGGTCAGCACCCAGGAGGTGCCCCAAAACGGGACGACACCTCTCCCTCCTGCAAGGCCCACACACCGGCCGCCCCTCCCCACACGGCCAGCCCCTCACCCGGGGGTCCTGCCCCCACGGCCAGGCCCTTCCTGAGGACCGCCCCCAGGCCCTGCTGCCCCGCAGAGCGCTCAGAGCCTCCCACAGCCGGACGGACACTGACCTCAGCGGCGCTGCGACCCCTCACACAGCCCGCCCGGCCGCCGCCCCCGGCCCCGAAACACACAAACCCCGGCCCCGCCGCCGCTCTGAGGCGGCCTGGCCGCCGCCGGGCCTTTTATACCCGCCCCGCACACGCGCCCCCGTCACGTGGCCCGCCCGGCCCCTGCCCTCATCCCCGCGTGCGGCAGCATGGCGGCGGCGGCCCCCGCTGAGTGCGGGCCCACGACGGCCCCGGCCCCGGCCCCCTCGGTACGTGCCAGGCCCCCCCCCAACCCCCACAGTACATGCGCAGACCTCCCCATAACCCCCCGGGTACAGGTATGGCCCTTCCATAACCCCCCTGGTAGGGGCCAGGGCCCCCCCATAACCCCCTCCCGGTACATACCAAGCCTCCGCACTACCCCCCCAGTACATGCCCGGCCCCGCTGTCCTCCCAGCAGCCCCCTGTCCCCCATGGCCCTGTCACACCGCTCCCCCCATAGCTGCCCTGCTGGCCCCCCGGTACGTGCCCGGACCCGGGCCTTCCATAACCCCCCCAGTACATGCCCAGAACCCCCACAGCCGCCCTGGTACGCGCCGGGTTCATTCATGGGCACTAGATCTCAGCGAGAAGGCAAATAAGCTGTTCGAGGAGCAGGGAATGGTGAGCTGTGTCTCCCGGGCAGCAGCCACAAGTTGGAAGGGGAAAGGGCTGTGGGTTTTTTTGTTGAAGAGTCCTTTTTCTGCAAGTCTTGAGGTGCTCTGAGTCCTACCTGCATTCCCTGAGCAGCGAGAGGGCTGCTGTTGAGCAGCTCCAAGGAGGCTCTTCACTGTGCAAGGAGGGAGAAAGTCCTGAGCCCAACACTTTTTGTCTCCCAGGGAGGAGGCTGTGCTCGGATGACTCGGTCCAGCAAGTTTGAACAGATCCTCCGAGGGAGGAACTCGGTGGGTCGGAGCACCTGCCGGCAGCGGGGGATGAGCTGATGGGGCCGACTCCTGCCTCAGCCTGGCCTCCCTCTCCCATGTCTGCAGGTGCTGGACGTCCCACGGGCTGCGAAGGTACGGACGGGGGTGCAAGAAAAGAGTAATGTGGCTCCTAAAAGAATCCCCAAGGTCTGGGAGTGGGGAGCGTCCATGGTCACGGTCCAGGGATCCTGGCTGTGGCGTGAGCTTGGTGGGTGGTGCCCGGGGAACTCCGCTTGCCTGTCAGCCCAGAGCACGATGTGTGGGTGACCTTACCCTTCCCCACAGCTGAGCAGCTCTTCCAAACACCTTTGACCAGCGGCGTGCTGCCTTTTAGTGCTTTCTGCTAATAGCGGAGCCAAAGTCAGATGCAGAGCCCCGGGGCCTCTTTGGACAATTTGGCTTTTGGACCCTGTGTCCATTTTGAGTTTTATCCCATGCCTGCATTAACTCATTGTGACTTGTCCTCGTGTAGCGCTTTGACCTCTGCCTTCTCCCTTCCTTCCGGACAGGAAACGGTGATGTTTTGTCTTACGAAGATGCTGATGGGGCCATGCAGATGGGTGTGTCGGGAATTCTGATTGCAAGGCAAGTGCCTGTGTTTCCCCTTTGCTTCTGAGCTCTATTGGTGCAAGAGTAAAAAAGGAATTTAAAAAAAGACCTAAACACACGAGAAGTTTCCTCTTGGCGAAACTACGCTTTAAAACTTGGTAAAATCAGTTTGCGTCTGTGGGAACTAACAGCAGTGTCCTATTGAAATTGGAAATTAGAGCAGCATTGGCTGGCAAATAAGTGCTGGAAGGTCTCTTAAATGAGTTGGCGTCTTCAGAAGCATCAGTCACGGGAATAACAAAGCACGTTTCTTTTTGGCTACAGAGGGGCACTCATCACACCGTGGCTTTTCACTGAAATGAAGGAGCAGAGACACTGGGATATCTCCTCCAGCGAGAGATTTGATATCCTCAAAGACTTCACCAACTATGGCCTTGAGCACTGGGGGTCGGATACTCAGGGAGTGGAGAAGACCAGGAAGTTCCTGCTGGAATGGCTCTCGTTCCTGTGCAGGTGAGAGGAGCCGAGAGGAGCTTTACCCCAGCAAGCCTGTGTCACTTGAACAATAGCACACAGCGCCGTTGCGTTCCATTGCAGGTGTATTCCAGTTGGCTTATTAGAACACCTACCTCAGAAAATTAACGAGCGGCCGCATTACTGCATGGGGAGAGGCTACCTGGAGACACTGATGGTGAGCCAAAACGTGGACGATTGGATTAGAATAAGGTAATAAAGCACGGAATTTCATTTAAATTGCTAGGCCCCACACCACACACAAGCCCTTTTCTCTCCTATGCAAGAGGCCAAAGCAGCGCCAAAGACAACGAGAAGGAAAAAGGAACTCACTGGCAAAGATGGGAGCATGCAAGAACCCTGTGAAGAAGACTGCAGCTAGTGAGTCCTGCATACTGCACCTTGGGAAACACAAAAAGGTGCCTACTATCTCTGATACTTATACCGGGCCCTCCCTCAGCAGGCGAGAAGGTGAACAGCTCAGAGACAAACGGGCTCGCGTATCGCCGGCAAATGTCTCCAGATTATGATCTCACAAACACCTAATCAGCCAGGACTCTGATGGCACCTCTCCTACCATGTGTCTACAGGGATCAGGCATCCAGCAAACTTCGAAGTGTTTCTTGAGAGCCACTGGTTTTGCTCCCAGCCTGGGGAAGCTCCCTTGGGGGTCTTTGTTCTTACTGCCACTTCCAAACTGATTAAGTTTGTGGTGACTTGGAGTCACTTTCAAGTCCCCTCATTTGAGATGAACGTGCATCCTTCATCCTCACTCATTGCATTCAGTGACCTTATCTAGGGACAACCCCACTTTGTCCCTCTGCAACACCAAACCGAGACAGAGCTGGCCCTTTGACAGAGATGGCAACGCAGTAGGACTCAGCCACGTCAGCGTGTTCGCCACGAGTACGCAGGGGCCTGAGCTCTGGTTTTGCCTTTCAGTGTGACTGAGCCGCAGAGCCAAGAAGAGGCATCTTTTCTTTTCTAGCTTGTTAAATACACGTAAGAAAGTACCAGTCCGCTGAGTCCTGGAAACAGCAGCGGCACAGAGAATGTTGTGTGCCCCAAGGGACTCTCACAGACACGCCGGTCGAGGGCAGCAGTACGTCCTGAACACGTGCTGCACGTGGCTCCAAACTACAGAAGCTTGGCCAAGTGCACGTGGCAGGGACTAGATCCAATTCCCAGAGAATTTTTTTGGCCAGATTCAGGAATGAGAGCACACAAGAGAACAGTGATGGCAGTGTAATGCATCTGACACCACTCTGGCATCCAAAATAAGGGTTTGGGGGGTTGGGTTGTGGGGGGTTTTTTTTGCCACAATTACAGGTGCAGCAATCACAGAAATTTATGGAAGCCGTACACCCCTAGGAACAAGCCAAGTCTCCCTGGAGCTCATACATAGTTCCTGGAGGACAGCTGGACTTCGCTGGGACAGAGGCCTCGAAGAAACAATTAGCAAAAGCAAAATGCTATTATTAGAAGGCATCCTTTCCAAACCCTGCCGTTTCCCACAGTGCTACAGGAACACCATCCCCTTTGTCCCAGCAGCACAGGGGAGAAACTGGGACAGCTGTTCAACCAAAAAAACCATACAAGTTTAATTGTGTTCAGCCAAGAAACAAACATATACAAAGAAAAATACATTTCCATAAAAAAAAATATCCCTATGCCTGGGGATCTGAGCCAAGCCACTCTCCGTTCCCAGCTCTGCGGTGCTGCCGAGTACCTGGAGAGGCAGGAACCGCTTCTCCGAGCAACCACCGTGTGACCTGGCCAAAACTGGAGAGCAGTCTGCACCCCAAAGGCAGGGCACAGGTAAGTGACATACAAAATATTTATGAAAAAATATGCATTTTAAATAAAGAACTTACAACAACTTAAACTTTATACAAAATATTATGGTTGCCATCTCAGCGCCTCAATTCTAGGAACTGTTTTTGAACTCTGTGTCCTGGTTTCCACCCCATGTCCATCTCTGGCAGCCTTTTTCTCCAGAGAGCGCCGTCTCTGTCCAGCTCAGTCCAAAGTGCCTAAAAATGAAATAAAATAATTATAGTCTCAGGAATCGGAAATGCAGTTATGTGAACAAATGAAACTTGTTTACAAACTGCCAAAGGAATATGCAGTAACTTTTTAAAGTTTAAGCAAATCGCACATAAGTAAAACCAAATCTAATAAGTACTGTATGTGTCCCAGGGTCCACTTGATTTGTGTTTCACCTCTCAGAGAGAGGCATAACAAGTTACACTATTAATTATTGAAGAAGTATAATTAATCAGAGGAAACAGAGGGCTCTGCAAATGATTAAATTCCTTCTCTCCCAAGCAGCAGATTACACGAAAAACTGAAACCAAGTGAAACCACGTAGAAACTCACCTTCCAAAAAAGCAAATTCATCAATAGCTTCAATGGCATTATCTGCAAAGCAAATTGAAAAATTAACATAGATAAACCAACTCCGTATTTGCATCTGCCTCAAACAGCGGCATTTGAAATTACATCATGGTACAGCAACCCATTTCAAAGAGGTTTACTTGTTCTGGAGCTGGTGTGTGAAATTATTAGCGTATTATTTGGTAGAAGAAAAGTTTTTCTCTCCCATCCTCAGAGAAAGAGAAGCACCTACGATTGCTTCATCACACCGGGACAGGTGGAAAAATCCTTCCGTCCCAGCAACCCTTTGCTAAGGATAGCACAGAATATGCTCTCGTACCCAGGTCTTTTCTCTGCAGAGTTTTCCTTTTCCCTTGCTGAGCGTACACATAAGCATCTTTGGCTATGGTTTCAACAAACAACTCCTGCAAAGCAAAAATAAGACAGTTTCACACAGGTGATGAGAAAGGGAAGGAGAATATCCTGAGGAAAGGAAGGGTTCTACAAGACTTCAGGCTGAAAATAACAAATGGAATTGTTGGACAGTGATGCAGATGAGAAGTAACACGGGAGGAGAGAACGCCAAGAGTGTATTGGACACAGATGGTTCCTCTGAATGCATCTTGGAGACCAGCTGCTCCCAGGGCACCTTCTGAAGGAGGAAAGGTGTCCTGCGCGCAGGGGGGGAGTGGATTGAGCAGGACTGTCCTCGTGTGCCACCAAGCAGGTCCCTCAGCTGTGGGAAGCAGATGCCCAGCAGCAGGGCTAGGAGTTACAGCGGGAAGACGCCGAAAGGCAGGGACAGGAGTCCATGCACCGGTTCTCTCGCAGGACACCATGGCCATCCCACAAACACACCTCGTCTGTGCGATGCGAGACACTCTCCAAAGGAGGAAAAACCCCTCTGGTACGCGTTGCAAATCACAGACCCTCAACGTGCCATCAGGGCGGGCTGGAAATCCACCCGAGCAGGCAGAGAGCAAAGCCCTGGCGCTGCCCTGGGAGCTGGGTTTCACAGCCGCGTCCCGCGGGCAGGCTTTGCCGGGACCCCCTGCTCGGGGCCGAGCAAACCCGGCACCGGCCCCGCCGCCGGGCCGCTTCCAGGGGGATCGAGGGGCGCAGGGCCCGGGGCTCCCGTCCGGCTTCCCACCGGGAGAGCTCGGACCGGGTGCCCAGCTCCCCTCGGCGGCTCTGCCTGCTGACGGGCCGAGGCGCCGGTTGGCAGAGGAAACCCCTCAAACCCTCCAAAACAAAACAAAACAAAACCAAAACCCAAAAAAGCCTCTTAGAAAAAGCTAATTGAGCGGCTCCACCGACACCGAGCGCGGCGCCGGGGGCTGCTGCTTGGCAGGGCCTCCAGGCGCGACCGGCGCGGCCCAGCGCTGCCCTCCGGCGGGGCCCGGCGCGGCCCCGGGGTTGCGCGGCCTCACGGCCGCCCCGGGCCGCCTGCCCGCCCGCCGGGCCTCCCGCGCCAGCCGCCCGCTGCCGCCGCCCCTCACCGTGGCTCGCGCCAGGACGAAGACGGCCTCCTGGCTGGCCAGGCTGACGTCCGGGTCCGCCTTCACCAGCGCCTTCACCCGCGCCAGCGGCAGCCGGGCCAGGCGGGCCGGCCCCGGCGGCCCCGCGCCCGCCGCTTCCTCCCCCGGCCCCGCCGCCTCCGCGCCCACCACTGGCACCGGCACCGGCACGGCCCCCGCCGCCGCCGCCATCCCGCGCCCTGGGCCGCGCCTGCGCGGGGCCGCCGCTGGGAGGGGACGGGGGGAGGCGGGGGAGGCGGGGGAGGGCCCGGCCCGGCGGCGGAGTCTCGGCGCGGCGGAGCCCGCAGCCTCCGGAGCGGCGGTGCCGGGAGCCGGGCTGCCCCGGAGCCGGGGGACTCACCCCGCCCCCGTCCTTGCAACACGGGCCTTGAGGCTCCCCCATCGTCCCTGTCCTCCTCCAAGATGGCCATTGGAGCATCCCCGGCACCCCTTATCACCCGAGGGCGGCCCTTCAGCCTCCGTCACCCCCAAACAGGGCGCTGCCCTCCCCGGGCAGCGGCGCTGGAGCAGTGGGGCAGGCGGTGATGGGGACCCACCGCTCCAGTCACCTCCGGCCCTGTGACCCCATGCTGGCACCCCGCAGGTTGGTGTGGGACCTCCCGACACCCCTGTCTCCATCCTGTCTCTGCTGGTGGGATCAAACCCTCCAGTGCCCACCTTGGGCACCCGCCACCCCCACAGGACTCCCCCAGGGACTACCCTTGGCCAACACATGCCTGTCTCAGCCTTCCCCACCTCCTCCATGCACTGTCTTATCCCTAAAACCACCTGTGGGCAGGAGCCACCACGGGCGCTGCTGGTGAGACATCATCCCAAAGGGCTGGGGGGACAGGCCACCGCAGGGCAGGGACATCAGCGCCTGCCCGCAGCTGGCAGGACGTCCCTGCCATGGGGCTTGACTCACCCGCTCACGCTTTTCCAGCCTCTGAGGCAATAAAGGGTGAAACCGGGACATTTCAACACAGAGATGGCCCAACGCGACACCACGCCATGCAGAGCACTTCCCCTGCTTCCCAGCAGAGCTTGGCTCCTCAACGGAGCACATTTCCCCTGTTTTTGGATACGCTGGAAGCCATAGCCCTCTCCTCAGCCCTCCTGCGCTCCTGCAGAGCTTGGCCGTGTGGGGCCATGCTGGTTTTGCCATGCGACTCCTGCAAATCGCCTCCAGCCTCTGCAGGTCCCGTGGGGCTTGGAAGACCTGACCTGCAGTGGGTTCACATCAGCCACCACCAGATGAGAACATAACCTGCCCTCCCGGTCCTTGCAGTGGCCCATCCCTTGCATCCCGGAGTCACTCCTGAACTCCAGGCTCTTGTCTGAATGAGACTCCTAAGGGCAGCAGGGCTTGGTGGTTTCAAGCTTGCCAACAGCAGCAGAGTCCAAACTAGTGGTGCACCAAGAGCTGCTCCTCCTCCTCCTCCTCTTCCTCCTCCTCCTCCTCAGGCTGTTTCACAGTCAGGCTACAGCGACTTCCTGGCATTGCACACAGCTTCTCACCAAACGTTAGGAAAGACCTTCTGATTTCAGGGGAGGGGGACTTCAGAGAGGCTTGCCTTGCACAAGCCCTTCTGCTTGCCTGCCTTCGGTGGCCTTTAGAAAGGAGGTGAGCACGCAGGAAAGCATCGGCTGATGGAAAATGGTGAGTAAGAACCGGACCTGGGCTGCGCTGGACCTGGGGAAGGGGCGTGGGGAGCGGAGTTGTGTCTCCTGCTTGGAAAGGCTTTGGCAGTGTCCTTGTGAGGGGCTGGATCCTGCCGAGACCCTCGCTGCTGCTGGAAGATAAAGTCCTCCTGTACGTCAGAGCTGGTCAGAGGTCTCTGACCAGTTCCTGGGCTCACTGCGAGATTTGTTGGGTGACGTTGGGGTGGATATAAAATCTGCGAAAGAGGAGGAGGCCACACTCTGCCACTGAGTCCAGGAGAGCACCCACCAGTGCAAAATGTGTTGAAAAAGCTGGAATTGATCATGGTGCTGTATCCCACAGGTACCTCTGGGGGCTCTGTGCAAGTTCCAGCTCATGGAACAGCTCCAAAACCGATGGTTACAAACCTGTGAATCATTCAAGTGTCGAAAATCCCAGCGGCACGTTTGGGAATCTGGAAAAAGTTGATTTTTTTTTTGTCACTAGTTTGAGTGAAAAACCCCACTGCCTGGTGTGCAGGAAGCGGCAAATTCACACTGCTTTACCACAGGCTATTCTCAGAGTGCTGCATTTGCAGCGTTTACCAGGGAAATTAGGGTGACTGCCCGGGGATGCGAGGGGAACTTGCACTTATTTAGGTATAGATACATTTGAGCACTTGCGTCTAAAAATATTGCGCTAGCTTCTTTGCGTGCTAGCCCTTCTGTTGTGAAAGCAGAAGATTACGCAAGCACAAACCCAAACTGAAATCCCAGATGGAGGGGAACTTCAGAATCAAAGCCTATGGTTTGCCGAGGGCAAGTGGGGCAGGCAGCTCTGGTGCAAAGGGACACTATGATCTGGGGACAAGGGGGTGGGAGAAAGATGGGGGAGGACAAGATGATCCCTCGCGTCTCATCAGGTCCATCTCAGAAGCTTAGGAAAAATGAAACCCCATCCCACCTGAGTTTTGTGCCGTATCTCAAACCTGGCACTCTTCTTCCAAAAGTGGTCCAGACTCCTCCTGGCAGCCTTTCTCTGGAGGCTTCAGAAAAAGGTGCTTTTTGGTCACTCAGGAAACCGGGGAGAACTGGGGCCAGTGTGTCCCAGTTCACGTGTGCGCGATGTGAGCAGCACAGGAAATGCACTGGTCAGAAAAGTAGGGCAGATCTGCTGCCTCCTCACCTTATTTGCACGCAGGCTTTGGCAGGATGAGTTTCAGCAGCACCATCCTGGGTTTTCTTCCAGGGAGGAATCCTGATGGCTCTGTGTGGTCTCCCCCACCAACTGCTGCCCGACTGCCCTGGGTTCACCGTGGACTTGATGGGAAGCGGGACCAGCGCAAGGCTGACTGCTCCCGTCTGAGCCCTGGGCAGTCTCTAGATCTCGAATTCTGCCCTCAGGAGCTTTGCTACTAGTAGGGTATAATCCCCCACCCCATCCCTCTGTTTTGATGGTCGCTGGTAGTGGATGAGGGTGGATTAGATCAAAAGACTCCATGAAACTCCTCTGGATGCCCCCGTGGTGGTGGGACCTGTTCCCGATCTGGTGCAGCCCAGTGTTGGTTTTTGAGGCACGCTCCAGGACTGCTTTGAGCAAAGACCGCGTTTCATGGAGGAGGCTTAGTGTCAGGCCATGTTGAAGGAACACTGCACTCCCCAGGGGACCCTTTGACTTGTTTTTCTCCCTGATGTTTTAACTGGAGCTTTTCTTAATGGTTGCAGACACATCTGGAGGGGAAAGAGGCTGTGGTGAGGCACCTACGGGCAAAGCTCCAAGGGAACAGGAAAGACCCTCCCAAAGCAGGCGGCTGGCCGGAGAGTCACTCTGCAGCACCCCCTGCAACGGAGCTGGGACAGACCCCCGCGCTGGGCTCCAAGGGTGAGCCACCTCCCGAGACCCCCCAGACCAGAAGGGTGGACTTCAGCAGGGCTTCTCCATCTCACAGTAAAGGTCAGAGTGTGGGACAGCGTTCACCTCCTCATCCCATCCGTGAGACCCCGGGATGGATGACGCAACTGAAGAAGGGGACTGCTCAAGACACCAGCTTCCCCTCAGCCCCTGCAAAGCCAGAAGGAGGAGATGCATTGAACAAGGAGGTGGGAGCCACCTCCGTTCCTCCCCGGAGAAACCCAGCCCAGCAGACATGGCCACTTGCCAAAGACAAGGGTTCTCCAGCAGTTCCTGCCAAAGGCCCAGCTGTTGCAGCCTCCCTGGCCGCTGCGGGAAGCCCCCCCAGGACAGGGCACCCAGCTGTGCCTCGGAGGAAGCCGTTGCCACACGTCAAGGTGCTGGGAGCGAGGCCGGCCAAGCCCAGGCGCCCTCCTGTCGTGGATCTGGAAAAGTTTGGCGCAGCTGCACGTCCTGCGACACCCGCTCGTCCTGCCACAGAGCCACCAAGGAGCGCTCAGCCCGGTACGGCCAGGCACCTGCAAGTCCCCCAGAGAAGGATGCTGCTCATTCAGGAAGGAAAATCTCCTCAGTCACAGTCTGGACCTTCTGGGAGATAGAAATACTAGGGGGGGCTGATGGAGAGGTGGGGGCTGGTAATGCCAAAGGGGCTCTTATAGGCATAGCATGCGGAAAGAAATGAGAGAGAAGGACACGGGGTGAAGATCACTAAGTGCCCTGTCCCTGGCTGGGGACAGGTACCAGGCTCTGGGGCACTTGCTGTGTAGGGTTGCAGTAAGTAACATGAGGGATGCTGAGAAACTGGAGTCAGCCCAGTGCAGGGCACTAAGATGTCTCGGGGCTGGAGCACGTGGGGAAAGAGGCCGAGACCCAGGCTTGTTTGGCCGGGAGGAGAGCGAGCGGAGAGGAGATCCTCTCAGTGCCCACAGCTACCTAATGGGAGGACAAGATGGAGCAAGGCTCTTCCCAGAGGTGCCCAGGAGCAGGACCGGAGGCGATGGGCATGAGCTGCAGTAGGGGAAATTCCAGTTAGATATTAGGAGAAGGCTCTTTCCTGTAAGAGTGGTGCGGCCCTGTGGCAGGCGCCAGGGAGATGGGTATCTCCATCCTTGGAGATATTTGGTCGTTACCTGGATGAGGCCCTAAACAACCTGCTCTAGCCTTGAGGCCAGCCCTGCTCTGAGCAGGAGGTTAGATGACACTCCAGAGGTCCTTTCCAACCAGTCCACCCTGTGTGGCTGTAAGAGCAGACAAGCCTGACTGGTGAGGAACAGAGCTGGTGTCCATCCCATGGGCAAGAAGCACTTACACACCCTTTGGCCAAGGGGCTGAGGATCTTTGAAGCTGGCAGCACGTTGTCTGCAACACCGTGCTCCTCTAAGCCTGAGGGAGGTACCAAGGCTCCCCAGCGCAGCCGGAGCTATGGCCCCTGGAGCCATGGTGCTGGCTTGGCATGCCCTCCTTACTGTCAGTCCATGGGATGCAGGGCTTGGTGCCTCTTGGACGTGGTGGTTCTCCGTTCGGCATGAGCCCTGCCACGCTCCACAGTGGCCTTCCAGATCTAGGCAGGTTTGTTGGTTTCTAAGAGCTGCCGCTCTGCTAATCCACACTCTGGGTGATGAAACTTGTTTCAAATCCTGTTTCTTTCTCAACTCCTCTAAGTTCTTGTTCACCACCCCATTTAAAGGACCGTTCCTTATTAACCAACTCATGCCATAGCCGCAGGGTGGAGGGCAACCATGAGAGTAGAGCTTCTCTTCCTTTCCATATAAGAACTGCAAAACTTAGCTGGTTTATGTTGTTGTTATAAGACATTATTATTACTGTATTAGTGCTCAGAGGCCTTTCTCAGGCCCGGCCATGCCGTTGTGCTGGGAGGTGCCCACCCACCAAGACTGGCCCCAGCCCTGGGCTGAGTAGCCCTGGCAGAGGAGGGAGTGATCTGCTCTCCGCGTTGTCCTACAAACTACCAGTTTTCAAGTCTTTATTTGTGTCACGGGTACTGAAGCAGGTTTGAACATCTAGAATTACACCCCCACCCTGACTTGGTTATTTTTGTTGGTTTTTAAGGCAATCTTACAATTTTTAGGGCCTGGTATATGATTGCGCATTACTTGGTACAATAACCCAGCAGAATGGCTATGTCGTACCGCAGATCTTCATGACAGTTGTTGGTTGGTCTGGCTGACCAGGCTGCCAAGAGCTATGAGGCTGGTGATAAAAATCTTAGCAGGGATGTAGGTATGATCATACCGGGCGCAGCAGCGTGTTCTGGCTGATGATGCTCCTGAGCACATGGAGATACGTAGGACTTGCCCTGACTCTGGTACAGATCTGCAGTTTAGGGGTTTCACGCAAAATAACCATTTTGGCCTCTTCCCCTCCCCTTTCGTCACCGGTCCAGGGAGCAAATAGCATTAGGGACGTAAGAATGGGAAAATAAAGCTCCCCAGAGAGTTCCCCAATGAGCCGTGCCCCGGTGTGGAAAAGGGAGGAAAGAAAAGGAAAGAAAACCCGCAGATGGGCCATGGAGTGAAAACACCTCTCTGGATCCAGATGCGCAGTCAGTTCTAGCTCCCCGCAGCCCTCTGCACTAAATCCAGCCCAGGGTGCCTCTGACCCCCTGTGTGGGTGACAGAGTCAAGGAGAAAATGTGCAATAATCCCTCTCTTGCTCCCTCCCATTCCTCTTTTTACCATAGGTTACCTGAAACCAGGATATGTTGCGTCAGCCCCGTCGCGGTTCCCACCACAGGATGCTACGAGTGTAACGGGGTAAGGACTGAGGCGGCACTTTTATTCCAGGTGGCTTCCAGGCTGTCCCGACCCAGCGGAAAGGGCACGAGAGGGAACAGCAAGAAGGCCCTTGGGTTTTTGTGCCTGCTCCTGGAGCCCGGTGTGGGACAGCACCTTGTGCAGGCGGCTCCCTCAGCGCAGTGTGTTGTCCTTCATGGGCTGCAACAGAGCTCCCTAACCCCTCTCTGCCTCGTCACAGGGCTGAAGATGAGATATATGATGATGTAGAGCCTGTTGGGATCCTCAGGAGAGGCCAAGGCTTTATGCTGCCCGCCACGTCCCGGCCACCAGTGTATCCTCGCCCTGGAGGAGGTGGGTACAGGAGGGGCTGGGATGCCGGTGGGGGTGAGCAGTGCAGCTCAGAGAACCTCCAGACCCTGATGAGCCACGGGCAGCAGCAGAGCCCACGCTGAGCCCACTGCTCCCATGCACAGGAGAGTAATGGATTTCTCTGCTGCCTTGGAAATGGTCACGGGAAACCCTGATCCCCCCCCTGCCCCCTGCGCCAAGGGGGCAAACTCAGGGTTTGGTGCCAGGAGGACCTGCTGCTGTTACAGTCTTGTGTCCTGTTTCAGCGGGTGTCTACGCCTTATAGCAGCCTCACAGCAGCACCTCTCCTGGGGCTTGGTTTTACAGGTGAAGGTGCTGGTCGAGCCTCTCACAGGGTTGTTTTGCCGGCAGCTGCGCAGAGGTAACAGGGGTTTTTACTCTTTCTAAGGGTCCCAAAGTGGCCAGGGTTCCTTGCTGCTTTGACAAAGCTGGTGGTTTAATGCTCCCTGCTGGTCTTGCAATAGAAATGTCGGTGGTGAAGAGCACAAGTGGCAGGTTTAAACCTGGCCTGAGGGCCCCAGCAGTCCTGGAGGGAGGCACCTTGGAGCGCTGGGGGAGAGCTGGTGCGGGGAAATGTGAGGGGGCAGCAGCCAGGGCGGGAGAAGAGGGAGGGAGGGAGCAGACCTTTCACCTGGGGTCGCCTGAGCTTTCCTGTGACTCACAACAACTCTGCAGAGAAGCCCAAGTCTCCCGGAAGATGAAGCCAATGACACTCAAAGAATGCAAGAAGGAAGAGAAGGCAGACAGGGAGTTTCAGAAGAAATTCAAGGTGAGCAGCAACGAGCAGTTGCTTCTCGCTCTGAGCTCTCCCTTACCTCCTGGGAAGGGCGCGACGCAATGGCAGAGAGGAGCTGTGCTCTGCAGGGACCAGCCGATACCCAGGTCACCCCTGTCCTGTTCCGCACCGAAACATCCCCAGATCGGACCAGTCCCACAGACCGTTTGGCTGGAGAGGGATCTGTGTTGTCCAAGAAGGGAGAGTGGTCAGAGCTGCCCAGCTCCCGCTCCCCTGGGCCGACTGCCGGGCTGCAGCGCTGCTGTTTGTGTTTCAGTTCGAAGGAAGCATCAACGTCCTGACTCAGATGATGGTGGACCCCGCAGCGACAGAGAAGAGGGGCGGAGGGAAGAACCTGCCGCTGAGACGAGGAGAAATTCTTGATGTCATTCAGTTTACAAATCAGGAGCAAATCCTCTGCCGAAACAGCCAGAGGAGGTGTAAGTCTGGGGGGGCTGAGGCTTTGCCCGCAGCCGGGATCACAGCACACAAAGCTTCGGGAACAAGTTTCTTCATGTGCACGCACCCCAGTAGACGGCAGGAGACATCCCCTTGCTGTAACGCAGACCTGGCCTATACCCTGGGTCTCAGATGTTCCCACTGCTCTTTGCACAAACCTCCTGCTCTTCCTCCCGCTTGGCACCAGCGTTTCTGCTGTTAGCTGGGCTCGTCGTCTCCCTCTGCTAAAAGCCTCCGCAGTTCCTGGAGCCTCTCGGCCACCACCCCGGCACATCAGGCTTTGCCTTAAGCGCGGACTCCACAAGCCATGTTTGCACCGCAGGGTGCTCAGGTGAAATGGGCTGGAGATTCCTCAGCCAGAGAGACAGGGATCAGGCTCTTTCCATCCAGCTGCCGCCCAGCCTGGCAGGCTCATTCCCAGCATTGCCCTGAACAGATTCCTCCTGAGGGTTCAGCTCGGCTTCCCAGAGCCAGGCTCCTCCTTGCCCCCCGCTCTCCCTGGGGTCACGAGACGTTGCCAAACCCTGCGTGTCCTGGGCAGGGGCAGGTGCTGGGGCGAGTCCCTGCTGGTGCCCCGGCTCCTGGCACAACCTGACGTGCTTTTCCTCGCTCTGTTGCAGATGGCTACGTGCCCCGGGCCGTGATGCTACACCTGTGAGTATTTCTTCCCCAGCCCCTTCCCCCCTACCGCACTCCACGAGCTGTAGCAATTACCCAGCGAGTGCCCGGTGCCAAACCAGCCCTGGCCGTTGAGTGCCAACTCAAAACCCAGGCAGTGACCATTAGCGTGACACCGGCTAGTTACCCTGGGGATGGAATCTGCCAGTTCTGGCGTCAGGAGAGGTTCTGGCACTGGGAGCAGCTTCCTGGGGCGCTGTGAGCCCTCCCCAACCTGTGGTCCCTCGCGTGGGACCTGCCCAGACACTGTTCAGATGCTGCTGGTGGCACAGTGTGACAGGCTAGTGCTGCCCCTCCGTGCGGCCGGGTCTGTGGCTCCTGGCACCCTAGGACAGGGCCACCGTCCGTGTGCAACGCGAGAGCAGCCAGAGCCATGCTCGCCCCATGCTGGAGGACCCCGTCTCTGTCGGGGGAGCATGAGGCTGGGAGGAGGCGAAGGGGGCTGTGTGGAGGACACCAGAGCCTGTAGACACGTTAGGAGAGACGGGATGGACGCAGCAGCAGGAGCCGGCCCTTGCCTCAGCATCGAGAGGCAGTGGGGACATGGGGGACCAGACTGCTCACAGCACCCCGTCTTTTTCCTCGTAGGGACACTGACATCTATGATGACGTGGAGATTTACGGTAGGTGCAGAGGGCACGGCTGCCGTAGCCCCTTTGCCAAGGCAGCAGCGACCCCCACGCCAGCACCAGGGCCTCCCCTCCTGCCCCTTTGCTGTTTCCCCACCTTCCCTCTCTCCCCTCCCTCTCTGTGACTCCTCTCCCCCTCTCTGGGACATCCCTTCATTTCTCTCAGTTCCCCACGGGTCCTCATGTTCCTCCGTTCCCAGTTATTTGGATTTCCCCCCACCCTTTCCCTTCTCAGCTTGCTCCCTCCGCTTGCTGCCAGCCCCAGGGACCCTTTGACGTCCTTTGAGATGCCCCTGATTTCCCAGACAATTTGGGATGCCCATTCCCAAGCTCGCTCCCAGCACGCAAACTCCATCCCCCGGCTTGCAGACGGCTCTGCAGATGGAGCTGGATAGAGACAACTGTATTTTAGCTGCGCTGATGAGCAAACATTTTATCTAATTTTGCCCGGCAGGTTGAGCGATTCATGCTAAAGCCCAAGGCACGAGACAGCACCAACAGAGACCTCCCCAAGGGCCGGAACATGAAAAGCACTATATGCCACGCTCCTCCTTTGGAAGGAGCTCCGCTTCCTCTGAGATACCACCGTGTCCATGCTGAAGCAGCGGCCGGGGCTGCCAGAATCCTGTCCCACAGGGGCAGGGGGTTCAAAGAGATCCTCAAGTCAAGCCTTCGCTGTGCCTTTGTCTTTCCTGTGTAAAATCTGGCAACGGTTTGAGGGTTTCATGGTCTCGTTGCGGGGGGAGGGGTTTAAAGTCTGGGCCAGAGAGGTTTTAATTCGGAGCGGTTTCAATATTTCCCCAATTCCAGAGCATCCTCAGCCTGGAAACAGCATCAAACCCACCCCCCCACTCCTTTAGCTGCCTTCTGCGCCCCTCTCCTGCCCCCGTGAGACTCCTGGCCTGAGCCAGAGTCCAACTGGACATAGGAATACTCTAAAATGTTGTGGGCAGCAATGATTATTGACCAGGCGTCCCAGCAGCATCCCCTGGCCTTGGGGCAGGTTCCCTGCGGAGCTGCCGGGGGGTGGATCTGCTGGGGTAGATATTCCTGTGGGTACGTTCAGCAGCATCCGGCGGTGCCTTGGGCTGATGGTCTGGGCGGATCAGCATGGGAAATTCTGCGATTAACTGGGAGACAGCCTTTCTCTGCAAGCTTTGCCCTCGCAAAGCGCTTACAGCTGTGGGGTGGGAAGGGGGTGCGCTCACAGCCCCTGGGAGCCCAAATCCTGTGGCAGCCCCTGGTCCCAGCTCCTTTGGGATCAGGAGCTGTGGCGGGAAGGGAGTTCTGGGGCTGGATCCCCGCACACAGCCCTGAGCCGGGGGTGGAGGGTTAACCTGGGAGGGTTCGGCACCGGCACCGGCACCGGCAGGATGCCAAGCCCAGATTAACCAGTTGAAGACGTCACTTTCCATTACGGGAAAAGCTCCCAAGTAGCCCTGAAGCTTTTGGTCCCTGGGATTAGCTGCCAGCACACTCGCCTCCCAGCAAAGGGCAGGGATCCATCGGCGCGGTGGTGCCCGGGGCGATGAACGGGGCCGGGAGCTGCTTCGAGGGGCATCGCCTGGACGGCTGAGGGCGACCATGTGGGAGCGGGTCAGGAAAGCTCTGCTGAATTCCCTGTCCACGACTTCCCTGCACGTCTGGAAGTGGGTGCGGGCTTTCTGGTGTAAAAATGGCCTCCTGACCCTGTCGATGCTGTCGGTTGCCACCGGGTGCCTCCTGGGGTTCCTGCTGCGGGCGCTGGAGCTGACGGAGCTGGTAAGCCTGGCCGGGACTGGGACGGGAGCGAGGGGCATGGAGCGGGCCAGCCGTGGCTACCAGCCCTGGTGTTGGCAAGACATCACCGTTGAGAGCCCCAGATGGGCACAGCCCCAAAGGCAAAGGCTCCTGCCCAAGAAAAGCACCTCGCAGGGCAGGTTTCTCCCTGTGAGTTTTCTTTTTTTTTTATCTTTGACCAAAAAGCCGCCAACAAATGCCAAAGCTGCGGGACAAATCCTGCCTCCCTCCAGTGGGAGTGAGGGGCTCTGGGACGGACCCCGCGGGGCTGCAGGAGCCTCCAGGTGGGACGGGGATGCTCCAGGGGGCAATGGATGCTCGGCTGCTGGATGCTCAGGAACGGGCTCCCCCCAACACAAGCAGCAGCGCTGGGGTCTGAGGGACGAGCTCCTCCTGTTACTCCCCCGCACTGTGCAGATGCTCAACCGAAGCAGGTTTTCACTCTCTGGAGAAGAGAGTGGAAAATAAATAGGGGGTTGGTGGAGAGCCTGGGGGGCTTCCAGGGGTCACCTTCCTCTAAGAAGCCTTGGAGACAAACGCACTGGAGAAAATGCACCGCAAAGGCGCGTTTGCGCAGCGCTTTCTAGGAGCATTGTGCTGTTAAATGTCACCGCGCTGAAATACACGTGGCTTTAATGACATCGGGCATCTTGGCCGGGGCTCAGCCCTGATCTTCGGGCCGGTGGCTGAGCCTGGGAGGGGGGATGCTGCTTCGGGGAGAGCTTGGCTGGGGCCGGAGCATCCCCGTGTCACCGCGAGGATTTAGCAAAGTCTTGTCATTTCAATTATGCCCTTCAGCATCACCATCCG
This sequence comes from Rissa tridactyla, assembly GCF_028500815.1. Lineage (NCBI taxonomy): Eukaryota > Metazoa > Chordata > Aves > Charadriiformes > Laridae > Rissa > Rissa tridactyla. The sequence goes on from NC_071487.1 coordinate 5,541,225, forward strand.
CAGCAGGGATGATCTTGTTACTTAATTGAAGTCGGGTGTAATCTCCCTGCGCCCCGGTGCGTGCGCCCGTAAGTGCCCGGCAGCCTCCCCCACTGGGCTTGAGGCCGGCAGAGCCTGGGGGCTCCTGCCCCTTGTCCTGCCACGCACCGAGTTCATCCATCCTCTGCCCCAGCCCCGTCCTGCCCTGGTGCCACAGCCCTGCATGTGGTCCCGGCGGCCACTTCTCCCCGTCACAGACTTCTGTCCCAGAACCCAGGCCGCGGATGAGGCGCTGGAGAAGCAGCCGGTCCCTGCTTTCCTCCCCGCCATGGGAAAGCATCACGCGGCTGAGAAACCCACTGACAAAAGAGATGCTGTTCGAATCTGTTGTTACTCCTTGCACCCGGCCCGGCTCCGCTCTACATGAGCTCCCTGGTGAAATCAGCCGAGTTTAGGCCACATGGGTGGGTTAGAGCAGGGACAGCAGGGGGGACCCTCGGCATCCTCAAACCCTGGTGGCGTTGGGTACTTTGGAGTGACCAAAAGTTCCTGACACCTCTACAGTGACACGGTGAAAGAGCCGGGGGAGAGGGAGGGAAGGTGGATGGACGGATTGATGGGGTGAGGGACGGACGGAGGCATGGAAGGAACTCAGCAGCCAGAAGGATGGAGGATGGAGAGATGGATGGAGGGATGGATGGTGGGTGGAGGGATGGATGGATGGTGGATGGTGGGATGGATGGTGGGTGGATGGATGGAGGGATGGATGGTGGGTGGAGGGATGGATGGATGGTGGATGGTGGGATGGATGGTGGGTGGATGGATGGAGGGATGGATGGTGGGTGGAGGGATGGATGGTGGATGGAGGGATGGATGGTGGATGGAGGGATGGATGGATGGTGGGTGGAGGGATGACGGCCAGGTGGCTGCTGGTCTCACAGACCCCTCACTCTTGCCTTGGTGATGGCCAAGGGATCTGGGCTTTTTGGGTCAGGCAGCCCTTCCCCATGCCCGTGTGAGGATTGTAGGGGGTGGATGGATGCTGGGGGGTGGAAACCCCCCTCGGTGCGTGGTGAGGTTGGACACCTGGGCTCTCCCTGCGCTGGGCTTTGCCACTTGCAGCTACGAGGTATTTCCACTTCTTGCTGCCAGCACCGGGCTGCCCCCAATGTCTTCGGGGCGCTTTTGCACGTGCAGTTGAGCCTCCGCTCCCCAATAACGAGTGCAACGGTGTTTGGAAGAAACGAGCAGTGGGGGCATGGGGACCATTCCCTAGAGGGCAATGGACCCAGGGATGTTTTTGGGAGGGGCCCTGCACACCCCTCGCAGGTTCACAGGTTTCCCATCCCTGACCCAGCTCCCAGTAAGGGATAACCAGAGAAACGGTGTCTCTGAGCGCCACGAGGAATGGCTGCCAGCTTGGAACCAAGCTCAGAGCTGGGTCTGGTTGGGAAAAAGGCAAATTTATCAGGTTTGAGCCATTAACCCGCGATCAGTGTCCCCTTCTGAGCTCTCACCTGACACAGAGGCTCTGCTCCATGCGCAGGAGAAGCAGTATTTTTCCTTTCCTGGAGAGCTCCTCATGAGGATGTTGAAGATGCTGATCCTGCCCTTGATCACCTCCAGGTAAGACATCATCTTCTGCTTCTAAAGGACCAACTCTCCATCACGTTGAGGAGATCGGCCCCTGATCCCCCGTTGAGGAGATCGCCCTAAAATTGCCTGGGGTGAGAATAACCCCGGCCCCAAGCAGGGAACGACCCAGCAGCATCTCCTGCCTCGGTGCCCATCAAACCCCGTGACTTCCCAGCAACGGTCTGGGACAAATCCTCACCTGGATTTGGTTGACACCCGCACCCAGGTCAGACACCTGCCCTGGCTGGGGTGTTTCCATTCCTTTTTGCGCCCAGCCAGCCGGCGATACCGGGTCCATTTCTGGCTAGTTGATGATGGGCAGCTTTTCAAACTCAACACGGATTTCCTTATTCAGAGGGTTTTGAGGAAGTTCAGGGAGCAATCATAAGCGTCTCTCAATGTTGTGTCTGTGCCTGCAAATCCTGCTTTTACCAGCCCGTCCCAGTCCGGAAAGAAGAAACAGAGCTGATAGAGTCACACTCAGGTCTAAGGAAGGTCTTGAAAAGCTTACATGGATTTACACATTTTAAACAATTGCTGGCACTTGCTCATTAGAAATACCCAGGCAATTAGCTCTTTACTCCCTTGAGGACGTGTCACTTCTCTGTGGTTTTCCAGAGTTTGCTTGCTGTCCCATTTGCCTTTGGTTTATTTTGGGGGGCAGTGTGCTCTCTACCCTGGCCACGCTTGGCCTTTTCGGTATCAGCCCTTGCAGAGCTGCTTTCTTTCCCCCTCCAGCCTTTCGCCCCCTGCCCTGATGCACTGCCCGAGTTTCTCCGTCACTCCTGGGCTGCTCTCAGCCCCCCTCGCAGCTCAGGGATGCCGGCTCATCCCAGCTGACGGCTCTCCCGCCTGCAGACGCGGGGTCTGCACAGGGCTCCCAGGATTTTTCTTGCAGGTTTATTTGAAGCAGGCTTTTTTAATTACTGGCTGATGGCGAAGCGGCATCTACCCTCTAAGCACTGTCCCCGAGGGGACCGGCTGCGCGCTGTGGGTGGATTTGTCCAGGTTGGGGCTCAGTTCTGGAGCTCCCCAACCCTCACGTTGGCAAGTGTCACCCATCTCCGCGTTGCTTTTGTGGCCTCTCTTGAGCTTCCCAGGGTCTCTCTCCCCCTGGACACGCGGCTGCTGGAGGGGATCCGTGGGCTGGCCACCACATCAACCACCCGTCCCCTGCATGTCCCCAAGCGTAGCATTCACCCCCGCAACCTCCATCTCTGTCACGTCCCACCCAGGGGTCGTCGGGCCACTGCCAAACGCCACCGAGAGCCTTGGCCGGGGCTCGCAGGGCCCGGGGAGCTGGAGCAGCGAGACCCAGCGGCCAGGAGCTCGGTGAGGGTCTGCGTGCACGCGGGGCACGCTGCAGCCCCCGAACGCTCCCCTTTGCCCCCAGTGCAGGCACCGCTGCCGGCCAGCTCTCCCTGCTGCTGCAGCCTGTAATATCCTCTCTATTTTTAGTCCAGTTTTGTATAAAAGTAGCTTACGGGCTACTTCTTAGGCAAGCTCACATGTACATGAAGTCTGACCTCCCCCCTTGGGGCAGTGGGGGCAGTGGGGTCCGTCCTCACCGGGATTTTATAAACCTCGCTAACACCTTTCTGCCCTGTTCGCAGTGACGTGCAGCAGCAGCACGGGGTGTTAGAGGGTGAAGAGAACAGTATCACAGAAAAAAAAAAGGAAGGAAGGAAGGAAGGAAGAAAGAAAGAGTAGCATTAGTTATTCACCATGAAAATACACTAAGAATTTTTACTTCTCCAGTGGAGAAAACATGGCCAGACCTTGAAAGGGGGCGCAGAGAGGTGTCTCCTGCCCTCCACAGCTCAGCCTGGGCTGCCACAAGCCCATCCTGGTTGTGAGACCCTGCGGGCACAGGCATGCAAATGCGCAAGGGCTTGGTGATGTCCTTAAGCGTTGGTTAAAAAAAAAATATCTACAGAAACTTCTCCCGCCTTGGAGGTTTTGCCCATCGGATGCATCGTGTGCAGTTCTGGGAGCAGACGCTGACCGCAATCTTTTCCGCTGCAGCCTCATGTCCGGGCTGGCCACCATGGACTCCAAGGCCTGTGGGAAGATGGGGGTGATCACCATCACCTACTATCTTTGGACAACCTTCATGGCGGTGACCATCGGGATCATCCTCGTGGTCAGCATCCACCCCGGCGCGGCTGCCCAGAAGGACAACTACTCTGTGGGGAAAGTGGTGCTCAGCTCCGCTGATGCGTTACTGGATTTAATCAGGTACGTCACAGGAGTTCAGAGGGAGCCAGGCTGCGGATGGCATTTCACAGACGGGATCTTCCCACAAGGCATTGAGTTCCCAGGAGACATTGAGAGCTCAGGGGAAACGGGAGAACTGGGAAATGGGAGAACCGGGAAATGGGAGAACCGTTGGCAACGGTGACCAGGCGCCGGTACCTCCGAGCCCAGCGACACGGGGTCCATTTCTCCCCACACACATCCCTCTGGCCACTCTGTCACCCCCCCCGTCGCTCTTCTCCCAGAGCCACCAACAAAGAGGGATGCAGCAGCAGAAAACAGATTTAAATTCCCCGCGAAGCCCAGCGGTTCTCCGTCTGCAGCCCAGCCGGGACACGCCAAGCCCTGCAGCTCCTTGGGCTTTGCAAGGTGAACGCGAGCAGGAGTTGGCCCAGGGCTGCGTTAAAGCAGTGGACGGGGGTAAACTGGGGAAGGGCTGGGGGAGAATCTCCATTCCCGGAGGCCTTTGATTGACTGGCAAAGGCTCTGAGCATCCCGCTCCAGCTTCACAGGCGGTCCTGCTCCGAGCAGGGCGCTGGGGATGGCAGACGTCCATCCCAACCTCGGGCTTTCTCCGAGTCCGGTTCACACGTGGCTCACAGTCCTGCTCGTCGTTCACCCTCCGGCCTGTCCTCACCCTCGGGCTGCACAGAGGACGCCGAGCCGGTGTTGGCTGTAACGTTGGGCCTCGAGGGGTGGCCCAGAGGTGCTTCCCAGGCTGTCCTCCGCGTTCCCACCACGCGCTTTAACCCCTGCGCCATTGCTCTCTTACAGAAACATGTTTCCTTCCAATCTCATCGAAGCTTCGTTCCAGCAGGTGAGTTCACCCGCCCCCGCGGGACAGGGCCCCGCTGCTCTCCCCGTCTTCCCCTCCCGCCGCCCGGACACCAGCCCCTTCCCTGCCCTCTGCCCCCCTCCCCACCCCGCCTGCTCTGCTCGCCCGGGGGGTACTCGTGTCCGGAGGGTGCTGGCGGGGGCACGGGGGCTCACAGGGACACCCCTGCCCTCCCCTGCCACAGCAGCGCCGCGTCCCTTCCCTCGCACCCCGCGCTGGCCCTGTGGCTTCTGAGCCCATGGGGCAGGGGCAGGCAGCAGGCAGGGGGTGGGCAGGGGGTGGGCAGGCAGCAGGCAGGGGGTGGGCAGGCAGCAGGCAGGGGATGGGCAAGGGATGGGCAGGCGGCAGGCAGGGGATGGGCAGGCAGCAGGCAGAGGGTGGGCAGGCAGCAGGCAGGGGGTGGGCAGGGGATGGGCAGGCAGCAGGCAGGGGATGGGCAGGGGATGGGCAGGCAGCAGGCAGAGGGGTGGGCAGGGGATGGGCAGACAGGAGGCAGTGGGTGGGCAGGCAGCAGGCAGGGGGTGGGCATGGGGTGGGCAGGCAGCAGGCAGGGGGTGGGCAGGGGATGGGCAGGCAGGAGGCAGAGGGTGGGCAGGCAGGAGGCAGGGGGTGGGCAGGGGGTGGGCAGGCAGCAGGCAGAGGGGTGGGCAGGCAGGAGGCAGGGGATAGGCAGGCAGCAGGCAGAGGGGTGGGCAGGGGATGGGCAGGCAGGAGGCAGTGGGTGGGCAGGCAGCAGGCAGGGGATGGGCAGGCAGGAGGCAGGGGGTGGGCAGGGGGTGGGCAGGCAGCAGGCAGAGGGGAGCAAAGCTTGAAGGAAAGGTCAGGGTGGAAGAAGGGGAGAGGCCCGAGGAGGGTCCAGGCAGGGTGGAGGGGAGAAGGGAAAACGAGCAACCTCCCGGCATTGGGAAAGCATCTGCAAAAGCCCCAGGAGGAGAGGGATGGGGGGCGAGGGGTGTCCCCGGGGGGAGCGCAGCGCTTACCCAGTGCTGCACCGGGACCTGCAGGGACCCGACTCCCAAACGCCACGGGTCTGCCCAGAGAGCGCAGCCTTGCTCGAGGCCGGCTGTGCTGAGGTCTGCGGGGAACAGCCCAGTCCCCCTTTGCCTGCTTCTTGCTTCTCTTCTTTTCACCTTTTACTGCCCGAAAAACAAACTTTGAACCTCCAGGACCACCCGGGCCAGTGGTGGCTTTGCCTCCATGTTCAGAGCAGGATGGAGCCCGTGGCCAACAGGACACTAATGTCACTGCTTTGCTTTTGTTCCAGTATCGAACTGTTCTTGTCCCGGTGGTGAAGTCTCCTGGCTTTACAAAGATCCCAGGGAAATCTCTCAGTTTTATTTACTTTGCGCCTGACGATAAAAACCCTGAAATTCATCGGCCCGTGTTCCTTGAGCTGACGCCGTCCCCTGAGATGACCTACAGGACCCTGCCTGGGACCAGCAACGAGATGAACGTCCTGGGAATCGTCATCTTCTCAGCCACGATAGGTACCTGCTCCCCAGAGGAGGGGGATCCGCGCTGCTCCCCGGCCCAGCAGCTGCAGCCCAGGGTGGCAACTGCTGTGGCCTCCGTGCTGTCAATCGAGGCAGGATGCTCAGACGAGGTTATTTTAGCTCTAACTGCTCAGGTACCTGGGGAACCAGGCACAGCACGGAGCTTGCGCCACCACCTTCATCAGCACTGTCCGTGATGGAGCTCAAAAAACGTGTTCGGTGCCAAGACGGCTGTTTTCTCCCCACATTTTCCATGTGAGCCTTCACAGCCCAAGCACGGCTCCTGAGGGATTTCAAATCGTCACGTAAGCTTTTAATGAACGCGCCGATGCGAGTTGTAACCTTTGCAGAGGTGACCTAGGACATGGCTCGTTACAAACGGTCCCAACCCCTCACGCTGGCAGTGTCCGCACTCCCCGAAAGCTGGGGCAGGCTTGGGCGCCTGTCACAAACCTATGGACGTTTGTAAGAGGACTTTCTGAAGTAGGCAAGAAAGCTCCTTGCGTTGAACAGCCTGTGATCCCGCGTGGACGAGGCACTGGGCAGCAATTCCAGGAAGGACGAAGAAGCGGAGGTTGGATGGAGAGAACGCGTGAAATGGGTAGGGAGGTTTAAAGGGGAGAAAGTCACGGGAAGGAGGAATTTGGAGCTGACTCAAAGAGTAAGACAGAAGGACACCGGGTGCAAGGCTGAGGGAGAAACGGGGGGGAGAGATGAATCAGGAGGGAAAAGAGTAGGAGGCAACGGAGGAAAGATTACATGTAGATTAAGAGGTGAGGGCAAAGAGCTCGAACTTCGTGTATAAGGAACCAAGAAGCCAATTAGAGGATTTGAGGGGTGGAGGCAGCGCAGCCAGCACAGACCTGGCACACGCCAGCCTGCCCAGAGAGCCAGGGCAGAGCAGGCGGCTCTAAAGGCTACGACACAGTCAGTGCCTGGCGGAGGTGGCCACGGTGGGGCTGGGCAGAGACGGACACGCTTCAATATCCTTACGGACAGAAGAGGTGTCTATGGCAGACTCCTGTCCGGTGACCAACACCTCCTGCAGACCACAGACGCTCTGGGAACGTGCCGAGCTCCCGCTGCCGGGACACGTGCCCTCCTCCGGCCCAGCCAAATGAGCAAGAAGCAGCTTTTCTCTTCCGAGATTACCACCCCGCCGCCCTGCCAGCGGGGGAGTGGGGATCAGCGCTGAGTTAGGACACAGCGGGAGATCACCTGGGCCAGCCCCCGCCGCCCAGCTGCGCTCCGGGTTACGCACAGGAGGGATTAGAGCTCCGCAAAGCCGCAGACCGGCAGAGCATCACCCGCACCGGGGACCGGCAGCTTGGAAAAGGGCGTTCATACATCCACGGGAAGCTTTACCTGCGAGGAGAGGTTGGATTAATGGGGTTTAGCTGGGAGAAAACAGGAGAGGGCCAGGGAAGGGCAGGCAACAGGGCTCTGTGCCGTGGGAAACGGGGATGGGCTCCTCCCTGCAGCAACGCGGGGAGCCCCGGTGGAAGCCAGCTGAGATCTCAGCAAAGGGTATTGGGGTCCAACACCAAACACCAAACAGTCTGTGGGACTGAGACCAAGGCATCCGTGCAGCGTCTGCTGGCTGCCCAGGGTGGCTCTGCCGTGGACGGTAACCCCACACAGCTACCACAGCTCCAGAGAGCTCGTCACTGACACCGAGCATCTCCAGTCATCTCTGCTGCTTTCGAAATCCAGAAAAGGGCGCAGATTTAAAGCGAGCTGTCCATTCGCTTGGGCGATCTTTTCCAAACCAGCTGTTACGGCCACCAAATACTGGCTGAATATCCACCGCGCTGAGATTTAAGTATGTCGTGCCTTGTCTTATTTCTGAATGTCCTGGCAAAGAAGACCCTGCTTCATCTCTCTTCTGTGCAAGCCAAGAGATCCAACTCCCTGCCAAAGGTCTCCAGGAGTCCTCGGCCCTGAAGACTGAAGGGGGATGAGAGGGACAAGACAAGATCCTGCCTATATTCTTCTTTTCCAAGCTAAAGCAGGCACTTGTACGGTGCTTCAGAAGTGGGAATTTTGGCTAACTGGACCACACGGAAAGCGCGCGCAACTGGGCTGGAAACTGGATGGGCTCAAAGCTTCAATTCCCTTCTGCTCAATGGGTACCTGGGAACCCTCCTCGCCGGGGAGAGCAATGGGATTTAGCACTGGCCAACGTTGTGCTGGCGGACCCAGAACACACCAGAGCCCCTCTAACCATTCACGTGGTTCTGCTCCAGAATTCCTTCAGCAGAAAATTAGACTGGAATTAGGTTAATGCCACAACCTCAAAAGAAAAACCAGAATTAAGGCAGGAGGCTTAATGCCCGTAGCTAAGCAACTCGGTCGGATCCTTCCTGACGTACCGTTGTACAGCCACAAGCGCTGCCACCGCCGTGGCACAGCCCGGGAGCCAGGGACAAAGCCCTCTGCGTGAAATAGCTGGTCAACAGCCAGCACCGCCCGTCGCAGGAGGGGACCGAGAGCTGCCACCGCCGGCGGGGACCCGGCAAATCCGAGCACTCCTGAAGTTCCTCCGAGTGGCAGACGTGGCGTGAGGCTCTTCTCACTCCAGAGCAAGGGCAGGGAGGCAACATATCAGAGAATCATAGAATCGTAGGGTTGGCAGGGACCTCTGGAGATCATCTCCTCCAACCTCCAGCCACAGCAGGGTCACCCACAGCAGGTGGCACAGGAACGCGTCCAGGCGGGGTTGGAATGTCTCCAGAGACGGAGACTCCCCCACCTCTCTGGGCAGCCTGTGCCAGGGCTCTGCCACCCTCACAGCAAAGAAGTTCCTCCTCATGTTTAGGTGGAATCCTCCTCAGGTTTAGGTGGATGTGAGGGCGATCGGGCTGCGACATCTGTCACCCTGTTGATCGCCAGGGTTGATTCAGCTGATCTGGCCGGCTGGGCGGGTGTCCCCTTCCTCCCTCACCCATCCATGTGCGTCCCTCCCGAAGCTGCGCGCTCGGTCGAAGAGGACGACCTTCCCCGAGAGAGACGTACCGTTCATCGGTCAAGGCCATACGGTAGCTGCCCTCCCCTGCTAGAACCTCCAAACAAGCTCAACGTATCGTCACATCCTCAGCTATGTATAACCCCGCCGAGCTTTGTCCTTTAAAAAAAATATCAGGTTTCGTTTCCGGAGCTACATTATTCTCGTATTACCAAATAGCAAAAGGACAGCTCACCCACCTTGAGAAGGGACTCCCAGCACTGAGCAGCAGTGAAGGGTTCAGCAGTTATCTGTGCAAGGAACAGGCCAAATCCTGGCTTTGGGTTGGGTGGGTTTGAGAAAAGGCCAGGTGCTTGTATTTGCCTGCAGCGGAGCATTACTGTGACCCGTAAGTGCATGCGGAAATCCGTATTAAGTCTGACCCGCTGTGAGTTTGCCAAGCAAAACCCATTGTGTGACCACCAGAGCCTCAAGCCACCCAGCGCGACACCGCTCCCACGGTACCACCGAGTAACAGAAACCCATGTGCTTGGTTGCAGGACTTCTCCTGGGAAAAATGGGCGAGCGAGGAACTCCGCTGGTCAACGTGTGCCAGTGTCTGAACGAAGCAGTTATGAAAATTGTCTCGATGGCAGTTTGGTAAATCTGGTTTTGATCGATTCGATTGTTTTTCTTCCCTGCTATCTAATGGTAACGCTGAGCTGCTGACACGTCTACCAGTATCTATTGTCAGCACTGGATTTATTTTCGTATGGTTGGAGAGCTGGGTGGAGAGGAACCTCATGGAGCTCAACAAGGGCAAGTGCAGGGTGTTGCACCTGGGGAGGAATAACCCCCCGCACCAGGACAGGTTGGGGGTGACCCGCTGGAGAGCAGCTCTGTGGGAAGAGACCTGAGAGTCCTGGGGGACAACAGGGTGACCATGAGCCAGCAATGGGCCCTTGTGGCCAAGAAGGCCAATGGCATCCTGGGGGGCATCAAGAAGAGTGTGGGCAGCAGGTGGAGGGAGGTCATCCTCCCCCTCTGCTCTGCCCTGGGGAGGCCGCATCTGGAGTGCTGTGTCCAGTTATGGGCTCCCCAGTTCCAGAAGGACAGGGAACTGCTGGAGAGGGGACAGCAGAGGGCTGCCAAGATGCTGAGGGCACTGGAACACCTCTCTGATGAGGAAAGGCTGAGAGATTTGTGTCTCTCCAGTCTGGAAAAAAGACGACTGAGGGGGGATCTTATCAACGCTTATAAATACTGAAAGGGTGGGTGTCAGGAGGATGGGGCCAGGCTCTTCTCAGTGGTGCCCGGGGACAGGACAAGGGGTAACGGGCACAAACCTGACCATGGGAAGTTCCATCCAAACATGAGGAGGAACTTCTTTGCTGTGAGGGTGGCAGAGCCCTGGCACAGGCTGCCCAGAGAGGTGGGGGAGTCTCCGTCTCTGGAGACATCCCAACCCCGCCTGGACGCGTTCCTGTGCCACCTGCTGTGGGTGACCCTGCTGTGGCCGGGGGTTGGAGGAGATGATCTCCAGAGGTCCCTTCCGACCCCAGCCAGTCTGGGATTCTGTGATGATCCTGTGACTGTACCACGTGGTACCAAATACTGCACTGACTCTCGCGTAGTGCTTCAATGATTACTGCAAACTCGTAAAGAACTTTTTATGCTTATTCTTTGCAGGTACTTCCCCTTTGGCATTGTATTTCTCATCGCTGGAAAGATCCTGGAGATGGAAGATCCATCAGTTACAGGACAGAAGCTGGGACTATACGTCATTACAGTGGTGTCGGGGCTGACCATCCACGGGCTCATCCTCTTACCTCTGCTTTTTGTGCTCATCACCAAGAAAAACCCCTTTGCTTTCATTCAGGGGATACTGCAAGCCTTGCTCATTGCCTTGGCTACATCTTCCAGGTACGGAAACGCGGCTGAAACGCGCCGATCCAGCTGACTGCGGATCTGGTTTGGTCGGGGGAGATGCGGCGGTGTGTACGGCCAGGCGAGCTGGGGCGGAACGGGTGTAATTCAGACAAAGAGAAACGATGCTCCAGCACTATGTGAAATGAGATCGCCTCCAGTTTTTGTAGGAAGCGGGATGTGGGGCACCAGGATGCGTAGCACTGGGGTGCAGGGCAGCGGGATGCGGGGCACTGGGATGTGGGGCACCAGGATGCATGGCGCTGGGATGGGGGCACTGGGATGCGTAGCACCGGGATGCGGGGCACTGGGATGTGGGGCACCAGGATGCATGGCACTGGGATGGGGGCACTGGGATGCGGGGCACTGGGATGCGTAGCACCAGGATGCATGGTACTGGGATGGGGGCACTGGGATGCAGGGCACTGGGATGCGTAGCACCAGGATGCGGGGCACCGGGATGCGGGGCACTGGGATGCAGGGCACTGGGATGCATCGCACTGGGATGTGTGGCACCGGGATGCGTAGCACTGGGATGCATTGCGCTGGGATGCGGGGCACTGGGAAGTGGGGCACCGGGAAGTGGGGCACCAGGATGCATGGCACTGGGATGTGGGGCACTGGGATGCATGGTACCGGGATGTGGGGCACTGGGATGCGTAGCACTGAGATGCAGGGCACCAGGATGCATGGCACTGGTATGGGGGCACTGGGAAGCGTAGCACCAGGATGCATGGCACCGGGATGCGGGGCATTGGGATGCGTAGCACCGGGATGCATTGCGCTGGGATGTGGGGCACTGGGAAGCGGGGCACCGGGATGCGTGGCACTGGCATGTGGGGCACTGGGATGTGGGGCACGGGGATGCAAGGCACCGGGATGTGGGGCACCAGGATGAGGGGCACTGGAATGCGGGCACTGGGATGCGTAGCACCGGGATGCGTGGCACTGGGATGTGTGGCACCGGGATTCATGGCACCGCGATGCGGGGCACGGCACTGGGATGCGTGGCACCGGGATGCAGGGCACCGGGATGTGTAGCAGCAGGATGCGTGGCACCGGGAAGCGTGGCACTGGGATGCATAGCACCGGGATGCATTGCGCTGGGATGCGTGGCGCTGGGATGCGTGGCACTGGGATGCGTAGCACCGGGATGCATTGCACCGGGATGCATTGCACTGGGATGCATGGCACTGGGATGCATGGCACTGGGATGCGTGGCACCGGGATGCGGGGCACAGCCTGGTCTCAGCGGGAAGCGCCTCGGTGGGTCTCCAGCCCCCGCCAGCTCGCGCTGTCCTGCTGCTCGCCCTCTCCTGGGCTTTGCCCGGAGCAAAGCAGCAACGTTCGTACGCGCGCGTGCTTCCCTTGGTTGCTGCAGTCCGTGTTCTTGACAGAATTCAAAGTAGGGCCCTTGTGGGCGCTTTATAAAACAGCGTGGGGTTACGATCCCGGGTTTTATTTGAAAACATCAAAAGCTCTTCTGACCACTTTACGGAAAAACTTAACTCCTGTGCATCCCGAGCTTCTCCAAAGAAAAGTGATGTCTACTTTGATAAGATTTTATACCTTTGCGTTATTTTTATCCATTTTATTTTCACTGGAAAACATTCTTTATAACAACGAAGAAACTTTACATTAGAAACCACCGTCCTTTCTGGAAGACACGCAAATGAAAACATTTTCTTAGGAAACACTTGAGTAAGCAAAGGGATTTTCCAGCCTCCCTAATGCTGCTTCTTCCCATAATCCCAATAAAACCATCTGGAATTGTGTCTCCTTCCCCCAGCGCCCCCCAAGGCGGGTTTCTTCTCCTGCTCTACCTGATCTTGGGGGCCGGGGTCTCCAGGCTCCCTCCCCGCAGCCCGCCCCGGCGGAGCCCGCGGGAGAGCGGTTCCAGGGAGGTGGGATCCCTCTGCTCCCCGTCCCAGCCCCACGCTCCGTGCTGGGGTCTGTCGCGCCGTGCCCTGCAGCCCACTCCTTCCAGAAGACGCCCTCCCCGCCTCCCAGAGCCTATGGCAATCCCATCCGCTTCTTTTGCGTGCTTGTTGCCTTTCTTCCGCCCGCTTTTCTTCCTCCACCTCCTCATCCCGACTCCGGCGTGACAGCTAAACAGAAACAAGAGAGAAAGGTCAGGGGGTGCCCGAGCCGAGGAGCTGCTCCTCGTGTGCGCGGCAAGAGGAACAGCGGGGTCTGGACCTGGCTGGAGCCTGGAGGAACAGCGGGGTCCGGCTGGAACCCAGAGGAACAGCAGGGTTTGGACCCAGCTGGAACCCGGAGGAACAGCGGGGTCCGGCTGGAACCCGGAGCAACAGCAGGGTTTGGACCTGGCTGGAACCTGGAGGAACAGCGGGGTCCGTCTGGACCTGGCTGGAACCCGGAGGAACAGCGGGGTTTGGACCCGGCGCAGGCAGACGCTGCCCCGTACCAAGGTCGGAGGTGGTGCAGGACTAACGTGGGGCCAGGGAGGTACAACCCAGCCGTAGGCGTCGCACAGAGCTGTTCACCGGGAGCAGTTTATCTCGCAGCGGGTGGCTAACCATCTGCTCGGCCCGTTACGCGTATTCCCCGGGGAGCGCAAGCTGAAGGAACTCTCAGTGCTGCAGCGACTTGCCTGAGCGCTGCCGCCGTCACCCTCAGGTGGGCTGGCGTTTCTGTACCGTTATATTGACTGCTCTTTATGTAAAGCTCACCGCAAACAACAGAGAGAATTACCGACCATTTCTTGTTCTACAGCTCGGCAACCCTGCCCATCACCCTGAAGTGTCTCCTGGAAAACAACGGGATAGACAGACGCGTGGCGCGCTTCGTCCTCCCCGTCGGTGCCACCATCAACATGGACGGCACGGCGCTGTACGAAGCGGTCGCTGCCATCTTTATCGCCCAGGTCAATGAATACGACTTGGATTTGGGACAAATTATAACGATCAGGTAAACGTTTCTTTGCAGCGGCTGAATTATTTCGCTCTATTACGACGACCTCCCACCCTCTTCCCGTTCGGCAGAGGCCTTGCTACTGCCGAGAGCGAGCTTTGCCGGGAAGCGGAGGAACGGGGGAAGGTGCGGGGGGTACCAGCCCCCGGGGAAGCTCGGGCTCTGCCCCCGCGGAATTTGCTGCAGAATCAGGCTCTGCCTGTAGGTAGAAGCCAGACGGGGAGCTGACGGCGCGGCTGGGACCGGCCGGCACCCGCAGCGCAGGCGAATTGTCTCAGGGTTTGTGCACGTGTAATTTACTCCCCGTCGGGAATGGAACAGCCCCGTCTGATAAGCAGGCAAACGAAGCCCCTATCTAGATAGAAATAAGTAAGGGCAGTTGCAGATATTTAGCCATTTTATGCAGGGGCGGCTACACTGGACGGCAGCGGGGAGCGGAGTGAGCACAAACCGGGAGCGCCCTCAGCCAGGACGCCCCAGGCAGGGCTTCGGGACAGAGTCAGGGAGCAGGAAGGTGGAGGAAGCCAGATCCGACCCAAGCCTTCCATACAGGAATAACTTTGCCATGCAAACGCGCTTGCTTTTCTTTTTGTAAAAAAACCCAAACCAAAACAAAAAAAATCCGAAAAAAACCACACACCCCCCCCCCCCAACCGAACAAAAGCCAAAAATTGCGCAGCCGCCGCCTTCTCTTTGCAGCATAACAGCGACAGCAGCAAGCATAGGGGCGGCCGGGATCCCCCAGTCCGGGCTGGTGACGATGGTCATCGTGCTGACTTCTGTGGGGCTGCCCACCGACGACATCACGCTCATCATCGCCGTCGACTGGGCTCTGTAAGTACCTTCCGGGCGCAAGGCGCGGGCGGGTGCCGAGGGGCAGCTCGCAGCGGTGTATCTGAACAGCCCCACGGGGGGCAACGCAGCCTGAGGAGGCACCACCGAGGCGGGCCGGGAGCCAAGCGTGAGATTCTTCATTTTCCAATGAATCCTCGTGAAACGGCCCATGGTAACTACAGGCGAGGAGTCTCCTCACGGAGCGCCTGACTCGAGGCGTTTCTGTTCCGAGGCGCCCGTCACCGTCTCGTGCCCCGTTAAGGACCGTACGTGGACAAGCGGTGATGGCACTCAGCCCCTCTCCCAGTGAGGGTCGCCAGTTTGAAACACCATCTTGTCCTCGCCTGTTCTCTAAATTCCTATCTGACTGTACAACGCACCTCCGTCGGAGGTCTCAAATAAGCAACAACATCTAACTTTCTGAAACATACATACGGTTCTACTTTTAAGAGATCAAAAGGATGCTGCTTTCCTCCGTAGCGAGGGGTAGAAAAGGAGGAAAGCGGGTGCGTCGTCTTGTCGTCACGAGGCGTCGCTGTGCGAGGCCGCTCGTTAACGCGGTCCCTAGAAATACCTCCAGTCCTTGTCTTCTCCAGGCTGTCCGCGCTGCGGACAAAGGCGGACGGGACGGACGGCACAAGAGTCAAAGCGAAGTTCAGTATTTGTTCAGTATTTCAGACGGTTCAGTATTTGTTTTGGTGGAATATTATCCCTGGGAGAGGAAGGAGGTCGGTAAGGCAGGGCGAGAGTTTTCTGGCTTCACAGAAGGAGAAATTAAAATCAGCCAGGGAGATGCCAACAACAACAACAGAGCTACAAAAGTGGTGGAAACGTGCAGTTGTTTAGGAAAAAAACACATGATCTCCAGGGGGAAAAAAACAATAATCGGAGAAATCAATAGTAAACCATAAACGGCTGGTGATCATTTATAATATGTGTTCATCCAGTTTGCTGTTTCTATTTGTGAAACACGGGCATTTTCACAATTAAAAAGGAGAAGGGAGGGAGAAATAAACGTCCCAGCAGAACAGTAACAAGGTAAAGCCAAAGTTGTTTGCACACCAAACGACAGCAGGGGACGAGACAGTCGGCTCTTGAACAGAAGGGGCAAAACCCCGCCTTGCGTCTGAGAGCGACTTCTCTCCCAAACCCGTGTGTCACCAGGACTAGAACGTCTCTGGAGTTTCCACAAGTAAGGATGACCTTTTCGAAGGATCGCATCCAACCCAGCCGACCCCAAGGAAGCCTGTCTTCCGACGAGATCATCTTCATCTTGATGGATGAAGGCCAGGTTGATCTCGAGACAAAAAAAAACGGATGCGAGGGCGTTTGTCGCACAGAAGAGCGGTCAAACATCCCGCGGTTTGTGAAATGTGCCGTCCTAAAGTACTAAGCTAAAAATGAAGCAAATTAGCTAGGAGGAAAAACGTCCAGAGTAGACACCGACTTCTACATCACTGACGCGGGGGTTTGCCGACGCGTCCTTCACAGCCACCCCGGACAGGAGGAAAGAGCCTCGAGCATCCCGGCCGCTTTTCTCTTTCTTTCACGTAAAAGGGCGTTTAACTTTTCAGGTGAAACTTGTAAAATCAGAACACGCTGTGAGTTCAGCCCTTGGGCACCGCAGGGTACCCAGCGCCGCCACCTGCCCCAGCGCCGGCTACCGGTGCCAGAGGTGCCTGGAGAAACGGGAGAGGGGCCGTGGCGGGGTAAGGAAGGTTTTCTCCCCGAGAGGCATCGCGAGGAGTTTTACGACTCGCTGAGGCAGCCCACCCCACCCCCAGCGAAAACGGTGACGATGCCTCCGTTAGGGAAGTGGCGCAGGCGGGTCTGTGGGCTAAAGAGACGCCCCAGGAGAGAAAAGAAGCCCCATCGCCTTCACGGTGCTGGGCTCAGAGACACCGCGTGTACCATTTTTCCTCTGTATTTGCCGATACTGCACTTCTCCCGACGCGCCAATAGCAAAACCGGCGGCAGCGACATTAGGGATGGAGGCTGCCGCGTTCCAAAGCCGTAAAAGACCGCGGGCGCGTCGGCTGTGGCCACCGACGGCATCCTCACGGCTCTCTCTCACCTAGGGATCGATTCCGAACTATGACCAATGTCCTGGGTGACGCTCTGGCTGCTGGCATCATAGCACACGTCTGCGAGAAAGACTTTGCCCCAAAGCCCCCCCCGGTACGTACAGCCCGTCTGGGAGCGCAGGGGGGCGCAGCAGATACAACGCGTGCGCTCCCTTAAGAAATTAAAATTGCGTTTGTTTTTTTTCTTTTTTTCTTTTCGCAGCAAGATCCAGGAACCACCGCAGACAAGTTCCCCGCTGCGGAGACCTCACATCTGCATCCCAAAGACAACGTGATTGAAATGATCGAAGAAACTTTGTTCGATCAGATGGGAGTTCATTACAACATCTGCCAGGTGTAGATCGCAGCATTCCTGCGCCCGGGAACGGGATCTTGGTGCTCAACACTGACGTTGTGAATGTCGTACGTGGATGCTCTGCGAGACGAAGGCCTTACTTGGCACAGAAAGTGGAAAAATCCTCTCTACCCTTCGAAGACGGTTCCTTCGAAGAGCCCGGCTGCGGGGGATGGGAGGCAAAGCCGGCTGCGAGCGAGCGCCCGGCCGAGCCAGTGGGGACGGAAGGCTTCGTGCCTCACGGTATTTTCAAGCCCAGTCCTTTTCGAAGGTTAGGGAGGTGGGAAGGTATCAGAAAACTGGGACTGGACCGGATGAGAAAGCAGCAGAGACGGGACACAAATGGGACCCCGCGGGGCAGCAGCCCTTGTCTGCTGGTCAGGCCGCGCTCCATAAAGTTTTATTTTCTTTATTGTAGGTATTATTATATTTTTTTTAATCTCGTGGCTTTTTTATTAATAGATTCTCATCTAAAAACTAAGATTAAGTGAATTTTTGTCCAGAGCTCAAAATCCAAGTTGGCCATAACGGGATTCCCCGGCCGTTACCCGAGGAGAGGAGCAGGACGGCCGGCGGAAGGGCCGGCACGGACAGCCAGACCCACCCGCACCGCCGGGACGGAAGGACCAGCCGTACACCTTTTTACGGTCTGTTTTATTACAGTGAAACTAATTGACCGGGCCCAACGGCGACCGTGTTGATTTTCCCAGCTAAGGATCTGTCCCTAAGTTCAAATTCCAATTACAGCCTTAAAATCCAGGTTTCCCAGGGCAGCCTCCTCCACAAAAGCCTTTCATACCAATGACTCCTCTCGCTGAATTCGCCTCTCCAAATGCCACCTCATCCCCTTTCTCCCTCCTGCTTTGTCTTTACTGCCCCAGTGTTCACTCTCCTGGAAGCAGCTTAAGCTCCCCCCCCCAAACATCCCTTAACGACCCGCCAATCGCACATGAAGAAAACATTTCCCTGTGTCTAATCATAGAATCATAGAATCAGTGAGGTTGGAAGGGACCTTTAAGATCATTGAGTCCAACCTTTAACCTACCCTGACAAAAGCCACTTCTAAACCATGTCCCTAAGTGCCCCATCTACCCTTTTTTTAAACACCTCCAGGGATGGTGAATCCACCACCTCCCTGGGCAGCCTGTTCCAGTGTCTAATAACCCTTTCAGCAAAAAAATGTTTCCTAATATCCAATCTAAACCTCCCCTGACGTAACTTGAACCCATTTCCTCTTGTCCTATCACTTGTCCCCAGGGAGAAGAGGTCAGCCCCCATCTCTCTACACCCTCCTTTCAGGTACTTGTAGAGGGTGATAAGGTCTCTCCTCAGCCTCCTCTTCTCCAAGCTAAACAACCCCAGCTCCCTCAGTCGTTCTTCATAAGGTTTGTCCTCCAGACCCCTCACCAGCTTTGTAGCCCTTCTCTGGACACGCTCCAGCACCTCAATGTCCCTCTTGTAGCGAGGGGCCCAAAACTGGACACAGTACTCGAGGTGGGGCCTCACCAGTGCCGAGTACAGGGCGATGATCACTTCCCTAGTCCGGCTCACCACACTATTCCTGATACAGGCTAGGATGCTGTTGGCCTTCTTGGCCACCTGGGCACACTGCTGGCTCATATTCAGCCGGCTGTCCACCAACACCCCCAGGTCCTTTTCTGCCCGGCTGCTTTCGAGCCACTCCGCCCCCAGCCTGTAGCGCTGCATGGGGTTGTCCTCATGCTGGAATCAGGGGTTTTGAAATAATTTCTGGTTTAGAAGAAACATCGATTCCGCTTTTGCCAAATGAAAAGGAGAAGCTAATAAATACCATAAACCAGCTTTTGCACGCAAACGAGCCTTCTGCTCCCTGTTAACTTCAAAAAGCCTTCAAAGAACCAGAATCACGGCCAAGGGAAGCCTGAGGTGCTGCGTCAACTTGGGCCTTTCTAACGCTTTCCTCCTCGCTTGGTCAGTTTTTTATACCTTCTTACACATTGCTGCACAACCATTCTTCAACAAGAGCAGTCAGGTCTTTGGCAAAAAGAAAAATGATCACATTTCAAATCAAGAGACCTCTGCAGCGTCCCAGGGCATCCCTCCCTCACTCATCTGTTCCTCCTGATCCTTTATTATCAGCTGGATCTACCACGCACTTCAGTGGTAGTCCACATCTAGTGGACTAGATCATAGACTCACCCAACAGTTTGGGTTGGAAGGGACCTTAAAGACACCCAGTGCCACCCCCTGCCCTGGGCAGGGACACCTCCCACCAGCCCAGGTTGCTCCAAGCCCCGGCCAACCTGGCCTTGAACCCCTCCAGGGATGGGGCAGCCACAGCTTCTCTGGGCAACCTGGGCCAGGGGCTCACCCCCCTCACAGCAAACAATTTCTGCCTCACATCTCATCTCAATCTCCCCTCTTCCAGTTTCAAACCCTTCCCCCTCGTCCCGTGGCTCCCCTCCCTGCTCCAGAGTCCCTCCCCAGCTTTCCTGGAGCCCCTTTAGGGACTGGAAGGGGCTGGAAGGTCTCCGCGGAGCCTTCTCTTCTCCAGGCTGAACCCCCCCAGCTCTCTCAGCCTGTCCTCCCAGCAGAGGGGCTCCAGCCCTCCCAGCATCTCCGGGGCCTCCTCTGGCCCCGCTCCAACAGCTCCGTGTCCTTCTGCTGTCGGTGCCCCAGCGCTGGAGGCAGCACTGCAGGGGGGTCTCCCCCGAGCGGAGCAGAGGGGCAGAATCCCCCCCTCGCCCTGCTGCCCACGCTGCTGGGGATGCAGCCCAGGCTGCGGGGGGTTTCTGGGCTGCCAGCGCACGGTGCCGGGGCGTGTGGAGCTTCTCCCCCACCGACACCCCCGAGTCCTTCTCCTCAGGGCTGCTCTCCATCCCCTCATCCCCCAGCCTGGGTCTGTGCTTGGATCTTTAGGTTTTTAAGGTCCCTTCCAACTGAAACCACCCTATGATTCTAAAAGGATGAGTTATCAGACCCATTTAGGTGCCCGTGTGACGGGGCAGTAACTGGTCCCTGAAGCGCCCACGTCCCTCACTGGCTGCCCAAGGGGAGTCCAGCCACGCAGCACACGAACCACCGTCAAACGGCAGCCCAGACGAATCCTGCTTTTCACATATATCCCTGTCCCGTTAATGAGCTCTGGATACGACAACACAGAATCTTAACCCTGCAATAAAAGGCAGGACCGAATGCCCAGGACGGAGGTTTCCCAGGCCCGCGGTGGGGACGCAGGACGAGTCTCGGGGCAGGCACCCACCTCACGGGGCTCTGCCTTCTGCAGGGCAGCCACGCTCTCCCCCCGCCCCCAGCGGCCGCGCTCCCCCCAGTAACAGCTTCAAGCACCCTCAAGCTCACCGCGACCAGTAGAACAAACCATTGGATATTTGGACATTATTATCTCGGTAACGAACCCAGAGCTGGTGAAGCCACCACAGCTCCACGCAGCTTGGCTCGGGAGCGGCCAGCGCTGTGGTTTGTCAAGTGTCGGCAACGTCTCCTGTAGCTGCTGAGACCCATTTTAAGCAGAGAAGTTTTGGTTTGTGAAACCAGCAGTAAGGATGGCGTTCCGTTAAGGCTAAAAAAAACCCCAACGTGTCGTGTCAGAGAGAATTCAGCCTCGTACCTAACGATAAATACAGTGAGAGAGAGCTTTAACCACTGAGCAGTCTCAAAACTGGTCTGTAACCACTTTGCCCCTCTAACGGGACAAAACAAGGAAGAAAAAAATATTCAAACGCTTCCGAACGTCTGTTTGTGGTCTGGTAAAGTGAAGCCGTCACTACTGATGTGAAAAAGCCAAAGGCAGCGAGGACAACCCGTCGCCTCCAGCGCTGCCAAGGGGCGCGGAAGAGGCGGCTTAACACCTTTGAACAGGAAAAAGAAATTGTGGAAAAGTTAAAGATTTACTGAAAACCCAAGTTTAGCGGCTAGGGAAGCATCCACTGTCTCAGCTCACGTCCTCGGATGGCTCCATCCCAACCCCACTCGTCTTTTCCATAATCCGCTGCCGGGGGAAGCATTTACACCGGTTCGTACCCGCGGCTCCGCGGGGACCGGCAGCCTCCATTTGCCAAAACTGAACACAGCCAAACGTCAGCACGACTTCATGTGTACGGAATAACGAGAGCTTATCGGCGGGTGAGGGACAAGAGATTTCCAGAGGAGATTTCCAGAAGATGAGGAAGCAGCACGGAGACGGGGCAAAGTCACTGGGCATCATCCGATGGAGTTTTCCTCCGTCCCGACGGAGGACGGGACGGGAGGGAAGCAAATCCCACATGCAAAGCCGGCATCCCACTTAGCAAACTGAAAACTACCCAGCCTCAAAAAAAGGTCAAATATGATTAAATCCTGCTAACCGACACAGCGCATCTTCACAGTTATTTTAGACTATTTTCCCAGATAGCCGTAAGGAAAAAAGGCGCCTCTCTCCTTCCTAGCAATGAAAACAGAAACCCGTCTCCGTTGTATTCCCGTGCAGTCGGAGACACACACACACGCAGCACAAGGCGCACGTACTGACCAGACAACGAAACCCAAGGGGTACAGAAAGAACACGAGCTCCAAACCTAAGTTTCTTCCTTGGAAATCCTTGTTTTCCTTACAAACGTAAAAATCTGAGCCGACGTTGTGACGGAGATGTTCCCCAGGTTACGGGTTGCGCATATAAAGCTGTAATAAAGTTGGAGAACCACCGGGGAGAGGAACTCGGTTGTTATACAAGTATTACTCTCACGGAGAAAAAAAAAAAAAAATAAATTACAGAAAGCTACTTCCGTAAACTACAATCCCTGTGAAAGATATTTATAGATTTTGTGGTTATTAAACAAGACGAAAAGGAGAAGCTTGGCTTTATGGCCCCTCCCAGGGGGAAAGTCCACCTCTTCGGCCACATGAGCTTTGACCAGGGAATGGCACTTCACCAGTGGTTTTGGTGAATTTGGGGATATAATTCCCCATAAACACTACGCTTAAACGAGTTTGCATCAAACTGGCCCTTCAGCTCGAGCCCGAGCTTTACACAGGAGACGCCAGCTCCTTTCTCCATCCCGTGGTGAAGTTGCCTTCATCGGAAAGAAGGGGTTCCTTCCCGCGCTGTTAGAAGCCTTCCAAAAGCGTGAATTATGACATTGATGACACCAAACTAGGTGGGAGTGTTGATCTGCTGGAGGGTAGGAAGGCTCTACAGAGGGACCTGGACAGGCTGGATCCATGGGCCAAGGCCAACTGTGTGAGGTTTAATAAGGCCAAGTGCCGGGTCCTGCATTTCGGTCACAACAACCCCAAGCAACGCTACAGGCTTGGGGCAGAGTGGCTGGAAAGCTGCCCAGCAGAACAGGACCTGGGGGTGCCGGTGGACGGCCAGCTTCACATGAGCCAGCAGTGTGCCCAGGTGGCCAAGGCAGCCAACAGCATCCTGGCTTGTATCAGGAATAGCGTGGCCAGCAGGAGCAGGGAAGTGCTGGTGCCTCTGTGCTCGGCGCTGGTGAGGCCTCACCTCGAGTGCTGTGTTCAGTTCTGGGCCCCTCTGTACAAGAGGGACATTGAGGTGCTGGAGCGTGTCCAGAGGAGAGCGCCCAGGCTGGGGAGGGGTCTGGAGACCAGGGCATGTGAGGAGAGGCTGAGGGAGCTGGGCATGTTCAGCTTGGAGAAGAGGAGGCTGAGGGGAGACCTCCTTGCCCTCTACAACTCCCTGGAAGGAGGGTGCAGAGAGGTGGGTGTTGGGCTCTTCTCCCAGGGGAATAATGACAGGACCAGAGGAAATGGTCTGAAGCTGCGGCAGGGGAGGTTTAGGTTAGATATCAGGAAGAATGACTTTGCTGACAGAGTGGTCAGGCACTGAACAGCCTGCCCAGGGAGGGGGTTGAGTCACCATCCCTAGAGGTGTTTAAGAAACGTCCAGATTTGGCACTTCAGGGCATGCTCTAGTGGCAGAGATTGGAGGGGGTTTGGTTGGACTCGATGATCTCAAAGGTCCTTCCCAACCATGAAGATTCTATGATTCTATGATTATTTTTACGTACCTGAATTTACAAAAAGTGATGAGTTTGGATCACAGACTTTCACTTTGACGTTACTTTTACAACTTTTTAGGGTTTATAAACAGAGGCGGCGGCGCAGCGCGGTGACACTGGCGGCGGTACCTGCCATCAGCGGAGCGCGCTGCTGCCTCGCCGCCTCTGAGAGCGAGATGGACCCGGGTTCGTGTTTTACTGAAACTGAAAAAAAGAACGGAATAACTCACCGATGTAGCACGCAGCAAAATAAAATCAACACACCCGCTGTGGAAAAACAGCCCAAACCCTCCCATTTTTTAACTTGGAATACCACCAGTTTCACAAATTACCCTGCGCGAGTTTTCGAGAGTAACTTGGTGAAAATTGCGTTCCACAAGAAGTTTTGATTGTCTTTATTTAAATTGAAAGCACCAGGTTTTTCTTTCTGTAGAATCAGGTTTCCAAAGCAGCTCTAAGCGATACGCTATTTTTATTTTTTTTTATTTATTTTTATTTTTTAAATAAGCAGCGCGTAACCTACACTAAATGCTCCTTTAAGGAGTACGCGCCACCCCGGTGAGCGCGCCGGGAGCCCCCCGCCTTTGCCTCTTCCCTTCTGATTCACTGTGCACACTGGTTCCGTAAGGAGTCTCCCATTGCGTCTCATAATAAGACTTTCTAGAAAATCCAAATAAATCATTTCAGTCCTTACCGCAGGCGGGCGCCCCTCACCGCACCCCCCCGCCCCCTATAACTCAGCAGATCCTACAGAAGATGAGGCGGTACGAGCGCAGAATAAGGCACGGGGCGGCACCGCCAGCGTTCAGAGAACCGTTTGCAAACTGTTTCCCAACAGACGTTCCCACCTGCTTTATAAGTCCTTGAGGCGGCGTTCCGAATGCGCCTGCAGCTTTGTGGGACTCGTGCTCCCCACCAGGCAGAGCGCGTTAGTCCTCAGCTAAGCCCAAGCACGGAGGTGACCCCTTACGGACTCACCGGCTTGGATCTCCACAAGCCCGGGCAATTCCGCACTGTGTGGCCTCTCTCCATTCGCAAACTGCCTAGGTTTTCGGCCTGTGGGGGGGGAGGAGGGGGGGAGAGGAAGCCAAAACGTCCCCGGGTAAGATGCTCCAAAATCCCCGTCAGGAGTCACTAGCGCAGACGTCCTGGCGCCCAGGTGCGCAGCGTACGCTCGCCTCTGCTTTCCACGAGTTACGCGTCTCATTTAAACGGCACAAACCAAGTCCCCTGTAGCCAACAGCGAGAGACGAGCGCCTCTGCGACCGGTAAACCTCAGGTGCTGTAGAAGCAGATGAATTGTTGTCTGAAAGGCTTCGTCTGGGTGCTAAGATTTTTAATTGCTTGAGCCAGTAGGATGGATCCCACTCTAAATTACGCGTCTGAGCAGAGAGATTTGTAAGACCGGGTTTTGGCTTTGTTGCCGAGACACAGACTACCCAAACCACAGCTGGACACAGACAGCAAAGAACAGGGTCGAAACGTTGCACCGAACCCAAAACTCGCTGCTTCACTTACCTGGCCATCTCACCTCCGAGATCGTCTACGCACTGTCCTTCCTTGAGCAGGGCCACAAGAAAACGGGCGTTTGGGCACTCTCCTCATTCCTCTTTCAATATTCCCGAAGTCTTCAACCATCTGCAAAGCATTACCTTAAACCACATTCTGGTGTTGAAGATTAATACCAGCAGCATCGTGACACCCCCCCCCCCCCCGCCAGCTCCCTTCGGAACGCTGTCTTGTCGTTAGACACCCGAACTCCCCTTTGCGGGCGCCCCGTCTGCCCTCTGCGCGCCAAGCCCCAAAGGCTCATCTGCTCTGGCAGGCTGCACTCGGTGGGGATGGACGGACAGAACGAACGCCTTGTGCACTCGCAGCCTGGCAGACACCTGCTGCTGCTTTCACGGGCTAAATTCCTCCCGATTCTCCTCCCAATGACAACCAAACGCCAATCCTGACCTTTAATTGTTAGTTTCTACTGCTCATGCATTGGTGATTCTTCCCAAGAGGATACCTGCATCCACTAATCTATTATTTAGCGTCATCACCTGCTCCTCAAGATCATGCTTTCTTCCAACCCAAGCACCAATTTGCATGTCCTGTACGTGAAGCCTTAAGTAAGAAATAAAACATTCGTATATATCCTTTGCAAGTACCAATTACTCGCAAAAAAAAAAAAAAAAGCCAATCGTATCCTGGGCTGCATCAGGAGAAGTGTGGCCAGCAGGGCGAGGGAGGTGATTCTCCCCCTCTACCCCACTCTCGTGAGACCCCACCTGGAGTACTGCCTCCAATTCTGGAGCCCCTACTACAAGAGAGCTACGGACATGCTGGAACGTGTCCAGAGAAGGGCCACAAGGATCATCCGAGGGCTGGAGCACCTCTCCTATGGGGACAGAGTGAGAGAGCTGGGGTTGTTCAGTCTGGACAAAAGAAGGCTCCGAGGAGACCTTCTAGTGGCCTACCAGTATCTTAAGGGGGCCTACGAGAAAGCTGGGGAGGGACTTTTTAGGATGTCGGGTAATGGTAGGACTAGAGGGGATGGATTAAAACTAGAGATGGGTCGATTCGGCCTGGACGTTAGGAAGAAGTTCTTCACCATGAGGGTGGTGAGACACTGGAACAGGTTGCCCAGAGAGGTGGTGGAGGCCCCATCCCTGGAAGTTTTTAAGGCCAGGCTGGATGAGGCTCTGAGCAACCTGGTCTAGTGGGAGATGTCCCTGCCCAGGGCAGAGGGGTTGGAACTAGATGATCTTTAAGGTCCCTTCCAACCCTAACGATTCTATGATTCTATAAATAGAGTTACGAAAGCAGAAATCTCTCTCTGTACTCATTCATTCCCTCGGTTTTTCAACCAGGTACAAAAAATACCTACAAGGAACTGGTAAGAATGTTTGTCCACCTATGGACCTGAATAATTTCACCTTCTGAATCTGCAATCATAAAACCGCCCTTTCCCCTTTCACAGAATCACCGAATGTGTTGGGTCAGAGGGGACCTTTAAAGGCCACCTAGTCCAACCCCCCTGCAGTGAGCAGGGATGTCTTTACCTACATCAGAAACTCCCCCTCACGATCCAGCAGCGGCAGCAGCTCAGGGGGCCAAGCCAGGTCCCACCGTTGTGACACGGCTGGGCATGGGACACAGAAACGACCGGCGGAGTCACGCCGCGCGGGGCTGGGCACCAGGAGCTCCTCCAGCAGCTGCGCTGGGGCCTTCGCAGGCTCCCGGTTCTTGCCTCGGCGGCGCCAGACAAGATACACAGAGAAAGGTGCCAAACGCCCGCGAACAGGGAGACAGAAAACAACCGGGTCCGCCCCTCCTATCCCCATCCCCTCCTCAAAGCATCCAAACACGCCGCTCTCCACATAAGCCCCAACGGAAGGGATGCTCCCCCAAGATCTTCCCTTTTCTCACCTCCCAGTACACAAGCGCAGCTCTGGGCTGACTCGTTTCTCTTCAGCACATCCCCATGCGGAATATCAGGGAAGACCAACACGACCCAGGCGCAGGGCACCGCTCTCCGTCTCGGGAGACAGCTGGGAAAGACATTACTGGAGAAACCAAAGAGGCGTGTGCTGCCCCTGCCTCCAGAGACCCCGGCGGGGAACGGGGACGCACACCCGACGAGGCTGGGGGGAACCCCAACAACCCCCCCGCCTCTTCAACTGCTTGTTATTCTGGTTACCAACTGTCCTGGGAACTAAAAACATGAAGCTCACAGCACCAGAGAGACTGGAACAATTAACCCACGCACCAAGTCTGGAAGATAGGGAAAAAAAAAAAAATCAGATTATACTACCTAACGGGTCAGAAGAGGAAGAAATCAGAAGAATCAAGTAGGTTGTCCTGCGCTACGTAAGGAGTGCAATAATAATGGTGGGAAAAGTAAAATGAAGATGATAAGAGAGTCATTATTTTATTATTCAAACTCCCTGGTGTAAAAAGAACAGTACTCTCCCAGGCTCTAAAGGCACGGACCAAAACAAACTACAGGCGTTAGTTAACCCCTTGATTACAGCTCTTAGACGTCCCCGACTCAAGCACACAAGCTCCTTATTGAACAAAAGTTCTTGAGAATGGAATTAAAGTGATGCCAAGTAGAAAACAGACAAACAAAAACACCCAACAAAATGAGTCTATGAACACGCCGAACGACACAAGTGCTCGGCCTTTCAGTGCGCAAGCTGAGAAGTTCTCCCATTGCTTAACTGACAAGGGACATCTTACGAACTGAGGTTATTTCTTCATTTGCAGGGGTTCTTGTTTTCATAAAGACGTTGAACACCCACCCCACCCCTTAAATCTCACGCTCTGCAACCCTGGCTTTCAAAACTACGGCATCAACTTCTGGAAGCCGAGCGAGGGGACTAAGGAAAATGGAAACGACGCACATAGAGCCGGCCTGATTTTACGAAAACATGTAAAAGTTTGACAATCTCTTTAAGAAATGGTGCAATCCAAAGAACAAACCTTGGCTCTGTCTGAAGTTTGGAATTTTCTGAGAGTTTCTCTACACTCTTGCCGGTGTCACAAGGAGCAGCTCGATGAGGAATGGGAATGGCACGGCATTTACACCTGGGAACAGCACGGCATTTACACTTCCGTAGAAAACATTCTTATGTTAAAAAGAGCCCAGATACAAAGGTGTCTGGAACACCCCGGCAGGTGGATTTCCAGCCACCGCTCACCGTCACTATACAAAGAGACCAACTGTGATAACCATCAGACTTGAAATCATCAAAGAGCACTACCGTGCTTTAGCCAGGATGTCAGTGAGAGGAAGGGGAAAACCACCGCCACGCTTCCCAGCTTCGGGGAAGTCTTAGGAGGACGACGGCCGCCTTCGAACCCACCAGGAACATCCGCTGGTGTCTGCGCCCTGCGGTTCAGCCACTCCGAGCCGGCCTGGGGCCGGGGACAAGAAACACCAGCGTCCTGGGGCCCAACCAAAGAACGTGGTCTCGTAAAACACCCTCTTTTGTAATGAAGAATCCAGGGTGAGGCGCCCCCACTGCCACAGCTACGGCAATGAGAGAAAAACCCGCCCCGGGGAAGCAGGGTCTCCGGCCGACGGGGCTGTACGAACCGACGCCTGACGGGATGCTCCCTCGGCCAAGCAGAGGAGCATCCTCACCAAATCCTCCTCACCAAATCCTCCTCACCTCACCATCCCTCTGCCTTCCTCACCAAACACAGCCTCCGACGGCTTTTAATCTGCAACTCAATTAGGAACGCACCGCTTGAACCCAGCATTAGAGACAATTCTGAGACAGGTGTTAATTCAGTGACGAGCTCCACGGCCCCCGGCTGGCTCTGGACAGCAAACACCTGTGCCCACTGTCACCGCAATGCCACCGCTAACGGTACCCGAGAGCTGTTCCGGTTCGCACCCACGAGCACGGTCCTGTCCTCGTGGGTACGCGTACTCTTGTCACCCATCCTTCGGTTGCCAAACACGCCACGTTCTCACTCCAGCCGCGAATGAAGTCTCTCCCTATCCCACCTCACCCCACCACGAACGGCTCCTTCACTTCTGACCTTTCGCCCCTATCTTTCCTTGCTAACCAGCCCTCCCCCACCGCCATTCACTCTTCTTTTCCTTTAATATTTCGGGTTGGATTTTTTTCAGCGCGCGGGGTTGTGGGTTTTTTGGTTTTGGCTTTTCCCAGGAACGTAGACGGATGATCGTCCCAGCAATTTTGAACGAAGAAGCAACTCCAACCGTCCTCCGCACCCACGCAGTCCACCTCCCAGTCGAACTGGTTTCCCTGAAGGGTTCCTCCCGTTTCACCGAGCCACCCAGCCGACACCAGGCACGTTCCGCGCATCTTTGTGCCACCTGAAGCAGCCCCACGCTCACCTGCTTGATCCCGCCCTTTAAAGACCCCTCCAGCAGTGCTGGCATGTACATCCCTGGGGGACCACATGGGAAACAGACCCAAGAACTGATCCAGGTGGAGAGTAACCACTGGTGAGGCTTATCTTCCGTTTAACTAAGTCCTACCAACAGTTTTATCAGCACAAATAAGATGACGGTGGAGGGCTGGTATAAGATGCTGGAGACTGGAGCATTTATAACCCCACCATCACCTAAAACCACATCCAGAATTCACCTCTGGTGTCTTATTTACGATGGCAATGACATTTGACGATGATTATTAGTAGGTTTTTTTAGGACCTGAATACCTATAATCCTCTTGTAATACAAAAACGTGTTTGAAGCTGTATCACGTCACGCCGTTTTAATGACCTATTGAGCTTTCAGGCAGACAGGAGTGCCGGCAGCGCAGAAGAGCGGCCGTCGTAAGGAATTGCTCGTTCAGCTAGCTCCGGTAAGGAGCGGGAGAGGGACGGGCCTCGGCCGGCAGCACGGCTCCAGCTCCAGCAGCTCTGCCCAGCAGGCGGGACCGTCCCACCCTAGCACGTACACTACAAGAGACTGAAGCGTTTGTGAGCAAAACCGTTCCACCTTTGTTCACAGTAGGCCGTCACCCCTTTCCCTCCTTTGGTTCGTACAACAAAACGCCCTGCTCGGGATGAGGGGACGCTCACCTTCCTCACCGAGCAATGGGGCACGGCCGAGCTCTCCCTGCCCCACGCTGCCAGAGATTCCTGCACCCCCAGCGGCACCCAGACCGCCACCAAGTCATTCTCCGCAGAAGGAGCGTTTCACAAATTTATGTCACGCTGCCTGCGTCTCACCAATTCAACAGAAAGTCTGTCCTTTTCCCTTTTGATTCTTTCTTGGACATGACCGGCTTGCATTTCTCCCTCACCCAAACCCAGAACGTATCCCGACAAAGGAAGGGGGACATCGGATTCCATGCAGTGGATATTAGAGCCGTTCTTCTGTAAGGTCAGGATTTGTGATACGAACGTGGAGGGGCCAAATTCAGGTCAAACATTCCGTCCCCAAGGCCACGGGCAGTCCAAGCGCAGGAGGCTCCGGCCTGCCCAGCTGAGCGTGCCGCACGCTGGGACCAGGAGGAACGCACAAAGCCTCAGAACAAGACTCCACCTCGCGCTGCCTTTGAGAATTGCTGTGTTTAAGTAACATAAGATGCAAATTAGGACAGCCAGAACGCTCCCTAGGAACTATCACAGGTGCTGGAGCCACCACTGCCCAGGAATAAACCAACTGGGGCAAGTCCTCTCACGCCAGCTGAGTGAGCGGACAAGGTGAAGCCACCAAAGCACGTCGCATCTCAAATCTTAGCTTGGCCTTGTTCAGAAAAGAAGCGCTTAAGACACTCAGGGCGAGGCTTCGACACGCTTTATCTAAGCTAGCACAAGCGGCCGGGACGGCTATCCTGGAATCCAGCCATGGAGCGGGGGGAGCAGCGCCCGGTGCAGCACCCCGGGGCAACCGCGCCGTGTGCCAAGGCATACGCTGTCAGTCACCGCCATCTCGCTAGAATCACAGTCCTTCTCGAGGCCGAATTGTCTTCCTTCCTCCATTCCTGCAGTAAGAAAGGATTAAAACGTTAAGGCCCACGAGATAACGGTAAGAACAGAAAGGGGAAAAAAAAACGTAGTAAAGGGGGCTTAAAACAAAACTGAAATAATTTCAGAAGTCGCTGGCTCCCGAAGGAGTGACAGCATTTTGTCTCAGAGGGAGAAGGGAATGGGAGGCGCTCCCTGAAAAGCAGTGACATTGTGCATTACAGGACCGTTGTTGAGAGATATTACGTTACAATATAGAGATGCGGCCAATTTCTAGAGTTATTTCGAGAGAAACTACAGAAAAAGCTGGATGTTAAGTTTTTACCCAGCTAGAGATTAACTTTCCCAGCCTCCCATGGCTTGCTCCTTACACTACTGTACTCTTGCTAACAATACCTTCTGAAGTTTTGCATAAACTTGGATTTTTAAGGATATACGCCTTTGTATGAATTACTTCTATACTGTGTGGGCACAGGGAACAGCATATATGCACATATACAGCAGATACACACTGCTAATACGGATACATTTATGTATTTTAAAATAACTATTTATAAATACAGCCTGCGTACTCTTTAATACACGCATACACAGACAGGTATTACATGTGTGTATACATATCTGTACATATACGTGCATACACATATAAATGCGTATAGATACCGTGTCTCTTGAAAGATGCAAAGCAGAGGGAACAAGCCGGGAGGGAAAGGAGAAGTCGGATGTAGGCTGACAAAAACCGTTTCATCCTGAACTTCGCAAGCCTGGTTTGCCCGTGCCCTAAACCCCTCTGGTGCCACGACTCCGGAGACGCGCACAAGGTTACTTTACTTACCCCAGGCGTTCGCGTGGCTGCGACGCAGCCTCGCAATCCCGGCAGCGCGAGCGCACCTTCCTCCCGGACAGCCGCGCCGAGGGGGCGGCTCAGCGCCGCTCGCGCCACCCCACCACAGCTCCTAAGCCAAACCATTTCTGCTTTGCTCTCCTCTATGATCTTTCTTTGTGGCATGCACGGGCTGGGCTTGGGGGCAGAATCTGTCCAACACATTCAAACAGAATGGCAGTTAAAGGAAGGTTAAGAGGCCCGCCGATACCTGCTCAGAGAATACGGGACGGCCCAAACTCATTTTTATTAAACTCCACGTGAAGTTCCTTTTAAGTTCTAGTTTAAGTTGAGAACGTGCTCTTTAATATCTGCAGAGAGAAGTCAATCCATTTTGAAAAGCGCAACATTTAAAACGTTATGCACCATACCGACAATTCAAACAAATCCAATCGGTATTTTAACTCTGACAAATTCCGTTTAAATTAATTTCACCGCAAAGAAAAAAAAGATTTGCCCATGAGCTGTTAGTAGAAGTTCTGTTCCGATGAACTAAATTCAGTCTCATTGTGCTAACTTCACTGCTTCTGTACGTACTTTAATAACGGGGGAAAAAAGGTATTTCACGGTGCAGAGAGTGAAACATGGCTATTCATTCGCCTTCGTTCACCTGCACGTGTAACACACGCAGACGTAAAAAAGTCACCCCAAACCTTCCACTTTTCCTTCCAGGCTCCTGCTGCCCGCATGCGACGGAGCCGGCGTGAGGAAAAGAGCGGCAGCTTCCCAGCTCCAGCAGGAAAAGGAGCGGAGACGGCTCGGGAAGAGGCCGGGCCCTGGGACACCCGCTGCGGGGCTGGGAGGCAGGGGGGGAAGGAGGGGGGGGAACGAGGGGGGGGGGAACGAGGGGGAAAAGAGGGGGGGAAAGGGGGGGGGGGGAACGAGGGGGGGGAACGAGGGGGGAAAAGAGGGGGGGAAGGGGGGGAACGAGGGGGGGAAAAGAGGGGGGGAAAGAGGGGGGAACGAGGGGGGGAAAGAGGGGGGGAAGAGGGGAACGAGGGGGGGAACGAGGGGGGAAAAGAGGGGGGGAAAGGGGGGGGGAACGAGGGGGGGAAAGAGGGGGAAAAGAGGGGGGGAAACGAGGTGGGGGGGACCGAGAAGGGGAGGAACGAGGGGGGAAAAGGCGGGGGGACGAGAGGGGGGAACGGGGGGAACGAGGAGGGGAACGGGGGGGGGAAGGGGGGAGGAACGAGGAGGGGGGAATGAGGGGAACGGGGGGAAAAGGGGGGGGGAAAAGGGGGGGGAAGGGGGAGGAACGAGGGGGGGAACGGGGGAGAGCGGGGGGGGGAACGAGGAGGGGGGGAAGGAGGGGAACGGGGGGGGAACACGGGGGGGGAACGGGGGAGAGCGGGGGTGGAACGACGAGGGGGGGAACGAGGTGGGGGAAAAGGGCGGGGAATGAGGGGAACGAGGGGGAACGAGGGAGGGAACGGGGGAGAGGGGGACGAGAGGGGGGAGAAAGGGGGGGGACGAGGGGGGGGGACGCCGGCCAGGCACAAGGCGCTCTCCTGAACGAGCTTCTGCTCCTGCCGCTGCCGGAGACCCGATCCCGAGCTAAAGGCACCGTTAACGCCACATTCCCTAAGCTAAAATTCTTCCATGTTGCTTTTTTTTTTTTTTTTTTTTTTTTTTTAAAAAAAACGGGGGGAACGAGGAGGGGAACGAGGGGGGGGGGATTTTAAAAAAAAAAAAAAGATAGGAGATACAGAGGAAAAAATATAAAGCCAGGATGAAATTTTTTCCACCTTGTTTCCTGCCGTACCAGCGAGACAGAAATCAGTGCAGTTTAACACCTCCCCCCCCCACATCCTTCCCCCCCCCCCCACCCCCCCCACCCCCGGTATTGTGGAAACGCAGGGGATTAAATTTAACAGCGGGATACAGCAGAGCGAGGTGGGGGAAGAGCCTAAAGCCAAGGAGCCTATCGGGAATTCTGCAAAAACACAATCTCCACCTGGGGATCACTGGGTCTACACTGATTTTTTTTGTTTCGTTTTGGGAAAAACAGCCATTTCTGCGAGGGACACAGACATCCCACGGCCGTAGCCTGTCATTAAGCTTTTTGGTGGTTAAGACGTGTTTTCCATCATGATTTTTCATAGAAGAAAAACCTGGAAAATACAATGGTGGTCAGAATGAACCTGCAAAAGCGAACGGCGCAGGACTGACATCTGGTGGGAGTAAGAATGTAGAAGTTGCCCCAGCTCCATCCAAAGCAAAACCCAGGAAAGGTCTAGAATTCCATGCTGCTGAATAAGCATTCCTGATTATGACGGATGCTGCACATTCAATAATCTGTTGTTATACCGGTAGTAACAGAAAAGGCTCATTTCTGCTCTTTACCAATTTAGCACAAAGAATAATTCCAACTTGGTGAACGAGGCTGGACTGAGTGATTCCCATAACACGTGAAAAATAACTGGAAATCTAGATCTCCACTGTATCGACATGCCTGAGCTGGTGCAGCATCGCCATCCGTTCCGTGTTATCATACATGAGACACGGGGGGTTTTTTTTCTTATTTTGCATCCCTTTTCAGAGGTAAGTCATTAAGGCAAGAGAAAACCCAGAACCAAAGGTATGCTAATTAGCCCAGCTCTGAGAGAGATGGAGAATTTCTGCCACTAAAGAACATGCTGAAACTCAGCTGGAGTCGACTTCAATTTATCAAAACTTTAAGCATCTGTGTTGGTGAGAAGTTGCGGAGTACGGTCTGTTCACAGCCAAGAGGAGCACGCGGGTCCCTTGCGACTGGAAGGACAGGGTTTCAGGAGCATTTCTGAAAAAGGTCCCTTCCGCGACCTCCCCTGGGGGGTGCCAGGGGGTTCCCCCCCCTGCCCGGGGGCTGCCGCCGGGCGAGAGGGACGCCAGCGCCCTGCCCGACCCGCGGCTGAGGGGCTGCTGGGGCGCAAGGGCTCGCTTCGAAAGCTTCAATACACCTTTCTGAGCAATAGCGTCGCTGGGCTTTGGTTTGGGTTTAATCAGGATGAACACCGTAAAGACGGAGAGAACAACCTTTTTCCCCCTGAAAAATAAAAAGGAAATCACATGCCGTCTTTTAATTCCGTCTTTCTAATAAGGCTACAAGTGACAAAACCTTTAGCGGAGTAAGCTCCATTAGCCTAGCCATGAACACAGTTCAGATTCTTCTGAAAAAAATGTCAAATTCCAAATTGCACAATAATAATCCAATTCCTGCAGGAAAAGAAAGACAAAATATGAACAATTAAGTAAACGCCTAATTCTATTTTGAAGTACATCACCTTTCATCATGGATCATTTAAAAACATCGTGAGCATGTTCCAAGCAAGTACTCAACAAAACCGGCAATGAACATGTGGCGAAAGTACAAAACTCCTTTGCACTATTGACAGATCATTTCATTTCAGTAGTAACACTAGCATAAAATATCTAGGCGTTGTTTCTTTAATTTTGAAAATACCATATAGAAAACAATGCTCATAATTCCATCCACAGGATTCTACAAAGCCGCTGCTTCATTCAACAAATCTTCGAACTGTTTCAATATGAAAATTCCCGTTTTTCCAATTGCTCAAAAATCATCGCAGAAAATTTCCAAGCACTTGAACCGAAGCACAACCAAAGTATGAACTCGGTACAGGTTTGCAGTTATTTCTAAAATAAGTTAATTTACAGCAGTAGTCTCAAAATAACACAATGGGATTCAACTTCATTTTAGACATTTGGAAAGCAGTGTCATACTTTATTTAAAATAAACCCATGTAAAAACAAAGTTTAAATGAAAATGGTACCTGAAAAATAAATTATTTGATATAAAACAAATCAATAACTTAAAAACACACTAAATATACAAAATGTTTAACCATATACTGTACAGTATGGAAAACAATTGGTAAAACCTTCTGTCCCACAAACAGATTAATTTATAAACAAAAGATTACATAAGTTAAGGGAAATTAAATTAAGAAAAAGACTAGAAGTACAGTATTATTCAAAATTACTGGTCAAATAAAGGTTTATCCCAACTTATGTTTCAAATGTCTCAAGTCATTTTCTTCTCAATGACCAAGTGAAAAAGTTCAGCTGTTCCACCCAAAAGTTGCTCCAAAACGTTTAAAAACGAGGAACAATAGTAGGAGAAT
Source organism: Rissa tridactyla (assembly GCF_028500815.1). Lineage (NCBI taxonomy): Eukaryota > Metazoa > Chordata > Aves > Charadriiformes > Laridae > Rissa > Rissa tridactyla. Next base: position 5,576,931 of record NC_071487.1, read on the forward strand.
AGAGACTCTAAAAAGTGAACACAGTAGCAATTTTTCCAGGTTTCAGGTGGCAGTTCGACTAGTACTGATTTCCCATCGTTATCACCAAAAAGAATTTAAGTGCTGAAAATTCCACTCAACAGAAAAATATTTCTAGCTCAACCTCTAAGCGTTTGACCAAGTGGGATATAGAACAAAGAACCGCAGCAAGAGGGAAGAAAACACCACCAGGATTTAGGGTCAGATCCGCTCCCTGGGCGTCACCTTTTGCTTTAGGGATCGTAAAGGCTTCAACTGGCTTTTAAATCACGCGGGAGGAGAAAGCGACACTTCACGTTTCGTTTAAGCTTTCCTACGCACGACCACTACAGCAGAGCGGCCCCAGGCACGCGGCCGCGCCTGACGCATCTAAGAGCAGACGCTTTAAAAAGTTAAGGGCCAGTCCCAATTCTGCCGGCCATGGCCCGGAGAAGTCGCAGAACACGCCGGTCCCGGCTCTGACAAGCAAGAGGGAGGTAACACGCCACCCTTTTCAGGAACTCCGCGGCTTTTAAATTAACAAATAGAAAAGCAATGAGGTATAATAACCCTCGAAAATAAACGCTAGCCTTTCGGTCTTCGTATTTATCAGTTCTATCGCGCTGAGTATCCAGCACTGAGAAGCGCAGAGCTACCTCAGAGGAACTTGCCTACGGCACAAAGACTCTTCTGCTTCCAAACATCGAGAGTAAAGTAGATCACAGGGTGACAAATGGAGATCTTGGAAAAAAGCCAAGCGCAGCTCCACCACGGGAGCTCGCGGGGAGCTGTGTTTTCTTACGCTAAATGTGACTTTGGTCCCTTCACCCTGCGGCTATTCTTCGAAGACCTAAAAGCAGAGACGTTACAACAAGGTGCTTCACTGACAGCGTAACGAAGGACAAGCTTCCTCATTATGGAAGTCAAAAGCGCGGCCACCTTGTGACAGAGGCAGCGCCAGGACAGACCGCTCTGCGTTTGGCCTCTGTGATCGAACCCCGAGCACAAAAAGCCGGATCTTAAAAAAAAAAAACCTCCCCCAAACCCTAACGTTTTGCAGGTGGATGTATCACAGGACCTTACTTTCAATAAGCGGTTTATTTTATTATAAGACCTGTTTATTTTGATAAAAAAGTAAGTGTGGGGACATTCTCCAAGTTTGTTTTTTTTTAAAAGCACATACGTAACTAGAAACTATCCAAAAAGTAACTTTAGTTATTACAGTTTAGAATACACTGAAAAAAAATCTCTCCTGAAATATGTGAAGAATCTCTACTTTATTGACCTTACCCAGAACATTAAAGCAACATAAAATTATAATAAATGTTTAAGGACCTTAGGGACTATTCATTCCCAAAACTTAACATTCAAAATAATGGATCACCTTTACAGTTATTTCATCATTTTGGTTTCAACTGCTGAACAATCTTTCTATAAATGTAGCCGTGCCAATTTTTTAATTTTTTTTCCCCCCACTTGTAAAGACTTTTCATTGCTTTGCATAAAAAACATTACTACAACGTTCAGTGTCCCTACAAAAACAGGTGTCCTGTCCATGCTGACACCCTCTCGTCAGCCGGACAACAGAAGGTGACCATAAACCGACCAACTCGCCCCGGTGAGAAATTTATCCTACTTTAGTGGCTTGTGTGTCTCTGAGTTTTCGGTGGTTTTCATGCCCTCATGATACAGACGTACTGAAAAAACATAACCAAAGGGAAGGAAAAAAGACGTGTGGATACACACCACTACGGGGACACTGCTCTGGACAGCGGTGGGTCCTGCCTTCTCCTTCCACCCTAAGAGATGGGTCCTCAAGTCCTCCTCGGTCCCAGACCTACAGCAGAGGCGAAGGGCTCGGCCCGAGGCGGGCGCGGGAGGCACCGCTCCTGCACGGGCTCCGGTCCCTCCCGCTACGCGCAGGAGCGGGGCACAGCGCCTCAAGGGAGCCAGACTTTATGAGGACGTAGCTCGAAGAATGAAATAAAACGCAACGCTTTAGGACGCAGACACCGTCTAAAGACGGAATCACAAGCGAACTGACCGCACTACGCTGCTTCGGTTCTGCTCGTGTTTATAGCTTTGCTGATGTCGCCATCTCCTCATCTGAAGGCCTGTCCTTGCCTCTGCCAGCTTAGACAAAGTACACAGCAACATTCGGTTCCTTTTCGGTGTTTGCTGTGACATTCCCTATCTGCAAATGGTTAACAGAAGGTTCAAACTGTCCTTAGGCTTGCGGCTAACTTTCTGCACAGGGGCGAATTCCATTCATAGTGGAGATCTGGGAAGCAAATGTAAGTTACTGAGCAGGAATAAAAACTTATTAATAAATCAACAGACTGGAAAAGACCAAGTCTGAATAAAGCCTTCAAGGAATTTTAACTTTGACGAAACTCATTGTTTTTTTACATACTAAGAAAACCTGATTTTTTTTTATTTTTTTTTAATTCCCACCCCCCCCCCAAATTCTGTACCACACAACTCAAGCTCAGAACATCTTCAGAGAAGTCTGGAGGTGGTCTTCAACCACAGGCAGGACAGTTTTGCTCTTAACTAGGCATTGCCTCGTTTTTAGAGTGAAACTCCACAGTCTTGCAAAGAACGAAGCCTGCTCGTGTAATTTTGGAAGCAGCCTTGTAAGAAGCACGTTCAGCAGCCACGTCTTGGGCTGGGAAGAGCCTCTGCCGAGTACCAGACACAGCAAGTATTTGGAAAAACAGTCAAGAAAAGGACAGGTACCGAGTGAGGGCAGCAGAGCTTCCCTTTCAGAAGAAATACCAAGAGAATACAAAGTGATTCAAAAGCGAAAAGTGACAAAGCAATAATTAAAGTAACAGCAGATATTCGACAGCTGGTAACATTTCCTGAAAAAGATAAATTGGCTTCCACTCGGAGTCCCGAAGGCGGCTGCCGCCCCGCGGTGTGACCCTGCCTCGCACGGTAAGTCGTTTTGTCGCCGCAGAAGCCGAGGCTCGAAGGTGCCCCGTTTGCAGAGTCCCTCCCAGAGGAGACGGTGCAGGGACAGCCCCGGCCACCCACGGCGGGGGAAGAGCCACAGCAGCGGAGGCCGCTCTCTGCTCGGCGCTCCCACACGAGCAAGTTCTCTCCTCTGAAAGCAAAGTGAGCTTTGGACACAAAGCAACAGAGCCCAGCTGAAGCCTGACAACAGGATCACTGGTCTTTGTATTCCCCGTCGGCAGATCTGAGACTCTGAGGCTTGTTACCCCGGCCGTAAGATCGCTGAAAAAGCCTTCTCTCTCCCCCCTGCCCCCCCACTTTTTTTTTTTTTTTTAAACACAGGCAGATAAACTTCTCATTTTGTCACCGTGTTTATCTGTCTGATCAGCAGAGTGTAAAGGAACTGGCGCCACCCAAGTGCAGGCTGACAAAAGCCAGATGGATCCCTTCAGAAACGCTGGCACAAAAAGCCATGCCCTGTCCCCTGAGACACCGGGATTCCCTTCGACATCTCCACGCGAGAGCCTGCACTAGCAGCGTGGCCACAACGATGTGTTTTCATGAGGAATTAGACCTGATCCTTCGGAAGCAGGTACCGGGGGGCGTCCTGTGAGGCTTCCAACCTATTCTAAAGGACCCCAAAACATTCCCAGCGCGGCTGTTCCCTGTAGCACAGCTCCAGCATGGACCATCAAATCCAGCTCTTTAAAATCTGACCATCACGTCCCAGTCCAGCAGCCAAGACTTTCCAGAACTCGCCATGTCATTGAGCCTACCGCATCCCACAGGAAACGCGGGAGCCCCCTGGTTTGAGACAGGCCCTTGGTTTCAGAGAGATTGGGAAGCGCGGACTGAGACAGAAGTGTCACCTGAAAGAAACATCTGTATTTCACCAAACTAAAGGATGAGAAAGCAGGACGCATCCGCAGTTTTTCTAAACTCTCTGAGGATTAAGAGGCCAAAATCCCTCAAACAAACCTGTTTCAAGGGAGGGAGCCTCAAAGGAGGGTAAGCCGGACGACGCGGTAAGGAAGCCAGGCGCTCATCCCTTTTGGGCTGGAAAAACTGCGGGCAGATTACATGTTGTTAGAACTTAGTTTCCGCTTCCAGAAGTTTCCTTTTGGTCTTTACTAATAGGATGCACGGGCTATGGTTTAGGACCAAAAGCATCAAGAATACACACACATTTTTTCTTGACTTCAAGTATTTATGCCAACATTGATTGACTGTTAAAACAGTGCAGACCACACACCACTTCTGGGATCAGATCTTCACATTTTAGTGTGATTTTTTTTCTTTTTCTCCTTTTTTCTGACTGTGCTTTACTCGCATGAATTGCCTCGTAACTATTTTCAGAGCAACTGTCAAAGGAAGCTGGGATCAGATGTTTCCTAAAAGAGATGTTTTAATACCACTACTGAAACACTATCCTGCCTTTCCTTCTTATGTAGCAAAGAACGAGAGATGGAAAAACAGGGAAGCAGTCAGATGGACAGTGATGCCCAAAAGTCTCCAAGAAGAGGTTTTTTCCTTTAAAAAAGAAAAAAGAAAAAAAAAAGAGCTGGTGAGCTCCCAGCAGTGCGCTGCTGATTCCAGCACACCCGGAACGATCCCAGAGGCAAAGTCATATTGAGGGTGTCATTTGTTGGAAGTCCGAACCTCCACCTAAACGCTGCACTAAAACGGCAACACCCGTTTAGTTTGAAAATTAACCTTATATGAAATAAGGCAAGAAAGAGTGACAGGAAACTGGAAACGATTGCAGAGCCAGGCTGGTGGAAGAGGGGTGCGAGGTCAGGGGGCAATGGGACGCAGCGAGAGGATTTCTCCATACCGCAGTTACGGATCTCCAAATCCCCCGAACGCTTCTGAATCTCTCCTTGTACGCAGAAAAGAAGTATTCCTTGAAGTGATAAACGATGGTAAATTGGTGGAAACACCTGGAACAGGCACTGGACCAGCCAGCCACAAAGCACATTTTGGGGGTGGCAGTTGGTTGGTTGCCACCGTCTCACAGCATCAAGCTTCTCCAAAGGAAGGAACAGGACTGTCAGGAAAGGCAAGGCTGGACGCGTTAATAGCAAAAATCCCACTTACGCTCACTGCATGCCCCAGGCTGCTCCAGAAAGAGCAGCAGCCGCGTTTCCTGGACGGCGCTGAAGGGGCTGGGGACAGGCAGCTGGCTCAGCTGCTCCTCAGCGTTGCGCCGATGCAGACTTCAGGCTGCGCAAGCCTGCGGAGCGAGGAGAAACGATTGCGAAGACAAGGCAAGGTCAGCTAAGGATGGAGCGATACGAGCAGGCGGCACAGAACGGCCTCTGGAATTTGAAAATAAACTTGGGGACTGGTGGAGGTTCACACACAAGAAAAGGAGACAGTGCGGTAAAACTGCCGCTCTCCCCAGTTTCGCGTTGGCTCTACCTTCTGGCAACCGAACTAGACCTGCACGTTGCCCAGCCAAGCCTCTAGTCGTGCACAGCACCCTCACGCAGCCTTTACCTGCCAGAGCAATCCTTGCCAGGTCTCCTACCAAAGAACCCCTGCGGGGTTACACCCGTCTCTACGCGACACATTTATTGTAGCGCTCTTGTTTCACGGCTCTTTCGCTTCTACTCATCTGTCAAAGGAGTAACTTAAAACTCTTAAAAGAGGAGCTACGGTTCTTTAAAACATCACTCTTTGAAAGCTGGACACTTTGTGCAATACTTAGCAAAAAAATAATAGAAAATAAAAAACAAAACAAAATTTGAGCAAAACAAAATCAAATTTAATGTTCTTAAATGCAAAAGTAAAAACAAACAAAAAACACAAAAAAGCAAAAGAAAATTAACAGAAACAGAACAACTCAAAGTTTCAAGGCAGTCTGCAGAAAACTTGGGGGATTAATCTTTAAATCTACAAATCAAAGGGTTTTTTTGTTAATATCTAACTTGCAAGTAGTAAGTACTTTTCTGCTGAGTGTTCAATAAGTAAAGCTAGTTGTCAAAACAAAATCCTATTAAAATAGAAAAATCTAGCACTCATTAGAAGGGATGCGAGAAATACAATGCTCAAATGTTTATAACTGGTTTTTCTTTTTTTTTTTTCTTTTTTTTTTTTCCTCTTTACAAAATAGAACTACCAAAGGAATTCAAACTATAATGATCTTTGAGAATGAGTAAGTATCTGGCTGCATTATAATGTACCAGTAAGTAGTGCACCATGCATTAAATATTTGGACAGAAGAGATTCGGTTTGATAAAGTAGCAACATATATTCACACTCTCGTTTTGGAGGTTTCATTTTGACTCTGAAATCTTCCCGGAGTTTCTTTGAAACTCTTTGGTCCGTTCCTGTTAGCAAGTGGGCTTTAAAAAGTCACGTTTCTAAAAAAACCTTTGAATTTTGACAGCTCGGCCACTGCTCAGTGTGCAACTTACCTCATCAATGGTGTTAAAAGTTATGCTGGCATGCTACTACTTACAAGACCTTGACTTTAAAAAGCCTAATCCTCAACTCTAGATACGTAGTAATGCATATTAATCCATCAAACAATTTACTGGCAACTAAAACATTAGTATTTCTCCACTTTTCTTCCATACTACTGTGTCTGGGGGGTAGAGAAGGTCAGGGGAATGGGTAAGAAAAAACCAACAACATAAAAAACAAGAAAATTAAGGAATTCAGCCTGATATTTTTCAGAAAATTCCAGTTTTTGCAGACAACATTCAATGGAACAAATGTTAGTCTCATAAGTGAAAGCATGCTTCAATTTTACCACCATCCAGAGGGTCTAGTTAATGCAATCTACTTAAGATTTCAGGGGATTTTTAACGTGTTTTAAATGAAATAACTTAAAGGAACTTAAAATTGGTCTGACATTGTGGGATTTCAAACATTTGAACATGTCAGTTGCATCCCAGAATATAAAACCTTTTTCACTTCTCATTTAGACTAAGACAAACACTTGTGAAAATTGGCGCAAAATGAGTTTTACACTAACAAAAATGTTTCAACTTCTGTCACTCAATTATCTATTCCATACAAAAAAGCACGAGCAAGTTATTTGTGGGACTTGTTGGTTTTGAAGGAAACCTGTAAGATTTTGTCCCCCAGGCGGTAGCCATTAAGACTTGCTATGGCCATTGCAGCTTCTTCATAGTTTGTCATGGTCACAAAACCAAAACCTTTGCACTTGTTGGTGTTGAAATCTCGAATAACTTTCACATTGGTAACCGCACCAAAGGGGCCAAACATCTGCCAGAGGATTCCCTCATCAGCATCTTGACCAAGGTTGTAGATGAAGATACACCAGCCAGAAGATGCGTTTCCTGGAACATTTACACCAGAAAGCCCACTCATGTGATCTACACCCATAGGAGAGAACCTAGCAAATAAAAAGCACAATATTTCATGTAAAAGTTCAATTCAATTAAGCAAATTAACTTGAATGGGAAGCAACTGAGAATGAATTATTTTCTACATGGACATCAAAACCGCCAGAAAGAAATGTTTCCCCATTCAAATTGACAATCAAATTGACAGCTGCCAGGAAAAAAAACCAAAAAAGTTAAGTATTCCAACTACTTTATCAACAGGGAACCAGCCTCCCTAGGAACAGGGAGGCAACAGGAGAGTTGCAAGGCACGACTACGTGATCGCCTTCACAGGGGACCCGGATCGATCTTGGGAACTCAGCCGGGCTGTTAAGAGCACTCCGGGGCACGAGCGCGGAACCGCTCGAGTGCGGGTAACAGGCCAGCGCCCCCCCCCACCCCCCCAGGGCCCCCAGCTTTGCTTCAAGCCACCCTCAGGCACCTCCCACAGATCTTGCATCCTACTTCTCTCGCCTCTAAAACAGCACGTTGGGAACTCTTAAGTCAAAGGGTTTCTTTGGGTTTTCCGGGGGCAGGGGCGGGGGGGAAACGTGCGCGCGTGTGTGTGTTTTGTTGTTAAGGCGTAGAGATTGTGTGTATTAAATTAAATTTCTTTTTGTTGTGGAGCAGAACAAAACCTGCTCCCTTTTCCACCCTAAGGCAGCAGGTGCGGGCAAACGCTCCCAGTACCAGCGGGCTACTAAATGCGCCACAACCCTGCGTACACGCAGCTCTGCGGCAGCTAAGGAAATGTTAGCGCTTCCTCGGTCGGTTCTCATTAGCTGGGACACCCCACATTTCTCACTACAGGATCCAAATCTCGGGTGTTTTATTCCTTAATACCAGTTATGCAGATATTACTGACTGCGGTAGCTTTCAAACATCAAAATAGCAGATCACATTTAAGTACACAGTTACAATTTCAGTAGGCGTGCGTGGTTTTCTTCGTGTTAATTTTTCACCAACTTCACACTAAGAAAACTCACCTGGCTTTACTGAACTGGATTTTGAAACCACTCTTCCTAAACCCTGCCTCCTGCATAGCACCCCAGCAGTATTTATGCATAACAAAAAGCAAAAACACTCTCATTTTTATGTCTTGTTTTGTATTATTGTCTCTTCTCCTATTACCTGCATCTCTAATTCCCCTTTATTCTAGTTCTTGTCCCCATCCTAGAAATTCAAAGCTTCCGAATATTTACTGCAATATTACAGTTGCACAGCTAAGCACTCAAAGGTCAGGAAATGGGAAAGTTAAGGTAAAAAAACCCCTCAATTTGATTCCTCGTGCTCATGTGTTATTTAAAAATGTGAGGTCGCATGATTGTAGAAATATAATTATACTATACCAGGGGTTCCCAAACTGTGGTGTACCACTGGTGATATGCAAACCACTTAAAAGCGGTACACGTGCTGCTCTCTGCCAAGAGCATGGCGGTGGCAGTTCCTGATTCTCTGCTGACCTGGAGGAAACAGGGAATGGATGTCTGGGCAGTGAACGCTGCATTAAGTGCCAAACGCTTCCCCGCTGACTTTTGTCTTGCCCTGCATAAAGACAGGAGCCGCTGCTGCCTCTGTAGGGAGGGAGGGCTGGGGGCAGCGTGGATGAGCAGGAGGGGAAGCAGAGCTGCGGCAGCACGCGCATCCGCGCAGGGACGTTGGCTCACGCCCAGCGTGGCACTCGGGTTGATGCACTCACACAAGAGAACCACTCGGTCACCATCTCCCCCCCCACCAGGCTCTCCAGTGCTCGGAGCTGGTTTCCTTGGACACCTGAGCTATGAGACCTGCCTGTACCCAGAGCAGGGGCAGGGGTGGGGGGTGGGGGTGCAGAGCCCGTCCCTCCACCGCACCCTCGGTCCTGCTGAGCACTGCACTCCGGCAGAGCCGACCTGGGGCCTTCGGGAGCGCGGTGGGACACACCTGAGCTCACGCTGCACATACTCACTGCCGCTGCCACTCTTGGCCAGCCCCAAGCAAATCCAAGTTTGGGAATCCTTGCACTATAGTAAAACTGAAAAAGCGGTTAAGAGTACCAGAATGTGAATGAGGCGCACTAATCCGTGTGATCTGATGATTATGTGACATATCTACTATTTATTTTGCTTTTATGTAAAAGTGTTCTTGCGTTTGCATGCTTTATATGCTTACTTTTCCTGACAGACACCTTCAGCTCTGTAGCTTCTTTCCATTTGAGTAACGATCTGGTAGGATGCATTTATCTTAATACCTGGGAAGCTTTCATCTCAACAGATCACCAGTCTTGGGTTCCTGCTCACGTGTTTGGGGAGCGGAAAAATCACTAAGCTCAGAACTGCGTGACGTTGGTTCCAGCAGTCAGTGTAGCTCCAAACCTGCTTGCCATAAAGCCCCGGGCTCTGCCCACAAGCCCACACCAACAGAACATCAAGGCCTGGAAACACTTGTAGAAGAGCAGCTGAGGGTTAAACGCAGGAAGACAACAAATCTAAACGCTTATTACAGGCAAAATAATTTAAAGTAGCAAATACCTCTGTTCTTTGGATACACTAATTTTCAAGCATTGTCCTCTCTTCCTGCTTTGACTCACAAAAATGTGGCAGGTTTATTAAAAACCAAAAACACCCAAAAACTGAAAAAAACAAACCTGGGTAAAAACACCCCTAAAAGGCCTGAAAAGTCATTTCAAAAAAAGAACAACCACAAGAGATACCACCTCACACATAATATCCCACTTACCCAGATTGAGCATGATTCTAAAGTGAAGCTATACTTTGCAAGTTCATGTGAAAAAGAAACCCTTCCTAGAAGTTTCCAGCTGGTTAAAAAGCAACCAGCAAAAGAAGAAGTTTGTAGAAGTGACAGTAAAGGTGCTATGGGATTAGAGCTATGTGGGAGGCTAAATTCACGTCCCGACTCGCATCCCCCTGGCAGCGTCGCACAGGAGCCCTGGCAGGAGCGAGAGCACTCGCACGGCGAGCGGAGCGGGCTCGTCCTGCAATTTGGCCACCCTGCTAAACCTGTGCTCATCCTGGCCGGAACCGGGGCAGGAGGGGCAGGAGGCGTCTGGATCAGCTGGGGACAACAGCCCGCAGGCAGCCAGGCACAGAGCAGCTGATGCGGAACACCTCTTCGCCCTCCAGGAAGAGATTTTTTTTTTTTTTTTTGACCACACAAATTTAAGATGACTCTTCGGAAGCTGTACTGTCTGATTTGGGCAAACACCACTAAAGCCCACAGAGATCCAAGATGTTTCAAAGAAAAAAATTTCTAAATCCCATCAATACTGTAATTTGAATGATTGCAGTCTTATCTCACTTACTGCTGGTGTCCTCATTTTTGTTTCATTTATTTTTATACTGTCTCTTCCACATTGCTTTTTCAATCCTCCCTAAGCAGCCGTAGATGATGTGATCTATGGATCGTTCTTTTAAGTCATGCTAACCTCAACATTCCAACATCTTGTGACATTATCAACACGGTATGTGTATTTTTTTTAATTGTAATCTTTTTCACCTTATAAGCTTCTCTACTGTTATGAGACAGACCGCTTCATTTAATAGCTTCTGGGATTATTTTAACGCTCTAGAGGACATAATCTCAGAAGTGACACTCCTAAATGAAAACAATTTTTTTTTTTTTTTAGTTCTATGGAAGTCCTATAAATTCTTTTTGCTGAATTCTTTTCACTGCAACCTGAGAACAGCTGTAGATACCATCACAGGTGGGAGCAATCCCACTGCTAATAAGCAGTAGTATTGTTTTTAGTAGTAGCCGATGTTGCCTTCACACACGAACTTGGCATCATAACCCCCTGCCCCAGGACAGGTTGGGGGTGACCCACTGGGGAGCAGCTCTGTGGAAAGAGACCTGAGAGTCCTGGGGGACAACAGGGTGACCATGAGCCAGCAATGGGCCCTTGTGGCCAAGAAGGCCAGTGGCTCCTGGGGGGCATCAAGAAGAGCATGGCCAGCAGGTGGAGGGAGGTCATCCTCCCCCTCTGCTCTGCCCTGGGGAGGCCACACCTGGAGCGCTGGGTCCAGTTCTGGGCTCCCCGGTTCCAGAAGGACAGGGAACTGCTGGAGAGGGGACAGCAAAGGGCTGCCAAGATGCTGAGGGCACTGGAACACCTCTCTGATGAGGAAAGGCTGAGGGATTTGGGTCTCTTCAGTCTGGAAAAAAGATGGCTGAGGGGGGACCTTATCAACGCTTATAAATACTGAAAGGGGGGGTGTCAGGAGGATGGGGCCAGGCTCTTCTCAGTGGTGCCCAGGGACAGGACAAGGGGTAATGGGCACAAACTTGACCATGGGAAGTTCCATCCAAACATGAGGAGGAACTTCTTTGCTGTGAGGGTGGGTGGCAGAGCCCTGGCACAGGCTGCCCAGAGAGGTGGGGGAGTCTCTGTCTCTGGAGACATTCCAACCCCGCCTGGACGCGTTCCTGTGCCACCTGCTCTAAGACAGCCCTGCTCTGGCAGGAGGGTTGGACTAGATGATCTCCAGAGGTCCCTTCTAACCCTATGATTCTATGATCTTTTTATTTTTGAATAGTTCCACAGAAGAGGAGCTCAGCTACGCTGATACTGGTCACATCCACTGTTTGCCTCACAAGGAACTTTTTCTCCTACAGCCTGATAAAGACAGGAACAACTTACTGTGTACAAAACGGGGCTTGCTGAGTATTCAGTGATACAAGCTCGAAGCCTGAAATAGCAGGGCATTAAATCAAACAGCCACAGAGCAGAGAGCAGCAGCAATGGAAACAAGGGGGTTCATTCTCCTAGAACTTTGACGAAATGCTACTCTGGATGAAATGTTTTCTTCTGAGGCATTGTCACCACAGACAACTTGCATCCAAATTACAAATTGGCGTAACAGTTGAAAATTTAAACAATTTCACTGGAGTGAAACAAAACAGATGTGTGGGAGCTGCCGGTGACAGGGTTAAACACACTACAGCCTTCTTGCATTTCCCCTTGATCAAAGAATTATCAAGAAACAACAATTCCCCTTCAGGCATTTTGGACCCAACCCATGGGCTGGGATATAAACAGAAGTATGCTTGCTAAAGTAAGCGGGAACTGGCTCCAACCCTGCACAAGTCTGAAAGCAAAACCAGCTGAACTGGGAATATTTGAGATTCGAAAAAACATTCTTCTAGCATAAAGCTCCGGTGAACCGTAAAAGCACAGGGCTTCCAAGGACTTGCCCTCTCAAGCTTTAGGAGCTAAACTCCTTAATTGCAGCAGAGCCTAACGCCTAAAGATCTGCTATTCTGTTTAAGTAAACAAATACACTCGAAAGAAACCCTCGCCCCAGATGTTTTATCTGTCCTCCAAACACAATCCCATGCTGTAGCATCATTCCTTCTGGATGGCAACGGAGCGCTTGGAAAACCACGGCTCAGAATCAGCCAGGCCAACCCCGGGGGACGAGGCATCGCCACCCGTTCCTGATGCGAGCCCCAAATACCACAGTAGCTACAAAGGATTAACGGAACACGAAACAAAGGGTCTGAGCGATATCTGTAGGAAATTAATAATTACAAATTAGAGATGCTAAAGGCTTAATCCTGGCTTTACAGGGATATGATGGAACAGGATGAAGCGTAATCAAAATGTCAGTTTAAGTATTCAACCTCTACGTAGCAGAAACCACAACTGTAATTTATACCAACCGTGAGCTCTTCGGAAGCAGCTTATCCTTTCATCATGTTTTGTTCACCGCACAAAACAAACAAGACTCAGTCCAAGCTAAGGTTCCTAAGCTTTACCACAGGGTGAATTATTACAATTCATAAAGTTCAGCATCTTTTAAGGAAGACTCACTAGAAAAAAACTGCAATTGACACCAAAGGTGGGAAGAAAAATCAGAAGGGCTGCGGGATGGATCCATCTGGTGTGCATACGCGTGCGAGTGAGGGAAGCAAGCGTTAAAGTTCTTACAAGTCTGTGACGAGACACAAAGAGAGACGTGGACAGTACTTGTCCTCAAACCAACTGGTGAATCTTGCCTCCACGGCATGTTCGTAAGAGCATGGCTTAACCCCGAACTGCTCTGTTACTGCCTCTGCCGATCTGTAGCACCTAGACATCTTCAGCCCCTTCTCCACCAGCAAGCCTGTAACTAGGAGCAGAAGTTGGCCAAAATGCATTGACAGATGAGTGCCGGGCACAGACAACTTGAGCGGATGTAGTTGCCACAGAAGCAGGGATAGAACAGAAAGACACAACGTTTTCTTTCACCTTATCCCCACTTGTGAAAACTCAGGCCTGTAGAAAGGCAGGAAATGCAGGCAAATAGCGTTAATGCTGCTCTTAATGGTACCATCAAAGAACAATGAACAAACCAAAGTGGAACCGAACAATAACGAGGATGATGGTTCATCCAGCTTGGAGGTGTCACCGAGGTTAAGTCGGCCTGTGCCCTGCATCAAAACTGCTTCCGTAGAGAAAGAAAAAAAGAGATGGGTCATTGTCCTAGGAGACTCTCTCCTGAGGGGAACAGAGGGCCCAGTACGCAGACCGGACCCGCTTCCTGGGGAAGTCTGCTGCCTCCCTGGGGCCTGGGATAAAGACGTGAAGAGAAAACTCCCTGCCCCGATGTGGCCCTCAGATTCTTATCCATTACCGATTTTTCAGGTAGGCAGGGATGAAGCTGCTAGAAGAAGTCTGAGGGCAATCAGGAGAGACTTCAGGGCCTTGGGACAACTGGTTAAGGGATGAGGAGCACAAGTCGTGTTTTCCTCTATCCTTCCAGTTGCAGGGAATGATGAGGGAAGAAAGAGGAAGAGCCAGCAGATCGGTATCTGGTGTCACTGGCAGAATTTTGGGGTTTTTGATCATGGGTCAGTTTACACAACACCAGGCTTCTGGCGACAGATGGGGCACACCTGTCTCAAAGGGGGAAAAGGATCTTCACGCAGGAGTTGGCAGGGCTCACTGAAAAGAGCTTTAAACTAGATTTGAAGGGGAAGGGGATAAGAGCAGGCTGGCGAGAGCTAAGCCCGGGGGCAGCACACCAGTGTCTGAGGGACGGTGTGCTAGCAAGGTCCTTCTGTCCGCCGTCTCAGTGGAGGAAGGGGACGGTGACCCACGTGGCAGCAAAGACGCGAGGGTTATTGATGCGTTAGAAACCATGGAAGCGCCTGACAATGGTCACATGGGAACTGGGGCTTCCCCAGAAGAAGAAGGTGGTGAGATCAATAGCACAACTGAAGTGCATCCACACCAGCGCACGCAGCGTGGGCAGCAAACAGGAGGTGCTGGAAGCCACTGTGCAGCAGGAAAACTGATGTAGTTGCAATCACAGAAACATGGTGGGATGACTCCCACTGGAGTGCTGCAAGGGACGGCTACAAACTCTTCAGGAAGGACAGGCAAGGAAGGAGAGGAGGTGGGGTGGCCCTGTACGTTAGGGAGTGTTTTGACTGTCTAGAGCTTGACTGATGGTGACAATAGGGTTGTTTATGGGTAAGAATCAGGTGAGATTCTTTTCTAGACCTCCCAACCAGGATGAGGAGACAGATGAAATAGTCTGTAAGCAGTTGGGAGAAGTCTCACAATCGCAAGCCCTTCTCCTCATGGGGGACTTCGACTTAGCAGATGCCTGCTGGAAACACAGAGAAAACCGTCTCAGAGGTTCCTGGGGTATGTGGAAGGGAACTTCCCGACACAGCTGGTCAATGAGCCAACTAGGGACGGTGCCCCGCTGGACCTGTTGTTTGCCAACACAGAAGGACTCGTGGGCAATGCAGAGCGATCGTCCCCCTGTACTCGGTGCCTGTTCAAAGCAGGGACACCTCGAGCAGGCTGCTCAGGCCTGTTCCAGCCAGGTTTTGAGCCTGTCCAAGGACAGATACTCCACAGTCTCTTTGGGCAACCTGTTTGATTACCTTTAGTGTAAAACAAAGGTCTCATTGGAGACACGCTACACCTTCACTGCAGACACATCACACCTAGCTGTTCTTAAAACGCTAAACTAAAGCATTATGGAACGGTCACAGCAATACTGGAACAGAAGCACTCCAAAAAACTATTCGAGGTTTTAGTCCAATTTTGTTGAGCTAACTGGACACCTCAGAGGAAAAAAAGGAAAAAAAAAATTATCAGCAGGGAAACACTATGCTCAGAACGTCTCATGAACACAACAAAGCCAATTACTTAACTGCAAGACAGTAAACATGATGCATTCTCCAGAGCACAGGCCAACTATCAACACCCTCCTTTAAGCAACTAAAGCAAGTCAAATTCCAGCAATTCATACTCAAAGCAACTAAGGCAATTCTCACAGCAAAATACGAAGTATCTTCCACAGCTCTGGAAGCAGACAACGCTGCAATCACTCAATAACCTGACTGAACGTACCAGGACTCAAGGAAAGATATCCCACAGAATCTTTTAATCAGAAAAAAGGTTTTCCTGTTTTTCTGTGACACCTCCCTGCTGGAACCAATGGTTCAGAGCTTTAATTAAAGTTGCCAAATTATATCTGCGTTCAGATACACGGACTCCAGAATGGGGATCTGTTGAGACAGGCATCTACCAACACCCATCTGGAAACTGCTACCTTCTACCATCTCACTGTACACTCAGTTGTAGAAACAGACACCGTAGTGTATGTACCTTTACATAATTAACTTCAATATCAATTTTACAAGTAAGATTTTACTTTAATCATATTTTAATTCAACACTTTATTTACAAAACACTGCAGGACATATAGCGCACTCTGTATTCATTCACACACGCTGCCATGAAGGTACCACCGCACAGCTGCCAGGGTACAGTTTCCCAGACGGACACGGGATTAGCAGGACAGCCTTAAACGCATTATTCTTCCTAACCTACCTGAATCTTTGCGCCTGGTGATGCACTGGCCCTCCAAACCGTCTAGCTGGTGAATGACACAGCTGCGATAACAGTGCCACATTTTTGTTCTGGTTAGGATTGGCTGCAAACTTCACTGTAATGGGTTCGGTGGAACCTGGGGGTTTGTGACCATTGAAATTTGTAATTGCCTCTTCTGCTTCTGACCTTTTGTCAAACCGGATAAATGCGACCCCTCTGGACAAACCTTTTAACCAAACCAATAAAAAAAAAATAAAAAAAAAAAATTGAAGTTCAGGATAAACTCAAAATAACTTTGAAAGCAAAAAACAAAAAAGTTAAATATTTCTATGGTCACAGCTTTCAAGTTCTCTACATTTACTAATGTTTCTTCAGCAGCTAGAGGATAAAGTACAAAATTAAGAAACAGAAGACAAGTTAACACATTTCGGCTATAACAAACACAGTGACGAAAACACTTAATAAAAAATTCCATGAAATCCATCACCAACTGACATTCCCATTAACCAAAAAAACCTCCCAACATTTTAAATGAATTCCAGAAAGAAAAGCATTAATTCCAGTCAGTTAAAAACAAAACAAAACCCCTTAGCTTCGATTACTTTAACGCTAAAAAGCATCTGCAAACACAAAATTGACACGGATTTTTCCAGATGCTTTCAGTTTTCCACACTGAAAACACACTCCGTTTCGCAGACGAGGATATGAAGGTCTAACGCGAATAAAGCGGTTGAACTTCTGTAATGAAGAGATCACAAGTTCACTTACATCACGGTCATCATTTCTAGCTGTCACATACATACCTTGTTTTTAATTCATTAAAAACTGATTAGGACTGACCCCTCGGTAACCGTACTGAGAGTCACGCTGCTGTTAAACACCTGCGTCCCTTGTCCCTCGCTCCAGCCCCGGAGACTGTTACCCTCCTGACTGAGGTCAACGTCGTGCCCTGGGAGATCTCGTCCCCCACTCTCCCTTCTCACCTGTGACCCGACCTTACTCTGGAAATATCAGTTATCACAGTGAAGCTAAAAAGGTACATTTTGTTTAAACTGCATTTCCAAAGCCGCAAAGTATTACGGCTAGACTAATTCTAGTGCTTTACCAACTCTTCGGAAAGGGCCGTATCAAACACTGACATGTTATCGCTACTCTACCTCCACGTAGGGCAATCTTCAAACATAGCTTCAGAAGCTGTTTAAGCTTCTCATAAATCACAAAGCTGTTTTAACAGCTGAACGCTATTTCCTGTATTTCACAGAAGGAAATGCAGCACGGCAGAACCCTGGGCGTGCGGCAAGCAAGCAAAAGGGAATCCACCCCCTACAGCTACCCATGGAGTGGTCTCTAGAAAAGGCGTATTTTCCTCCAGGGCACTGGGAGAACTTCCGTAAATAACAACTCCTCTTATTTACTGCATGTTGTTAAGTACGCAGAGCCACTGCACTTTTTGAAGACCAGAACTGCAGAACCATGGCGGGAGACGGCCAGCCCCAACTGTGCAGCTGGCGTTTCTAGAGTGATCTGCAAAGGAACCGACCTGTGAAGAACGTATTCCGTTTTTTGATTTCTTGTTGGT
Organism: Rissa tridactyla; assembly: GCF_028500815.1. Lineage (NCBI taxonomy): Eukaryota > Metazoa > Chordata > Aves > Charadriiformes > Laridae > Rissa > Rissa tridactyla. The sequence continues at coordinate 5,594,650 of NC_071487.1, forward strand.
TACTTCCTAAACAGGAGGCTGGACCAGGTCGGCTCATCAAGGTAGAGCTGAAGGCACTATCTGCTCCAAGGGCACTGAGATGGAGCCTCTCCGGGCCAGGGGGAAGCATCTGCCCTACGCCGGGAGGGCACAGAGCAGCAGCATCGCCCAGAACTCAGCCAGGACCATCCCAGAGCCCAACATATCTTACTTCTTCTCCACTGCCATGCTGTTCCTCTTAGTGCTTCTCACTTGATTTATCGTAGCGTTCATTTAAAAATATAAATGTTGTAGGAAAAATATTTTTAAATCAGATTAATTCTCAGAAGCTAGAGAACAAGCTCTGCTGAGAAGGTACATCTAAGAGCACAAATTAAATTTATCCTAACAGACTAGATCAAGATATGAAAGGCAGGTTTTAATGCCAACACGTGGCTACATTCTTGAAGTGAAGAGAAACCGAGGCTATGCGTGCATTAACCTTTATAACTTAACGGAGCACGTCCTTCAAACAATACATTATTAAGGTTACTTGAAAGCAAGCGGCATATTCTGGGCTGACACCAAATTAGACAGCATCTTGCCTCAGCACACCCAAGGAAAACTGTAGTATTCCTGGAGAGATTTTGATTGTACAACTCGTGTACCCTCATCTTACAGCTCTGTCAGAGACAGATCGTAGCTATCTAGACTCCGCTGGCAGCCAGAGAAGGATGACTGTTTGGGACAGGTCTTACAGTAGGTTTTCTGTGCTCTAGAACTCGTCTTCTTGCTTCTGCCTACAGCTGTCACCTAGCTCTAGGGACAGAACCACACAAGTTGGACAAAATGAATCCTTTTCTCTAGGAAAGGAAGGGCAGAATTTTCCTCACTCAACACCTGAGCGCCTACAACATCAGTATCCAGATCTCTTCGTGTCACCTCGGATTTCTTTTACGCGCAATGGCATTTCCAGTGTGGTCTGACCAAATCCAAATGCTTGAAAGCGGATGCCTACTCAAGGAGCTAGCTCTGACGGAGATACTTAGACTTTAGCATTTAGTCAGATTAATCCCACCAAAGGCTGCCGATGGCCTACTCCAAATTAGTCAATTCCTCCCAGAGGCTGAAAGTTGCTGCCTACCTACTGCGTATAACTGTACATACTACTGTACATAAACCTCAAACGTGCAATTGCTAAAATTAGATTGTCTTCTATTCTAATATAGCACATGCATAATTAATGAAAGAGTGTATTTGTAGAAGTTCTCTCCAAATTCACACATGATATATGGGCTACTCGAAAAAACACAGAATACCTAAGGTTACAGGATACTCTGCAGTCATACCGCCTGAAATAATTAGGTAAGAAATTAAAACTCTGTGGAAACACATTGTAACACTAAATCAGAATTACCAGCATAAAGGAAATCCTTACCTTTGGTCTCTCCTGAGCTGAGTGCTTAACTAAGCAACTTCTCCCTTTGCTTTCTCTGGGTTCCCCCCGCCCCCCCCCCCCAAACAAAATACATTCAGAAAATTCAAGAGGGCAGTTCTGAGTGTACGAAGTTCATTCTTTTCGTTAGCAGTAACCAAAGAGGACTGCAAGACCCCGCAAATGCGTTAAAATATGAGGAAATTGTGTGAGTGAGTTCCAAGTTGGTATAAAAGACAAAACACATTGTTGTTTTGCTTTTTAATATGTACCTATGGCCTGGAATTTACCTGTGGGTAACAGTTGCACTTGTGTAAGGTAAAGGTAACCTTAGCACTCCAGACTACAAACACTGCCCAGAAGCCCACTGCGCTACAGTAGCGTCAAGCGTCAGAGCGAGAGGGCAGATTTGGCAAATCAGCAGCTCAGCCTGGCAAAACTGACAAGAACAGCATAAAACATGACACGAGGTTTAGACCGTAAGCTTGCCAAGGAGGCAGTGTAAGTCATTCTGTGTTTTTTAAAAAAAAAAAAACAAAAACAAAAAAAAACATTGGGAAAGGATACCCCATTAAAATTATTTCAGTGGTTGACACCAGATGTCACGGTTAGTTTGTGAAAGTCTAATTTAGCTTAGGAACGACCAGTCTCTGAAACCCACCAAACATGCCGTACGCTGCAGTTTTAGGAAGCCAGCACAACGGAACTCACCTGTAGTTTGATCCACAAGCACACGCGAGTTGATGATGCGTCCAAAACGTGAAAACATATCTTCTACGTCTTTTTGTGTCATTGACCTTGGCAGTCCACTAATATATAAATTAGCATCCTTGATAACTTCAGAACTTGGACGAGCATAGGAAACCTTTACGAAGAAAAAAAAAAAAAAGGTACATTCAGGGTGCAAATAGGAAAGAGTACGTTACTTTGTCACGAGCCACTTTAGTTTGTTCCCCACTAAACAATGCAGGCGTATTTTTACTGGAGTTCAAAAAAGCAGAACAGGGAGAAGACGGGAGGGGGAAAACGCCCGAACAAAAAGAGAAGAGTCATGTCCCTTTATAACTCCATTCAATTTGGGCTTATCCAACAGGTAAAGAATATAGTGGCATTGCTATAAAGAGACAGCAGGAGACTAACAGCGATGCTTCCAACAAACGTATTTGCTATTTTGATTAATCCCTGACTGAAGTTCTGACTCAGGTACCGGACCTGTCAGTAACCACAGATCACACCAAGAACTCGTGCTGCCAGTGTATTTTTTTTTTTAAAGCCTCATTAAAAGATTTTACCGGCTGGAGCGCAGTTTTCTATCTTAATTTCTGCTTTTAGAGAAAGTTACAAATATCACCTAGGCGTGTGTGACTTCCTGCACGCACAGTACTGGCTGTTATTTTGGAAAAGGAGTGCATGTGTAGTAACATGATTTAAAACAGAGATCAGCAATATCAGCCACACACGAGTTCAAAAGCCTGGCAACAATTTGGAATGATCCCACCTGCTGCTGTAAAAATGGTGGGAATGAAAAAAAGGGGATCTTTGAATTACAAACCCGAGAGACTTAAGAGCTCACTTCACTACTCTCAGATTCTACCCTCCTCGCAGTCAGAGGCCACGCAGGCCACCAGAACGCAGTTTATTAGAATGCCATTTTCACAGAAGGAGGAAATAATCTCGACATCCTACCTTGATAGTTTTTGACTGAAGTCTGAGGCCATTCAGTGTGTTTATTGCTCTTTCAGCATCTTTTGCAGTAACGTAGTTCACAAAGCCGTAGCCTAAGCTGTGTCCTACGTGGAAGAACATTTTTTTAAATTAATCCTAACAAAAGAAAGTTATCACCATCGAGGTTAAAGGAAATGCAAATGAGAAAAAGTGAACTCGACATAAACGCAATCCACACAGCAAATATTTAAATAGGCCAAAGAAGCGTCATCATATGAAGCAACTCAAAGCTCTTTCATTTGCCACTCTGGATATCCCTCGGTCTCCAAGGGCAGCGTCTATCAGACAGCACAGATGATCCAGCGACAGTAAGAAATTCAAGACTAAAATACCGACTCTGAACAGTCTTGTAAGCTTAACGGGTGTGGGACCAAGGCAAGAATTTAACAAAGTTCACAAGTACAAACTCTTGTAGATAAAGAGCAGCAAGGGAGAAAGTGTCAACAGATGAACCGCTGGGTAAGGAATCTTCAGGTTACTCATTCCCGGGCGGCTATTCCTCCTGGAGACAAGGGGGGAAAAGTTGTTTTCAATCCCTCATACATTCATAGCGCTGATGAGCAGCGAGTCTCCCAAACGCAGGACGAAACTGAGGAGTGAAAAATTCCCTTCAACGCACACATAAAGTGATAGTACATGAATTGCAAGTTTACTCTTAACTCTCACAGAAAGAATTTGAGAATAATAATACAAATCTTTAAAATATTTAAGGCAAAGGATATTTATTTGGATATTTATTTGTTCTGCTTCTATGTCCAACCCCCACAAATGCTACCGTCAATTATAACACTATATATATACTAAGATCATTTTGGGCTGCAATTTCCCAACAATTAGAGGCTCTTATCACTGTAGACCTAAAAATAGCTAAAATATTTTCAAGACTGTCTCAGTGCAATAAAGCAACTCCCATTCAATAAAAGACGCACCTTTTTCAGACAACTTCTCCTTGTCTCACCCAGATCTATGGGATTTTCCAAAGCAAACTGTAAGCACGCACAGGAGAATGTGCTATTTTACTTTAACAATGTATTATTTTTAAGTTATTATTCAGCTCAATTGTTAGGCTTGAGAACACCAGAAGACACAGCTAATCATTATAGTAGAGGATTCTCTTCCAAAATAGTGCCCTTTTTTAATGGCCAAGCGTGGCTCTGCAATAGCCTTAGCTGGCAAGGAAGTTTTCTTATGCTTTCCAGACATCTCAGAACACCAAATATACCACCCCTACCCCCCCACCCCCCCAAAAAAAAGTGATATGGTGATTATCGCAGCACAAGATGACAAAGAAACTGAAGAAAGGGGCTGTAACAGACACCGCAGATTAATTCCATCTTGCGAGAAGAGAATCCCCTGGGTACTGAAGGAGTTGAGACCTACAAGTCTAAAAGCCCCGAGGACGGGAGGAAGCTCCAGATGCCCCTGGCAGCGCTCCCACGACCGCACACGGGAGAGACTGACCGCAGAACCCCTGCCCCGTGCCCTGGCACGTCCCCTGCCTGGCTCTGCGCTGCTCTGAATCCGAGCAGAGCAGTCACCCACCTAAACCCAAACAACAGCATTGCCCGCTTCCTAATACGCTCCTTCTATAAACAGTCCCGCTTAATTTTACTGTCTGCTAAAGAAGCCAGATCCCCTTTGTGTCCAACCCTCCCGCAGGAACAATATCCTGTTCTCTTACAGAGCGAGTGTTAAATCATCTCCACTGGCACAGATGCGACTCTCCTGATGCCAGACGCTTCTGCACAACTGTAACGGCAAATCACTCTGACAGCCGAGCAGGATTTAACTCTGCACAGGAAATAAATAAACGCAATAAAAGCAAGATCTCAGACACCAGCTTCTGCACCTTTATCCCTTAAGGATCTACAGATAACATTGATCAGGATTTTACAGACGTATCTTACACGTACCTACAGCACAGGTTTTGCTGATTTCTTTAGAACATTCATTTCCTGTTTTATTAGTCAGAGATGGTCAAACATTCGGATCAAATCTGGTTAGTCTACAATCCCTTACCTACTGAGACTCTTTTCCCCTGATTAAGAAAGCAAGTAATTTAACAATTAGAAAAACATTTAGCACCTGGACCCTGGCTTATTTCTTTTTTTAAGTTTAAGAGTAGGCAATGACTTTTTCCCTCCCGAGAGGGTGGGAAGAGCCTGACAGCCCTCACAGGTCCAGCACCTGCGCCGAAGGCTCAGACCACTGGCCACTTTGTAGACGCTTCCAATCTGTTCCAAAAGCCACATAAATGTGAATATGCCAGCAAACCAATGAATAGAACCAGGTCCTAATAAAGTTTACGGAAATAGACCAGGGAAACAGAGTTCAACAAGACTTAAGCACTCCGAATCTGCGCCACTGAGCCCTGGCAGTCAGGGCTGTCACTGCCCAGGCAGACGCTGCGCTGGGGAGGGGGGACTATATTCTCCCAGCAGGGGAAGAGCAGCAGTATTCCCCACCGTATGCATTTATTAACCTATCTTCAGCACGCTGAGTCACGGAGATCAGGGGCTCGGCCTCTGAACTATTTTCTTGCAACGAGCTGCCGGGGAAGGCAGCAGGCGGCCACCCTCACTCACCAGCAGCTTTCTTGCAAAGCATCGGACAGGTTACGTATTTATGCACCGTTTGAAATGAGCGACAAGGGAGATTAGCTAGTTAGTTTTGGTTTTATCCTGGGTGTAAGTAACAGCACTCACGGACACACGAGACCAAAAGCGACCACACGATCTGGGTCCAGTCCCTGTAATCACAAACTCTACATATTCCCTTTCCCTAAAATGTAAGCGAGCCTCATATTAAAAGCAGTCGGATTTTTGTCCCAGGCACTCCGATTGAAAGCATGTTCTACTGTCCTGGTTTGAGGTAAAACAGAATCAATTTTCTGGTTTGTAATTTCACTTTTTAGCTGGGCCTCTTCTAACTGACTAACGTCTGAAATTAACAGCATCTTGTTCAGAAACTGTTCACTCTCAGAGGGGTAAGACCTGATCGTACCAAGGAACGGTGCGCACAGAGGCTCTTGCTTATACTTATTGCTGTACCAACCAAGGGCAGCGAACTTCGCCGTTTGCCCCGTTAGAGGGTCGGAAGCGGAGAAGCGCAGAGGGGTCCCACCTGCAGGGAGGAGCAGACGGGACAGGGGACCCCAAACCGACCATCAGGGTATTCCATCCCATCTGCACCACGCTCGGTGTAAAAGCTGAGGGATCAAAGGGGCAAGGGGGCTCTGGCTCGTTCTTTCTTCAATGGCCGGCGTCTGAGGAGGACCCTGTCTGTCCGTCTGCCTTTGATCCCGATCCCAGCATTCCTGACTCTAGTTCCGGAATTCAGCTCCCATCCTTCGCTGACTCCAGTCTGGGATTTTCCCTGTGTCTGCTGGTGACGCGATCGCCATCCTGGGAGCTGGATACGGTTTTGTGTCTATTGTATATGGGTTTTTTTCTTTAATTTTTATTATTCTATTATTATTTACTATTTTCTTATTTATTATTATTTTCATTAAAGTAGTTTAATTCTTTTTCTAAACTTGTGAATCTCCTTATCTCTTCCTCTCCTCTCTGAGCACGGGGGTGGCAGGGGGGAATCTGTCGCTCTGATCGGCCAATCCGGCCACAACCACGACATCTACAAACCCCATCCAACGCTCTCCTTTCCTAAATGCGGGTCTTCATACTTCATACCCACTTGTTCTCGTGCAAATGCTGCCCTTGAGCTCACACACACTTATCCTTCCAAGTGTCTGTTCCCTAAAGCACACCCAGGCAGTGCCCATATCCCCTTGGCTTTCTTCACTGGTTTTGTCTGAGCAAAATTCCGCACCTTCTCCACTTCTCATTTGATAGAGGTTGCTCAATGACTGTTCCTTATCAAGGAGTTTGAATGCCCTGGGAAAAGAGAGCAGGGACATAATGGCGTTGACAGAAACAAACACAGATTAAAAAAAGAAGGGTCTGAAAAGCGGCAGGATTACAACAGTTACCAGATTTTCTCATATTCGCTGTAGGCATTTGACAGTGAAGTTCAGACTAAAGACCAGAAATCACAGTCCTGTTAACTTTTACCTGCCACTGGATAAAAAAAAAGAAATCAATTATTTATCTTTCTGTACAAAAATTAGAATACAGACCTTCCCTCTTAGACTATACTCACCACCTTCAATTTACATCAGTGTAATATGAACTTACAGTCTTCCAGTGCTAAAAAACACCAGGCCACGCAAAATTGACAACATATATTACATTACCTTGCTCTAAATACTTAACACCCTCAGTCTCAGCCATCTCCTGCCGTTCAGTTACTAGTTTTCACCTCTAAACAGCCGAGGATATTGAACACACGACACACTCGTCACTGCAAGAGGCACGTTACACCCTTCCGCTGACGGTCACTCTTCAGGAACGCTCTCTGCTGCACAGTTTTACTCCGTATTCCCTCCTCCTCAACAGGACAAACTACCTTCCTTCTAGGGCATGCCAGAAAATACATACGGAATCAGCACTTACACAGCGTTAGGATTTCTGTCAAGTGTTGCTATCCCAGGCAAGGACACAAGTTATTTGCTTTATTGTGATGTTAAGGACCTGCTAGAAACCTACCCTGCAAAAGGAGGCATTACTGTAACAGTTTTCAAAGCGTTTTAGGGGACAGTAATTAAAAAAAAACCTTCAAAAAGGTTTCCGTAAATGCAAATCTACTCAAGAGACAAAGATTAAAAAAACCAAACAAGGAGGTCCTTATCTGGATGAATAATTAACAAAGTGACCATAAACCCTAGTTTTAAGCAAACTACTATACTCCTTCAGCAGAAAGAATCTAGTTTTGTTGCCACGACAAAAAGCCCTTTCACGAGAGAGGGCACTCATTTCTTTCTGTGCATCACTTGGTTTTCTGTCCATGTCCCCGCTTCCTTTCCCAGCTCCCCGAGACACACGCCTTCAGTCACCAGCTCCTTTCTCATTCCCCTCCCGCTACCGCCCCACAACTCCAGTTTCACTGGGGAGCCCGACACGAGACCAGAGCTACCACTTACTGTCCACTTCGCCACAGCCTCACTGCCCCCCTGAAAGCCGCTAACGCAGATCCTGCCCATCCCACCCTTCTCGGGAAAACCTAAATTTACACCTGGCTCCTGTTCTGTCAGCGCACTTCAGTACGAGGGCGTCTGAACTTATGGTTTGTTTTCTGAACTGGGAAAAAGCGTTTTGAGATTAAATTTAAAATGCTCAAGGAAAGAACACAGAAGGATGGAACAGAACTTCCCCAATGTCACTCAGGGGAGGATGTGGCATCTTGGAAAGAGAGTTGGGTTTGGGTTTTTTTTGTTTGTTTGGCTTTACAAAATGTGCTGTGAGTGATAACCAGATAGCTTAAATACGAATGAATGCATAAAGAAATACCAAGTCCAAATGCCTGATACCAATGTGCTGAAAAAGCAGAATTCAAAGCAGCGGCTCTGTAGTTTCAGAGGATGAGGACAGCTTAGAAGCGCTGAGATGCACCTTGTGCGGGCTTTCTTTAGTACAGGTCCACTACGGTGCAGCTGGGGATACACGAGCACACCAACCCCCAGGAAAGCGCAAGCACCCTTACATCAAACTTCCGAAAAAAGGTTGTGCCGATGCAGAAGTGCGGGAAGGCAGGACTGGCAGAGCAAGCCATCAGGGGGCTGTATCCTAAGCCCTGAGACAAGTCAACACTACGCGTGCAGCATCTTTTGTTTCCTAACGGCCAGGAAAACAAGCAGATGTGGCAGCGGAGTGGCCTGGCGAAGCAGGGAGCTCATGGCAGAGCTCCAACGCAGACAACAAGTGCACAGTCGAGGGAAGAACCAACGGCCTACGACAGCAGGAACTTAGAGACACCTCCACGCAGTCTCAGGGAAGCCAGAGCCCAACTGGAGCTGAGGCTTGAAAGGAATGCAACCAACCAACCAACCTCAAGGGGAACGAGAAAAGCTTCTCTTGCTGCCTGAAAAAGGAAAATGCAGGGCAGCTGCTGAATAGCACGTGGGATTTGGCGAGGATGGTACACGACACCTTCTTTGCCTCAGTCTTCACCGACAAAGTCTAACAGGTCTCTTTCTCTCTGGGAAAGAGTTCAAGGAGAAGGACCAGTGGATGAAGATCAAGTCAGAGACTGATTGAGAGAACCTGACCCATACAAATCCATGGGGCAAGATGAGCTCTTTCTAAGGGTGCTGAGACCCCAGGCTCATGTCCTGCCCAAAACTCTTCTCTATCATCTTTGACTGGTCATGGAAATTGGAAGAGGTCCCCAGCGACTGGAGGAACGCAAATGCTCCACCCATCTTCAAAAAGAGAACAAAAAAACAAACAAAAAGAATCCCCACACTCTACGTGTATGCCTGCAACAAGTGGAGTTCTGCAGGGATCTATCCTGGGACCTGCTGTTTAACCTCTTATCCATGACCTGGAGGAGGTGATGGGAGCGTGCTCTCACAAAGGTTGGGAGGAACCTGTCAACACCCTGGAGGACAGGGCTGCCACCCAGAGGGACCTCAACACACCGGAAGAAGGAGCCAACAGGCACCTTATGAAACGCAGCAAGGACAAATGCAAAGCCCTGATCACGGGAAGGAAGAAACCCTGGCAACACCACAGACTGGGCACTTACGGGCTGGAGAGCAGCTCTATAGAAAGGATCTGGGACTCACGGTATAGAGCAAGGCAAGTGTGGGCCAGGAGCGCGCTATGACAGAGAAGGTTAACAGGACCCTGCACTACACCAACAGAGAAATACAACCAGAAGACAGGAGGGAAGAGGTCAATGTCCCCCAATACAGGAAAGACATTGATAAACTGAAGCGAGCTCAGCAAAGGTCCACCAAGATCCTCAGTGGACTGGAGCAGGTGGAGGTTTGCAAGATGGGGTAAAGTCCTGAGTGACCTGGTCTGACCTCACAGCTGACTGCTCTCAGCAGGAGGCTGCACTAGTGTCCCTGCACCATCCTGTGATCCCAAACAACAGAAGGAGGAACACAACACCATGTTACTCTGAGGTTCTTCCAGTTCTACCTGACAAGGTCTTTTTGAAATATGCACAGAATCATAGAATGGTTGGGGTTGGAAGGAACCTTAAAGATCATCTAGTTCCAACCTCCCTGCCCTGGGCAGGGACATCTCCCGCTAGACCAGGTTGCTCAAAGCCTCATCCAGCCTGGCCTTGAACCCCTCCAGGGATGGGGCGGCCACAACCTCCCTGGGCAACCTGAGCCAGGGGCTCCCCACCCTCACAGTAAATAATTTCTTCCTAATATCCAATCTAAATCTCCCCTCTTTCAGTTTGAAACTGTTACCCCTCATCTTATCATTACGGTCCCTGATGAAGAATGCCTCCCCATCCTTCCTGTAGGCCCCCTTTAGGGACTGGAAGGTCTCCTCGGAGCCTTCTCTTCTCCAGGCTGAACCCCCCCAGCTCCCTCAGCCTGTCCTCCCAGCAGAGGGGCTCCAGCCCTTTTATCATCTTCATAACCCTCCACTGGACCCATTCCAACAGGTCCATGTCCTTCTTGTGCTGAGGGCTCCAGAGCTGGTCACAGCACTCCAGATGGGGTCTCACCAGCGCAGAGCAGAGGGGCAGAATCACCTCCCTCGCCCTGCTGGCCACGCTTCTTTTGATGCGGCCCAGGATGCAGTTGGCTTTCTGGGCTGCCAGCGCACATTGCTGGCTCATGTTGAGCTTCTCGGCCACCAGCACCCCCAAGTCCTTCTCCTCAGGGCTGCTCTCAAGCCATTCCCCACCCAACCTGTATTTTTGCCTGGGATTGCCATGACCCAGGTGCAGCACCTTGCACTTGGCCTGGTTGAACTTCACGAGGTTCAGCATATAGGCTGTCTTAATACATCTAAGGGGGGATGTAACAGAACTGAATATTAATGAAAGGCTTAGAGAAGGTAAAGAATCACACTCTTTTCTCCCTCACAATATTTTCTTCCATGAATGGAACCACGTCTAAATTTTGAGTTTATTTCTAGCATAGTCCTTAAACCAAAGCCTGGAATTACTAAAACTGCTACATGGCTAGCAACACAGACTCTGCCAATTTTCAGTGGACTAGTTATTCTGTCACACGTTTTTGGAAGCATCCATTCTTATAGGCTATTTTTAATTGAGTGAAAACTCATTTCTGTAGGTTTCCACTAGTTTTCTTCTGTCATTTTTTTTTTTGTCCACTGGTCTCCGGAGATGATGCTGGTTTCTAGCTCCTCCTTATGTCCTTCAGCCCAATGTTAAATCTCTGCTCCACATCGTAACTGTTAACCACTTTTTCACTTTGATATTCTAAATGCAAACTTCAGAACCTGACCTGTTCTACACGCACTGCTTGGCTCGACTTTGGAGACAAGCAGTTGCTATTTGTTACCCCCTCGGCAGTTTTTGTTTTTATACTACAAGGTGTCCTTACAAAAAAAAAAAAAAAAAAGAAGGAAAAAAAAAAGAAAAGAAAGCAGCTTCTTGAAGCATTTTGGTCAAAACATATTTTTGGACGTGAAAAAGAATCTCAAGTATTTAATCACTGATCTTCAAAAACTACCAGTAGAAGGGCATGATTTTCCATTACAAGTCTATGCCGATCAAACACTACTATCACAACACAGAAGTGATTCTATTTATTACTAGTCTACCACATAGCTCACAGGATATTTTTGAAAACACAAGGAACACCCCCGTCACTTAGGATATAGATTAGGCGTCTCAGCTACTCTGAAAACAAATGAATCTGAAGCTAAAAGTCATTGCTGGAACCAAAACCTGTCTCTTGATGCAGTCCCCAAGCAGCCAGTCCTCCGTTCTTCAGCAACGGCCTTACCCCTGGCTTCACCAGGGATAGTGCAAAGCGGCTCTGCTTCTGGGAAACACCCCCATTCTCTCCCACCGACACCATGGTGAGCACCCCGAGTCCCAGAAAACTGGAAAACCCGCTGTTTGAGATAGAACTAAGTACAGTAGTTTAGTACAGGTAATGAAGTAGCACGTTCATCTTAAAAGTCACTTTCACTTTGCCCCGAAAAAAATATTATATTATAGTTTTTTTATACAGATTTTGGAAAATGGAAGCAAGTCGGGTTTTGGTGTGCGTTTTTTTCCTGAATAACTTCTTGACGCCACAATTAATCATTCTGAAGGACTTTTTACAGTTCTGCTTCATCTCCAGTTCAGTCATAAATGCTGTCCAAAACCACCATTAGTCGCGCAAACGCCAAGAGAGCCGTGCAGAAATGCCACAGGATCAGGCCGGGGGACAAAGCTCCGCCTGGCCGGGCAGCCTGGTGTCCTGCTGAACCCAGCGAGACGCGGGGGGACGCACCGCGCTGCTGCGAGGCCGTGGGCACCACACCACGAATCGCTGCACCACGCTCCACCACCACTTCAAGCACGTCCTTTAGAGAACCGATCCAAAAGCTCGGGTTTGTATTTAAGCACTTCCACAATACCTGTCTACGGTCAGCGTCAACGCCACAGCTCGGTCCTGTCCTCCACCGTAACTCAATTCAGCTTTTTTTTTTTTTTTTTTTTACAGTTTCTGTGACTAAGACCCAGACTGCTCTCTGAGCCAATTCCTGCTTCTGCTTAAGACTTAAACCCAGCACGTCTTACTGAAAAGGCTTTTGACTGCAACAGAAAGGAAACAAAGAAAACACCTAGTTTTACTGATAAGGATTTTCAAATACAGAATGTGTCCCCGCTGCTTCATTTGGCTCTATACACCAGGACACAAGCCGCTTTGTTCCGTGGCCAAACGATGAATAGTATCATTTATGGAAGTTTAAGGGCAAAAATCGCATTGAACAGGTTGGAAAAGCCTGACCTTCAAATAACGCAGGAAAAATTACAACTTACAAATCAAGTGGCCTCTCCTCCATTTGCAAAATAAATGGCATTTGCCTTGAAACAAAGATGACTACAAGCAATTCCAACAGACGCTTCTTGAGAAAAAAGTCAAAAGCTACAAAGGTAACCTGACATCAGTTTGTTCTTTACCCCGGCTCAGAGACACCTTCAAGAGACCTCACCGTCTCCACAATATTTAAAAAATTTGACCATATACAGCAGGAGTGACAGCTTTAAATCCTGAAAACAAAAGTTTTGCTATTTTTAGTAAATAATTTCATTTAATGAAGCCCTTCCACGTATCGTTTCTATATGTTCTCATCACATTTTTTTCCCTTTCTCTTATTTCCAGAACATTTTTCTATTGAGATTAAGTTGCTCCAGGGCTCTTTTTCCAGATGAATTGCCGGCATCCTAGATGCTGTGAAGTGAAAAGGATTTGTAAAGTGAACACAGAAAACACCAGGCCCCAAATTGCGCACGGATACCACAGGCTGATTTCTCGAGGAAGCCTTTGGAAGGAAAATGCCTTGCCCGCTCACGGTAAGATCTCATTTCTTTAAACTTTAGGATAGATTTTCGTTACTCTGTGGTTGGAACAGAAACCTGACTATGCAAGATGCTGAGGGCTGAAAAATCCACTCCCTGTCTCCTTAGAAAGACACTTCAGCTTTCAAATAACGACACACTTTTAGCTGCAAACATTACAATGCAAAGCCTCAGCAAGCGTTCAGAGCCAACACGACCGTAAGTCAAGCTGAACTAAATTGTTCCTCTGTAGACACATACTGCTTCTCCACTGGCAGAGAATGAAGTACTCTACGAAGATGCGGCACAGTAACTCCCGCTAAAAACATCTTGAGAAACAGTAAGAGTACAACTGAAGGTTTTGCTAGAGGGCTCATTTTTATGGCTTGATGAGGGAAAAGAAAGGCAAACGAAGTGAAGATGTCAGCTTTTGTAAAGCAGAGTACTTCAGGCAGCGGCTAGTACAACCACGTTGGCTTTTTTGACTTTATGTGCCTATTTATCGGAAGGAGGGATACTACGCATGACGGTATTTAACCCTCTCAATGTCTCCTGACAGAGTAAAAGGATACTCACAACCCTAAAACAGTAGGAAGTTATCCTCTGTTACCAGCCCAGCCCTAAAGCTTTCAGAGAACACTGCCGAGGTCCCTCTGACCGGCAGCACAACCACCACCAGTGGTGTACCAGCCACTCCTCCCAGTTTGGTACCAGCTGCCAACATGCTGAGGGCGCAATCTGCCCCATCGTCCAGTTATTAACAAAAATTTGCAACAGAATTGGCCCCGATACCAAATCCTTCGGGTAGTTCACTAGTAACTGGCGTCCAGCTGGACTTTGTGCTGCTGATCACCAACCTCAGAGATCAGTTTTCAATCCAACCACAGGTCCTTCACTTGGTGACACAGGTCCCCCAGCAGCGCCCACCTCCTGCAGCAACAGGAACATGTCTCTCTACCCAGCCCAGGTGAGAGGCCCCAGGCACTCCCTGCAGCCCGACACCTGCAGAGCTGCACCTTCTTTTTTGGTCAAGGGAGCTCTCTTTGGGTCAAGGCTGCTGATGTTACAGGGATGGCCACTATAATGACTGCTGGAGACTGTGCAGCATGTCACCACCATTCCTCAATGCACAAAGGCTGATCGCAACGCAGTCCATGGTCCCCATCCGCACTGCTACGCCTGTTGGCAGCACGCTGGGAGCTGTGCTCTAGGCTAGACTGTTATAGAATCAGGGAATGGTTTGGGTTGGAACAGTCCTTAAAGCCCACCCAGTGTCACCCTCTGCCCTGGGCAGGGACACCTCCCACCAGCCCAGGTTGCTCCAAGCCCCAGCCAACCTGGCCTTGAACCCCTCCAGGGATGGGGCATGTATAGGCCTGCTCTAAGCAATAGCTAAAAAGGTGCTTGACCTTCCCTAACCAGGGGCCAACTGGAACTAAAGCCCTAACCTCCCTCTGATCAAGTACACCTGGTAGAGCTCAGAGCTCTCCACTAGAAGTCAAGGTCTCCTACAGCTATCCTTTCCTGGCAGCAGCAAGCACTCCAGTCCCTCAAAGGGTTCCTAGAAGTCCGTTGACAACCCCAGAAGTTCCCAGAACATTTAGAAGCTGAGCCCAGGAACTGCTGCACCAGCTGCTGCCTCTGCTAGCCATGCTCCAAAACCACTTCAGGAATCCAAGCAACCTTTCTATTCAGTGCATTCCCATACCCTTGCTGGAGCTCAGTCAGTAGAATCATAGGGTTGGAAGGGACCTCTGGAAATTATCTCCTCCAACCCCCGGCCACAGCAGGGTCACCCACAGCAGGTGGCACAGGAACACGTCCAGGCGGGGTTGGAATGTCTCCAGAGACGGAGACTCCCCCACCTCTCTGGGCAGCCTGTGCCAGGGCTCTGCCACCCTCACAGCAAAGAAGTTCCTCCTCCTGTTTAGGTGGAACTTCCCATGGTCAAGTTTGTGCCTGTTACCCCTTGTCCTGTCCCTGGGCACCACTGAGAAGAGCTTGGCCCCACCCTCCTGACACCCCCCTTTCAGTATTTATAAGCGTTGATAAGATCCCCCCTCAGGCGTCTTTTTTCCAGACTGAAGAGACCCAAATCCCTCAGCCTTTCCTCAGCACAGAGGTGTTCCAGTCCCCTCAGCATCTTGGCAGCCCTTTGCTGTCCCCTCTCCAGCAGTTCCCTGTCCTTCTGGAACCGGGGAGCCCAGAACTTGACCCAGCGACCCAGGTGCGGCCTCCCCAGGGCAGAGCAGAGGGGGAGGATGACCTCCCTCCACCTGCTGGATATGCTCTTCTTGATGCCCCCCAGGATGCCATTGGCCTTCTTGGCCACAAGGGCCCATCGCTGCCTCATGGTCACCCTGTTGTCCCCCAGGACTCCCAGGTTTCTTTCCACAGAGCTGCTCTCCAGCAGTTCACCCCCAACCTGTCCTGGTGCAGGGGGTTATTCCTCCCCAGGTGCAGGGCCCTACACTTGCCCTTGTTGAGTTTCATAAGGTTTCTCTCCACCCAGCTCTCCAGCCTGCCCAGGTCTCTCTGGATGGCAGCACAGCCTTCCGGTGTGTCAGCCACCCCCCCCAGCTTTGTGTCATCAGCGAACTTGCTGAGGGTGCACTCTATCCCCTCATCCAGGTCATTGATGAACAGATTGAAGAGGACTGGACCCCTGGGGAACACCAATCGTCACTGACCTCCAACTAGACTCTGGGCCCCTAATCACAACCCTCTGAGCTCTGTCTTTCAACCCGTTATCTATCCACCTTACTGGCCATTTGTCAAGCCCACTCTTCCTAAGCTTCCCTATGAGGATGCTGTGGGAGACCGTGTTGAACACCTTGCTTAAGTCAAGTACCTCTGAGGTAGTTTATATGGCCAATTTTACAATAAAGGAAGTTATGTGAAGCTGGCAAATCTAGAGGGGTGTTAACTTTTTCCGTATTTGGCCAATTTGTCTACAAAGCATTCGCACTTTTCATTAAGTTAATCTTTGTTGCCAGGCATTCTTGAATGCGCATTTGAAGGAATTGCATACAACCAATTGTGATTAAAAAGCTAGGAAAAAAAAATATCCAGGGGTAATGATGCATTCCAATTACACAGTTTTTTGTTTTTAAACAGCAAAACTGCATAAGCAATTTCATGGTGGTTTTCCATGCAAAAGGAAACAATTTCAGCCAAAGAGAACACTCAAATACTTTTGACAAAACAAGAACACTTAAGAATTCTGTTTCTAGACTGGAGTCCACTGCACTAGTGAAATGAATAGTTACCCTGTCACATGAGCCACTACTTACCGCTTTTCAGCATCTGAAAGCACCGCAATAAAATCTTCCTTCCCTTTTTGCTTTAAGAGCTTACAAGGACACAGCCATTTCTTTCTTTTTCAGCTACATTAATTTCTGTGAAAGAGTCTTCCAGAGAAGACATCATGAAAAGGAAAAGACAGGGAAAAGGTGAAGCTGCATACCGATTCCCGAGGAATTCCATCTACCTAGTGGTGATTTCTTCTTGGCCCCGTAAGCTGAATGCCACGTGCACGCTTGCAGCGCGAGCGAGCCGTAATGACAGCGGGTTTTGAGATGGACCCCAGATTTCCACACACAACCTTAACAAATCACCCCAAAACGTCCATTCTGATCCACGTTTTTCAGCAACAGTGGAGCGATACCTTTACCCCTGCCGGCTGCTCATCAAGGAGTTCAACGTCAGCCAGCTCCATCAGAGCTCAAACTTACATCAGCAAACGCAGCCAGCTGAGAGGAAGCCACTGTCCCCTTTCAGTGTCTGCAGGGAGATGGCTGTATTTTGGTAGCTGACAGGTACAGACGGAGCCTTTGGCACAGTCTGAAGGATCGTACCCTGGATTTCCTAGAGTAGAAAGTCATGAGTATCACAGGGATACCTTATTCCCTGCTGTCCTGGGTTGAGCGACACAGGACTAATTTCTCTTCCAATGCTGGGGAAAACTCCACTTTTGGAAGACTCTAGTGTCTGAATTTGTGAAAATATTTACTTTATAGCCAGCTAGGCTATGTGGGATTCAAGGTCTCAGTGTTTTCAAGCCTTGCCAGGTGCAGGGATGAGGAGGAACGAGGCCTGGGCATTTGACCCAGGCTGGCCAACAGGATTATTTCATACCATTAACGTCACATTCGATATAAATTAGAAAGTTTGCTGCGTAGTTTCTGTCTCCCTTGATGGTGGCAGTCCAGAGAAACTCCTTGCCCTGGTGCCAAACCCCTGAGCCCTTCCCTTCCTCCCAAAGCCGTTGCACTCGCAGCGTCTGACATTTACTGTCCGCTGCTGGGCGTGCACGGCTGCCTACTGATTGAACGGGCTGAGTATCATTCTTGTATATCTTATATTAGTATCAGGATTAATACTGGTTCTTTAGTATTATTGTTAATTATTTAGTCTTATCCTATTAAGTCTATTTATACTTCAACCCTCTTTGCTTTCCCCAATTCCCCTTTCCAGGTGGGGAGGGGTCATCAGGTGACAGAATAATTGCCTAAACGACAATAGTTATGGGTTTTCTCAAACCATAACACCTGCTTAAGCAGTAGAGAAGGTGTGAGGGAGGGAACAAGAACCCTCAAGAAGTTGGAAGCCTCCCTAACAAAACCAAGTGCCATCAAACACTCTTACAGAGAGGTGCAGACAGCAAAGGTACTGAGAGCAGGGCGATGGGTGTCATGAGCAATAAGCGGATCCCACTGCAGTCTGAGACCCTAAACACGCGGCAAAAGTTTAACCCAACTTTTTCAGAGCTTTAGAACAGTTGGATCCAAAACGACCAACACTTCAGCAGCATAAGGGGAAGACAGAGAAACTAAATACAACTTACGCTCATGGCAGACTAACTTTCAGCTTTAGCATTTGGTCCAGACGGACTGAAAGCCTGCGTACACTTGCATGAAGAACATACTAAAGATGACCAGGTTTTCTCAAAAAATTTACTGCTATTGATTAGAAGCATCCGCTTTGTGTGCAATCAAACATCCTGACACAACAAGTCATCCGCATCTGTGCTGCAAGACGTTCAGCAAGACTAGAGCGGCACAAAGGCCTGGATTTCTGCATTAGCAGGTACTGAAGGAGAAGAAATGCTTGAAAAATGTTCACCATAAGATGAGTCCACCACAGCAGACTGGCTGGAAACCCAGACCCCGAAATGTGGATGTCCCAGCAAAGTCAAGCGTCCCCACTGAAAAGCATGGTACAGAACATATTTCTTCTGTTGGATCATCTATGATAGGAGGCAGCGGCTCCACGAAGGAGGACATCTAACAGTATGTACATTCCTGGGTAGGAAACCAGTACAGAGCACAAGCTTGGCACCATTGCGTCTGAAACGTCCAGAGACGGGCACCGGAGCTGGTGCGGGGTCTGGAGCACAAGTGCTGTGAGGAGAGGCTGAGGGAGCTGGGGGGGTTCAGCCTGGAGAAGAGGAGGCTGAGGGGAGACCTTCTCGCTCTCTGCAGCTCCCTGAAAGGAGGGGGCAGCTGCGGGGGGCTCGGGCTCTTCTCCCAAGGAACAGGCGATGGGACAAGAGGAAACAGCCTCCAGTTGCCCCAGGGGAGGTTTAGATGGATATGAGGAAAAATTTCTTCACTAAAAGTGTTATCAAGCATTGGACCAGTCTGCCCAGGGCAGTGGTGGAGTCGCCATCCCTGGAGGGATTGAAAAGCCGGGCAGACGTGGGGCTGAGGGACATGGGTCAGTGGTGGGTTTGGCGGTGTTGGGTTAATGGTTGATGATCTGAAGGATCTCTTCCAACCATAACGATTCTATGATTCTAAGTCAGTTCTAGAGGGCTACAGTCTGATCGGACAAACCCCAGTACTTTTCCCTGCTCTCAGCCTCATGAGCCAGCACCACAGGAAGAGAGGATTTTGTCAACGGAATTGGGTCAATGGCTACTCACAAGCCTCAGCAATTACCACAATATGCCTGCATATGCAAGGGTGAAAGGCACATCTCTGACTTGACACTGTGCCATACTATATCAGGGAGCAACCTTCTAATGTTTACCCAGGGCTCAAAGCTCCAAGGTATGGCCAGTGCTAGTCTCAATATCTGACAGAAAGAACAATATCCAATTCTATAGCTCTCTTAGGAAAATCCTGGATGTCCAAGACATACTCACCATAAATACAAGTCCAGTGAGCAACAGAGCAACAATCCAATATTTGCCCCCGGACCCTGAGTAACTGATTCACCCACCACAAGTTCAGCAAAGCCACGTCTGGAAGTGCTTAGGAATGTAATACACAAATCGGAGAACGGAGACACCAGCACCCTGCCTTTCCAGTATGATCTGGAAGAGATGAAGGAGCACTGCACCCTGCCTAATGCTCGTCTACTGTGCGCAAGCTTCTCTTTACAGTTACTGTAAAAAAAAAAAAACCAACACGAAACAGAAAAAGAAGTTATCATGTCTCAAACAACAAAACAAACGCATAGTCACACTTTCACCAGCGGCTATAATCCATGCAGACACAAAGCAGAAAATTCATAGCGAGGAATGTAAACTGCCACTGGGGTTTGCTGCTACTTTCAACTTCCTTCAGCATTCATCGATAACAGAATAAAGGATAAGGAGTCTAGTGGTTTCAAAGAGTTTCTCTAAATTTTATAAACACAATCTAATACATGGAACACAGGATCGTTCAGTACCATCCTGCATTTGAAACAAAGCCCAACAACGTACAGACTTTGACTTCATTATGAAATATTTTGCTTAAACAAAACAAAACTTTGATTAAAGAACCGATTTGAAAGCCAAAGTAATCAATTTCCAGAAAACTAAGGCAGGTTCAATAAGTCATTAAAAACTGCATTCCAGGCAGGAGACATTTTCTGCCCTACATGTTTCATTAACAGAGAATTAATCGAGAAAAAAATATACATATCAGTCATTGTTTTATGAAAACTAAGCATTATCAAACACTGATTTGAACTCTGCAAATACAGTTAATAAAGGCAACTCCAAAGACAAAATGCTTTGATTTAACAGAATGTTACAGGGCACAAAAGCTGTGATTTCATTGGAAAGAACTAAACTGATCTAAAGAGTACAATTTCAACAAAAGGGGAGGTTACCTCCCTCCTGTCCAGGCCACTCAAGCCCACTACATCTCACATGCTGATATTATGACTTATTTGACCTCACGGAAGCCAAGGTCCGGGAGCTAAACAGGTTTTTCTGCAGCTCTGGTTTCCTGCTAGTCTGCCATGGGGCCAGAAGAACGCAAGTGGTGGCACAAGGAAAGCAGAACACCGCCACAAGACTGTTCTTCTCAGGGGCAGCCAAACAGCAGATCTGCTCAGGGTGGAGTTTTACAATACAGAAGTCTTAACGTAAACGCGAAGGGATGAAAGAAAAGCAAAAGGAAGAAAAAAAATAAATAGTACTTTTAGAAGGTTCCTGAAGAAGTCAGTTCTTAGTTACCGATATTCCAGTGAGCGTGGAGAAGGCTGAGAATTGCTCCTAACAGTGTCACAAGTGAACGAAAAATTAGGCAGAACAAAATTAAGTGGTCTGACCAACGCAGCCAGGCAGAATGAAACACTTCGCTATCACTTTAAAGAAACACGAGCGTTTTATCCACAGGCACTCAAGGACTCTATGCAACGTCAACAGGAATTTTATTTTTGATTCTTCAGAGGGTTGATAAGAAAAACCTGAAGCACAAAAGCATATGGTTTGGACTTTAAACTACCCAGCACTGTCAAGTTCCAAGTTAAAGTTAACCAGACTTTACCGGAGTAGTCAATGCTACAGAGAACAGTGCAAAGTAGACTCTCAAACTTCAGGTAATGACATGTCTTGCTTCCAATTTAAAATACCCTCACCTCTCACAGAGACAATTTTGTACTTATTTGAAAGTCTTAAGTTGTGGATCAGCCATGACATTTGATGAACGGCTTGCTACCGTTAAACAAGTGATCTTATTTCCTTACAAAAGTAGCCTCCAGAGCAAGCCTCTACTTCTAAGCATCCCAAACTGTATGACATCCAGGCTGATTACTCAGCTATCAAATTATTCAAAGAAACCAGTATTTTACGTGACTATTTCATGATGATTTTACATATACATTCCGTAAATACAGATTTAGACAGACAGCTACCATGTGAAACTTCATTTGAAAAAAATTAGGAAAACTAGACAGAAATCAGAGAAGCCATTCTGAAAGTAAATTCTAAATTTTTTTAACTACTCAGTTCTCATGTCTATTCTCAAGCACATAAAATAAAGCACTAAAGTCATTTAAAATAACACACAAAGAATTCTCACAGGATTCATCAGCTTTCATGCAGTTTTTATAGGCAGTGACATAGTTTCAGACCTGTTTCGTTATGGATTAGATAACGATCTAAGTCAGTAGTGCTAGATCCTGAGCTACAAGATTGAGCATGTGCAGCAGCAAATTCCACAAGGCAATCGTCTGCAGGCTGAGAACAAGCACGCGTGCATCGCTACTGAACAGCGGGGTTACTTTTATTTACAGAACCAACCAGGCTCTCCCACTAAATCCAAGATTCTGTGAATTCTGAACAATAACAACCAGAATTTGTAAATGAAGATTTTTTTTTTTAACCGGGCAAGGATTAAATCATCTTCACAGAGCTGATAAAAAAGCTCCTGCAACTAAATAGACACAGCTTATGGAACCAGTTGCTCTACCAGCATCTGGCTGTTTTGTGAAACTTAAATGTTTCCTTGAAATCTGAACAATTCATTCCTCTCATTTTTTAAAGCTACTACTAACAATCCTATTTAAAAGACCTTGCAAGTAAAATTCCTGAAAAGTGATAAGGCCTACAACCATTTCAGACACAAGCCGCACCTTTATTTTATTGATCAAAATCAGATGAAAAGGTTTGTTTGCGTATTTAGAGCTCTGGTAGAGTGAAAAATGCCCAGACTATAGGAAGTATAAATAAGCCGGGGACCAAATTCAAACTAGTTTTAGACACGCCTATTGATGTGCAAATTTAGGAACTTGCAATTCTTAACCATATACAAAACAGAATACTTACGGCCCAATTAATGACTGTCTTCCTAATCCTCAGTAACTCGTCATAGCATTACTCTAGTTACATGCATACTTGTCAGTAGTTTGGTTGCACACAGACACACACAAATATTTAATATTTTTACATTAAATTGCATTCAAGTAAGTATTTGCTTGAGCAGTCTACCACAAAGTAAAAACTTCTTATATACTGGACTATACCTGCAACTTTGTCCCGAATAAGTTTTGCAGATTCAACTTCGCCAATACTGCTAAATAGACTCCGTAACTCATCTTGCGTCATGTTCTGAGGGAGGTAGTTCACAATTAAATTTGTTCTACCAATATCGTCCCTGCAATCTTCAGCCATGTGATCTTCATAACCATTAGACATTTTATAAAATATCTGTGAAGAGAAAAATCCCAAGTAAGTTCTAGGTCTTTGCATTTCAATAAGCCAAACTTTCTCCACCTGAACTAAGTTTGAATGTTTATTTTAGGAAAAAAAAAAAAGAGAACAAGCAACAGTTTTGACTACGCATTTTTTCCACTCACAAAACAAAACATTATTTGTTGAAAATTCCAGAACAATTCATTCCTTCAAACTAACAATCATGGCATTTTCCAAAACTATGAGCCATTAAAGAGCTCTTAAGGGTTGTTGGTTTTTGGTTTTGTTTTGGTTTTTTTTCATTAATAATAAAAAAAAATAAAAATCATCGAGACAGATTTTGTACACATTCCTGTAAACACCGAAGTATTCACAACAACAGAGTTAAAAAATCAGGTTCCCCATGTCCAAGCGCTTCACGAGCCAGAATCAAAACTTCAGTATTTCAACCGGGGACTATTTATTTTCTAAATATTTCCTCTTTCACACGTTGCTTATCCTGCATCTGAAGGCCCTGTTATTGCTAAACGGTTGCCTTTGGGTGACTGCTTAATTGCATATATGGAACAGAAGAACCTGGACTGGAGCACAAACTTTGGTGCATATTGAGTATTTGACTGAGTTTCTACTTTTTGCACCTTTTCAAAGAAAGCCTTGAGAAAACATCCAGAAATTCCATCACGTGAAGATATTCTCTGCCTTAGCCAGGCAGCAGCAGGGACTGAATCCCGACATCTTAGCTGCAGAGGACATCTACCACCCAAGCTCCCACCAGACCCGAGCTGCTCTTCCTTCACGGCCTCCCAGAAGAATAAATTTTAAAGCACTTTTACAACTACTTTGAAATTGTCACAGGATTTGACAATTTCTGAGAAAATCAGGATACCTAAACCCCATTCCTCCAACAGGAGAAAAAATGAGGTCTAGCAGATTCAGGAACCCGAGACTGGCACGTTCTTTCTGGAAACCACCACCACCAGGAAGCTAATTTCTTGTATGGTTCCAGACTCTGGTTCTCGAGTTTGCTGCTGCAGATTTGTTCGTCCTTTCAGTCCCAGAGCGCCAAACATTTCTAGCTCCAAAATACACAGTTCTGTTTAACAACTCTTAAAACCAGCTGCGGAGCACACAGAATTAACAGAAAAGCTGCTAAACCCCTGAAGTTAATTCATCAGCACTCCTCCTCTGAAGTCCTCACTACTTGTGTATTTTACCACCGAATCCCAACACTCTGGCCTATTAGCAGCACACAGACATGTCAATCCACACCATAAAGTCACAATAATGTTAGTATGAATGTGTTTCCAATTCAGACTCCACCAGTAAGGGCCATAAGACCAAGCGCTTTTATTTTTGGATGAAATGAAGGCAGACTTACAACCCTAACTCCCTTCTGAAAGTTCAGTGTAAACCTTCCAAGTTCAACATTAAATCCGCTTCTCATTGAGCCTCTCAGTGCCACCACAGAAGAATTAATTACCACAGGCTCAAAGAAGAGCTTTGTGTTTACTTTAATAGAACTTCTGGCCAATACAATCCTTTCGCCAAAAGAATAACATAAGATGCTGTATGTAAGTAACTACTATTAAAATTCCTCTAGCTGCAGTTTGCTTGAGAACTGAAGCAGGGATCACTAGCACAGTGCGAGTCTTGCCCGAGGAGATAATCAATCTCAGCTGAATTACAACAGTTTAAGGTATTATTGCTTCTCGGCCACCAGTAAAACACCAGGTCAGGTGTTCAGAGGATGCAAAAGCTTCTCGCTCATCCCAGTGCTGTGAGCCAGCAAGCACTGCCATTCCATGTAGTTAATACTGGCTACGTTTAGCAATTTATTTTTGCATTAAGATGGGTCAGAAGCATTCATATAGAATCACAGACTGGTTTGGGTGGGAAGGGACCTGAAAGCCCACCCAGTGGCACCCCCTGCCCTGGGCAGGGACACCTCCCACCAGCCCAGGTTGCTCCAAGCCCCGTCCAACCTGGCCTTGAACCCCTCCAGGGATGGGGCAGCCACAGCTTCTCTGGGCAACCTGGGCCAGGGGCTCACCCCCCTCACAGCAAACAATTTCTGCCTCACATCTCACCTAAGTCTCCCCTCCTTCAGTTTGAAACCGTTACCCTTCGTCCTATCATTACACTCCCTGATATAACCACAAATAATTCTCAAATAAGGTGATTTTGAGTTACAAAAATCAACACAAGACAACTATGTAGCATCAGCTTCCGGATTTTTGTGAAACCACAGACGTCGCTGCCCCCGATGCCAAGGGCCTGAGCAGCAATGGTAACACAGCTTTATTTTACCAATTAGATCTCTCAAAGGATGAGCCTTTCAGGGACCGCACTGCTACTGACAACCTGAAGTTGTCGGAATAATGGAAAAAGTCAGGAAGAGCAACTAGAAATCCTACATCTAGAAAGGGAATGCTGCCTGCAGGAAGGGACTTTCAGTCCCTTCACCAGTACTTAAGTCATGTTTGGCATTTACTTCATACTTTCTTCTTAGGAAGGTCAGATTTTTTAAAGCGGTGACAACAGAATACACAATTTTAGAATAAACCATGACTAGACTTATGTTAACCTGACATTTAGCACAGTATAGATTTAAACTGAATCCCCTCTTTTTTTTTTTTTTAGTATGTGCTGAAGCGCTAACAGCTGGCAGGTTAGAGAAGTCTTGCTCCCCCTCTCCCACCGATGAGCCTTCCACCCTCATTTCTGCATTTCCAGTGTCCCCAGGAGCAAGCCCCAGCACCCTTCTGCCCACAGGATAACCAATTCGTGCCACGAAAGCAATGGAAAACTACACCAGGAGGGAAGCGCTTTTTCTTGTGTCAGCAGTTTTAATCTGCTTTCCTTGCAGCACGATAAGCACCAGCGCTAATGCCGGAGGAGAGGAGAGAAAGAGGAGAAAACGCAGAGCTAGAAGCAGGGGAAGAGACTCCCCCATCGGATGATTTTATGCTGCCAGGTTGTCTCAGTTCTACTGGGGAATTATGGCATTAGATACATGTTCCCTTTCGGCTCTGTCAGAAGTGCCCAGGCACAACCTCCCTGTGCTGGTAACTGACACTCAAACAGCTGAACCTTCGTTGTTCAGCACGGCAGAGCTATAAAACCAGATGACTTAAGTTTTCAAAATTGTTTTAACGGAAGGCAACTTCGCTTGCCTTCATCCCGTATAAAATTCAAGCCCTACAACACACCAATGTGTTGATGAGCACAGACGTGGTACGGTACAATCAGAATATTTAGTAAGCAAAGGGTGAAGTGCTGCGATTTTTTCCAGCTTTACAAGACTAAAGTTCAAATTTCTGTCACTAACCAGATTTGCCCACGATGAGATACAAATCCTTCCCGCTGCCAATATTACCCTCCTGCCAAGTTTAAGAAGTTGCTATGTATTCTAACGCTTTCCAAAAACTTTTTTTAAAATAAATAAATAAAACTATTTTCCTTATCCTCCAAGGTCTATATGCTGCCTAGAAAGGAGACACCGCAGCTAGACACCAAGCGCAGAAAACTCCCCAGCACACCATGACGGCAAGTTCCCAGGCTTATATCTGGCATTAAGCAAAATTGACAGGAGTTTGGCAAGTGGCTATCAACTTTAAATCATTTTACCACAGCCTCTAATCTCACTGTCTGCAACGCTCACCATCTCTATCTCCCCGTGATAAACAAGCAGTGCCTAGGGCACTGTTGATTCAGGAGCAATTAGAACTGTGAAGGAAGCCTTCCATCTGCTTTTCTTCAGATATTAGAAAAGTTATAGGAAGCCCTTCCATAAAGGTCTGGCAAATGTTTTCATGGGATAAGAGGAAGAACGTATGCAGAAGCGACAAAGGCACAGTAGAGAAAAGGAGCAGAGTGCTGATAAAGAAGATGCTCCTTTCTTCCTAATCTCTCCCCAAGCACTTGCACAATCTACTGCAAGACTAACACTTTCTGGCCATCCTGGAAATGAGTGGGAAACCGCTTCCTCCGCTGGTGGTGAACAGTTCTCATACCGTTGAGAATAAAGGCAGCCCCTGGAGAATTGTTAATCTTTGCATGCTGAAAAGAATTCCAAAAAGGAAAGGCCATAAAATGGTCAGTATGGATGAACTAAGAAATGCTACATAAGAAAACAAGTTTATTCTGCTCTCACCGAAATATGTTGAGGGAATCTCCTGATCTTTCCTTATCAAAGAGGGATTCAAATTAGCATCAGTAAATATTCCAGACTGGAGAACGAGGCCTAGAAACTAACTTGGATCTCTAACTTCATTAACTCATGTTTGTCAATCCATGTTGACATAAATCAGAAATCTGAACGCGATCACATTCTCAGTAGACAGGTCAAGGATGGAAAAAGGCCTAACAGCTCCATTTGGGAAGGGGAGCTGCAATGAGACTGGTACTTTGCAGCCTTTCCAAAAAAAGCCTTCAATTCTATGTCCCAAAAAAAGGAAATCTTAAGTTCCATTGCATTGCAGTTCCTAAAATTAGGTGGGTTTTTTTTTTTTTTTTTAAATAAACCTGCAACAGGTTGTTTTAAAAGGCAGCCTTCTTTTTCTTCCTTGTGTAAGATGCCCTCAAACATACAGTGCCAAGGATGTAGAGCAACCAACGGGAACTGTGTGTTCGGTGCTCAAGTCTCCCATTGACTCTGGAGGTGCTCAAATTCACATAGCCCAGCTCTTTACTACCCGCTTCGAAGAGTGTCATTCATCAACAGCCAGGTCTGCATTCTCAGGACTGGAATGAGGAACTCAGGACCTGAGGAACTGGACTGAGGAAGCTCTCCAAGGTTTTTTGGGTTTGTTTGTTGTTTTTTTTTCCCCAGAAACGTTGCACTGACCACGACAACCACCTTACGAAGGTGCACAAGATCTCAGAACATTTAAAAGAAAAATGACACAGATGGTTTTGGCAACAGACCAATAAAAGATTTTTCCAACTGACAGTATCTCCACCTAGAATTCTAGGAGGCAGTGCTATTAAGTCTTTCACAGGGAGACATCTGGTAAGAAGGAAGACCTGTACACATCTGAGGAGATAATCTGAAACGGGAACACTGGCAAGAAAGAAACTGTCTGTCTTCAAGATCAGGCAAGAGGCTTAGCGTACCTTCACCTTGTCCACAGGCCTGTAGAGGCACCAGATCCCACTACTGGGATCACAGACTCGAATGTAGACACCTAAACAGATGATAACAACACGAGCATTTTAGCTACTGCAGAACTTAAGACAGGAAATTCTTCCAGGAGCAAGGAGCCCTGTGCTCCTTCATGCCAGCAATTAGCACCTTCATTAAAATCCAGGCAGCAGGTCTTATCACTCCAGCAACTGACCTCATTCATGCAATATAGTTCTCCAGACAGCGAAGGCCACGTAGTGCTGCAGATGCGCAGGGGAGCACTAGCTCTAGCTGTGCTGAACACAAGGAGGTCAGAGCTACCTCAGGCGTACTTCTTGTCTTTGCTATCAGAAGCACACAGACTACACCGATATCTGACACTTGGCCAAAGAGAGACAGATGAATGTATTAAAGTATTGTGGCACCGAGTTCGGGGGACCTTCACTGGAACGCTGGGAACGGGCCACAGCGAGCACAGCGTGGTTCTCAAACCACAGGAGAACTGAAGCTGCTGTCTTTGCAAAGTGCAAGTTAGCATCACCTAGGACATGCTATGCAGGAGACAGTGTTTCACTGAGTCCCTGCGTTGATGAGGTCCCCTTCTTGGGATTAATACTGGTGAATGAACAGGGATCCTGCACCAGAACAAGTGACCTTGGCAGAGTTCTGCTGGTGAGCTGTCTTGATCAACTTGGACTTCAGTCTCAAGGGTTTAGTCTTAAACACACTGGCTGACCTCAAGAATCTTGATGGGGTTCTTCAAGTAGAACTTCAGGGCTATACAAAGAAGAGACCGCCTCCTGTTTCTTCAGCACATGGATGATATTTGTTGACATGCCTCCCCTGCAAGTCATGGTTGACTCAAAGGCAAACAACAAGTTTGACTATCTGTCCTGGACACTGCTCTACCCCTCCATTTTGAAGCTGCTGAGCAGTCTTCCTTGGAGATCACACCTGAAATAGAACAAAAAGGACACTACTACATCAAGGGAAGTGCAAAACCAAGCCACACAGCTGCAAAAGGCCGATGCAGAGGTGCTGAGATGTCTAGGTTTGACCACATGCCAGAAGCAATGCGACACAGAGAAGGGCCTGCAGAGCCTCCGCTAGCTTTGGCTGTTTCCGGAAAACAGTTCTCAAGAATGATCCAACACAGTATTGACAGTATTGCCACGCAAAAACTTGGTTTGCAGCCAGCTGTCAAGACAGGACTGAGAAGCAAGAGTTTAATCAAGGCATAGAAAGGACAGAGACTGGGGAAAAAGATACCCATGTTTTCTTCTCAAATCAATGCAAGAAACAAAATGATTCACCTTAGAAGCCACGCCAGCAGAAAAACCTCCACTAGGCCTATATGCCTCCCAGAAAACAGAAACATCTCCCAATGCTCCACAACCAGAATACATCTATTTCTTAATCCAGACCCTTCTACGTTTATACAGCATACAAGGGAAAAAAATGTGAAGTTTAACATAACAGGTTATCCTAGCATGTACACGCACAACACAGGTCACGCACTTCAAAACCTCTACTCAGATCTGAGCTACATGCTTAAGTCTTTCAACAGATTATT
Source organism: Rissa tridactyla (assembly GCF_028500815.1). Classification (NCBI taxonomy): domain Eukaryota; kingdom Metazoa; phylum Chordata; class Aves; order Charadriiformes; family Laridae; genus Rissa; species Rissa tridactyla. The sequence goes on from NC_071487.1 coordinate 5,624,267, forward strand.
TCAATGTATACCTGCAAAGACAGGTAGTAATGCTTAAGTCCTCTTTATGAATAAAAATAATGTAGATCCCAAGTAATGTGCCCATGTTTGAGATTCCTGACGCTGTTTCCAAAAAGCAAGTCCCTGACCACAAAGGAAGAATCTTGATCTCACCTCTTCTTGCTTGGTACGCTTGCTTAACCTGATGGGCAGCTACTGTATTTCACGAGCATGAATCTTTATGTTCCCTCGGAATAGCCATCTTCCTGAACTTTGAAGCATGATGTTTGGGTACACACGAAAACTTAAAGGCAGAAAGTGAGGCATCACAGATTCCTTCCCTCAAACTGTACTGGTACCCTATTTCTCTCTTTATTGTCCCACAGTGATCAATAACATCAGTATTCTCTCCCACATAGCTGTCTCCTCGGAATTCCTCTCCCCTCAGACACGATATTTTAAATCCACAAACAGGAGAAATTTAAATTCAATGCTCAATTTGATTTCTTTGGTATTTGTACTCTCCCTCCTCCCCAAGACTGAAACCAACTCGGTCTACTGAAACAGGCTAATGAAGGTCACTTAAAAAAAACCAACACGTTTGTCTTTAGACAGGAAGATTCTGTTACACTGAAACTCTAAGCATTAAGCCACATAACTTGCTTAAATTGTAATATATGTTCCTTCCACGCTAACGTGTAAGTTCTGCTTGTAAACCTGGCAACCAAATAAATCCTTTCTGCTTTGGATTTTTCAGAGTTAATAGATCTCATTTTTTTATTGAGTCCTCTCCCCCTTTGCGAACCTGGAATGAAGACACTGCCCTTTTTCTCCTTAGCTTGACTAAATTGGAGATTCCAACACTTTTGTTAGTTCTGAAAATAAAAATATCTCTGCACCAGAACCGGTTATTTCTAAAACCTACTACTGCATTTCAACAAACTTTATTTCCATACGCTAAATCAATGATTTCTAGTATAACATATTATTGAATGACATCATCAAGGTAAGTGTTTTTGTCAATGCTTCTATGGCCATTCAGAGACAGAAATATTTGAGGTCAAAAAATAAGCTGCATTCTTCAGAGGAACGACCTCGTTTTACCATCAGTCTGATGAACTATACTCAATTCCCAGGAACGAAATTCATTATAGTTAGGATGCTGTCAGAAATCAGATGCAGACTGGCCATAATTCCCATCCACTGCTGCTTTAACACAAAGGGGAGGATCATCTCTGCTGGACAGGTATGAACAAGGGCCAACTGGAAACTATGCAGTTCAGATACTAAACATCTGCAGCTAGATCTGAGGTTTCCCCGTCTTTCAAGGTTAACAGCCTTGACAGAGAGGGTAGCCTACAGAGCTCTGCTCAGAGCTTCACACGCACACCTTCCACAGTCGTCTTGTCCCAGGGTCAAAGATGCTGACAGTTAACATAACGGAGCTCTTAAACAGAGAAGGGACAGATGGACAACTTTTTGCAGCTAAGACTGTCTCACCTTCTGCACTGGTATGTTAAAAAGGATAGGTTTATGATAACCAGATGTTAAAAAAACCAAAACAAAACACAAAAAGTTATTATCTTCCTTGTTCTAGAGAGTGTCAGACTGTGCAACAGTCGCCTCTGGCAATTTTTTCACCTACAAAAAAACATCTGGAGACAAAGAATTGTGCTGTGAGGGAACAAATTGTTTCCTATGCACAGGACACTTGCGGTAGGTGAGAAGTGGACATAAGAACTATGGATTCCAGACACATTCTGAAAACAGCTGCCCCACACATTGATCCATCCTTGGATTAGCAGCTGGTACTTTCACTTTGATGGGACAGGAAGGCAAGGGAAGTAACAGGAGGAGGAGACAGCACCCAACTTGTTCACCAGCACAAAACAAGGAGCTGGAAAGCCATCTCTGAAGGCTTGATGAGACACCACAACTTGCTACTGCACTCCTACAAGGAGGCCATGAAAGCGGTGGGCAAGAGGAAAAAAAATCATACTTTATAGTTACTATGCCACTGCTACTAATATTTAAAAAATAAAATAAAAAGCAGCAAACCAACACACATGAAGAACATCTCTGCCCCCAAAAAAACCAAAACAAAAGCAGCTTAAAATCTATTTTTGCATACATCACCTACATATAACAAGGTTGTATAATCAAATGGATCATTTAGGCCAGCAGTTTGAAGACTGCAGGTGCCTAGATCACAGAAATGCACATCAGAAAGATGTGTCCTGATCAACCTCGAACAGAAGGCAAAATTTAACACCTCTTGTTTGTTGAACTATGTCACTCTTCCCAAATGCTTAAATTGGTCAGAATCTCCTACAGCTGCCTTCCATGCTTTTTCTAAAAGTACTTGGAGGTGCAAAAATAACAGCTTCTCTTAAGTATCTTTCTGAAGTCTGCAAATACAGCAAGCTCGAGTTTTCTGTAACTGAAAGTCTACCACCTTCAGAGGTAGGTTATCCACAAGACATGTAGTCACTGCAACATCTAGTAACATTTTTCTGTCATCAATTCACAGAGGGCATGTAACAAATAAGCAAGAAACAAGACAGAGACCAAAGTTTCAGGAAAGAAAGCAGGCTGGCGCAACAGCTTAAAGAAACAGATTCCAAAAGTAAAATGACATGCCTCTGACAGGTCGAGACAGGGAGGGTATTTTTTCAGGAAAAACAAAAAGTGACAAAACATGCAAGGACCAGAAAACAGAGTAAGCTAATGCTAGCACTAGACACTGGCCACATGCAACAGACGTGATTAAGTTAAGAAAGACGCTAGACACAATATTCACATTTCCATTTAGACTGTGCTTACTACAACTGCTCTTCCCACAAACCTGGCACGGCGTGAGACAACTCATATCAGAAAGCAGTAGGGCCACCTTTATCTGGTGCTGCAGAACGACCCACATCAGGGCTAAATAACTAAGGCTATAAACTCACTATACAATAAATTTAAGAACCATACTAGCTTAAGATGTTCCTGGTCATATTCCAATCAAGCCAAGGGAAGAGCCTACTGCAAGTGCAGGCCGTTGTTCTATAACTCAGGACTGTTGAACACTTTGAATCATGAAACCACAGGCTCATTAGCATCATTATACAAATACAGTTATACTGCTGCAGAACAAAAACTAGGACAGTCACAGAGTAATGTATCATGCTGCACAGACCTACAAGCTCAGGAACCTAGACTTTATTATCTATCATACAACACACACATAACCCAAGAGTCAACAGAGATCTAAGAAATCATATGAACCATACAGCCTTGATAAAGCCTATGGAACCTAAGCATCACTCCAGTTTTAGAGATGCACAAGTCAGAGAACTCTGTTCATACACATCTAGGAAGAAAAAGAGGTTAAAACATGAGTACCGGGAATGAAAGGCTGGTAAGAACTGAGTGATATGAGCAGAAAAACATCCACATTCAGGGTATAAAAGGAAAAAGGAACAGAAATACAGAGACCATAAAAAGTGATCAAATGTCAACAACGACAAACATTAACAAAGAGAATGAATCTCTACCCTTCCCATTTCTTTCCTCCTTTATTTTCCACAGATGCCTCATTAAGTGGTCCACAGGATCCCAGTGCAAATCCTTCATGCAAGGAAACATGCTTCCCTTCTCAGCAAGTCTCAGATATGAGCCACTGCCCAACAGATAACGCTACTCCGCTACCCAGCATTACAGAATATGGTAGCCAGCACACGCTTCCACACAACTATTCCAGCAGAGCTCAGTAGCCCTTTCTCCCGGCTACCTCCACACACGTTCCTTTCACCCACGCCCTCCCACTGAATGGCCTCCTAATACATTTTTGCCTCTTCCAATCACTAAAAAACGGTAAGCGCTCTACTTTGAAAAGCCTCCCACGAGTACTAACAACAGTGGACTGCTACTTTAGTCAGGATTTCTTCCGGCCAAACGCACTCAGCGCAGCACTGCTTTACCCTGTTCCTAGCCGGCCCAAATCTGCACTAATACTCACACGCATTGTCCTCATTAGGAAGCCCACCCTCAGATACTGCCAGTCAATAAAGATGCGCCAGTCTTAACGAAGGTGGGAGATTTAAAAGCCGCGTCCGTGCAGACACAGGCCAAATAAATACGAAAGGCAACGGCATTAACCAGAAGATAAAAAGCTCCAGGATAAGGTACGGACCCGGGCAGCGCCTCCGCCAGCCGGGGCCGGCCCCCTCCGCGCCAGCCCCGGCCGGCGCGACCCACGGCCTTCTCGGCCAGGAGCGCGGAGGCCTCGGGCCCTCCTCCGCCGCCCGTGCCCCATCCGCCTCCCGCAGGCCCTCGCCGCCGCGCAGGCCGCAGGCCCGCCTCCGGCCCGCAGGCCGCGGCCCCGCTCGCCGCCCGGCCGCCCCGGGCCCGCGCTCCCCCCGCGCCCGGCCCCTCCCCCCCGCAGGCCCAGGCCTCGGCCTCCGCCTCGCTGGCGCGGCCCTCGCCGCCCGCTCCCGCCCGCGCCAGCCTAGCGGGCGCCGCCGGGGGCTCGACGGGCGCCGCCCCGCAGCCGGCGGCGGCGCGGCCTCACCTGTGGCCGGCTCGGCAGGGCCTGTGCAGCGGGAGGCTAACGGCTCCGCAGCGCGCACAACAAGCCGCTCGCAGCGCCGCCGGCCACGCCCCCGCCCCGCCCACCGAGCCCCGTTGGCTGCCGCGCGCACGTGCCCCGCGTCCCATTGGCCCCGCGGCCCGTCCGTCAAAGGCCGGCGGGGAGGGGCGCTGCGCGTGCGGCGCTGGCGGCCTGGCGCGGGGAGCGGAGCCCGCGCGCCGCCCCCGGGCCCGCCGCCTCCTCCCGAGCCCACCGGGGACGGGGCTGGTGGGGGGCGCCGCCTCCGGGCCCTCGGCCGGTGGGGAAGGGGTGGTTCCGGCCCGTCTGCCGGGGCTGCAGGCAGCCGCTGCGGGAGAGGAGCGGGCCTGCGGGGCTCCCGCAGAGGCTGGCGGGAAGCGGCGGGCAGCCTGAGCAGAGCGATCCCAAGAGCGGAGCCGGCGCCCCCCAGCCTCGGCCTTCGCCCTGAGGCCGGCTGAAGCCGTGGGAGGGAGCTGGGAGGAGGAGGTGGACCTCCATGGCTGCCCCTGCGTGGGTCCTGCCCTGCTGCTCTCGCAGGAGGAGAAATAAGTGTCTTTCCCCGTGGCAGAAGCGAGGCCTGAGCAGCAGATGTGGCACGGCAGGCCCAGGCTCGGGGTGCCTGGCCGGTGCCTCCCCGTTACTTCTCTCCCCATGGCATCGCGCACCAGCCGTAGCTCAGGCACAGGAGCCTCCCTGGAGAGATGAAATTGTTCCCGTGTAAACGAGACAGAAGTGAGGATCTGCAGGAGAAGCTCTGGTGGCCGGCGCTTTTCCATGCTCCGAGTCCTTCTTCAGTGGCCTCAGGGGAATTGAGGTCAAGAGTTCTCCCTCTGTCCACTGCCAGCAAGTTTTCGGTAGCCAAGGGCATCCCTTTATACCTGAGCCTATTTCCACTGCACAGGAGGAGTCTGTGACTGTAAAATTCCACTATTCTGCAGGAAACAAATGTCTTTTTGTCATTCACACAGTATTCTGCAACAATACCCATGGCACAAAGCAGTACTGTTAGCGTGTAACATACATGTAAGCTTGCAAGTCCGTGAATCTTGTATACCTGTCAAGGTGCTCAACTTTGGCGAAAAATTCAGAATATTGCTGCGCTAAAATGTGTGAGTTATTTTTCATTCACAGACAGTTGATAATTTGAGTTTTACCTGATTGAATAACATAACAGAAAATCAAATTCACGTACCTTTCGCTAGACTAGAAGAGCAGTGGGATCTCACCTGACGGACTGGAACTTGCAATATCGCAGCAAACCCGTATATAGGAGTATGCGTTCTGTGCCATTTCCTTGCACACGTGTGTGTGGAAATACTCCTTACCCAGTAATAATTACACTGGAACACATGGAAAATCACAGAAGGAAAACGCAAATATCTTTCCTCTACCTATCTTGACGTGGCAAGGCCTTGTGTAGTAAATTCCCAATGTTGTTACACTGGCGGTATCTGGTTTAACTGCCCAGAAACCTATTTCAGAATCCCCCCCAAGCGGTGTTGTTACGCTAGGCCGTTACACACGGGCTCCGAATCCTGTGTACGGTACAACTGGGAACAGCCCAGCGTCTGCCATAGTCCGAAGGGCACAGTATCAAAGAAAACATAATGGTCAGCATCATTAAATGAAGAGTCCATCGAGGACATTAATGATTAAGAGAGATGTTAAAAACGCTGCAATTTCCTTTTTTTCTTTATTGTAGCTCTCAGTGCCAGATGGGGAATCCTCACATGTAAACTCCAGCCTGACAGGTCTGGAAATATCCTTCAAGGCCTCATAAAACATTAAAGATGTTTGTGCATCTGTTATTTGCTCGTGCTGCTATGTATGCCAGCCACAATATCATAATTTTGTCATTCACATCAATGGCAGCTTTCTCTTACTGCAAATTTTGTATTTTCCTTGCATCATTTCAGGTTTTAATTAAGCAATCCCATTCTTGGGCCTAAAATGGGTCTCAGATCTTCAAAAATTGAGGCCATGGGCACAAGACAACACTGCACAGAGCTTCGATGCCTTTATCTTGTAACAGCACTTTTGCAATCTCATCGTTTCATTTATCACCATAAACACTGTTATTTAAAACCGTGATGGCAATTAGAAGGTATTATCCTATTGAACTATATGTCAGCTTTTAAAGGAACAATCTCATTTTGCTGAAATATATTCATTGTTGCAGTGTTTCAGTTCAATAGGAAAACATACCAGTCTAAAGGTTTCATGGTAATGTGGAATCTTAGAAATGGGAAGATAGGTCTCCCAGTGAAGTCATCTTACAATGATGCAACATAAATGGCACCAGGCTCTTCATGGGTGCGTCAAGTCACGTATTTCTTGTGTGGAAACGTGAAGAAAGCTCACTGCAAACAGGGCAGTGCTGGGAGCCATTCGTCAACATGCATCGTACGAGGCAGAAAAATGAGCGGTGCGAAGTGAATTACTGAAGCGGTTGCCAGAAGGACAAATGGTTATAACCAGCCATGAATCAGCTAGAAACATCGGGTTACAAAAGGAGGGAGATTGTTAAAATCATAGAATCATTTAGGTTGTAAAAGACCCTTAAGATCATCAAGTCCAACCGTTAATCCAACACCGCCAAATCCACCACTGACCCACGTCCCTCAGCCCCACGTCTGCCCGGCTTTTCAATCCCTCCAGGGATGGCGACTCCACCACTGCCCTGGGCAGCCTGGGCCAAGGCTTGACAACCCTTTTGGGGAAGAAATTTTTCCTAATATCCAATATAAACCTTCCCCCTGGGGCAACTGGAGGCCGTTTCCTCTTGTCCCATCACCTGTTCCTTGGGAGAAGAGACCGACCCCCCCCGGCTGCCCCCTCCTTTCAGGGAGCTGCAGAGAGCGAGAAGGTCTCCCCTCAGCCTCCTCTTCTCCAGGCTGAACCCCCCCAGCTCCCTCAGCCGCTCCTCACAGCACTTGTGCTCCAGACCCCGCACCAGCTCCGGTGCCCGTCTCTGGACACGCTCCAGCACCTCAATGTCCCTCCTGTAGCGAGGGGCCAAAACTGGACACAGCCCTCGAGGTGGGGCCTCACCAGTGCCGAGTACAGGGGGATGGTCACTGCCCCAGTCCTGCTGGCCACACTGTTCCTGATGCAGGCCAGGATGCTGTTGGCCTCCTTGGCCACCTGGGCACACTGCTGGCTCGTACTCAGCCAGCCAGCTCTGCCCCCAGCCCGGAGCGCTCATGGGGTTGGTGTGACCCAAGTGCAGGACCCAGCACTTGGCCTTGTTGAACCTCACACCATTGACCTCGACACATCAACCAAGCCTGTCCAGATCCCTCTGTAGAGCCTTCTACCCTCAAGCAGATCAACACTCCCACCCAACTTGGTGTAGTCTTCAAACTGATTGAGAGTGCACTCAATCCCCTCATCCAGGTCGTTGATAAAGATATTAAACAGAACCAGCCCCAGTAGTGAGCCCTGGGGAACACCACTGGTGACCAGCCACCAACTGGAGTTGACTCCATTCACCACCACCCTTTGGGCCCGGCCATCCAGCCAGCTTTTCACCCTTTGAAGAGCACAAGCCATGGGCAGACAGAGGTTTCCAACAGCACAAGGGTGGCTCTGGGCCACTCAGGGCTGGTCCCGCTGCTCTGGTGCCAGGCAGCCGCAGCATGGCCAGGTCCTAGCGCCCCAGACAGCGCCCACCTGCACTGCTGGCCACCGGCTACAACAGGAGCTTCTGCAAGCCTCCGGACAGTGGCTCTTAATTAATATCCCTATTTTTATGTTGTTCTCGTTGTTATCAAAAAGCACTACTTTTATAAACGCCGGGTGTCCTAGTTTGAGCAACACAAGACTAATTTCTCTAACGGTAATTTTCAGTAAGGTCTCTTCAAAGGTCTCTTTTCCCTCTTTCTAGGGAAAACTGCATTTTTAGAAGACTCTGGTGTCTGAATTTGTGAAAATATTTACTTTATAGCCAGCTCTGGTGTGCGGGTTTCAAGCTCTCAGTGTTTTTGAGCTCACCAGGTGTGGGGACGAGGAGGAGCGAGTCCCGGGCACTTGACCCAAGCTGCCAACAGGGTTATTTCATACCTCTCCATGATAGGGCTGGTGCTGGGGTTGCTCCTGGTCGTGCCAGCGGCCGTTTTGCTGGGTTACGTGGTGGACTTCGCCCTCAAAACCTGCCGGAGAAAAAGCAAGGTGCTCCCGCCATGGAGGACCTGCAGCCCCGCCGCCGCCAAAGACGAGTAGTATCTCATCTACACCCTCTGAGGGGGGGGGCACCCCCTTTTTGCCCCCCCCCCCGAGGTGGGAGACACCCCCCTCTTCCCCCCAAAAAAACGTTTTTTTCTGGTGCATTTTGGGCACGCAGCTGCTGCTTTAGAATTATTTGAATTCCTGTGGCGGGGGCTTTATTTTTTTTAATTCTTTTGTAGGGAAACAGGGCTGGGGAGGGGGGCAAATCACAGCGTGGGGGGGGATTACTTGGGGAGGGATTAAAGCTTCCCTCCCCCTCTTTCCTCCAGTTCTGGGGGGGTTTCTCTCCGCTTTCCCAGCTCTTCTCTCCCAGTAGGGGAAAACTTTGTAGAGTGGGGTCGATGGTTGGACTCGATGATCCCAAGGGTCTTTTCCAACCCGAATGATTCTATGATTCTATCAATTAGAAAGTTCGCTGAGGAGCTCGCTCTCCCCCTTGCTGGCTGCCACCCTCAGCACTCCTCGCCCCGGTGCCAGAGCCCCGAGCCCTTCCCTTCCTCCCGCCGCCGCAGCGCTCGCGGGGTCCCATGTTGGCTGTGTCTGCGGGGAGCGCACGGCTGATAGAATTGGCCGAGTATAATCCTTGTATTGGTGTTGGGATCGACGTTGGCTCTTTAGTATTATTAATGTTAATTATTTAGCCTTATTCTATTAAATCAGTTTATTTCAACCCTCGTGTTTCCTTGGTTTTTCCCTGATTCCCATTCCCGGGTGGGGAGGGGTCACTGGGTGAGAGGCTAATTGTCTAAACGCCAATAAATCATTGCGGGTTCCTCAAACCCTAACACGGGTTTCCCTCTCCCGGGGTCCCTCAGAGCACGGCACCTCCCTCCCTGCGGCTGCCACAAAATGGCGGCCAGCGCCGCGGGGCAGGTACAGGCGGGGCGGGGCCAGCCCGGGGCGGGGGAGGGATAGACCCCGCCCCCCGGGAGGCCCCGCCCCGCCCCCGGCCCCACCCCTCCCTCAGGGTGGATAAAATGGCGGCGGGGCGGCGCCTGTCGTTTTGGTGAGGGCTGAGTTCGGTACGGGGGAGGTGGCGGAGTGCCCTGGGGAGCTCTGGTTTCCGTGGGTTTCTACCCCCTGAAAGGTGTCCTGGCTCCTGCACAGCCTTCCCTCAGTGTCCTTATTTATTTCTCTCCTTTAGGGTTTTGCAGTGTTTTCTCTCTGCTGGCTTCTTGCTGTTAAGAGATCACCTTCCCCATCCTCCCCTGTGGCTTTCTCTGCTCGGCGTCTCAGCCCCTGGACTTCCATTATCTCCTGGCTCCCCCTGCACCTCCCTCAGTAATTGCTCTGAGCCTTTGCTTTCCCAATGCACCTGTTTACTCGTCTCCTGGTTTGTGGCTCCATAGCACCATCTTATTAGCTGGACTTAGGGGCTCCTGTGTTGCTCCTCTGTCAGCATCCTTCAGAATAATGCTCCTTGACTTCTCTATTTTGGGGTTTCTTTATGCTTTCCTCACTCCTGGTATTCAGTCCCTGGTGCTTTTGTCTTTGCATTCAAGGGTCGTTTCTCCCTAGAGATCTGGTCTGATAATATCTACTTGTTTGGAGTGGTTTGTCCTCTTTGGAAGTACCTTCTCCCGGTGGTTGTCAGAAGGGTGAAGCCATACTTGGTATTTCACCCCCATGGGAGTTACCTGCCTTGTGGTTAGCTGTAACCGCTCCTTTTGTTCCGCCTGGGTTGGCGTCTCACTTGTGAGGTGAATTATGTCACCTGGGGCACATTCATCCCTTCCTTGGGCTGCAGTAAGGTCACCCCTGTTCAAATTTTCAGTGAATTGTAGGAGAACTTCTCTGGCCTTTCTCGGGTCGGTGTGGGAATCGCTGTGTTGAGTTTTGAAGCAGAGGGAGCCGCTTTGGTAACGTGTGGGCGTGTTGGCTGGCGAACATGTTGGTTCAGGTTTTGCTGCACCAATGTTCTCTAATTAAACCAGCCACAGTTAATAATCACAGACTGGCAGGGGTTGGAAGGGACCTCTGGAGATCATCCACAGCAGGGTCACCCACAGCAGGTGGCACAGGAACGCGTCCAGGCGGGGTTGGAATGTCTCCAGAGACGGAGACTCCCCCACCTCTCTGGGCAGCCTGTGCCAGGGCTCTGCCACCCTCACAGCAAAGAAGTTCCTCCTCATGTTGAGATGGAATTTCCTCTGTTCCAGTTTGTGCCCGTTGCTCCTTGTCCTGTCGCTGGGCACCACTGAGAAGAGTCTGGCCCCATCCTCTTGCCACCTGCCCCTTAGATATTGCTGAGCGTTGATGAGATCCCCCTCGGTCTGCTCTTCTCCATCAGATGTGGGTAAGTTTTATTCCAATTTACATTAGCTGTTATTGAAGCTGATTTTTCTCTTTCTTTGAGTTCCCTTTATGTATTAATAGCCTTTGTAAGTGTCCCCCCCCATATTTGTTGTGTAGCAGTCATAGTATCTATTAGCCTAGTTTCTGAAATAATCTCCTTTAATGTTTAATAGTGGGTAAAATACCTCCACAGTCAAACAAAAAATGGAAGAAAAGCGGAATGGAAGCTTTTCTGGTTGCCGGTAGTCGTCTTTATTCTAAGCTCATGATTTATGAAGCTTGTGGCTGTGTGTGGCGCTGTACCAGTTGTGAATGGTGTCTGTGTAAATTGTTTAATGTGATGTAGTTGTTATTTGTAACACAGCTCTATTTTTCCAGTGAGGTGTTAATTTTCCATTGCAATTAAAATCTAGAAGTTTTGATAACCATTTTTATAATTTCCAGTCTTGCTACATGTCTCAGACTAAACAGAGAAGCAAATGGCTGGGAAGTGCTTGGGCTGTTTTGTGGCAAATCTGATCATGCATTTAAGTTTTGGTATGTCTTAAATCATAATAACCTGGAGTGACTGCTGGTAGCGTGCTTTCATTTGCTTGTGTCTCTGGTGTATAGGAGCAAAGTAATACTTTTTTTTTTGTAGTAGTAGTGTAAATCGTTACTTCTGCATATCGCTTACTAGTTCTGGGCATGGGACCTCGTTGAATGCTGTGAGCTTGTTTAGCCTAGAAAGATAGTCTGAGCTTACTGACCACAGTGTGTTGTCTCAGCTTCATGTGGAAAACATCTTGTCCAACTGTCAGTAAGACCGTATGATATCACCACATTCCAGTCCTTGAAATGTCAGGATGACGTTAAGCACTAGTAAAATGCATAGTAAACACACTGTTTGAATCACCTTTTTTGTTGCCCCAAAGACCTGGGGAAAGCTTATGTTTTTTCTGTATTTTGGAGCGTTTGGCAAAACGTTCCACTGAGGCATACGCATATGAAGTAGTTGTAGGGAGTTATGAAGAGCCCGACATCTGCCTTTGAGAATGGTTGTTTGAGAGCGCCTTGTTAGTTTTGCAATAAAGTATTTACTGTCACAATAAAAATCCATGGAAATAGATTCGCTGACCTGTTCTTACATGATTCAAGTGTCTACAGTGATGTAACTGCCTTATTGAAGCCACAAATTTAGTTTGCATGCATCAGCAATGGTAACTCCATTGATGCTGCTGCCAAACTTGGCACTAAGATTGTTTGGACTAACGCCACCAACAATTACATAGTGCTCTGTGTTCTTAATGCATTTGATGTGAATGGTTTGCCTTCGCTGCCAGAGGTTTATGCTTTCCAGAGCATGTATTCTTGATGGTCTTAAATACAGAAAGTGTGGCGATATGAACACCGTAATGCTAAGGAATCTCCCGGGTTTTATGAAGTAATTAGTTGGCTTTAATATTTATGGCACTTGTGCAAGCCTTAAGCGTCTCTTACCACCACCACGGAAGCAAAAAAGCACTACAGAGTCACTGTGTTATCAGACTTTGTGTGTTTTTGTACTTAAGTATGTATTTCAAAATTCGGTGAGAGACTTTGTAAAATCTCATTGTCATTAAAATTCACCACAGAAGCAAAGAATTTCCCCACACCAGGGCTTTATGGAGGAAGGCACGACTATACCTAAAAAAGCTTGAAAGTTTGAAACATCAAAGCCCTGTTGAAACTTGCGTTGTAGTAATGTGAGTCTGTACAGGCCACCAAATCTGGAGAAAGCTCCAGCATCAAATGAGATCAGAATCCTAGCTGAAAAGGACAGTGTAATTGTTGTGCCAAGCATACCAGTTTGCAGCAAATACTTAGTGAAGCAACATGTAGTCTTGATCTGGTTTTTATCCCTAAATGTGTAGACTTTTGCATTTTCAAGGTAAGTGCTTTAGATAATCCTTTAGCTTAATACATTACACAGTGAAGTGCAAGATCTGTCTCCAGGGATTGTCTGTCAGCAGATGATCCAAGTGCCGGCTGATGTGCAGCTAACCAGCAGTATGTCTGCCAGTTGGGGTTTGTTTTTTCTGGTTTCCAACATTACACTTCGGATGTGTTTACATGCTGAACACTTCTCCGAATAGGTGGGATGTCCAAGGATGTCTGCTCACACAGATCCACGTTATTTATGCCTTTAAAAGGGTTCAACTTCAGAAATTCTAATCATCTAGTCCTGAGTATCTTGGGTGTTACAGCTATCAGGAGATACGTATCATCAGCATAGCAACAACAACACAAGCCGCGTCTTTCAAAAATCCCTCTCAAGAACATCTTAGAGATGCTGAAAAGCACTGGAGTCAAAACTGGCCAGGGGAAACTTCGTACCCAGACTAAGTTCAGGGTATCAGCCGTCACGGTTGTGGGCAGCACTCAGGTACGACCCAAACCAATTCAGAATGGCCCCGGGTATATCAAGCGTGGCCTTCAGGTGACACCGTCACATCCCAGCATCGATAGCGAACGGTCTCTTCCTGTTGTTCCTCCCCAGCGCTGCGGAGTTTGTGGAGCGTGTGGATATTTCACCTGTGACTTGTCCTGTAACTATGGTCTGCTGCGTTCCAATGTGACCTCTCATGTTTTAGCTCAAGTTCGGCAGTAGATGTAGGTGCCCGCACGGTATGGCGTGGGAGAGGTTCAGTGTCGTTTGAACGGGGTGAGCAGTAAGCGTCTGAAGAAAGTGTCTTCCTCCTATTAAATCATGATGCTTTAGGATCTACCTGATAGCAATATAGAATATTTTTTTTCCCCTACTTTATGGGTTAAGCTTGTGCATTCAGTGCTTTTTTGTTTGCTACTTAACTATCTCTAAGATAATACTCAAACAGATTTTAAGAACAGTACTGTGTAAAAAAAAAAAAAAGTGACTTTTTTGTCACTTTGTGACAAAAATTGTCAAAGACAATTCATCTTTGAAAACAGTTACAAAATGTTACTTTATTTTTGTAAAGTGTTCACTGGCTCTCTAGAAGATGCCTGCACTTCAAAGTTTTGGTTTATTTGAAGAACTAAATCTGACAAGAAACTTAAGTCAAGGTGATGATGTAGATTCAGCTTTCTTTTTGAATGACAAAATTCTGCTTCTGGTGAGGCTGGGAAGCTGTTAGGTGTTTAAGACTTACAGCATGATGCTTTTCAGTTTGACTTTTGGGGCATACAAATTCTTCAGTATCTTTTGAAGTCCGTTTACAAGGCACGATGATTCTTGTTTCTCACTGAATGGAAACTAATGCTTGTATTAAAGCAATACTAGTATTGAATTTTAAAATGCTTCCGTTTAAATGTAAGCTACTGCCAATGACTTTCCATTTTAATAGTTTCTGAAGCTGGAAAAAATAACTTGTTACCATAACTTCACCTATGGAGTTAAATAACGAGGTGTGGAAACAAGTGGCATTATAAACTATTAAGAAATGTTGACTTTTTAAAAATAAAAGCTCTATTATTTGGATGTTGAGGTGAACTGTGGCTTCAGAATAATATGTGCACCAGCAATGGAGGTTTGGCAAGAGGAGAAATGCTCTGATAGTTTTCTGCCTTCCTTGGTAAGGACAGAAAGCGTATGATCTAACACCAGTTTTTAGAGCAAGTTCGTAAGTCAGTTTTCTTCATGCAGTTGAACAATGTCATTTTAGGGAACAACTTCTGTTAAGTGCTACAACTAATGAAACTCAGTATTTCTTCTCCCTTCAGTTTTGGGTCTCCATGGCCTAAGCTTCCCCACAGCAATAGACTAGCGTGTCTGCACTGTATGGCTCATGCTTTAATTTAAATCAAACAGCAAACTAAAACTTCTGAATACAGAAGTGGGGTTGTAAGCTAATGGCTTAAGGATGTGTGACAAGATAATTTATCCGCATTCAGGTCTGCTATAAAACTTGCAAGGTAGACATTGAAGGCTTGTATTTTCTTTAGGGAGAGATCAGCATTGGCTATGGTAACTCCTGGGGCCTGAGCCGCTGCTGCTTTGTCCACCTAGACAAAAGAGCAGCTTTTTTTGTGATCGAAATAACACCTACCAAAATTCAGCATTTAATTGTTAACTTAATAGCGTACTGAGTAAGAGTTGGGCTTGTCATACTGGGCAGAAGCCCTTTAGCAATTTTATGTAACACTAATCCTTAATTACTAGGAAATCCACAGCTATTTATTTATTGATTGGCATTTTCTGGCTTGTTGTTTGGCTTTGTCTTAGTTCCACATCTAGTCTGTTGTGGCCTTAATTTTATATCATGGACTTGAGCTGCATTAGTCAGCCTTCATAAGCAGGATGATATTAAAATGTGGTATCAGTAAATTCTGTGTGTGGAAGCTATGTCTGTTAAATAAAACTTTCTTATTTTTTTCTTTTTTTTTTTTAAAGCACTCAGCCCCTCGGTTTCATCATATCCCATCAGTGGAGCGCACTGTACCGTAGAGCAAACCTCGGCACTGGCATCTCCCGTCACTGCCCAGCCTGTCCCACCAGCAGGCTTTCAGGAAGGGGCCATTTGTTAAGACCTGGAGAGTTTTTAGTTGGCAACCTGTATTGATGGTTTTTGCTTATACTAATTGCACAGTCAAGACAGTAATGATTAAGATTCTTTATGATCCACATGTCTAATCTTTAATTGAAAAGACTCAGTCGTTACTACCTTCAGTTTTCTTCATGCCTACACCATCCATTTAGGTATTCAAATGTGGGGTTTTGGGTGGTGGGATAATGAAAACAAAACCCAACTCTGGAGCTCCCTCTGCCACACAACAGTTTAACAGAACTTGAATTTTACTGCTGAATATTATTGCTTAGGTAACTCTGGAAGTAACTTAGGGGTCCCTGCCCAGGGCAGGGGGTTGGAACTAGATGATTTTTAAGGTTCCTTCCAAACTAAACCATTCCATGATTCTAATAGATGGTGCATCAGGACTAACAAATCTGAGTTTTTGGTCTAGGCTATGGCAAGTAATACTCCAGAACTCCAAACAGAGAATGCCTTGCCAGCAGCAGTGTGTCTCGGGCAGCGGCTATGTGGCAAGTGTGCCTACAGAATTATGATTATGTTTCTGAGCTTTCATCAGCTACATTGATTTCCTGGATTAGAGTCAGGATTTTTGATCATTTTAGGAGAAATTGGTTCCAGTCGCCTGTGGCTATTAGTCTGCCCGATAGAGCAGATAAACCAGACCTGTCCACCATAAGGACTCTGGCTGCATCAGGAAAACAGGGATGTGGTTTGCAGGCAGTGAGGGCTCTGGGTGAATTAAATTAGGAATTCCCTGTTTTGGCACAGTATCAAGTTATGAAGACTTTTCAGATTTTTATTACTCAGAGTAGAGGTGCCGGTGTTGGAACGTATTGAACTAGCCACTGTGATTTATCAACAGAAATGATTACTACATCCCGGGAGGTTACTTTGGCCATCAGAACTTGTTTTGCTGGCATGTTTATTCCTTGACTCTGTACTGTATTTGATTTTGAGACTTCAGGTTGAATTTGCAGGCCTGCTCCTTAAAGGAAGCTTTTTTGTAACTGTAAAATTGTCATGTATAACACACAAATTCATACAATCTCTGCAGTAGTTTGTCAGAATCATTTTATTGTTCTTTGATTACTGAGACTGCTGCCAGAGACCAAAGTGCAGCTCATATCAACATTTCCTAGGGACTTTTGTGTCAGCAGAGTATTCTGTTCTCATCCTTTAAAGATAATGAAGTGAGTCATTGTCTTTACATCTCATGTGATTTATTATAGACATACATTGCTAATGCTTTTGGGATGGGGTGGGGGGAGACGATGGGGACCAAAACAAAAACCCCAGATCTTTTGTTCAGACTTGTGGCTTTGACCTAGTAGTCTGGTTGGGAGTTTGCTTAACCAGGGACTTGCTTTGATTTATTTTTTTAATCTATGTACTGAGAACTTTTCAGCAGACAATGGAACTCATGGGAGCTTTTTGATTATTTATTTTTTTAGGTATACTTCTGCTTTGGTGTCAAGGATGAATACACCCTTTTAGTCTATATGAATGTGTCAATGTTTTAGTCTGCTACTGAAAAATTGAGGCTTATCTGCACTGGGTGCAGATTGCTGGCTCCGATAAAGGAGTAGATTTGATATCTTGAAGAAAAAATGTCAACTTGTAAAGCTTTGGGAGCATAGAAAAATTCCTACACTGACCATCAGCACAAACTGTGCAGTAACATCTCCAACCCATTCTGCCATTAGCATTTGATATACCTATTTATGACCTAGCTCTTCTTTTATCATAAAGATGACAAGGTGGAGTTATAACAAGAAGTAAAATAAAAGGAAAATACAGTTTCAGCCTTTGTCCTAACACAAAGGATGTATTTGTTGGGGCAAGTATCAAATTACTGCTAAGTGTGGGAGAGGGTGTTTGAAGGAGGAAGGAGTCCTGTGAGCTGCTGAGGAGCTTGAGACAAATGTAGACATGCACGTGCTTGAGCAGAAAATGCTGATCATCCTTGCTAGATGCTCCATGGCAACAGAAGTGACGAGCCATTCTGCAGAGGACAGAGGGAGAACAGGGCTGTTATCCACCTCCCATAAGAAACACGTTTCTCAATTAGAAGCCCTCCTTGCCCACAGTGGCAACTCTTTTGCTGGACCGTGTTTAAGAGCGGTGATAGCAAGTCTGTAGACCTGATGACCTAAACATTTTTTTCTTACTCCAAACCAAGATTGTCCATAAGCATTTTAAGCTAGAAATGTTATGGCTTTTAGTGGTTTGAAATGCTGGATATGCCTGCTGTAGGATAGGTGAGGGTGAGAATTATGGGGCCCTCCAGATTAGCTCTTGGAATAAACTGCATGGTTCATACAGGGAGAAATCCCTTCTGATGCTGACGAGTGTGCAACTCCTGTAGTTTTCATGGACTGTTAGGAGAACAGAATTGTGTGATTTTTTAATTTTTTTTTTCAGAATACCTGCATCACTTACAGTTCTGTAATAAGTATGATAAGAGATAATGAGGGTGGTGAGCCCCTGGCTCAGGTTGCCCAGAGAAGCTGTGGCTGCCCCATCCCTGGAGGGGTTCAAGGCCAGGTTGGCCGGGGCTTGGAGCAACCTGGGCTGGTGGGAGGTGTCCCTGCCCAGGGCAGGGGGTGGCACTGGGTGGGCTTTAAGGTCCCTTCCAACCCAAACCAGTCTGTGATTCTATGATAATAACTGAATCTTAATGCCCTGGCTGTAGGAGGTGCTGGGATCCACTGCACAATTGGCTCTATGCATTAACGTCTGGTAAAACTGCAGTGAAATTTTGAATTAATTGGTTGGAGATGAAGAGATTGAGGTTTTTTTCCGGGTTGTCTCTATGTTGAAATTCCCCTCTCATGCAAGGTGATGTTTTCTGCCAAATTATAGCAGATTATACTGGTAATATAGTGTGTTAGGAGTCACGCAGTGTGCTTTTAAACTTTGCAGAGTGGGTCAGTATATTCATTGTCTGAAAAAAAGATGAGCAGTAGAATAGCAGTAGTAGAAGCAATAGAATCTGGTGTTATGTAAGGCGTAGCATGAGGAATGATAGGAAGACTTCATGCATGACTGAATAGGTAGTGTACAAAAGTAAAACCTGGGGGGAAACTGTCATAGCTTTTCCACACTATAAGGAGCTGTGCTGTCTGTCGCTACTCAGGAGCAAAATTTTGGAGTTTACAATAGCGCTGAGCAGTAGCTTATCAAATCTTAGACATTAAGAACAAAAATAGAGGACAAAACATTATGCTGCTGTTTTGTATAATGGCAGGGGCTTGTCTGTGCTCGGGATACTGATAGCGTGCAGTTCTCTGCTCCTCTTGTCTTGGAGAGGACAAAGTAGGACTTGGAAGGGGCCTGAGGCTGGTGACAGAGATGATCAAAAGCAGAGCATGGCTTCCTTAGCAAGAATGACTGAGTGGGCTGGGGCTCCTCAGCCTGAGGGAGATGATTTAAAGCAGACACTTGATGTTTACAGAATCTGAAGTGGCACGAAGCAGCTGGATGGGAACTGACTGTTCACTGTCTCTTCCAGTCATACACGAGCCGAGGTTTGCAAGTGCAGCTACGACGAGCTTCAGCACACACCAAAGGAGGTGACAATTCTCACACTAGGCAGTAGCTCTGTGGGAGCCTTGCTCAAGGATGCTGTGGCTGCAGAAAGCTAAAGGGGGAAAAAAGGAGGCTGAGCAAGTATCTGAGAGGTGTTCTGAGAGTTACCAAAGGACACATTATGTCAGGCTTGGGGTATTCTTGGGGCTGATGATTGAAGCAGGGGGACTTGCAAGGGAGTATTCTGTAGTGCCTCTTCCCTCAGCGTTTGCTTACAGGCACCATTGGAGACAGGATACCCACTGGATAGACCTGAATGTGCTCATTACCAGATAGTACCTTTTTGATAGACTTCACACAGTTGCTTTATCATTACGGCATGACTTTCTTCTCTGTGTGGGCTTCATTTTGCTGAAGCTGTCGCTGCATTCTGTGTAAACTGGTCTAGACTCCCTCTGTAGGCAACAGAAAGCAACAGCCAGGATGAGTTGCCTTTCAGAGATGCCTGTTGCTGTCTGGCCACTGGGAACGCACAGATTTTTTTGGCGACTCGTATGTCCTCTGACTGGTGGCCAACAGCCATTCAGGGTGCTGGGGCATTTGGTTCGATCTGCCACTGGTGTGGAGCCCGCTGCCGGCAGGGGAACCGAATGACTAAAGAAGTTGGATGTTGTCCTGATCAAAGACACCCATTTCTTGAGGGATGTACTAGTTTGGTGTTTTTTTTTTCCCCTAATACAGTATGTTTCAGTCCTTAGTAAGTAGCTCCTGGTATTGCCATTAATGGATCAGCTTTGACTTTCTAGTGAATTTCAGAGAAATGGTTCTAGACTTTAGCATGTTATCTGCTTCTTTTGAATGGTAAGACCTGTTTCTTGTTTAACAGTGTTCCAGATCTAGGTACTTCTAGAGAGTCAAAATAAACAAATCTTACTCTTTTTTTCTCTCTCCATTGCAAGAGTATTTTGAACCAGTGTCTGTCATACTATCAAGAGCGTTGGATTTTGTATGTTTTAATGAGGTCTTGTATCTTGCTTTAGAAGTTGGTAATATACCCCAACTTTGGGGTGACTCAAGCTGAGCACCATTTGGAATTGGAATGAGACTCTCATGGGAATGAATTAAAACTGCTTTCTTGTCCAGCGTTATCGCCAATGATTCCTGCAATTTCCCTTGCACCCCCAGCTGAGCTCTCCTCGAGTAAGCACAATTAGTCGCTTCCTGCTCCCAAGTCATTTCCTGCCAATACCATGAAAATGTTATTAGGTATTTTTTTCTGTAAACAATCTCATTATCCTCTATTTGAGGCAGACATCAAGACATTAAATCTGTGAATTGTCTGCTGTGTCAGTCAATTAAAAGCAACTATTTCTTTACTACAGTCTGTCTTATTAATCTTTTTGTTTTTCTGTTGGAATTCTCTATACAGGATAATTACAGTTATGAACAACAAACATCTGCAAGCAACTATGAGAGCAAGCAGCGCCAGCCAGCGCCTGCCTGCTCAGCTGCAGCCTCCAGCTGGGGATTCGTACTGCCCACCAAGCAAGCGCTGCTGGAATCCTGCATCCAAGTCCAACGTATGTGTATGCTTTCTTTTAAAGCCCTTGCAGTACAGGTAGTTGGTTCTCAAGTAAGACACTTAAAAAAAAAAAAAACCCCTAAAACCACTACTTCCTGGAGTCACGGAAGGAGATGAGCTTCCTGCTCAGAATCTGTTTCTGGAGAAGCCTCTCTCTGCTGAGATATCTTTCTCTTATAGTTTCTTCAGTGTGAAATGACTGTTGTGAATTGTACCTTCTTGCTCAAATATCAGTTTCATATCAGTTCTCATAAACAGGTTAAAATAGGTTGTATTTAATCCATATTCTGATACTGTGGAAATAAGAACGGGGGAAAATGATTTTCAATTCTTTCTTTTGTGTCTTTGTAACTAGAAAACATAACACTATCCTACATTACCATGTCTGCAAACAGAATTTGAAGTAACTTGAATATAGAAGCAATATTTTTCCATATCTATTGGTTGAGAGAATATGATGATACGAAATGTGGATTATAAATATTTTTCATTAATTCCTTGAAACTCTGCTAGAAAAAGTGGTATTTCTGTAGCACTGAATTTGAGAAATCCGAAATGAAACTGTTACAGAATTAGTATTTCGCCTTTTTAAGGGGTGATGTAGATTAGCTTACTCCATCATAGTTTGGGGTTGTTTTTTTTTTTTTGGCGGGTGAGGGGGGGACAGTGGGTGGTAAGGGGAAGGTTTAAATAGGTACACTGTTTCAGAGACTCTAAAAATCTGTTCTGCGAGCTCAGCTCCTGGACATGTGTGTATGTTGAAAAACATAGGAGAGTGAGCAGTATATTTGTAACTAAAATCGCTGGATAACTTTGTCATGTTCAGGAAGCAAAAACTGCTAAAACCTGGCTGGCATCTTGTTAACCCTCTTTTTTTTCTTCTGATATTTTAGTAATGAGAAGTTTTCTTCTCCAGATAAAATGTAAATATTTTGGTGATAAATCCATTTTTCTCTGCCTACTGGAACAATTATGTGCTGTTTCAAACTTTTCATTTACATAGCTTTGTATTTCTTCATGTGAATTCTTATGATTTTTGTTAGATAACCTTGTGTTTTAAGAATAAATTTTTATCGATGTGCTAAACATCTCTTTCCTAACTTAATTCATATGAGAGTTTGGGAATAAGTCTTCTGGGGTGCCTTCTGTCCTGCAGCTGGTTATTGGTGTGTCTGTTGATGCTGGGAATCGGGGCCAGCTGTCCCCATGGGGGAGCGTGTGCGACCCACCCAACTGCAGGTTCCACTCTGAGGAATGAGACTTGAGAGGGGATTTTCCCCCCCCTTACCTGTGTTACTTTCTCAGTTTGCTACCTGAATGACAGCTTGCTTTTTACGGTGGAAGAAAAGAGAGATCTGTTACTTAAAGCGATGCTTGCAGAGCTGTAATGTCCTACAAGTGTATACTTAACAACCAATAAGTTACCACATCTAAAACTCCTACAGGTTTTTTCAGAAGCATGTGATCTGCCTGTTGACTGCCTGGCCTCTTTCAGCTGCTGTTGACATTCGTTATGACTCTTAGTCAGTGCTGTACTGAAAACTTAAATGACAAACATGGGGCAAAAGGGTCCTTAGCTCTTCATATTTTGAGGTGACGTGCGTCTAACCACATGTGTTTGACTACAGTATTGTCGCCTGTATCTAGGTGAGCCCTGCAGTCAACAAAACGCTAGTCATGCAGATATATTTGGCCAGATGTAAGTCTTGCAGCCAAGACTGGACTGGTAAGAAGCCTAAAATGCATATGTTTGTGCGAGTGCTTACAGTAAAGCAAGGCACTAAAGGAGAAATTTGTCAAACTGTTAGTGCTCGTGAGCTTTTTATACATTGCAGGTTTGAATGTGACTCCAAAGGGAGGTTTTTTGGTTTTAATCTGAGTGTTTCAGGAAACTTTCCGTTTATTTTCAGAGGACATTTACTGTTTTAGTAGAAAAACAGTACCGTCATTGAAAGGGAAATGAATATGTTGCCCTGTTTGATTGTAGACTTACCGGGAGCACTTAGAATGACAAGAGCACAAAAAGAAAGATGTTGTTCAGAAGACAGGAAACCAAGGGAGCGGGAGCTCGGCAGGATTCAAAACCAGCGTCAATGTGAGCTCTGTGATGTCTCTGCAGAGGAGCAGGTCCATGCACCGCACGTATCTGGGAGCCGCCAGAAGGTGGGATGGGTTTGTAGAGTTATGAATGTGCCTGGGCTCGCTTATGTTCTAGAAGTGTGTACAGTAAGTAAAACATCTTTCAGAAGCATTTCTGAAAGAAAAATTGTGATATAAATAGGTGCTTTAAGCCAGTTCACTGCAGTGAATGAACTCTTGGGGTAACCAGATGGGATCTAGGCATGAGTGTGTTGCTTGGCTTTGCCAAATGTCCCTCCCCTGAAATTGTAATCTATGCCGAGAAACCTAAACACTTTTAAAATGTTTTCTATCACATTTTTCTCTCAACTCATGTTGAAGTGATGTGATAGTTAACAGGGAAATAACTTTATCACTTCAAAAAATCCCAATGACATAAGCGTAGCAGAATCAAATCTCAACTGTATTTCTTGAAACATTCCTGAAAATCATTCCACAATTGAACTTGGTTTTGACTATTCAAGCCAATATCCCTAAAACCTATTTGCTCCGAGTGTTCAGTGATCTTTGGACGTATTCTTTTAAGTCTTATCTAAGTTACGGCTTTGAAAATATCTGAGCACAAGAATTGTCAAGTTTTTTGTTTGGCCTGGGAAGAAGATGGCGTATTTCCAAGAGATTCTTGTGGGGTCATTCAGAGTTGTCTTTCCTGGAGTTCTTTCCTAATGTCCACTTTTATACCAAAGTGTTTACAGCAGGGTGCCAGGCTGTTTTGCCTGTGAGATCAGCTGTAAATCTCAAGTTGGTCTGCACTGTTCTTTGTACTTTGTTGAGCCCAGGAACTGTTGTATGAATAGAAGCGTGGAAGCGGCTGACTTCTGAGAACTGCTCGCAGAGGAGGGATGCTGAGGAGGAAGAGGAGGTGGTGGTGTGAGCTGTAACCTGTTCAGAAGTGTTCTCGGATATTGAAGGCACCGGTGCCTGGTGTGTAGCATCATATAGATGTTTATGTCAGCTTGTGATAAAAAGCTTAGAATTTTTCAAGCCTAACTACAGTTTTGTAGTTGATATAATAACCACCATCAAAGAAATATTTACAGTTAAATTTGTGTTTGTGGAGCACAAAGATTCTAGGAGAGTCTCAAATTGCCTTTTCTTTTGAAAGACTTCTTACCATTGGAAGAACTTGCCTGTCTTTGCAAAGTGAAACTTGTTCATGTCACCCGTTGGATGTTGCAGCAGGCGGAATGTGAGACAGATACTCAAGGGGAAGCTTTTGCTTAACAAAGCCAAACTTTTAGCATAGACATTGGTTCTGTGTTGCATTAGAGGTGCAAATCTCAGTAATAAATTTATTCCACTACTGTCAGCTGCTTTAATTATTGCTATAATGACAAGGAATAGAACAAATTGGGGAAGGCTTTACGGTGACAAACAACTGACAATAATATGAAGGATTTTTAGCTTAAATGCTATTAAGGATGTCTTCCTAAATAGTAAAGAATTGGGCTACTAATACAGTTTTCCTCATTCACAGACTAACAGAAATACAGGGAGCAAGCAACAAACTCGTGGCAGAGAAGGTGATGAAACCAGCAGCAGAGCTACAACTATCTCTGAGAATATACCTAGAGGACTGCTGGATGTACAGCCTGTTTTACATGACCGTGTAGAAGAGGGTAACATCTTTCTTCACAAGATAAATTGCTATCTGAGGCTTTTCATTTCAGACATACTAATCATGATTTTTAACATGTTTGCGATGTTGTTTTTTCAGCAATACTTGATCTGGGTGTTGAACTTACTCCATGCGGTTTCATTTGGTGCATAATTACCGCACTCTGATTTTTCAAATATACAGTTATGGGCTTATATGCGAGGTTTTGTATTAGTCGAGCTTTTTTTTCCGCGAGTCAATACTGGTTTTGATGCTGTGCCAGATGATGAAACATTTAGATTGTTTCCGTTGTTATTATTTCATGAATTCCTGAAAATGTTACTTTGCTTTTAGTTATGAAATTGTACATTAAGATTTGAAATCTCAATTCAGTCTTCGGGTATAGCGTTTCCAGTGAGATCAGTTTTCGTTCTTCCCATTCTCATTGTATGCAAAAGCAGATAAAAAGAAAAAAAAAACAAAGGCAGCAAGTGTAAGAATGATTTATGCCTGGAAGAAGCCCACGATGACGCAGGCGGGTGACTGACTGAATACCAGGGAGGAGGTGGGTGCTGCAGGAGGCAGTAATGATCTTCAAGGGGACGTACTTGCGTGCACTGTGGACTCGAAAAGAAAAAAATGCTGGAAGAAATTCTTTGCTAGGAAATGAATGCTATTTCTTATGAGGTTTAAAATGAAGTCATATCCATCATGATGACAAATACTGTCTTGTCACTGTATGTGAATGAATCATTAAATTTCTATGTGGGGTTTTCAGTGGCATCTCTCTAGAGCCCTTTGCAGCTTAAATGGATGTTGCGGTTCCTTCCTGTCTTAAATAGCATTGTAACGTGGCTGTGAGCTTTTAAAATAGCTGCTGCACATTACTCAATGGGTTGGCAAAACTTTAATAAGTATGTGCCTCTTGTGAAAGTACATTCGGGTGAGAAATCCCTAAATGCAAAGCAGTTGTTACCGTCATGGGTCGCTATCCTGAACAACATGTTTTATGTCTCAGACTGGAAATGATGAAGGAAAAAATATCCGACTTCATTGTAAGCTCTGAGTGCAGTTTCAGTGGGTTTGTGTTTAGTATTCAGAGAGCAGTGCTAGAATCCTACTCCGAAATAAAAAATGTACGAGAAGGTGGGGAAAAAAGTTCTACTCTCGCACAGGCCCATAAAACTGCAGTAGTGATGGAAAAATGACAGTGAATAACAGAAATGTTCATGGAGACCTCCGAGGACTTACTCTAAATGACAGAGGTGATGTATTCTGGTATTTTGTGTGCTTTTGAGGGGGAATTTCTTGTATGATTACTGCAGTTAAGAAGATTACCGGGCAGCTGTAAAATCCTGCATGCACTCAGTTGTCTCAGATCTTTAACAATTTTAGAAAGAAGCTCTGAACTGAGCTTTTCATTCCCCTGACATTGACCCCCAGGAAGCTCTGGTTGGTGTCAAGTGCAGGTCAAAGGGTTGGTTTGTGTGTGTCTGCCTGGGGAGGGGCTGGTGTCTGTTTTAGTGGTAAAGTGCCAAAGATAATTCCTTACTTGGCTATTTATACAATAAAAATTATCATGGAAGCTGATATGTTCCTAGTGGTTTTACAGGCCTGTGCCAACACAATCTAGAAACTAATTTCCAAGCGCTAAAAAACCAAGGCAGAGTCCCAAGGACAGGTGTGTGCCTAGAGAAGCAGCAAGGTTTGGTTAAAGGGAAAGCAAGTTTGTTTGCTTTTTACTTCTAATGTGTTGCTTTTATCCTCTCCGCAGGCAACGTGACTCTTTGTAGGCGTGAAGCCTGCTAAATCCTGGCAGCGGTGTGCGGCATGGTTGGGAAGGTGTCGCGTTGGGGAATAGGGGTGAGTGTCACAGCGTTACCTGGGAACCTGGCGGGAACCCTGGGCACAGCAGCGCACGCTGTCAACCCTATTCCTGGGTTCCTCGGCCTCTTGATTGTTTTCTTACGAAAGTGTGTGAAGTGCGGTGTTTTGACTCCTCAGCACTGCTGAGTTGCTCTGTCCAAATAACATTGATAGCAACACTCTCTCCAGGAAGGAGACCTGGCTGCCTTCCGATTCATAAGGAAAGGCTGATACTTGCATTTGGCAGAGGTGTATTTCAAGCCCCCAGGCACTCATGCTTGGCGTTTACAAAGCTCGTGTTGCCTTTCTGAACGCTTGCTGTTGTTATTTATAGAAAACCTTTTAAGGGAAGTCTCAAGTGCTGTAGCTGTGTTGTTCATTCCAGAGAATCTAAAGCTTGATTAGTTTGTCACATTTTCTTACTTGAGGTAAAGCAAAATTCCAGGACTACTTAAACAGTTTTTAAACTTTATTTTTAGTACTTTACCTGCTGAGTTTTGCTGTTTAAAAACCTGACTGCAATATCTGATTTTTGTCATGTGTTTTCTTTCTCACATCTTGCATTGTCAGATGAACCTGGGCTGCAGGATCGCTGTCAGAAAGGTCAGCTGGATGCTCTGGAGACTGAGCTGTCAGGAGTGAGATGATGTCCCAGCCCAGGCACAGGTGGAGGAAAAAAAAGCAGTTAACAACAGCTAAAGAGGACACTTTGGTAAATGTTCCTGGCAGTGATATACTGGAGATCCCCGCCGCAATTAACACTCTTAAACTACTGCATTTCATTTATTATTATATTCTTCTCATTAGTAACACCAGAAATTGTGCTGACGTTGCTCACTTTTTAATAAAGGGATTCATCCAAGTGAGTGAATATTTCAAATAAAAGCCAAGTTGTCTTTAAATACAATGCTGCTTGTTTTAAACTTTTCTATCTGCCGTTGAGTCTTCCGTCACATTTTGGTATTGCCTATGTGGAAAACCACAGAACTTACTGTAGGACATAAAATTGTACAGCGCATAACTCAAGCCCTCTTCCATTCTGTTTGCGTAGTTGTTTGGTATGTGGTAGGAAAGGTCATTTACATGTAATTACTTCTCTTTCATTGACACTTACAACTTGCCTGACTTTGCTGTTTCTTTGCAATGAAAACATTGACTTTCTTGACCGATATTGAGTAAGCAAATGTTAAATCCTACAGTCACTCGTGTTAAATATGAAGAAAGAGAATAGAGTATGAGACTAAATTGTCTTGCCTGGAACCTCTGCGGCTCGGTGCAGAAGTTTGATTAAGATGACCAGCTTGGACACCGAATGCTTGATTTCTTATTTTCAAAGTAGCTGGCTGCCTTAGCTCTAGGTGAGCGTTTGAAATGTAAGTCTAATTGTTACCTGTGGTGTAGTGGTGGTGGTGATGATCTAAAAAACTTTAAATCCCAGCTTCCCTAGTGGATGTGGGAAGAGCTGCAGGTTTCTATGTGTTCCCTTCATACAGCTGCCTTCACTTCAGTCGGGTTGTCACCGTTTTATCTCCTCCTTCTCCTCATGTTTTTTAAAAATGCTGACTTTCAGAAAAAAACCAACCAACCAAAACCAACAGAACAACCAGGGGACTTGGAATCCCTTGCCATCCCTAAAATATACATTTAATGCATGCAGTAAAAAAAGAAGAGATTGCTAGAACAGCAGAGGGTGAAGGAGGGGTGCGTGGGGGGGAAGATGCTGCCTAATAATCATACTGTGTGTATAAAAGTGTTCATATAGTTCCAGTTTTTATATATAAAGAGGTCCTGCTTTAGTCTGTTATCTTACATTTTTTAATAACTTTTCCTTGACGTAGTGTACTGTAGGTAGTTTTAAATGGTGCTATAATCACCACAGACCTCCCACCACTGTGTAAGAGGGAAGTTGCCTGGAGCAGCAGTTCCTTGCCTTCCGTTACGTCTTTTCCCTCCCACCTCCTTGCTCTGGAAGAAGCTCTTCCCACAGCAAAACAGGTAGACAGTCAGATAGTAGGAAAGAAAAAAAAAATATAAACAGATCAAAAAACCCACAACAAACAAAAAAAAACCCAACCCCCTTGGTATTGTGTGTGTGTGTGTGTGTGTGTGTGTGCGTTCTATAGGTTTTCTTCATTTCTTCACCACCCTCAAAGCGGTGGCAGTTTCCAGCCTGGCCTGTGATGGCTGAAAGTGCTTCATGCACGCGTTCTTTGTTGAAACTTGGGTTTCAGATCACTCTTCACACTCCTTCAGACTTTTTGGAATATTTGGAACAACAGCTTTTCAGAACCTACTGGAAAACATTATTTTTGTTTACTGGCAAATAAAGCTGTTTCCTCTTTAAGTACTCTTTTCGGGGGTGTAAAGCAGGTTCTGTTTAAATATTCTGGGTTAAGAGCTATAAGCTATACAAAATTATCTATTTGAAGAGGGATGCATTTCAGCGCTTCTGTAGATGTTTAAACCATAGGCTGCTGCCCAAGCCTTAGCTCTGAGGTGGTTTGTTTTGCCGTACAGTTATTGTCATCTGTTTCTGGTAAAATGGAAAGAGGGGGAAGTGTTGAAATATTGTGAGCAATTTCTAGCCTTTTACCTTAGAACAAAAGAGGATGAAATGGTGCACACACTCCAAAAAGCTTCCCTCATTAGAAATTAGGAAGTAAAACCATTAGATGCTGCCACAAGTGCTGCTTGAGGTGAAAGCCAAGTTGTGATACCAAATACTAAGGTTTTAACTGAAACACCAGTCCCCACTCAGGGTAAGGGACAGAGATGCAAAGACCAAGAACGCAGAAGTGGAAGGTGCTTTTAAGTGTTGCACGTCACCCCAAAACAGTCACGGCGCGAAGCATGGACACTGCAGCGGAGTGTCTGGATGGAAGAGTGGTGACAGCAGCGGGGTCTGGGCGTACGGAGCTGGGTGCCCAGCTGTAGCAGCGCATCTTCCCCTCCTCCCTGGAGTATTGCCCAGCCTGCTTCCTTCACGGGGCGTCAATTTGTAAATTTGTGCATCGCTGTTTGCTCTGGAAGGGTTTAGTGAAAACGTATTTGCTGCCTGTGCTGCTCCTTGGGGAATCCCTCTTGGAAGTACCTGGCTGCTGGTAATGCTGTGTGCGCAGTGTGTGGCTGTGTAAGAGCATCTGAACGCGGGGCTGTGTACGGCTGCTTGGAGCAGGGTATGGTTAAGGGAACGCCTATAGCTCCAGCCATTAGCTAGGGTGAAATACCCTTTCAAATGACCCTCTGTCCACATGACCCAACAACAGTCTTGAGTTGAAATATAAATCTTTGCTATGAAGATGATCCAAGGGCTGGAGCCCCTCTGCTGGGAGGCTGAGAGAGCTGGGGGGGTTCAGCCTGGAGAAGAGAAGGCTCCGGGGAGACCTTCCGGTATCTGAAGGGGGCCTACAGGAAAGCTGGGGAGGGGCTCTGGAGCAGGGAGGGGAGCCACGGGACGAGGGGGAAGGGTTTGAAACTGGAAGAGGGGGGATTGAGATGAGATGTGAGGCAGAAATTGTTTGGTGTGAGGGGGGTGAGCCCCTGGCCCAGGTTGCCCAGAGAAGCTGTGGCTGCCCCATCCCTGGAGGGGTTCAAGGCCAGGTTGGACGGGGCTTGTTGAGATGGAACTTCCTATGCTCGAGTTTGTGCCCGTTACCCCTTATCCTGTCACTGGGCACCACTGAGAAGAGCCTGGCCCCATCCTCCTGACACCCCCCCTTTCAGTATTTATAAGCATTGATAAGATCCCCCCTCAGCCATCTTTTTTCCAGACTGAAGAGACCCAAATCCCTCAGTCTTTCCTCATCAGAGAGGTGTTCCAGTCCCCTCAGCATCTTGGCAGCCCTTTGCTGTCCCCTCTCCAGCAGTTCCCTGTCCTTCTGGAACTAGGGGAGCCAAAACCTTGATGTTTTAGCTCACTGTAGGCTGTTCTGGAGGGACGTGGGCACGCCGGTGGTTCAGCTGTACAACACTGAGCGGGGCTGTGCAGTGCAGGTATCTACTTCACTGCACCGGAGAGGGGGGGAGGTCAGTTTTGAGCATCAACGTGTTGCAGATTGAGGCGCTGACTGGGTGGTAGGTGCCCAGACTGGGTGATAGGAGCCCATTTATTAAGCCTGAGTGAGTTGTTCCCCGTGTGTGATGCTGAGTTCTTTGGCCCACGGTCTGTAACAATGCCCGGATGTGGCAAAACCCGCAAATACCAAATGTTTCTGTTTGGCGCGGAGTGCTGCGCTGACCCCAGGAGACCCGATGCTGAGCCCCCCGCGGTGTGGTGCAGGGCTGTAAGCCTGTACTCCTCTGCTTATTCTCGGGCTTGGACGGAGCTGGTATCTAAGGATCTGTCCTTACAAATCCAGAGGAAAACACAAGGATTCCTCCTGGGGAAACAAGTCCCAAGAATCCTGTGAACAGACGGGCTCAAATGGCTTGGGGAAGTTGTTTGTTGATGGAAAAATATAACCAGAAACTGAAACTGCTGGCTAGTTTGGAATAGTTTTCTTTTACACTGCCTTTGCCCTTGAATTGCCAGTATTTTTTGAAGTCTTAAGCACCATTTGTTAAAAACAAAACAAAAAAGTACACACAATAAACCCCTGACCCCTGAATGAAGGGTGGTGGTGGGTTCAGGTGGATTGCCTGAAACTGCCTTTTCTTCTTTTTCCCCATTTTGCTCAGAACATTGGAAATGTTGAACGTTGGTGCAAAACCGATCTCTGTTTCTGGTTGGGCTGATGAGCTGTGGAGGCGATTATTCCCTCCCCGCTGGTTGTGGATGCTGGAGGATATAGATAAGGCACTGCCAGTTGACAGTGGTGTTCATTTAAAGGTCCCTCTGCAACTGCCTGTTCCAGCCTGTGATGCATCTGCGTTTTCATGCCCTATAGAGCAGCAAGGTGCGGCCGTGCTCTTGGATCAACCTCCTCCAAGTCTCACAGAAGTCGGTGCTGAGACAGGATTAGACTTTGGGATACATTCATAGAATGGTTTGGGTGGGAAGGGACCTTCTAGCCCACCCAGTGGCACCCCCTGCCCTGGGCAGGGACACCTCCCACCAGCCCAGGTTGCTCCAAGCCCCGGCCAACCTGGCCTTGAACCCCTCCAGGGATGGGGCAGCCACAGCTTCTCTGGGCAACCTGGGCCAGGGGCTCACCCCTCTCACACCAAACAATTTCTGCCTCACATCTCATCTCAATCCCCCCTCTTCCAGTTTCAAACCCTTCCCTCTCGTCCCATGGCTCCCCTCCCTGCTCCAGAGTCCCTCCCCAGCTTTCCTGGAGCCCCTTTAGGGACTGGCAGGGGCTGGAAGGTCTCCGCGGAGCCTTCTCTTCTCCAGGCTGAACCCCCCCAGCTCTCTCAGCCTGTCCTCCCAGCAGAGGGGCTCCAGCCCTCCCAGCATCTCCGGGGCCTCCTCTGGCCCCGCTCCAACAGCTCCGTGTCCTTCTGCTGTCGGTGCCCCAGCGCTGGAGGCAGTACTCCAGGATCCCTGGTCCCACCACATTCTCTCCTGAGTCTCAGTTTTCCCGGGGAGCTGCCGCTGCCGTGGGCACCCACTCCTCAGGTAGCTGTTCTGATCACGCCAATAGAGGTGGTAACCGCAAACCTCCCTATTTGCACAGTGGATCCGTAATTTTCTGTGGGTGCTGCGCACTGCTGCAGGATATAAGATCTGATAATCTCCGTTCATTTCTAGCAAGGGTGTGTGCTTGTGCCCTCAAAGGGTAAAAGTTGTTTTAAGTGTCGTCAAATAATGAGTCACCTCTGATTAATGTTTGACTCCGCAGGCGTCAGGCACTAGGACCCGACAGCCCTTACCAGGAGACAAATCAGGAAATAACGCAGTAGCTCTTTCGGGGAGCGTGCCCTTGAAAATAAAGCTTTGCTGCTCCATGCGAAAGAGAATTTACTCTCCAGCGATCTGGGAATCTGAGTCCAGGCTGAGCTGCGAGCCGTGATCCGCCCCGAGACATCGCTGCCCCCAAGGCCCCGCATGGACGTGGCTGGGAGGTAAGTGCAAGGCTCTGGTGGAGCTGCCGAGAGCAGGTGACACGCGTCATGTCTGGGCTGTCAGCGGAGAGGGATGGACGCAGGGCTGTAGTGTTAAGAGCGTTGTGGTCGGTGAGGAAAATGGCCAGGTGTCGCCTGTTTCGCAGCAGAGAAGCCGTTCGTCCAAGTGACCCTTAGCGCGGCCGGGTGTTTGTAGCAAAGTTCTCCAGTTCTCCAGTTCTCCAGCATCCGGCTCCGATTTCAGTGCGGAGGGGCAACCTGCCGGTGCATGTGTCCCCTCTTCTGCCACTGCGCCGTTGGGTCCTGGCAGCTCCTCAGCTGGGGCTGGAAACAAGCCTGAACTCTCCAGTTCGGGGGTGGGATGGCTCCGCCAAACCCCACCGTGTTTCTGTACTTCTCATCCTCGCTGCAAATAATCAGGTTAGCCGATTAAAAAAAAAAAAAAAAGTGTAGAACAGCTCCAAGACAAAGACGGGGGCAAATGTCTCCTCCCAGGCTTTCTGTCCACGCATCCTGCTTGGGGAACGCTCATTCCAGCGATGGGAACGACATAGACCAAACATCTCCAAGAACAAGTAGCTGCTCTAGGACAAGGCGTGTGAGTGGCACCCGGAGGAAGGTGATTCACTGCCGTTGCCCGCTGGTGGCTGGGTGGAGGCACTGGCCGGTCTCCAGGCTCTGCCAGCGGCAGGTATCGACATGGGGGTGTGTGTCCAGCACTCCGAGCCCTGGTGCCAGCTGGGCAGAAGAGAAGCCGGGCCCTTGGGCGCTCAGAGTGGAGGATCCGTCCCTTCCAAGCACCACCCGGTCTGCACACAGGGGCAGGACTGAGCAAACAGTTGTTGCTTTTCACCAGAAATTGCTGTCCCGGAGCAGCAGGAGCAAATTAGAGCCACACTCATCCTTCCCGGCTCAGCCGGCACGCCCCTCCTCCTACCGGGTTGTACCCCAGTGAGGGCTATGGAGCGGACCCTGTCCCTAAGCTCTGCGCCAGCCTGGAAGCGAGCTGAGCCGCATCCAGTCGCGTCAGACTTTGGCTGCGCTGGCTGGGGAACGGGCACCGAGTGGCCTTTGCATCTCCAAGTCCACCAAGATAATACGTGCGGCAGGGACGGGCTGCGGGACGAGAGGGTGTCTGTGCTGACGATGGCTTCTGGAACAGATAAAACTGCTGCCTGCCAATCACCTAGCAAGAGCTGAATTGTCCCTCTTTTTGTTGTTGTTCTGGATGAGGAAGCATGGTACATCCTCGGATCCTCACCGTCATGGGGACGGGCTGGGGTTTAACACCGGTGATGCAGAGGAGTGACAGTGACTCATCCTCCAAAAGAGGAATAGAGCAAAGGCTGTCATCCCTGCACCTCTCCCAGCCCAGCAGAGATGGGGAGACATCATCCTGCTCTGGCTAGAAGTTTCCAAGAGGCCAACAGCGGGCTTTCCCGAGAGCGGTGCAGTCAGCGCTGGGTCCCAGCCCTGCCTTGCCCTGCCCAGACTCCCCTGTTCGCTGGGCACCAAGAAAACCAGTGCACGAAAGAAATCGCCTCTCCCTCTCCTCGGATGTTTCTCGCCTCTGGAAGCCGATGCTCCCTTGGCTGTTTCGAGGTCTTGGAAGCAGAGAGGAGCACGGAGCTGCTGGGGCGGCTTCCCGCTGTCTGGTTCTCTGGTATGAAGGAGCAAGGCGGGCATGAAACAGCTCTGCCTACGTGGGACGTGGGTCTCATCGGGTGGCACCTTTGGCGAAGCTGAAGAGTGTGACTTGCGCGTGCTGAGAAATCCCACCTCCTTCTAGAAAAGGAAAGAAAGTGTCTGCCGTGCGGTGACGGAGAGACATTTGAACTGCAAAATGGAGCTGGAAGAAGGGTGCTGAAATCAGAACGAAACTTCCGGAAACCATGACTTGAGTTTTAAGAGCTCGGGGTGGATTTGGGGGTGATGCCGTGGTACGGGGATGCACAGCAGCCCCGGTAGTGTCACCGAGGACACAGGCTGGGTGTCAGTGGCCCAGCGGGTGGGCTGTCCCCCTCCATGTCCCTGTGCTGCTGGGGCAGCAGGAGAGGATTTGCCCTTTGAGTCCCACCTTCTGCAATTTCAGTCGTTCAAGGAATTAGTGGATGGAACCTTCTGGGAATCTGCCTTCAGGGATAAAGGAGCTGAACAGAGCTGGTGACTCTTTAAGGACATTTTTCTTAGCGTGCAAGAGCTTTCTGTTCCCATGTGTGAAAAGAAAATGAGGAAGGAAGGCTCCAGGGAGACCTTATTGAACCTTTCAATACTTAAAGGGGGCTGACAAGAAAGACAGGGAAAGACTTTTTACCAAGGCTTATAGTGACGGGACAAAGGGCAGTGGTTTTAAACCGAAGGAGGGTAGATTTAGATTGGATATTGGGAAGAAATTGTTTGCTGTGAGGGGGGTGAGCCCCTGGCCCAGGTTGCCCAGAGAAGCTGTGGCTGCCCCATCCCTGGAGGGGTTCAAGGCCAGGTTGGCCGGGGCTTGGAGCAACCTGGGCTGGTGGGAGGTGTCCCTGCCCAGGGCAGGGGGGGTTGAGAGTAGATGATCTTTAAAGGTCCCTTCCAACCTAAACCACTCCATGAATCTATGATCCTCCCATGGAGGTGACATGGGGGATGAAGTGCTCCAGGAGGAAAAGGCACACAATTTTTAATTGGAAAGTGGTCACATGCATCCTAGCGTGACAAGTTGGTGACGGGGAGCACAGGGAACTTGCGTGATCATCCTACAGCCAGCGGATGTGTCAGTCCTGCCTCGGCCCCGACTTGCCCGTCAGCGTTGGTCCTGCCGTGAGCGGCCCCCACATCAGCCCTGCTGCGTCCCACGTCAGCGGGGCCCCGTGGCTGGTGCCTCTCGTGGCCCTGATGACTTGGAGCTGCTGAAACAGGAGGTGAAAAAACAAGTTCCTGGTAAAACCACACTCCCCTCCGTGGCCGCGGCGACGGGCTCCTGTGGTGCCAGCGGCCCTGGTGGGCAGAGGAGCGCACCTTTGGACTCCAGGGCAGGGAGGAGGGGTAGGGCCAGGACAGCTGGGTCCTGCTCCCCCCCCGGCTTTGGGACAGGAGTGTCCCCGGGGTACAGCCGGCACGGGCAGGGTTTGCAGCCTGCTCTAAGCCTTTTTCTCCTTCCTGTGGCGCGGGGCTGCCCTGGGCGATGCACGGGCTTACGAGGAGCTGCGTTGGGCAAAGGAGCCCATGGGGACAGCAGCAGCGGCGCGGGACGGGCCAGCTCAGCCCCATCCCTCCACAGCCCCCTTTGGTTTCTTCTCTGCAGGTGGCAGCGGGAGAGGACAGGGAGTCCCTGATGCACTGACGTCCAGCCATGTCTGGGGTGAGTGGGGCTGCCGCAGGGATGGCAGCACTTCCCCTGCTGACATTGGGGTTACATGTCCCCCAAGGACCGCTGTGGGATGCAGGGGGGGGTCGTGCCTGGTGCCCCTTGTCCCCAGCCAGGGCTTTAGATGGTCCTTGGGGCTGGCCCTGACGGCCGTGGGAGGTGGAGGGGAGCCAGCTCTTGCTGTCCCTGCTGACGCTGCCATCTCCCTTGCAGAAACACTGGCCCCCCGGGACGCAGTGCGTCACCAAGCACGACCACACCAAGCCCAAGGCCCAGGAGCTGGCCTTCCACAAGGGTGACGTGGTCACCATCATCGAGGCCGTGGAGGTGAGCCCCACAGGTGCTTGGGGGACGCCCTGCCCCGGGAGGGCATGGAGAGGATGGGACCCCAGTGCCATCAGCTGAGCCGCCGGACACAGGTCCCCCCCTTCCCAGGGGGATCCTGCCTTCCTTCCCTTGCTCTGAGACCCTCTCGCCCCCAGGGCAAGGGCTGGTACCGCGCCAGGCACAACAAGACGGGGCAGGAGGGGCTGCTGGCGGCCAGCGTGCTGCGGGAGCGCGGCGCCATCCGCGTCGACCCCAAGCTCAGCCTCATGCCGTGAGTACAGCCAGGGGAACGGAGGGGCGGCAGCCCGGCTCAGCCCCCGGTGCTGCGACAGCAGAGGAGTCCAGCGCGTTTCCCCCCAGCCAGGCTTTGGCGGGGCAGAGCAGCCCGTAGCCGTGCCCTGGCGATGGAGGGATTTGCTGGGGCCAGTGCCTGGCTTGAAAGACCCCGGTTGCGCCCACCCAGCTTGGATGGACCTCACCGGGAGGGGTTTTATGCAGTGGGGTCTACGTAGCTTTGGTGGGGGCTCCGCTCTCCCCGTCTCGCTGCGGGGGAAGCCTGCCGGCACAGCCCCTCTCCTCAATGCCCCTCTCCCCAGCTGGTTCCACGGGAAGATCTCGGGGGTGGAGGCGGTGCAGGAGCTGCAGCCCCCTGAGGATGGGCTGTTTCTGGTGCGCGAGTCTGTCCGGCACCCCGGCGACTACGTACTGTGCGTGAGCTTCGGCAAGGAGGTGATCCACTACCGCGTGGTGCACGAGGAGAACACGCTCAGCATCGACAGCCAGCAGTACTTCTCCAACCTCATCGACATGATCGAGGTGAGACCCCCCCCCTCCCTGGGCAGTGAGAGCCGCCAGCACCAGACCAAGGGGTCACACCGAGCAGTGGCAGGTCCCTGTCCCTTTCTCCTGTGGTTTTCACTGGGTTTCGTTTCCTGGTGTAATTCTCCATCCCTGCCAAAGGCTCGTGGTTCCCACTCAGTTTGGGATGCGATGGACAGATCTGGGATGCCCCGGGGACGTCCTCTGCCGCGAAGCAGCCGCGCTGGCAGCAGCCCCGCTCCCCTGCACAGGGCCACGTTTCCCCCCATTCCTGCTCGTTCCGTGCTTCAGGCAGCACTGGGGCTTAGGGCATTTTGGCAAATGAAGATCCCAGCAGCCTCTGCCCCCCCTGGACCCTGGATGAGGTCTGAGCCCTGCCGAAGCGTTCGGATGTGTTTCTCTCCCCTCCGAACGCCCCCTCGGCTGCTGACCCCGCGGGGCTCCTGGGCCGCCGCTTTAGCTCTCATCCTTCCAGCAAGCTCTTCCTCAAGGTCCGTCTTCGCCCTGTCTCGTAGCTGCTGCCCGTCTCCTCTCCAGGGGCTCGCACTCTCATACGTTTTCCGTATTTAGACACAACTTCTGCTTTTCGGTGGGTCCTTCCCCCTTTCAGCTGCCCTGGCCCCGCTCTGTAACCGCGATGGCCGTCCTGCCGCTTCCGCTCCCTGTCACCTCTGCAAACCGTCCTCAGCTGGCCAGTAGCATCCCCGATCGCCCGTGGTCCCTCACGGCGTTTCCCCGGCTGTGCCTGGAGCCGAGCAGGGCTGGGACATGGGCTGGAAGTCGCAGCGCTGGGGGAAATGTGCCTCTGGGCCCCTCGAGGGTGGTGATGGTGGTGGGGTCGCATGGGGCATCCTGCGGTTGCATCCTGGCTCCGTGCCCCGAGCCTGGGGGTGAGAGGTGGCATCGCCACATCGCCTCCGTCTGTCCGTCCCTCGGCAGCACTACATGAAGGAGCAGGGAGCCATCTGCACCAAGCTGGTGAAGCCCAAACCGAAAACCGGCATGAAGTCGGCTGAGGAGGAGTTGGCCAAAGGTAGGGAATGACGGGAGGGGGTCGTGGTCTGGGTTTTGGGGACAAGGCAGCGTGGTTCTGCTGGTGACCCCTGCTAACCTGCCCTCGTGCCCCTGCCCAGCCGGCTGGTTGCTGAACCTGCAGCACCTCACGCTGGGAGACCGCATCGGGCAAGGCGAGTTCGGAGGTAGGTGAGAGGATGGGGTCGGAGGTTCCCTGGCCAAATGGCACCCCCCGATGTCCCCTCCTCATCCTGTAGCATGGGGCGGCTCAGCCTGGGACGCAGCGGGTCGGGTGCGGTGCTGAGCCTGACCCCCCCCCCCCATCTCCTCCCAGACGTCCTGCAGGGCGAGTACATGGGGCAGAAGGTGGCCGTGAAGAACATCAAGTGTGATGTGACCGCTCAGGCCTTCCTCACTGAAACGGCTGCCATGACGTGAGACCCCCATGTGGGGACACGGCCCCACCCTGCCCCGTGACCCACAGATGAGCAGGCACCCCCTTGACCCGGGTCCCCTCCATTTCAGGAAGGTCCGGCACAAAAACTTGGTGTGTTTGCTTGGCGTGATCCTGCACAACGGCCTCTACATCGTCATGGAGTTTATGAGCAAGGTGAGAGCACCCAGCCGGTCCTCAGCCAGCAGGACCCACCACCGCTCAGGTCTGGGGAGAAAATCCCCCTTTGGGGGCTGGGTTGGATGGATGCCGGGCGCTGCAGCTCCCGCGAGAGGCAAAAGTCCGCTGGCAGCCCCATCCTGTTGGTCCTTACGTGTTTCTCCTTCTCTACAGGGCAACCTGGTGAACTTCTTGCGCACACGGGGCCGGGCACGTGTCCCGACCCAGCAGCTCCTCCTCTTCGCTCTGTAAGTCCATCTCCCTCCTCCCTCCGAGCTGGGGACCGGTGCTCTGCATCCCCCTGGGCAGCCGTGAGGAGAAGGGGTGACATTGTGCTCTGCCTCCCACGGCAGGGACGTGGCCCAGGGCATGGACTACCTGGAGTCCAAGAAGCTGGTGCACAGGGACCTGGCCGCCCGCAACATCCTCATCTCCGAGGAGAACGTGGCCAAAGTGAGCGATTTCGGCTTGGCCCGGGTCAATCCCAAGGGCGCAGATGCTACTTTGCTGCCGGTGAAGTGGACGGCGCCGGAGGCCCTGAAACACAACGTGAGCGACGGTGGGAAAGGAGGGAGGGCCGGGGGCGCGGGGGAGCCCTCCTGAAGCAGCTCATGCCCTTGGGTCCCCCCTGCTGCCACCGACCTGTCCCTGCCCCGTGGTGGCTTCTGGCACATTCAGCCCCGCATCTTCCGGAAGGTCGGGCCCTGTCCTGACCAGCCCTCGCCCTGGCGGATGGCGAGAATCAGAGCAGCTCCGGTGGGATGCAGCGGGATGGACCCAGGGCTGTGCGGGTGATGGAAAGGGATACGGGGGGTCTCAGCCCCGAGGAGCTGGGGGTGGCGGGGGGTGAGGGCTGTCTCCCGTCTGCCCTCGGGGAGGGACAGGGGCCCAGCGCAGCTCCCGTCCGCCTTCAGCCTCTCCTCCTCCTGCGGCCACAGAAATTCTCCTCCAAGTCGGACGTGTGGAGCTATGGGATCCTCCTGTGGGAAACCTTCTCCTTTGGGCGAGCGCCCTACCCCAAGCTGGTGAGTGCTGTGCCGGTGGACGCCACAGGTCACATCCTGCCGGCACCAACGGGACGGGGACATCCCTCTGTCCCTTGGCCAAGGCGAGCCCCTGGCGGGGCCGGGAAAGGGGGTCCCAGCTGGCTTCTCCATCCTGCCAGAGCCTGAAGGAGGTGACGGAGCTGCTGGAGGAAGGGTACCGCATGGAGCCCCCCGAGGGCTGCCCACCTGCTGTCTATGTCCTGATGAAGAGCTGCTGGGAGCTGGAGCCAGGCAAGCGGCCGTCCTTCAAGAAACTCACGGAGAAGCTGCAGAAGGAGCTGAAGCACCTGAGGGACGTTTAACCCCCATCCCGCTCCCGGGAACCCGTGGTCAGAAGTGCCCCGGACCCGCTGGGGTTGGGAGCAGCGTGGCAAGGGATGGCCGGGCAGTGGGGTGGCCCCCGGTGCTGCTCTCTCCTGGTGGAGATGGGGCAGCAGCGGCGCGGGAGGGCTGTCCTCCCCCAGGGTACCCAAAGAGGAGGCAACAGCCTCCCTCCATCCTGGCACAGCTCCTTCTTCCCACCACACAGCCCAGAGAAGGTTCCCATGGGGTCGATCTCCTCCCAAGGTGGGGGCCATGCCCCACACACCCCACACTCAGCCCCGGACGGCGGGTGCCACACATGGGGTCCCTTCGAGCTGTCCCTCCCGGTGACGGGGGACAGGACGGGACATCTCCGCTTGCTGGAGGACAAAACCCCAACCCCAACACGGCCCCGCTCCAGCCACCCGGCCCCATGCGGGGACGTCGGGCGCAGCCAGCTAAACCACCCGGATTTGGGCTTTTTGATTAAACCAAAGAAATTAGTTCAACCAGCATCTTTAAGCCTCTGTGCTCAAATTAGGCCTATCCCTCGCTTGGAGCCTGGCGAAGCACAGGGAAAGGCTTGGGGGGGCCCGGGAGATCCAGCCCTCGCAGCCCCCCGCGTGCAGCCTGGCCCCTCTCCCCTCAGGGCTCAGCGCAGCCGGGGATTATTCTTTTAATCAGAGTCTGTATGGGAATTGCTTGCGTATAGATTACGGGAGCGGGGCACGTCCTCCGGCGGCGGGAAGCCCCCGGCCGCGCCGGCTCCCAAGCAATCTCGACGTCTCGGTGGAGCCGGGATTAACGGGGGCACGAGGCCGCACACACGCGGGCGATGGTGCGTGTGCACCCGCCCGCTGCCTCGCCTTCCTTCCTGTCCTTTGACCCTTGATTGGGTTTTTTGGGCTAATCCTCTTGGGTCTCCCGCGCGCCGACTTCTTGCACCTCCAACCCCCCCTGTGCCGGTGCGGGTGGCGTTGGGTGCCTGTGGCGCTGGGCTCCCCCCATCCCGGTCCGGCGCTGCGGGTGCCGCCCTCCCTCAGGCCCACGCAATGGGGGTCGTTCAGCCCAGTCCATCCTCCCCATCACCCCAACGAGGCAGCACCCCACTGTGTCCCTGCGCCACCGCCCCCCTCAAGCACCCTTGGGTGCAGCGAGAGGCGCAGGAAGGTCTTTCCACCCCGTTGGCTGTGTCTTCCCCTCCTAATGCCTTAATCCGCCCCTGATCCGCCGCCCGTGGGGCAGCCGGTCCCGCTGACCTTGCAGGCGCCGGCCCCGGGCAGGGACCCGGTGGCACTGGGCACCGTGGGGCACGGGCTGCCACAGCCGCCCACCCATGGCCACCTTCTTCACAGCCACCCTGAAGAGCTTTCAGGGGAGCAAGGAGGAGCCACCCAAGGGGCCCCCCAAGGATGGCAAGGCGGCCACGCTGCCCAACGGCATGGCCCGCGAGGAGTTTGAGGAGTACCAGCGGCAGCTGCTGGAGGAGAAGTAAGGCTTTGCTGGGGCTGGGGGGTCATTGGGGTCCCCCACGCACCAGGACCGGGCTCCCACCTGCTGTGGGCTGTCCCTGAGTTGGGACAAGGAGAGGGAGGCAGCCGGGGCAAGGGACGGGCAGAGCCCTTCTGCGCCTCCGCCCGCAGCACGGGACGTCCCTGTGGGGGCTGGCGCAGGGCTGGGACAGTGACTCGATGCACCGGAGGTGACAAGGGGCACCCCCAGGTGTTAGCGCCCCAGAGCAGCGGGTGTCTGGTGGTGCCAGCCCAGCACCGTGGAGGCGAGGGACGACAGTGGCCAGCATGGGATTGCATTAAGGTCCCACCTTCCTGGGTCCAGGCGCTGGGGGGACCCGGTGGCCCCGCATCCAGCAGCTGAGAGGCTGCAGGAGGAGCAAACGCCTCCAACGGGCACCTTCCCTGAGCATCTCTGCTGGGGCTGGAGGGGCGGGATGTGGCCCCTGCCCCCAGGCCCCCATTGCAACCCTCCTGCAGACCTCCGCATCCCCTTCTCCTCCTGCCCTGGCACGGGGCTGGCCCAGGGACGCTGCTGCCGGAGGAGCAGGGCGATGCTGGAGGTGGGCTCTGGTGGGGGGGTTGGTGAGGCAGGGGGTGACGATGCGGTCCCCGCCGCCGCAGGATCGAACGGGACAAAGCCTTTGCGCAGAGGAAGGCAGAACGGGCCGCCATGCGGATGCACCTGCGGGACAAGTACCACCTGGCCCAGGTAAGGACCAGCCCACCCACGGGGGGACCTCGGGGGTCTTCCCCCGGCCCCTCCATCCTCCGGGACAGCCCCAGGCCCGGCGGCTGCCAGGCCTCCTCCGGGACAGGAGATGATTCCTGAAGAGGGCAGCAAACAGCTGCTGTCTCTGCACCATCCATGTGTCCGTCCAGCTGTCCGAATCTGGAACCGGACAGTCCCGGCGTCCCCCCGGCGTCCCCAACGCCCCCGCAGCGCCCGGCTGGCCCCCAGGGACCTGCGCTCCCCCGTCCCCCTGCCCCATGGCCGGTGGGCGCCTGCGTCTGCCCACATCCCCGACGCTGTCTCCCACCCGCACGCAGGACGAGCGGGACGATGCTCAGCTGCACGTGGCCGGCGGCGCGGTGGAGCTGCCGGAGGAGCTGGCCGCCATGGTGCGCAGCGAGGGGGAGGAGGAGGAGGAAGAGGAGGAGGATGGCGCCGGGGCCTTTGCCTTCCTGACAAAGCTGCGGGAGGCGGACCTGCCAGCACTGCGGGACCGCGCGCTGGGCACCATGGACGAGGTGAAGGAGAAGTGCGCCCTGATGTAGCGTCGCTGCCCGCCCTGCCGGCCGGTGACACCGGCAGCGCTGGGGCTCAGCCCCTGCCCCCCAGGAGTGATGGGATGCAGGTGTTACAGGTGCCGTTACCTGGGGGTGGGGGGTCCCAATACGTGTGCTGGGGGTGGCTTTCCCTCCCCAAAACCGTTCCCGGTTGCTTTCCCGGGGTGCGCCGGGTGGGTGCTGGGGTGCAGGACACCTGGCTCCCCTCCAGCCGTGCTGGCCAAGCCCCTCCCCACCGTGCCCCTGGGGTGAGCCCCTGGAGGCAGCGGGTGACCGGTCCCTAATTCTCTGTCACCCCCAGGAACAAGCCCCGGGGCCTCGCGCGCCTTTTGGCTCAATAAACATGGCATTTGCTGGCACCAGCCTGGTCTTCCTGCTGTACCCCTCACCCGCACAAACCCTGTCCTGGGCTGGCAGGGGGGGGACACGATGACACCGGTGCAGCAGGGCTGCTCCACGCGCTCCCGAGCCAGCACCCAGCCCATCGCTCTCGGCCACCGGATCCATCGCCCCCTTGTGCAGCAGCCCCCGGGCACGGCCGCACCCCAGCGGCGCTCAGGAGCCGGGGGACTTCGTGTTTGTCCCCGACCAGGGGCAGCAGCGGCGGGGATGTGGCAGCGTTTAATTCCCCCTCGAGCATCCCCTGCCAGCGCAGGGGTCCCTTTGGTTGGGGCCGAGGCATCCCGCTCCGGGGAGTTGCTCCCCGCTCCTGGCTGTTGAGCAGCGGCACTGGCTTAAACGCCGCCGCGCCGGAAGGCTGGGGGCTGCTGAGATCACTAATACCTGCCTATTTTAGCGAGGTCTAATCTGCCTGAGTCGCCTGTCCCCGAGGACTAAGCTAGCTGAACCCTTGTAAAATGTATGGCCAGCGCTGGCCCCAGTGGCACCTCCCCGCCGGAGCAGGAGCCGCCGGGGGAGTCACGCTGTGTTTGCATGAAAGAAAGGACGCGCTGAGCCGCCTCCGTCCTCCCCACGCCGGGGCCATCTGCTCCGGAAAGGCCTGTGGGGACGGCCCCGGCCCGGGCTGCCCCTGGCTGCGGCGGTGGGGCTGGGAGGGGGCAGCCCAAAGCAGCTCAGGTGGGCTGGGAGCTGTGCCGTGGAGCTCATCGCTGTCACAAGAGCCGCCGGTCTCAGCCACCCCGGCTGGAGCACCTGGAGCTGCAGGAGCTCCAGCAAGGAGGCCCCCAGGAGCACGAGGTGCTCGGCTCCCCCCTGGGCACCCGCCCCTCGAGGAGCTGGTGGGTGCTGGGGCATCCCAGGGAGCGTGTGACGGGCAGCTCAGGGCTTGACACCTGGAGCCTCCTCGTGTTTGGTGGCCCCGCTGCACCTGCCCTCCCCACTGTCCCTGACATCACTGCCACCCCTGCCCTCCGGCCTTTCTTCAGAACTTGCAAAATCTCCCATTTGGGCACAAAAACCCACCCGTGTTGCACGGGATGTGGCCGTCTGTGTCCCCACCCGTCCCCCGGCCAGGTCCCCCATAGGGTGGCGGCACCCGGCGTAACCCCGTTCCCACCCCACATCCCCGCTCTCTCCCGGGCTGGGGCTCGATGCTGGGTGCCAGCCGCTGGGACGGTGGCACCGGGGTCCCCAAGGCGCTCCGTAACGGCAGGGTCCCCCGTCCGGCTCTGCACCGGGGCCCCACCCTGCCCCGACGGCAGCCTGGCTCCCAGTGCTCCCAGTGGGGCTGCGCGGGGGCTCCCAGCGCCGGCTGGGATTCGGGTCAGGACCCTCCGCCAGGTCTCCTTGGCTAATCGTCCTGCCCCCCCCCGCCCTCCCCACGCTGCCACCTGCCTCCCGCTCAGCACCCTTTTGGGTCACCCCTGCCGCCTCCCCG
The DNA here is from genome assembly GCF_028500815.1 of Rissa tridactyla. Classification (NCBI taxonomy): domain Eukaryota; kingdom Metazoa; phylum Chordata; class Aves; order Charadriiformes; family Laridae; genus Rissa; species Rissa tridactyla. Next base: position 5,668,712 of record NC_071487.1, read on the forward strand.
CCTGGCCCAAGGCCTCTTAATGAACTAAAAAAGTGATAAATCCCCGGCCGAGCTGGTCACGTGAGGCCGGTGGCCCCCGGCCGCCCCCCACCCCGACCCCCGCCTCCGGCCCCACCGCCCCGGTAAGCTGACGCAGCGTCTCTAAGCGTTAGCAGCTTTGCCCGCTAATAGGATTAGGGAGGTTTAAAACTGTCATTTGAGTGAACTAAACCCCCTGATACTCTGCATTGCACCTTCTTAACCAATTTGCCTTCAATTAGGGTAATTGGGAAACTAGCAAAGAAGTATAGCATTAATATTTTAAAGTGATGAAGCGATTACGGGCCTTGGACGAGGAAGCAAATCAATTTGCTATCTGCTCCTAAAAGGCAATTATAATCATTTGGCAAATAAGCCTGCTGGCCTCCCCCCCCCCTCCCCCCCCCCCCAGCTCCCCGTGCGAGCCAACACCTTAAGGCGGTCAGCGGGGCCGGCACCGCGCGCACCACGCACACCGCGCTCACCACGCTCACCATGCTCACCGCGCCGCACCGGGCAGCCCCCCGTTCCCAGAGCCAGCCCGGGCACCGCGGCCCCGGCACGGCAGCGCCCTGGCAGCAGGGAGGGACACCCCGGGGGAAGCCACCGAGGGCCAGCGGAGCAGGGGACCTGGCTCCTGCGCCCATCAGAGTGGCCAGTGTGGGCATGAGCGCTGGCCCGGGGCGAGCAGCAGGTCCGGGTGCCTGTTTGCATCCCCAGCCCCAGGCGTCGTCCCTGCGCCCAGGGGTGTCCCCAAACCCCCCCCCAAGGTGGCGCCCCCCCTGCACACCCCCTTGCTGCAGGTGGGGCCCTGGCACGGGGGTGTCACCCCGTCCCCAGGCGCTATGTTTGCCCCCAGGGGCAAGTCCCGCCATCCCTGGAGTGGGGCTGTGCTGTCCCTGGGGTGTTGCCAGCCAGTCCCTGGGGTGGTGGCACTCTGTCCCCAAGGTGGTGGCACGTTGTCCCTGGGGTGGTACCATGTGGTCCCCAGGGTGGTGGCACGCTGTCCCCGGGGTGGTGGCACGCCATGCCCAAAACAGCGTCACGCTGTCCCCGGGGTGGTGGCACGCCATGCCCAAGACAGCGTCACGCTGTCCCCAGAGCGGTGTCAGAAGGGGCAGGCGAAGCCGCACACCCCGCAGGGAGGGACGCTGAGGAGGCCCCAGGGCCCAAACCGGGGCACAGGGGTGGCCGTGGGGTCCCACCGGCAGCGGCTCCGGTGGGGAGGGCACAGACCCACACAGGGCCAGCAGCCACCCGGCACGGGGTGCGGGGACGTCCAAAAACCCTGCAGTGACATTTGCCATCCAAAAGGGGAACCGTGGCGAGGAGCGGAAGGGAGTGGGAGGAAGCCGAGACAGCGGCCGGGGGTGGCAGCGTTTGCAGGTGGCAGGAAGAGGCTTTTGGGAGAAAGTAAAAGTGAGCGGAGAACGAAAAGACCAAAACCCACCTGGCGGGACTGAGAGGTCCGGGCGTCACTGAGCACCCGCCACCCGGAGCACCCCAGGACCCCCAGGGTCCCCGGGGCGGCAGGGGGAGGGGGGAGGAGAGGGACAGCGTTTCTGCCCCCCAGCCCGGCTGCCCCTGCCCCACACCCCCACGGCCAGGGCCCACGAGCAGCCCCCAGGGTTGGTCCCCACGGCTGGACCCCACGCGGTGCCCCCATGCCCGGTTCCTGTGCTCAGGCCCACGGCCATGGCTTGTCCCCACACCTGGTCCCATGGACGGTGCCCAATGCTCCCCATGGCTGCTCCCCATGGCTGTGCCCCACACTCGCTCTCCGCTCCGGATCCCCCTGGCTGTTCAGGGTGCCCGGTCTCTACGCTTGCTCCTCATGGCTGGTCCCGACTCCCAGACCCCATAGCGGGTCCCCAGACCCCACCCCTGGTCCCCATCGCTGGTCCCACACCCCGTGCCCATTGCGGGCCGTCACACCTGGTCCCACCCCTGGTCCCGCCACTGGTCCCCGCGCGGGCAGGGCTCTGCCGGCAGCATCGTTGGGGCCACACACGCCGTCACCGGGGCCACCCCCAGGCTCGCCATCCCCCTCCGGGGAGCACAAACACCCGCCACGGCAGCACCCCCATCCCGCCGGGGCTCGGGGCGCCGGCCTCGGACCCCATCCCCGGGGCAGAGCCTCCACAGCCCAAGGAAACCCTCCCCCTCTCCCCCCATCGCCCCGGCCTTTCTTCTCCGCTCCCCCTGTTTCTAATTCTTTTTCCTCGCCCGTAATGAGGGGATTACAAGGCAAACTCCAGCAGGACGCCTTTGTGGGGAGACAATCTGAGTGGGGAAGGCAGTTCGGGGCTTTGTCCGCCGCCGCCCCCCCGGACCCGCGCTGGGGGGACATTTAGAGCAATTACTTGTCCAGAAAGTAACTGTCAATCATTCTTAAAGGGGAAGGCCTCCAATTAATAACCTCGTCTTAATCCTTTGGACTCATTTCCAATCTGCGGGGCCTTGGTGACATCTGCAACACTAAATAAAGATTCTCCCGAGCCTTAGCGCGGCGGTTCTGTGACAAATAAGAAGACTAGAGGCAACTTTGGCTGCCAAAGCTGCGAGATTGGTGAGGTTGAGCCGCTTGTTTGGTTCCCGGGAGGGACCGGCAAAGTTAAATACTCCTGGAAAAGCCGAGTTGGGCCCAGCAGGTAACGCCGTTTTATTCCGATTCGGGAGGAAGCGCTGGGGGAAGATGCTGAAAAAGGGAGCGGGTGTCCCCGGGGGGCGCCCAGGGCCGGGGCCGGGGCTGGCACCTTTCCCTGGGGGCGCGGGAGCGGGTGCCGGGTACCCGTCAGCATCACTTGCACCGATTTACACCCGGGGCCGGAGGGCAGGAGCCACCCACGCTCCCCACCGCCCGCGTCGGCTGCCGCAAACAGCCCGTCCCAGGTGGCCCCAGCCCGGGGCGGGGGGTGTGTGTGTGTGTCTGAAATCCTGGCACCCAGACGGGCTTTCGAGGGCAAAAAAATGCACCCCAGCGAAAGCTGGGGCTGTCCCCGGGCTGTCCCCCCCGCGCGCCCCACTGCTGGGGGAGGCCGCTTGTCCTCACTGATGCTCTGCTGCTTTCCGGCACCGGGGAAGCGATTTTTTTTTACCCACTTCAACCAGGGCTCCATGGCATTTCTGCCACCTTTTTGGGTGTCTTAAATAACAGGCACCCCCTCCCCCCGAGCTGGCAGCCCCCACAGGAAAACCAGGGCTGGGGGCGCCGATTTGGCGGGGGGGAAAACCCTCCCGAGGCTTCAGGTCCTTGCGGTTCCCAGCACAGTTTTAAAGCTTAAGCTTTTAAACCCCCAAATTGCCGCCGGGATGACGGCGGCCGCAGGAAAATGTCTGATGGGAGCAGGGAGGCAGCTCCCCCCACACACACCCCCCGCACCCGCTCAGCGCTGCCCGGTTTTTAGGCAGAATTCCTGAAATGCGACGGCAAAGGCTCGGGGGTCCCGGGGCCAGTCCCTGGAGGACGGGGACCAGGGGGTGGCCAGTGCTGACGTCCCCCAGCCCGGCCCTGCCGGCGTCCCCAACTTCCCCACCCAGGGACACACGCGACCTTGGCCAGGCCGAGGCAGAGAGGGGTCGGAGTGTGGGGGGGGGCGTCTGACCCTCGCACCCCCCATCCCGCGGGGTCCGGTGCTGCCGCCCGGCTGCCGGGTCGCTCCCGCTTGGCTGTTTTGCTGTTCTTCCTTCCATTCCCGCTCCCGCGCCGGGCGTTGCTCTGCGTACCGCGGGGCCGCGGCCTCCTTTGCTCTCAGATGGGGTCAGGATGGAGGGACGGGGTTGGGGGGGGGGCTGCCGCCAGCCCTGGCCCTGACCGCCATCACCGCACCTCGTCCCTGTCCCCCGCATCGTCCCACCTCGTCTCTCCTCCTGCTTGCCCCATCTTGTCCCCAGCGCACCCCCCCCCCGCCCCCCCGCCCAGTGCCCATCTCACCCATCCCCATTGCCCCAGCTCCCCCCAAGCTCCCCCCTCACCCCCAGCTCCCCCCCCATTGCCCTGTGGGGCCGAGGGAGACGGCTGAGCAGGGCAGCTGGGGGGCTCTGAGGGGGTGCTGGGTCCCCCGGGGGGGTCTGTGCCCCAGGCTGGGGGGCTCTGGGTGCTCACCCCCTCTCCCCTCTCCTTGCAGGTGCAGAGCTGCGCAAATGAGAAGCGGGTGAGTGAGAGCGGGACGGCGGCGGGGACCCCGTCCCCTCCCCACGTCCCCAGCCCCAGGACACACTGCGACACTCGCACGGTGACAGCGGGGCCCGTGCTCCCCCAGCAGCCGCTCATCCCTGCCTCGGGGCACCGCGGGGGCGCAGCACCCAGCACCCCCGCCCCGGCTCGCAGCTCCCCCCGGGCACCCCAAGGCTGCAGCCTCCCTGCAGGGACGGAGCCGGAGCCGGCCAGAGCCCCCAGGGCTAGGGACCACCCTGCCGGGGGCCACGGGGCGTCCTGGGGGGCTGGCAACTCCCGAAGCTGCACACGCTGCACCCACTGCCCTCACAGCACTGCCCGCACTGCACACACTGTGCACACTGCGCACAATGCACGCACAGCGCTGCACACAGCCCCTGGGTGTGCGCTGCGCACGCTGCGCACTGCACCCACTGCACGCACAGCACTGCCCGCGCTGCACACAGCCCCTGGGTGTGCACTGCGCACAATGCACACACTGCACACACTGCACGCACAGCACTGACTGCACTGCACACAGCCCCTGGGCGTGCACTGTACCCACTGCACACACTGCGCACACAGCACTGCACACACTGCACACACTGCACACACTGTGCACTGCACGCACTGCACCCACTGCCCGCACAGCACTGCTCATGCTGCACACAGCCCTTGTGCGTGCACTGCACACACTGCACACGCCGCACACACTGCGCACTGCACGCACTGCACGCACAGCACTGCTCACGCTGCACACAGCCCCAGCGCGTGCACTGCACCCACAACCCACACACTGCAGGCGCTGTGCACTGCACACGCTGCACGCACGGGCACGCGCTGCCTGCGCCACACACGCTGCGCCCACCGCCCTGCACACAGTGCACAGCCCCGACGGGCCCTGGGCACACGCTGCCCGTGTTGGGTGCACTGTACACGCAGGCACTGCACGTGCCGCCTGCCTGCACTGCGCGCTGCACGGCACGGCGTGTGCTGCATGCCCTGCAGGCGCCTGCACTGCACGCGCTGGGTGCGCTGCGCGCAAAGGCACTGTGCACGCTGTGCAGGCACGGCACACACACTGCGCACCCCGCCGTGCGCGGAGTCACGCTGTGCCCGCCCCACTGCGCACGCCCTGCACACGTTGCGCACCCCACACCCCTTGCACACCCGCTGCCGGCTGTGCGCGCTGCACACGCGCTGCACACGCTGCACATGTACACCGTGCCTGGCATGCTGGCAGTGCAGGCATGGCGTTGCGCACGTGTGGCACGCGGACACTGCCACCCGGGCACCGCACGCAGCGGGCACGCGGCACAAACTGCCCCGCGCGCGCTTCACACCGCCCACCCCGTGCTCCATCCCCGGCACGCGTGCCCTCCCGCGCACCCCGAGCACCCCACGCCTGCCCGCGTGGGCGCGCCGCGCATGTCCCCATATGCGCACAGACGCGCGCCTGCTGCAGACGCCCTGCTCGCGCCCGCGCCCCGCGCCCTGCGCAGGCACTCGCCGTGCTCGCTGCACACGGACACTGCGCAGCCTGAGCAACACCCGGCCCCTGGATGCCGCCCTCTCGGGACCCCCATTTATTCCCTCCCAGAATTAATCAGCATTCCCTCTCCCTCCCGACACCCCTTTGGGAGTTAGCTGAATTCTTGCTGGCACATCTGGGCGATGAGGCACCTTCCCCTCAGCAGAAGTGCCCCAGGATTACGGCTTTCTGCCCCATTTCCGTGTTTGCCTACATCCTCGTGGTAGAAAGGGACCCTTAATCCCCAGCAAATACTGCAGGAAGATTTCAGATGCCGGATAAAAAGCTTAAAGATGAAATGTTTTAAGGGTTGAAAATGCTTATAAGCAGGCAGAAAAAAGGTTATTAGCCAGGGGACGGCGCTGGGTGGCTCCGGCCACTCTTGGGAACCAGCATTGGGTCCCCCAGGGGCGCGGGGACAGACTCGTAGTCCGTGGGGAAGAGGGGCTGGAGGAGCGGAGCTGGGCTGGGAGGAGGGAGCTGACCTGGGCTTGGTCCCCTCCACGCCGGGCAGGGGAGAGGTCGAATCAGCGCTCAGCAATGGCACTTCCATAAAATCCTCGCCTTTAGGTGAAATTCGACTTCCAGCTTTGGGTGGACGCATTGACCTGGCCGCGTCCCACGGCAGAGCTGAATGCGGGGTGCCGCGGGCATTGTCCCCCGGTTCAGTCCCCGGGACGCTGCGGCCCCGGGATAACGCTGCAGCAGCGGAGAGGATTACGCCTTTGCGTAACCTGTTTCTGGGGCCACCCCGTCCTCCCGTCCATCCCTCCGCTTGTCCCTCCATCCCCAGCCTGGGGTTGCACGGGCGAGTCCAGTGTCCCTGCGCCCCGGCTAACCCCCGCGGTCCCCTCGCAGGCGCCGCCATGTTCCTGAATAAGTGCGAGGGGGACCTGGGCGAGCTGCGGAAGCCGGGGGACGGCGAGGACACCCCGCCAGCCACCACCGAGGAGGAGCAGCCCAAGAAGAAGCACCGGAGGAACCGCACCACCTTCACGACCTACCAGCTGCACGAGCTGGAGCGCGCCTTCGAGAAGTCCCACTACCCCGACGTCTACAGCCGCGAGGAACTGGCCATGAAGGTCAACCTGCCGGAGGTCCGCGTGCAGGTAGGGAGGATGCCCGGTGGCCCCAGCGCCCCAGACCTGTCCCCTGGGCGGTGGCAGAGGGGCCGTCCTGGGGCTGGGAGCTCTGCTCCACTCCCAGCTCCGCCGTCTCGCTCCGTGCCTCAGTCCCCACGTTGGCGGAGGGCGGGAGCGGCATCTCCGCTGAGCCGGCCGCTCCTGCCAAAACCGGAGAGGGGATTTAATGGCCGTGCCTCGTCCCCCCCGCAAGGTCCCAATTCAGCCCACGTGCCAGAGGCTCCGTTTGGGCAGGGAGATGGGTTTTAGAGATTTATTTCTTTTTCCCCTGCGGGTGGCTGCTGCTCCCGTCCCTCCAGCTGATCCCACTCACGTCCCTCCAGCTGGTCCCAGGGGAAAGCAGCCAAACCTTAGCCACTTGTGACCACTTCGAGGTCTTTAGGGCTGGGAAAGCACAAGATCCTCACAGATTTGGGGGTTTTAGGCTTGCCGGCGCGGGGCGGTGCTGGGGGGGTGGAGGGGTGGGGAGGTTTCGCTCCCTGGGCTGCAGGACAAGGCTCTGCTGGGGGGAGACGCAGCCTGTCCCTGAGACTGACGGGGCAAGACCAGGGTGAGGGAAAGGGTCAGGGAGTTGAAGAAGCGACAGACCCACTGCAGAGCAAGGCAGAAATCCCCTTACAAATGAACCGAGTTTCCCAGGCCTCAGTCCGAGTCCAAGACAACACAGCCTTTTCCTGGGGGGGGGGTGCAGACCACAGGGACACCTCTGCTGAGCTCTCTGAGCAATGACGAGTTTCATAGAGTCACAGAATCCTCTGGGTTGGAAGGGACCTTTCAGATCATCGAGTCCAACCATCAACCCAACACCGTCAAACCCACCACTGACCCACGTCCCTCAGCCCCACGTCTGCCCGGCTTTTCAATCCCTCCAGGGATGGCGACTCCACCACTGCCCTGGGCAGCCTGGTCCAGCGCTTGATAACACTTTTAGTGAAGAAATTTTTCCTCATATCCATCTAAACCTCCCCTGGGGCAACTGGAGGCTGTTTCCTCTTGTCCCATCGCCTGTTCCTTGGGAGAAGAGCCCGAGCCCCCTGCAGCTGCCCCCTCCTTTCAGGGAGCTGCGGAGAGCGAGAAGGTCTCCCCTCAGCCTCCTCTTCTCCAGGCTGAACCCCCCCAGCTCCCTCAGCCGCTCCTCACAGCACTTGTGCTCCAGACCCCTCACCAGCTCCGGTGCCCGTCTCTGGACACACGTTTGCACCAGTACAGCCCAGTGTCCAGCACCGTGACCAGCCCATGGGAGACGTTCCCTTCTCAGCCCAGACGTTCATCTTTACTCCCCCGCGGCATCGTGCAGCAGACAGCCCGTGCTGCTGGGGGCACTGGGGACATGGGGACCAGCGCTCTGACGAGGGCGATATGTCACCGCTGGCCTTGGCTCACTGCTCCCTCTCGTTCCTGCTGGGCTTTGGCGCGACCGTGGCAGTTTGGCTTCTAAAAGATTTTACCAAGGAGCTTTTGAAGGACAGATAACGTTACCCCGAGGACTGCATGGGCGTTTGTGGGGACAGGGTGCGTGTTCCCGTGGAGCAGCGAGGGCAGGGGCTGGGTGGTGACACCTCTTGCTTTCCGCACCTGGGAGGTGCCCTCAGTCTCTGGGGCTTGCAGGAGAGGTTTGGCAGAGGTGCGCGGTGCCCTGGGGATTGCTGGAGCCCTGTGGGGCACCCCACGTGGGACCCAACACATGGGGCATCCCAGGCAGGGTGGGACACCCCGTAGGGGACACTCCACCTGGAGAACGCAGTGCAGAACCCTGCATGGGGCACAGTGCGTGGGGCGCGCTGAGGGTGACCGGCTGGGCACAGGGGGGCTCACCCTGGCTCTCACCTCGCAGGTCTGGTTCCAGAACCGACGAGCCAAGTGGAGGCGACAGGAGAAGATGGAGGCCAGCTCCATGAAGCTCCACGACACTCCCGTGCTCTCCTTCAACCGGCCCCCCATGACGCCCAACGTGGGGCCCATGAGCAACTCCCTCCCACTCGACCCATGGCTGACATCCCCCATCTCCAGCGCCACCACGGTCCACAGCATCCCCGGCTTCATGGGAGCCCCCCAGGCCCTGCAGCCCCCCTACGGCGGGCACTCCTTCCTCAACACCCCCCCGCCGATGGCGCAGGGCATGCAGCCCATGGCCCCCGCACCCTACCAGTGCGGCACCACCTTTGTGGACAAGTACCCGCTGGAGGAGGTGGACCAGAGGAGCTCCAGCATCGCCTCGCTCCGCATGAAAGCCAAGGAGCACATTCAGACCATTGACAAGACCTGGCAGCCCATTTGATGAACGCTCCCCTCCGGCCCTGCTGGCCCCCGCTTCTTGTCCCCGGTGTCGGCTCGGCCCCGGGGTGGGCGAAGGGATGACGGTGGGATGCTCAGCAGGACCAAAGCCGGCGTGGGGCTGGGGTGCCGGCTTGCATCTTCCCGCCGAGGAGCCGGCACCGTCAGTGGCAAGGGAAGCGGGACCCCACCATGGGGTGACACCCCGGCAGCCACTCACGGCCCCTCTGCCTCGCCGAGGCACCGGCCCGAGCTGGGGGTCTGGCCAAGGCTCAGGCATCCGACTGTGCCACCAGGCCACCCACTGTCCCCGGTTGGACACCTCCTTTCCCCACACCCCTTCCCCTTCTCATTATTATTAATTCTTTTTTTTTTTTTTTTTTTTTTAATGCTGCAGATTTAAACAAAACTGACCGGAAAAGCTCTAGTTTTGTAGGGAGTACTTGGGGGGATTTTTTTTTTTTTAGCCACGTCGGGGTGACGCCGGTTGCGCCGGTAGATGCGCCGGCGCTGAGAAGACAGTTGTATCGTGAGTAAAGACATAAGCTGAACGGCTGCCGCGTGCTGGAGTCGGGCGCTGCCAGGGCCCTGCCCGCCGTGCCGCTCGTTAGCCGTGCCGCTCGTTAGCGCGCTGGGGCTGCGGAGCCTCCGCCGGGATGGAGCTTTCTGGGGGGATGCGGGAGCATCGTCCCGGGCCACACTCCCGCCCCGCTCCCTCTGTTCTGTGCGGGGCCGGATCCAGGCAGGGGTGACCTGATGCGGCCCCGGCCGCGGGCTGGGACGGGCTTTGTGCTCATCAAGGGGCATCTGCTCGGCCATCCCGGGGGGGCTGCGCCTGTCACCCGCCTGCCCTAATTGCTCCCCAGCGGCTCCCGCCCGGCCACATGTTGGCGGCACGAAGCTGCCGTGATTGTGCGGGTGGGAGGTGGGGGGCAACGGGAGCCCCCACGGCCCCACCACGGGGCTGGCCGGAGGAGGGGGCCAGCTGGGAGCCCCCACGGCGGGGTGCACCGAGGCCGGTTTATCCCTTGCCAGGTGGGAGCAGGGTGGTGACAAGGTGCCACGTCCCCGGGGTCCCCAGCGTGGCTCCGCAGCCCCAGGGGGACCCAGCCCGCCCGCCGGGGCTCGGGGCACAGACAGTGGCACCAGCACCCAGAGACTGCCGAGCCCGCGGTGGCTCCGAGGTGCTGCAGCACGTCCGGGATAGCGAGAGAGCGGGGGCTCAGCCCTGGGCGAGTGGGTGCGGGGGGTCCCTGGGGTGCCCTGGGGTGTTCGGGGAAGCAAGGTGAGCGCCGATCTTCCCCCCTCGCCTCCCAAAACGATGTGTTTCCCCAGAAAATCTTCCCATTTCAGACACAACGACAGCCACAAACTGGGGACTTTGCTGGCGTGGCCCCATCCCCGCTGTGTCCCCACAGGTGCCAGACCCTGCGCAGCACCAGCACACCCGGTCCCCCCCCATCCCGACAGCCCCGGTGCCGGACTCTGACATCCTCACAGCCCCGGGGTCAGGGCGGGACCGGCCGGGATGCCACCGGGCCAGGCAAGGCACTGACCCTGGCGAGACCCTTCTCCCTGTCCCCCGTCCCCCGGCTGCTGCTGCTCGTCTGCTTCGTTAGTGACAATTAAACCTTCAACAACCCATTAAACGCATAATCGATGCTCCCCCGGCTCCCCAACCCGGCTAATGGGCCAGGGCCGAGGTGAAGCGGCCTCGGCAGAGGCGTGCTCCGGCAGGGAGATAATGAAGCAACGGCTGCGGAAGTAATGGGGTTTGATCCGGGGGAAGGGACGCGCTCAATGGGGGCTGCGCTTTTCACATGACATAATTGCCAAGGCTGGCGCCAGCCCGGGGCACCCCTCGGCCTCCGGAGCGCCAACAAAAGCCGGCTGGCGCGGAGAGCGGGGGGCTCGGCACCCCCCGACCCGTTTGATCGGAGCCTAATTGGGGCGAGGATGCTCCCCCCCACCACCACCCTCACCCCCCAGCCTCCAATCTTGCAACCGCCACCCAAAAGCAAGGGCGCGGAGAGGCCCCGGGATGAGGATGCATCTCCCCGAGCGAGCGCCTGGGTTGGGGAGTCGTGCGAATTATTTAAATGAGCTAATTTGCATGGGGGTGGCACCGGCTGGTGGTGACACGGTGACACGGGCTATGGTGATGCTGGATTTGGGGTACCCTGGATTTAGAGACGGTTGCCCCTTCCCTCCCGTGGGCACCCCGGTGCCGCGCGGCGCTTCGCAATAGTGCTGGCCCCAAAAAAACCGCCGTGTAAACGCAGGGAAGCCACGGGAGCGCCCAGCCGGCTGCCGTTTCCCTCTTTATTGGTGCTTTCCCCGGGCTGAGCCCCGGTCAGCACGCCCCGCATCACTGTGGACGCCTGCGCGTGAGGCCGCGTTTGGGAAAAACCCAGCAAAAAAAAAAAGGATTTTTTTTTTTTTTTTTTTTTTTTTTTTTTTTTAGTCCCCTAAGTCCCAATCCTCTCCTGAAATCACTCGCTGCCCGGACGGGACTGGCACAGCCCCGCGCCCGGGGTTGTACTGGGAGGACTGGGTGCTACTGAGAGTGCTGGGGGGCACCCCAGCCCCTCGTGGCGGAGCAGGAGCCCTCCCGCTCCCACCCCCTCTAATCCCCTCCCGCGGGATTTGCCCCCTAATCTGCTTATTTCTCTCTATTTCTCCTAGGCCTGAATGAACCCGACCCTGCCCCGGCGCAACGCCTCGTGCCAGATGAGCCGTGGGGTCTGTCTGGGGACTGTCCCCTGGCGCGTGGGGCTGGCACTGCCATGGCGTGTGGGGCTGGCACTGCCACGCCAGGGGACGTGGGGCTGGCACTGCCATGGCGTGTGGGGCTGGCACTGTCCTGGTGTGTGGGGCTGGCACTGCCATGGCGTGTGGGGCTGGCACTGCCGCACCAGGGGACGTGGGGCTGGCACTGCCATGGCGTGTGGGGCTGGCATTGCCGTGCCAGGGGATGTGGGGCTGGCACTGCCATGGCGTGTGGGGCTGGCACTGCCACGCCAGGGGACGTGGGGCTGGCACTGCCTGTGCCCGCGGTGGCAGTGCCGTGTCCACAGGCAGCACCGCGCTGCAGTCCCCTGGGCAGGGGTCCCAGCCGTGCCGTGCAACGAGCCCCGCACCCCCCCGGCACAGGCCAGGATGGGGCTCACCCCACCCAGCGCTTGCCTCCATCCACGTCACCTCCGTCCCCTCCAGCCCCGGGCCCCCCCGCAGGATACACCCAGGGGACTGTGGTGACGGGGGGCGGGGGGGGCACGCTGTCCCTCTACAGGGCGTGGGAGCCGGGGACCTCAGGGCTCAGGTTCTCCTCAGGGGTGTTGACCCAGGAGCCCCCCGCTGCCCCCCAGCTGCCAGGGGGGGAAGCAGAGAGGGGGCTGCTGGGGGGCGAGGGGGAGGCCGCCAGCCGCAGGTTGAGCTTGGCGATGAGCGGCTTGCCCACGCTCACCGTCCGCCTCTCCTCCACGAAGTCGTCCATGCCGCGGTAGCGGTACTGCAGGCAGATGGTGAAGGCCAGCTCCTGCTGCGGGGGCACAGCACCGTGGGCACCCCGTCCCGGGCCACGGCCACGCCGTGCTCCCAGCACTCCCCCCACCCAGCGCGGCTCTTACCCGCAGTTTCTGCAAGCCGCAGAGCCGGCTGTAGAGGCAGCTGGAGGGGCAGCCAAGGCTCCAGGCGGGCGCCAGCGGGCTGCCCACCTCCTCTGGGCTCTCCTTGTTGGTGCACTTGAGGTCCACGTCCAGCTCCTGCCCCAGATGATGGCCAGCCGTGAAATCCCCCATTGGTCCCCCCACCTTATTCCCCGGCGTCACCCCGGCGCAGGTTTCGGCAACCCGCTCCCACCTCGGGTATGTCGGTGAGCTTGGCCTCGCACTTGGCGATGTCACCGGGGGTGGCCACCACGCGGGTGTAGATGATCATGATGTTGGAGAACTCGGCGGCGAAGCCCAGCTGGACGGTGACGCCACAGTCGAAGCGGAGGTGCCGGCTCTCCGGCAGGACTGCAGGGGGGAACAGCAAGCGCGGGGCTGGGACCTGCAGGTGCTCGGGGCCAGAGCTGCACCCGCGGGTGAGCTGACCACCGTGTCACCCCGCAGCAGGGACAGTGACTGGGCTGGTGGCTCCGTGCCGGCAGTTTCTCTCCTCCAGGGTGGGAGAAACTCGGCAGGTGCTGCCGCCACCTCGCCCTGCGACTCAGCACCGTCCCCTTCCTGGGTGCCAGGCCCAGATGGGGTGGCCGAGTCCCTCACCGTGAGCCTTGGCCCACTGCAGGTTCCTGGCGGAGGACTCGTCCTGGCCGGGGGGGCGGATGGGGTCCGTCAGGGCTCGTCTCTCTGAGAGGTTGCTGCGGAGCTCCAGCGCCTGCCGGCCCCGCGTGATCTCCAGTGTGCCCATGTCTGCGAGGGGCACGGGGGGGTCAGCGGGGACCACCGCAGGGGGGGGGGGGTCGCCATCCCCCGCCGCTCCCCACTCACCCTCCGCCACCTTGTCCAGCAGCACCGTGATCTTCTCGTCCTCCAGCAGCCAGCGCTTGAGGAAGGTGACGAAGATGCCGTTGGAGAGCTCGCCCTGGCTCAGCTCGTAGGCTTCAGCGTCCGCACACCTGCGGGGACGGGGCAGCGGTGGGATCCATCGGGGGCTCTGTCGCTCCCCTGGGAACCAGCCCCCACCAGGGCGACGGCCCTGGGCAAGCCAGAGCCACCGGCCCACGGCTCTACCCCCTCGTGCCCACCCGTCCAGGCAGCGTGCCAGGAGAGGTGGGATCCGCAGGCGGATCCAGGGTGCTTAAATGACTGCCAGCCTGAATTCCTGTGCTCCAGGGGAGCCTCGGGGCTTCACCTCAGGCGCTGCCCGAAGCCAAGCAGTGCCATGGGCCTCTCCCTGCCCTGTCAGGGACTGGGGGCTCCCACCACCTCCAGCACCAACCGGGGGGAGCCGATACACGGGGTGGGGAGAGAAACAGGTGCAAACGGGGCAGCGCCATGGCGGGGGGCTGGGCCCCGGCCCCCGCTCAGCACCAGGGAGGGAGACTCAGCCCCGCTGCCCGTGCCGGGGGATGGTGAGGAGGGGACCCACGTGGCGTAGCCGAAGACGATGTTGGCTGTGACCTGCAGAGCACCGACCTGCGGGATGATGTCGTCGTTGAGGTTCCTGCAAGAGAAGCGCCACTAGACGGAGCCGGGACCCGCCGCACCCCCAAAACCCACCCCAAGGCACCCCAGACCCCAGGGGCTGCCCTGTGCCCCTCTGCCCACCCATCATGGCGTTTGCCGGCTCAGCTGGGGCAGGGATGCTTTGAGGCATCCGGACAAAGGCCGGGGGTTTGGATGGGACCCCAGGGGACGTCCCACTCCGCTCCCCCGGGATCCAGCACCCCTGTGCTGTCACGGCAGCTTGTCCCCGGGATCCAGCACCCCTGTGCTGGGATCTCCTGGCACAGCAGCTTGTCCCTGGGCCGGTGGCCGGGGCTGGGTCACCTCTTACGGCACATGTCGAGCAGGAAGATGTTGAGGCCGGTGCGGCGCTGCTGCATGCTCTGCAGCACCCGCTGCACGCACAGGCAGTGGGCCGAGGTGTAGGCGCTGGGCGCGTCAATGGGCACCATGAAGCTGTTGCCAAAATTTTCATAGCCGTGCCCGGCGTAGTAGAGCAAACCTGTCAGGAGCCGGGGAGAGCAGGCGACATCCCTCAGCCTGATGGTGCCCGCTTCTTGCTTGGCCACCCCGCAAGACCCCACCAGCACAAAGCCACCCAGTCCCCCCGCCCACGCAGCTGGAGCCACCCTGGCAGGTGCTGCCGCACCGTAGACACCCTTGTCGAGGAGGAGGAGGAACTCATTGACGGCCATCTGCATCTCGGCCTTGCACAGGTCCAGCAGCGAGACCACCTTGAAGTCGAGCTGGCGGAGGAGGGCGCTGAGGGCGTGCACATCCACCATGGGCGCCTTCAGCTGCTTGTGGTGCAGGTAGTGCATGTTGCCGATCAGCAGGGCCACTTTGTCGGTGGCTGCCGGGATGGGAGAGGGAGGTGCTGGGGATGGAGCGGGAAGCTCCTGCTGTCCCCACTACCTTCAGCCCGTGGAGGTGACACCCGGTTGCAGACGGTGTCACCGTCCCCCGATACCGGGGTGCCCCGTGGCATCCCTGCCTCACTGCTCTGCTCTCCCCAGAGCGCAAAGCACCCCGAGCAGAGCCTCGTGGGGTGACATTGATGACACTGGGGACGGTCACAGCCCCACAGGACCACCAACCCCTCGCCGGCAGGCTCTTACCGTACAGCTGGCCGGGGCCGCCGTGCTCCAGAGAGCCTGGAAAGAGAGAAGAGCCATGCCACAGCCCCGCGGTGCCCAGGGAGCACAGCGGGCAGAGCAGCGGGGACCTGCCCGCTCTGCCCCCACCTACCTCTGTCCCCCTCCTGCCAGGAGCCTCCGGAGGCGAAGAGCCGCGGGCCTGCGGCAAAATGGGCGTCAGGGAGCCCCGTGTGCGACAGCACCAGCCGGCGCAGTCTGGAGCCCCCCAAAACCTCAGGGCAACCAGGGGAGGGCTTCACGGGGGGGCAGAGCAGAGCCAGGACAGGCGGGACGGGGTCCATGGAGGTTTGTCTGGGGCCCTCACCGATCTCCACGTCCACCTCCCGGCTCCACACCTCATGGAAGAGGTTGAACACGCGGCAGGAGTAGCTGCCCCGCTCGGCCGTCGTCACCAGCTTCACCTGCCGGCGGGACAGAGTGAGCAGTTGAGGCGGTGTGCCGTGCCATGCCACACTGCGCCGTGCCATGCTGTGCCATGCCACGCCACACCACGCCACGCCACGCCAGGGGTCCCGCCATACCTGCAGCTGGGGCGCCTGCGCCCCCTCCACAGGGCGCCGGTTCCTGAACCACTGGTACTGGGGCGGGGGGTTGCCGATGGCTCTGCACTCCAGCACCAGCGTGTCCCCCTCGGCCAGGTGGCACGGCCGCGGCTGCCGCAGGATCTGCAGCCCCACCATGGTCGGGCAGTAACTGCTGGCTAGGGAGGGGACAGGGTGGCAAATCCGGCACCCGGCCACGGCAGGGCTCCGCTGAGCTGCCCATGAGCCCCACGTCCCTCACCCGCAGGCCCTGGCACCCACAGGTGGCGTGAACCAGAGGGCACGAGGAGGACACAGAACGTCCATGGGCACTGTCACCCCAGCAAGCCCAGAGACCCTGGCGGATGAGCCAGGGGGCCACATGGCAAGCGATGCCCTACGGGAGCCACCCCGGCGCCGAGGGGGGGAGCGGTGCCCCATGGGTGCCAGCCCGGGGATGCAGATCTCGGGCCCCACCTGAGCTGGGGCTGCTGCTCTTCTCCACCTGGACGTGGGCCCACCTGGAGAAGGCAAAGGCGGCCCCACAGTTCACCCGGCAGATGTACCACTCAGCCTGGCCCGGTGGGGCGGCCGTGTCGATCACCAGCTCCGGGGACGTGGCTCCGGGCACCTACAAGACAGGACGGGGACAAAGAGTCGGGGGGTCCCTCCCACCCGTCCCAGTGCCCTCACCATGGGTGGGGGCCAGGGGCCCTGCTTGACATGGCGCAAGGGGACCTCACCTCCTGCTTCCCGCAGAACCACTGGTACGCGAGCCCCGGCGGGCCAGTCGCCCAGCAGGTCAGGGACACCCTCACCCCCTCCATCACCGCCTGCGACTCCGGCTGCACCGTGATGCGGATCATGTCCTGGACTGCGGGAGAGGAGAGACCAGCCTGGGCTGGCTGAGACCCCTGTCCTGCACCACCCTGTCACAACCAGTCCCATCATACCTGTCCCACACCCTCCCTTCCCATCCCACCCCATCCTACTGCACCCTGTCCCATCCCACCCCTCTGTCCTGTCCCAACCACCTCATCCCACCTTGTCCCACTCAGTGTCATCCAGTGTCATCCCACCCACCCCACCTCATCCTGTTCCATCCTATCCCATCCCACTCTGCTCCACCCCACCCCATCCCATCTTGTCCCATCATATCCTGTCCCATCCCACCCCACCCTGTTCCATCCCTTCTTGTCCCATCACAACTTGTCCCACCACATCCCATTGTCCCCCCTGCCCCCATCCAGCACACCACATCCCATCCTATCTCACCCTACTGCATCCATCCCATCCCATCCCAGGGCCCCGCTGCCCAGCACAAGACCACCATCATCATCTCCCCCTGCTTTCCTTCTGCTGAACCACTGTCCCCCGGTGCCTCTCTCCAGGCCCCATGGGACCCCGCTGTCCGTCCCTACCAGCGCTGCTGAGGACCTGGCAGGCCTGCGTGTGCCCCATCCTCTCCAGGCAGCCCAGCAGGTACTTGAGGGTGCAGTCGCGCTCGGCCAGGAGCTGCAGGAGGCACTGCGTGGGGCTGCCATGGGGCTCCAGCACCTTCAGTGAGCACATCTCCAGCTCCTCCGTGCTGCAAGGCGCCCGCAGTGCTCAGCGCCACTGCCCACCTCCTGCACCAGGAGGATGGGGAACCCGGCCGGGGGACTCGGCAGTGTCCCCAGCGCAGGCTGTGGCCACGATGGGGTGGCCAAGGGACCTGTGTGCCCCTCACTCAGACCATGGCAGGGCTGTGCCATGTGCCTTTTGTCACCCCGTGGGGCTGGACCCCCAGAGATGCCCCGCAACCCCTACCTGCACTTGAAGCGTTTCTCCACCCCGGCCATCTCAGCCAGCTTGCGCCAGCCCCGGCCGGCATTATCCAGGAGCTCACACAGCCGCGCCATCACCTCCTCACCCAGCGAGCTGATGGGCGTGCTCCAGTCCCCCATCCCGCCCCAGCCCTGCCGCCACCTGCCTGGGGACACGGAGGGGACAAGCCATCAGAAGGTGACAAGGTGACAGGCACCTGCACCCTGGACGCTGCCGGGCATAGGGTGGCTCAGGACGGAGGTGCTGGGAGCTGGCTGGGCAGCGCTGCTGGATCTGGACGCCAGCAGCCAGCCAGGAATGACACAAGTTCCCCCCTCTGCACCTGAGGACAAGAGCTGTGACAGCAGCACGGGGGACCCTGCTTGCCCCCGGCCTCAGGTGAGGAGCCAGGGCCACATTGGCCCAGCCCCAGGACAGGGACCTTCGCAGGACGGGGTCCAAGGGACTGGAAAAAGGGGACGTCCCCCGTCACCTTCCCCGCTCCTTCGGGGGACACAGAGAATGAGGCCCAGCATGGAGGGCTGAGCCCAGGGACCCCTCTCCTTCTGGCAGCAGCCCGCTTGCCGTCACCAGGCCCCTGAGTGATGGCTCCAGAGCCAGCATGAGCCCTGCCGGGCCACCACAAGGAGCCTGTGGAGGGGTTAGGGGAGGGTACACGGGGGTCCTGGGGCTGGGACCCACCTCAGCTCTCCTTGTCCCTGGCCAAGGCTTCAGCAGTGAGGGGAGCGTGGCACGAATCGCCCTGGATGGGGGCAGCACCCAGGGATGGGCGCCCTCCTCCTCCCCCCCCGGGTCCCTCCCCACCAACCCACCTCAGGTGGGCGCTTGTCCCCAGGACCAAGCCATCCACAGTGGCCGGGTGACACAAGCGCGAGCAGGGGGGGCTCTGAGACAGAGGACAAGGACTCAGGTGCCCCCTCTGCTCACCTGCCGCTGGATTTGGGGGGCTGGAGGTGCTGGGGGGTGGCGAGGGGAGGGCAAGCTGCGGGATGGGCACGGCGGGGACAGGACACTCACCACGGGATACGGCCCGGCCTGAGCCCCGTCAGCTCCGAGGGTGCGCACCGAGCCCCAGGCAGAGGAAATGAGGGTTCAACCCAAAATCTCCCCGACACCCCCACCCCCGGCGCTGCAGCACGGCACTTCTGCTTTCCTCTACCGCTTCCTGTGCCGGTGCGCGGGCGCTGCAGCTGCCAACCCAGCCGCCCCGCAGCCCCCGGGGGGAGCCGGGCATGGCCCCCAGTCCCGGCTCCAGGGCGCGGGGCCACTGCGGATGCTGCTGGGCCGGGCAGCGCCTCCATCGCCCCTTCCTCGCTGCAGGAGGACCTCGCAGGTGGCTGCTTTGCCCAGCTCAAGGACAGGCAGGAGCCGCAGGGCAACGAGTCCCAGCCGGGGGAGCCCACACATGGGCAGGACCGAGACCCAGGGGAAGCTGCCGGGCTCTGCCAGGCTGGGGACAGGCAGGGACAGGGCAGCGAGGCCCCCATTGCTGTGAGGAAGACCCTGCCTTCACCGCACAGCCCAGCCAAGCCGGGAGCCTGCCGCCCCAGCAGCCGTCGGTCCCCCGCTGCCGGAGGAGGAAGCGAGAGCGTGGCGCGGGGGTGGCACTGCGAGGGGCCACCATGTCCCCGCTCACCTCACCCGCTGCCCTGCGGCGCCACCAGAACCTGGTCCCAGTCCTCCCGCCCCCAGGCAAGCACAGGCTGCTCAGCCCCCAAAGCCCCCCCAGGGGACACAGCAGCACCAGCGCAGCCTTTCTCCATCCCAAACCCACTACACCGCCACCATGGGGCCCTTAACCCGCAGCTGTGGCAGTGCAGTGACAGAGAAGGGACCACGACCCATCTGGCAGCGCAGGCTCCCTCTATGAGCGAAAATCTGAGCTTCTGTTTTAGCGAATACACCAAAAATTTGTGACCTGTGTTGCCTCAGCCCCTCACCAGCCCGGGCCCGGCCTGAGGGGGGATGTGCACCGAGCTCGCTGAGGGCCTGGGTTTGCCGCAGCCTCCGCAACAGGTATCAGCCTCACAGAGATTTATTACGAGTTTACAGCAAGAAGAAGAGACCGAAAGCAGGAGCTGGTCCCAGCGCCACCCACGCTGGCACTCAGGGTGGCCCCCGTGCCCCGAGCTCTGCCAGCGCCTACAGCTTCTTGCCCTTCTTCAGCCTGTTGCGCTGCCACGTGTTGTACTTCCGCAGGCGCCTCCAATACTCCATCGATTCGGGGTCCAGCTCCTCCAGCTTCTTGGGGGGGCCCAGGTGGATCTTGAAGAGCCTGGGGGTGAACACAGACGACGTGAGGCCGCAGCAGGGAGGGCAAAGGGACAAGCGCGGGACGGACTGACGGACATGGCCAGGACGCGCAGATTCCTCACCCACCACATCCACGGTGCTGCCTGCCCTCCTCCCACGGCCCGGGCGGAAGGTCTCTGGGCTGCAGAGAGGCAGTTTTCCTCCGCCCAGAGCAGTTCTGTCTCTCCTACACCGGTCTGTGCCTCGGGGATGGCACCTCTGTAGAGACGGGCCCCCCCGGAGGGACCCCCCTCCTTCCGCACACAGACCGGGCAGCTGGGCACTACCTACCAGTCGGGGTACTCGGAGTCGGGCTTCAGGGCCACCTCCGGGCCCTCCTTGAAGTAATTGACCCCCATGGCGTGGGTGGTGAGCATGACGGGGTCCGTGCACACCTCCGGGCCCTGCAGCCCCTCCTTCGGCACGTTCTTGCCCTTGGACTTCACGGCTGCGGGGACAAGGGCACGGTCAAGGCCGGGGATGTGACGGGGGGCGGAGATGCCGGGAGGGGAACGGACGCGAGCAGGGGCACGGGCGGGGTGCAGCAGCACCGGGGCCGGGGGACACGGGGCGAGGAGGGGACCAGGCCGCCACCAGGGAAGGCTCGGGGACCGCGGGGGGACTGGGGACCGCGAGACGGCGCCGGGGCCGGGGGCGCCATGGGGGCCAGGCGGCGGGACGAGGCTCACCGGGCTTCTTGGCGTATCCGCGGGCCGTGCCCGGCAACGCCGCCCGAGCCACCCGCAGCAGCACCGGGGCCGCCATGCCGGGCGCCGCGGGGCACGCCGGGAGGGGCCGCGACCGGCCCGCGCATGCGCGGCGGCGCCCGGAAGCGGAAGCGGCGGAAGCGGCAGCAGCGGGACCGTCCTCTCCCGGGGCGGCGGCGGCGAGAGAGTTCGCCCGGCCCGGCCCGGCTCCGGGGGGAGAGCCGGTGCCGGCGGAGTTGGCCCTGGCGCCCCCGGGCTGGAGCCAGGCCATGGAGAGCAGCATGGATTTCCAGGCGGCTGCGCCCTCCCCCCCCGGCGTCGGTAACGAGGAGGCCCCGGAGCCGCCGGCCATGGACACGGAGGAAGAGTCCGCGGTGCGGCCCGGCGCCCCTGCGCGCCGGGGGGGTGCCGGGCAGCCGGGGAGCCCCCGCCTTGTCACCCTGCGCCCCGCGCGGGACCGGCCCGCCCCTGAGGGCCGGGGGAGGGCTCTAGGGCCCGGCTCGGGGCCTGCTTCAGCCTCGGACCTCGGAGGGGGAGCAGGCGGACAAGCTGAGCTTTGCCGAGCCTCGGGCAGAGAGACGGACGAGGAGGCAGGGGCTGCGGGGCCGCGGGGCTCCGCTGGCTGGAAACCCAGTGCCGAGAGCACCCCTCGGGGCGCAGGACACCCCCGAGCCCCCAGCAGCGGCGACCCGACAGTCATGGAGCTGGATGAGTCCCCCGAGGATGCAGAGGACGAACCCTTGGAGATCCAGGGCTTGCTGGCCCAGCTCGAGACCCTCGACCCCAACCTCTGTGACCGCTCGCCCGCCTCAGAGCAGGGTCCACTGCCCTCCACGAGCACTGGCACAGCCCCTCCGGCGGGCACGGCCCCACAGCAGGCCCAGCGGAGCTCTGGGCAGTGCCAGGACAAGTGCCGGCCCTGCCCGTTGCATGTGGCAACAGGCCGGGGCCTGGAGACACGGCCCTGCTGTGCCCAGCACTCGCCCTGCTCCCGGCCCTGCCACGGCCTGCTCTTTGCTGAGGCTGACCGGGAGGACTTGCTGAGCCTCCTGTGCTACGAGGGGGGGCTGCCCGAGGCCAGCGCCGAGACACCCTTGGCCCGCTCCGATGTCCTGGCCGGGACCAACCTGGAGATGCTGCAGGCTCAGGAGGAACCAGCCACTGCAGAGACGCCTGAAGGGCTGGGGAAACCGGAGAGCTTGGAGGAAGGATCTTCCGATGGCTTGTATTATCAAGAGGGGCTCTGCGAGGGCAATCGGGATGGTTCCCCGGAGCCGGCCTGGGTGACCCTGCCTCCCACTCCAGCCCCAGAGGCAGAGCAGCCACCACAAGGCAGCGTGACTGTGAGTGCATCGCGCACGGGCTGCAGCGAGCCAGGACATGCCCCTTGGCTCTGCTCCCTCGTGGGGTTTTGGGTGGTGGCAGACAGGAGCCAGGGATTTCTTTTCCTCGGGTCTTACAGAGCTTCATGCTGCTGGGGTGCCCAGACAAGACCCTCGGTACTGGCTTTGGCTCCTGCTTCTCTAAACGTGGGGGGATACTTGCACTTGTCTGATCCAAGCATGCCTGCAAACAGCCTCCAGCCCTAGGACCCTGCATCCCTCCCGCCCCGCCAGCCTCAGGACACGCTGCCCTCCCTGTCCTGGTGCTCCAAGGGCAGCCTGGCCACAGGATGGGCAGGCTGAATCCGTGGGATCCCAGCCAGAGCCTCACCTGCTCTCTCATTGCTTTGCAGAACAGGGAACCTCCATCCTCCTGCCCGGCCTTCAAAGAGGGTGAGTTGCTTCAGTGCTTGAGCAGCAAAAGCACCCAGGAGTCCTGACCCACTGCCTCCTGCCCAGACCCCAAATGCAGCAGGGTGGCGAGGGATCGCAGCTGGGGAGGGAGCACCTGGCTCTGCGCCTATGTGGCTGCAGACTCCGTGTGGCTCATTTGATCCCAGCTGACCCTTTGCGTTTGCAAATGCGGGTGCTTCAGGGATCAGGGAGGGGGACTGCTCAGGCTTGGGAAGGGAGAAAGAGGGATGCCAGGGTGTGCCGGAGGGAAGGGGGAAGCAGCTCTGGGGTCAGAGTTGGTCCCCTGGTGATGCCAGGAGTCTCTCTCCCGAGTGCTGAGCTGCTTTGCCGTGTATAGGAATGCAGCTAATGGGCAGCAGGAGTTGGTACCCCCAGTTTTCAGAGGTGGGGGGACCAGCTTCTACTTAGTCCCTCCCGATGCCTCAGTTCCAGGCCCTTGTGACCCAGAGGATCTGCTGGATGGTGTGATTTTTGGGGCAAAGTACCTGGGCTCCACGCAGCTGGTCTCAGAGAGGAACCCCCCAACCAGCGTCCGCATGGCACAGGCCCAGGAGGCGGTGGACAGGATCAAGGTGCAGGAGGGTAGGGGGGCACGACTGCCACTGGCCTGGCCCAGCCTGGCCCCTCGTGGGTGTGGGGCAGCGCTCAGGACCTGCCCAGGGGGACCTCCTGCCGTGGGGCAGGGACCCAGAGGAGTCCTAGCAGCAGCAGTGACCTCTCCTGCGTGCTTTGTTCTGCAGGCACCGGAGGGGGAGTCCCAGCCTATGACAGAGGTGGATCTGTTTGTCTCCACACAGAGGATCAAGGTGCTCACGGCTGACACGCAGGTGAGTGGGGAACAGGAGCACCCACGTGGCTTTGGGGCTGCTGAAACTTTCCTCTTTGGCCTTGGGATCTCTGCTTTGCACCCATGCCAGTGGGGTCATGACCAAGGATGGCCTGCGGGCCAGGACACGCATCTGGGAGGAGACATGTCACTCTGCAGCCATCCCACGCAGGCGTGTTGTGTCCCTCGGCTGTCTGTGTGGCTCCACGAGGCTTCTCATGCAAACTGCGCGTCATGGGAGCTGCTGGGTTTCCAGACCAAGCTCCAGGGAACCCAGGCTTGAAATTTCTGTAGCTCTCTACCTCAGGATTAGCTGCTGCTTTATAGTAAGAGGGAAGAGCTGTCTTTTCCCCAGCAGCACCCAGAGACACGGATGAGTCCTTGATCAAAGGAGCTGTTTGTACCTTTTAGTGTAGACGTGGTTTCTGCCCAGCGTGTGCCAGGCGTTTCGGCTGTGTCCCGGCATGGTGGCATTTAAACCCAAACCCTTCCTGCTCATGACAGTGCCTGGCTGGCTCGCAGGCTGCCCATGGAGTCTGTTGGGCCAGGGAGGGCTGAATGTTTCTGCCCGTGTCCCCCTTGCCAGGAGGCCATGATGGATCACTCCCTCCAGACCATCTCCTACATCGCCGACATCGGCTCCCTTGTGGTGCTCATGGCGCGCCGGAAACTGCCTCAGCGGTCGGAGGTGGCAGAGGAGAAGCGGCTCTACAAGATGATCTGCCACGTCTTCCACTCAGCCGATGTGAGGCGACACGCAGGTCCCTCGGGAGGGGAGGGTGGCGTTTGGGTCCTGGGCCCCATCCTGCTGTCATGACAGGGTGCTCCGGATGTCCATGCTGGGGGCTCCCAACTAGCACAGAGAGCAGGAAGGAGCCCAGCCTTAGCACCTCTGCCACATAGAGGGGCCCAGCAGAAAAGGGGGGAGGACTGGCGCCGTAAAGGGGCCCATTCAGGCAGGGGAGGAGCCGGGATGCCCCGGAGCTCCCAAGGTACAGCACTTGTGCTGGGCTTTGCAGGGCCCTGGCAGCTGTTGACTCCACTTTGGTCATGAGACCGTTGGCCCTGAGCCGTGGGCATGAACAGCCCGTCTTTCCCCAGGCCCAGATCATCGCTCAGGCCATCGGGCAGGCGTTCGGCGTGGCCTACCAGCGCTTCCTGGAGGCCAACAGCATCGACCCGAGCGAGCTGAGCCCTCGCCAGTACAGCCATGCCCTCGAGGACCAGGAGCAATACAACGCAGAGCTGACCCATTTCTCCCGGCAGGAGAACTGCAAGGACGTAAGAGCTGCTTTGGAAGGGTGGGGACAGTATGGGGTACCCGCTGGCACCTCTGTTGTTCCCTCCACAGCTCCCTGAGCAGCTGAGCTGCTCCTTATAAAACTGGGCCCCATCCCAGCTGGCTGAGCCCAGGACACCCGTGCTGGGGCCGGGATGCGTGTCCCATGACTCTGTTGACCGTAACCCATCTGTGCCCCGCAACAGGTCTGCATCCGGAAGCAGAAGGGGGAGATCTTGGGCATCGCCATCGTGGAGTCAGGCTGGGGCTCCATCCTGCCCACAGTGGTCATCGCCAACCTGATGCACGGGGGCCCCGCGGAGAGGTCGGGCGAGCTGAGCATCGGGGACCGCCTCATGTCCGTCAACGGGACGAGCCTGGTGGGGCTGCCCCTCGCCACCTGCCAGAGCATCATCCGGGTGAGCCGGGGCTGGCTGCGGCCGGGGCGGCCTCCTGCCTCCACCCTTGCAGGAGGGTGAGTGCTGGCAGAGACAGGGACTGGCCTGAATGCGCCCAGGAGTGTCTGTAATGCCGGCGTCCCCCCGGTGCTCCCAGCTTGGGGGCAGATGGGTGGTAGGAGGCCGTGGGAGACAGAGGGGGCAGGAGTGCGGGGGGCCATACCCATCCCGTGGGCTGTGACAGTCCCTGCTCTGAGTGCTTGGGAGGAAGGGATGCGATAAGGCAGGGACAAAGCTGGGGACTAAACTTGCTGTGGCAGGGTGCAGGCAGGGCCCTGCCCGAGGAGGAGAGTGGGTGAGGAGGCTGGCACCTGTCCGGGAGGGAACCCGTTGCATCTTCTTATCTCCGAGGCAGGAAGGAGCTGAAAGCAAGGACAGTGTGGCCTCAGGGGCAGAGTGGAACGCTTAGAACTGGATTTATAAGTTCTTTCTGAATTTGAACATGGCAATATCCCTGTGTGTGACTCAGTTTGCCCATTGAAAACAAGTTGCTAATCTTCATCCCTCCCATGAGCAACGTGACTGCGTTGCCTCTCTCAGCCATGCCGAATACCTCTCCAAAGTCTGACAAGGCCCCATCCCATCTTCCAGGAGCTGAAGCACCAGACAGAGGTGATGCTGAACATCGTGCACTGTCCCCCTGTCACTACGGCTGTCATCCGGCGCCCCGACTCCAAGTACCAACTGGGCTTCTGTGTTGAGAACGGCGTGGTGAGTGCCCACGGGGCTGGGAGCAGAGCCAGGCCGGGGTCAGGCGAGGACTGCAGCCACCCGTCTGGCAGAGGGACACACGGTTCTGGCTGTGTCCGCATGGAGGAGCACACAGCTTCAGAGTTCCTTCTGCCTGCCAGCGCTGAGGTTTCACAGAAATCTGCTTTGCAAAAGGCTCTCTGTAGCCCTCCTGCAGCACGGGTGGTTGAATCAGTCTCCCTAATGCTCCTTAGCTATTTGCTTTTGGGGTGGTGGTTTCTTCCTGCCTTTCTTGGCGTGACCTTAGTGACATGTTGCTGTCTCCGGTGCCCCAGACACTCCTTGCTCTGGGCTCCACAATGGCTGCGTTTGAAAGGCAGAGAGGAGCATTTTCAGGACCCGCAGGAGCTGATGGGGTGGGTGGGCAGCGGAGGGGTGGCACGGCTGTATGCTCCCAATAGTATTGGAGATGCAGTTACTCCACACACGCGCAGGAGCTGCCGCTGCAGGGAGAAGCTTGATGGAAGCAGGAGGGTTCGCTGGGTGCATGGGGGGAGCTGAGCTCTCCGTCAGCAGGGGAGCAACACCTGGGGGCTGCCCATGCCCTGCAGCTTAGCACACTGCTCTGGTGGCAGCGACACAAAGGGACATCCCTGCCCTCGCTGCATGCCCGTGGGCTGGAGGAGACAGCGCCCGAGTCCAGAGCTCTTGCCAGGAGCCCGCACGGATGAGAGGGTTTGGGGTGGTGGTTGCACGTGGCCCTGAGCTGTGGGCACAGCTCTGATCTTACCAGCGCTCCCTGCTCCCCAGATCTGCAGCCTGATGCGTGGGGGCATCGCAGAGAGAGGTGGCATCCGCGTGGGGCACCGCATCATTGAGATCAATGGGCAGAGCGTGGTGGCAACGCCCCACGAGAAGATCATCCAGATCCTCACGCAGGCGGTCAGCGAGGTGAGCCGGGCCCGGGCTGGGTGATGGCCAGGGTCCCTGTGCCACAAGGCAGCTGCGGCTGCGCACAGAGCAGGCAGGGCTCCTTCCAGCCCGGGGTTTGGCGTCTCCCAACTGATCGGTGCGTCTCTGCCTAGGTCCACATCAAGACCATGCCGGCCTCCACATACCGCTTACTGACTGGGCAGGAGCAGCCCATCTTCCTCTGAGCCGCTGCCCGTGCCCAGCTGTCGCTGCGTGCCTGGGGCCAGGCAGGAGTGAGCCCGCGGCCACAAGGGCAGGACAGGCTCTGCCACCTGCCCCAGCGCCCTCGTCGGAGCCCTCTGGTCCCCAGCAGGGTCTAATTCTGCACCTCTTCCGTTTTACTCAGGACACAGTGGGAGACTCTGAGGGTCTGATACCCGGCTTGAGCGGTGTCAGAACCTATGGTGCCACAGTGCGGGCACCTCCTCCCCCTCCACTCACCCCTCCATTCACCCCTCCCTGCCTCATAGTGCCTGCATGGTGCCTGTTCTGCTCCTTCACAGGGTCCCTTGCCTTGGCCTGGTGCTGGCAGGAGGAGAGGGGACCCTGCGTGAAAGGTCACCCCATCCAAGTCACCGCAGATAGTGCTTTTACACTCACCGACGGTGCCTTTCCCCATGTGGGGGTGGTGCTGGAAGCACAGCTCTGGAGGTTGCCCCAGCACGGCCCCGGGGGGGCGCCGACCCTGCGCACCAGAGTGTGGGTGCAGACTGGCACCCCCGAGGGAGAGCCGGCAGCTCCCAGGCTCAGCCTTAAGGGCAGCAGCACCCTTGACACCCGCTCCTCCTCCCTGGCTTTGCCAGGGGCCTGTCGCGGGTACAAACGACCTCCGTTGTTAGACCTGTTGCACCGAGCTGGGAAACTACCTCTGCTTTTCCCTAGTGCTGCCTCTGACCGCTCTGCACGCACAGGCCTGCTGGGGCCCCGGGTTGTCTCAGGGCTGTCCCTCGGCACGGCAAAAGGGAACACGGCACTACACCCCGGGGAGCCTGGGGTCATGAGCCCCAGGGACAAGCCACTGGTGCTACTGTCTTTTGATGAGTGGGTCTCTGGCTCCCTACGGCCGAGGCAGCGCTGACCTGACTTTGCCTGTGTGCTCGGTTGATGTAAAAATAAAAAGTTTTAGGGAAGGTGGGAGGCTGTGTTTCAGGAGCCCTGGCTGGGCTGCAGCAGAGGGGGCTCAGCTCTGGGCCACGCGCCCTGAGCCTGCTGCAGTGCCAGACGTTGGCACAACCCGAGCCTGATTCCCGCACCGATGCCTCTCACCAGGCAGGGCCTCTGTGTCCAGCAAGGCCACCTGGCTGCACGGGATTCCCCCGCGTGCTGCCACCCAGCACTCACGGAAACAGCCCATCTTCATCAAACCGTCCCTTTTATTCCAGCAGCAGAGGACGCGGCCAAAAGGGGGAAGGAGGCACTCGGTGGGGAGGGGTACAGCAGGATTAGTCCCAACCCAGCCTGGCTGTGGGGTGCTGCGTGGCACTACCTGGGCTGTCACATGGACCCTGTGGCACGGGGCTGGCCCAAGGGGGCTGGCTGCCCAGTGGGACAGGGACCAGTGGTGCTGCTACACGTCTGTAGCTGGGCCCCACTCGTAGCCTTCCTCCTGGTCTGAGTCGTCCCTGGCTCGTGTGAACCTCCTCTTCACAGCGTCGTGCTCGTATTCCCTGGGGGATGAGAAGCTGCAGTGACACCTCTGCGGGTGGCAGAGACAGTCCCCTGGCAGGCAGGGGCAAAGCTGACACGGAAGCCTGCGCAGGCGCTGCCCCAGCCCCGGGGCTGGCCCTGGTGCGCAGCGTACCTGATGCTGTCGTAGCGCTGGCCCTGCCGCTGCTGCTCGGTCGCCTGGGAAAGGGCAGAGAGACGGGGGGGTCAGAGGTAGGGGCAGGATTTGTGCCTCACCCAGCCCGGGGCTGGGCTGCGTCCCCGCAATGGGGAACCAGAGCTAGGTGTGGATGTGCAGCTGGACCCGGCAGCAGCTGGAGGTGACACCCCGCCTGTGCCACAGGGGACAGGAATTAGCCCCCGTAGGTAGGCGCTGTGCCACCCTCCTCTGCCCCACCAGCCCCTCATACCAGTATGGGGGACCCACCTGCTCTCTCAGGCCGTGGCCTGGGGATGTCTGCACTGGCTCGGAGGAGCGGGCCAGCCCAGGCTGGTCATAGGCGTCCTCCACCTCGCCGTCAGTGTAGGCGCCCGTCTCACCGTCCGTGTCGTCGTAGTCGCTGTTGGCGTGACTGTCGCAGGTCAGATAGCCCGAGGCCGCCGCGCTCGGTGGGTTCAGCAGATCCAGACTGTCCTCCAGTGCCACATCTGCCTGTGGGGTGGGGACCCCAGGTGTGTGTGTGTGTGGGGGGGGGAACGGGTGCGTGGCTCCGTCACCTGCCTGGCTGCCACCCCGGCAGGTTGAGCCTTGCCACAGGGACCCCATGCCCCATACCTGCTCCACCGCCGTCCAAACAGGCTGGCTCTGCTGAGTCCTGATGATGTCCTTGATCGCCTCGTACCAAGTGTTGCCGCTGCCGCTGAGGCTGACGGTGGCGGTGAAGAGGTGGCTGCAGTACTTCTTCATCTTGCTGGCCTGAGCATAGAGGCGCCGGGAGCTCTTTCTAGAGTCGGGCGCCAGCCACTGGCGCATGGCCTTGATGCCCTGCCGGCTCTCAGGCTCACAAAACACCACCACCGGGTAGTACTGCACGTAGTTGAGGCGCTCCACAGCCGAGGGCGTGATGTCCAACAGGGCATGCTTGTTCTGGGGGAGGGCACGGCCATCAGTCCCGCTGGGGACAGGGACAGAAGCCGTGGGCTCCCCCCCAGGCCCTGGCCCGCCTGGCTACAAGGACACAGGGAAGGTCTCTCACCTTTTCTGCAATCTGCCGCACTGAGTCCAATTTGATGACCTTGGATGAAGCCCCATCTCGGGCCACGCTCGCTGCAGGACATGAAGACACGGCGTGAGAGGGGATGGGGGAGACGTGGCATCTCTGCCAGCCCCAGGCTGGGTCTGGCTGTGTCCTGCCCCGGGGCTGTGTCCCTCAAGGGGGGCACATGCCTGGGGCCTGGCTGGTCTCATGATGCCTGGGGAGAGGGTGAATGAGTCCAGGAAGGTGTTGGGGTGTCACGGGGAGGGGGCAATGAGGCAGGATTGGGACAGCCGCAGGTGAAGAGCTCCCACAGGTCCTGGACACAGGGTCTGGCTGCCGGATACGATTTCTACCTGGCGTGGGGGGCACTTACGGGCAATCTCGAACAGCTCAGGCAGCTCCGTGCTCAGCTTCTGCATGGCAATGTCTGCGATGGGGCCCAGGATCACCACCGGCCGCTTGAAGCTGGCTGTGGGCAGAAGACAGACGCGCTCAGAGAGGCTGGGGGCGAAGGCAGAGCTCGCAGCACCCGGGCATCCAGCCCCGCTCCTTGAGGTGCCCGTGGGCCTGGGACTTGCCCCGCTCTTCCCGCTAGCACCCACAGCGGGGCAGCCCTGGGGCCCATGTCCCCTGGGTGGCTCTGGGCGACTGGGGACACAGCCCTGGTGCCCACCTTCCTTCAGGGCCACCCTCTCGTATGGTGGGTAGTGACCCTGCTTTGTGAGGGCAGACAGGTCCTCCCGGCTCTTCCGCAGCATCTTCTTGGCACCCCGCAGGCCCCGCAGCTTCCAAAACTCGGCCCGTGCCCCAGAGGGGTTGGCACCAGACGTGGCTTTCAGCACCGACTCCAGGCTGGCGATCTGCTCGGCCCTAGGAGGGAAAAGGGCTCAGGACCTGGAACCTCCGGATTTACCCCCCGCTTTGTCTCTCCAGGCTCCAAGGGGAGGGGTGGAATCCAGCATCCCCGCTTGGTGGCACAGCCAGATGAGGCTGTGGTAGCCTTCTCCCTCTGGGACCTTGGACAACCAGAGCATCAACTGCCCCATCACCCCTGAGAAGGGATTTCACCATCTCACACGTCCCGCTGCTGCTCCATCAGCCCTTGCCCTGCTTCTTACTGGGCCCACCATCCATGTCCCCATCTCACCGGGGAGCCATCCCCTGGTTCTGCTCATCCTGGGGCCATTCCTGGCTCCATCGTTACCTGCTCTGGTTGGGGATGATGCCCTTGTCCTGCTCCTGCAGGTCCCTGCCCATGCGCACAGCCAGCCAGCTCCCCAGCCTGCCCCGGTACATGGTGTCCAGCACATGGAAGACATCCCCGCGGACGAAGCTGAGCCCCGACGGCGTGTCCTTCTCGAAATCAAAGTGCGTCCGGATGTAGAATGAGTCACCCACGTTGGACGAGATCATCTTCCTGTAAACTGGAGCCCAGGGTGAGAGGGACCGTCAGGGGAAGAGGTGGCTGAGGAGGAAGATGCTGAAGAAATTTGGGAAGGAGCTGGGCTGGGCCGGGAGCCTCCAGAGTAGCCCTTGCTGCTAAGGAGGGTGCTGGGAACACCTTTTCCTCCCATGGCGCGCTCAGGCATGCTGGGGACAGCAGGACCTGACCCCCCAGCACACACTGGCCTCTCCGGGCTGAGCCGTGGTGCCAGAAAGCCCCCGTGCTCCAGGATGCCAAGGCACAAACAGGGCCAGGACAGTCTGGTCCCCTCCCATCGTCTCTCCGGAGGAGGGGGGTGCAGGGAAGAAGGACCACCCCGCGGGGGCAGGAAGAGCCATGGCAAGTCCGGCAGCTCTGATGCTTGCTCGGAAGAGACAAGAGGATGGAGAGGCACAAGCCCAGGATGAGGCCGGTCGTCACTCACTGTCCTGCTTGCTCTGCGTCCGCAGCGTGATGTCCTCGCCCGGCGGCAGCCTCATGAGGAACTCCACAGCCTCCTCACGGGTCAGGTTCTGGAAACTGGTGTCGTTCACCTGCCACGGAAAAGCACTTAGACACGGCCCCAACGGTGAGATGGAGGACCCAGTGGGGGTCCCAGGGACAGCAGCGCCCAGGGCAGGGTGGGAGACGGAACTGGTCCCTGTGACCCAAGTGCCTGCCATGACCTCTGGGAGCCCTGGGGAGGGCCCCTGGGCCAGCTGAGGTGGTGCCTGGACCCCGCGGGTGTTGGCATGGTGCTGGAGACGGGACCGTCCCCTCGGAGCCAGCCCAATGGGTTCAGACCACGGACACCAGCACCGACCCAGCACCGACCCAAAATGATGCCCAGCAGGAGAAATCCAACCCCTGGGGCGTATCAGACCCAAGAGGGATGGGGCCAGTCCGGGTGCAGCAGCGTTCGGAGCCATTCCCAGTCCCATGTACCTGCAGGATCTGGTCCCCTTCCCGGACACCCTGGCTGTCGGCCGGGCTCCCCTCCTGCACGCTTGACACGAAGATGCCCACGTCGTTCCCACCGGCCAGCCGCAGCCCGACGCTCTTGGCCTTCACAAAGTGCACGACCCTGGAGTCAGCGCTGTACCTGCCACGGGGGAAGCCATGGTCAGCCCAGCAGTGACATGCCAGGGACAGCACAGCGGGTCACCGGCCCTGTGACCCCAACCCCGCGGCGGAGCAGGTCCCCGTCTCCCCCAGCCCCTTCCCACCGCCTCTGCCAGACGTACCCGTCCTTGCGGGCAGCTCGGGCAGCGGGGCTGGTGTGGGGGCTGTGGTAGCCATCACCCTCCACAGCTTCCAGCAGGTCTGCAGGGAAGAAGGGCTGGTCCAGGAGGCTGCGCCACTGCCAGGGCAGCCGAGGCACGGGGAGACCTGGCACGGCTCTGCCAGGGGGATGGGGACAGCAGAGACACCCCCTCAGAGCCATTAACTCTCCCAGCCTGATCTGAGCTCACTCACCAGGGCCCCGAGCATCGTCCACGACCGTGTCAGCCGCAGGGTCCCTGTTCGATCGTCTCCTCTCCCTGGAACAAAGTTGGGGCAGGATTTAGGCAGGTCACGGGGGGAGGTGCTGGATGGGCATGGGCAGGCAGTGCCAAGAGGGCAGCGGGGACAGTGGAACAAGCTGGGGACGGAATGGCAGTCCCACCTCCAGGGTGAACTGGCTCCGGGATGGAGGAGAACCAGCCCCTCCAGGGAGACAGGGAACGTGGGGGACCTGGGGGATCTGATGGGGAAAAGAGGGGCTCGTGGGGACAGAGCGGCGCTTACGGCGGTGAATTCATCCTGGCAGCAGCTGGAAGTCGTGGGGAGGTCTCAGGGGATGGCGGATGGGACAGTTCAGAGTCAATGTCAGAGATATCTGCAGCAGCAGGAGGGAAGACGCATTAGTGACTGTCCAGTCCCTGGGCTGTGTATTGGGCCCCGGCCCCATCCCCGTGTCCCCTCACCATCCATCCGGGAGCTGTCGCTCTGGCTGTCTTCAACGTCAGCGATGTTGACCAGGAACTGCCGGTGGTCCCGGAGGACGAGCAAGGTCAGGGTCCCCTCCGTCCGCTCGATGAGCTGCTGGGTTTCAGCCAGGGACATGTCCTCGCTGGCCACCCCATTGATCTGGAGGGGGCAGAGCGGGAGGCCTCAGCGCACTCGCTCCTGGGAAAGCCGCCCCCAGGAAAGCCCCGCTCGAATGGGATGCTCCGACTGCCATCTTCCCTGTCCCTGCCCAGCCGCTCCAGCCCAGCCCCAGCTCCCGCAGCTTTGCCCATCCTGGCCCATGTCCCCGTTCCTGGCTTCCTCCCAGTGGGGCCGCCTCCTACACAGAGGAAACAAATTAGCGAGGCTAATTAACTCCCACCTTTAGCTGCAGGGGGGCCCTGCACAGAGGCAGGAGCTGCAGAAACCCCCTCAGATGCTGCCTGAAGCGCAGTTTTACTTTGACCTTGGCCCAGCGCTGTCCTTCCACACACTGAACTGGCGCCGGGGGGTCAGGCCCCAAGTGGACAGTGGGGCTGCGATCTCCCCGAGGCACGGCAGCTTTTCCCGCCAGATTGCTGGGATTAAATCCCTCCTGTTTGTCCCAGAGTCGCTTTGGCCCTGGTTCCCAGCAGCCACGGGTGGGCCTGGCCCGTGTGTGCAAATGAAGCGTCTCCCTCCCCTAATTCCTCTTCCCCAAATACTTTAAGCGTCGTTTCACCTGACATGCCCTGACCACCCCCGAGCTCCTTGGGCCGACCGCTCCCTTGGCAGGGACACGCACACGCGGGAGGGGACCGCGTGCCGTGGGGAGAGCGGGGCAGGTGTCATCCCGCTGTGGCAGCGGGACAAGCCACCGTCGCTGGTTGAACGCCGTGGGGCTGCCTCAACCAGGCAGCTTTGGCACTGCGGGGAGCTGGTCCCCGAGGGCCCCCGCGGGGTCCCTGGTGACGGCTGGGGAGCCGGGGCAGGGCGCGGGCACCAGGCGGTGCTGCCTCCAGCCGAGCTGCTGTCCTTTGCAGGCAGCCCAGGGAAGCACCCTGGGTGACGCTGGCCAGGGATGAGCCACTGGAAGAGGGGAGGTGAGATCCGCAGTAAGGGCTGCGTGCCCCCTGGGCCCCCGTACCTTCAGGATGAGGTCTCCCTCCTGCAAAGAGCTGCCCTTCGCCGCCAGCCCGCTCTCCACTATGTGCTTGATGAAGAGCTGACTCCCCAGCTTCAGGCCATACTCTGCACCAGAGAGAGCCCTCGCCAGTGCCGGAGCCAGGCAGACGCAGGACCCCCTCGAGGTACCCCCTCGCCACCAGCCCCATGGCCCGCCCCAGCTCCCCATGGGGCACTAGCAAGCCCCAAAGCTGAGCACTGCAACCCCGGGCTGAGGCCAGGCAGGTTTGGTGCACCCAGCACGGCGTGCCCCAGACCCCGGCACCAACCCCGACATTGCCTCCTCCCCAGGGGGTGCACGGCCACAAACCAAGTGACAAGACCCAGGGACAGAGGGAGCGGGAGGGCCTCACCTTCGTTCTGCTTCTGCTTCACCAGGACCGATGTGATGGGCTTCATCGGCACATCCCGGCGCGGCAGCCGCTTGAAGCCCGACACCAGGGCCAGCCCATTGGTGTCCCCTTCGTGGCCAAAGCCATTGGTGGAGCGGTGCCGGCTGTAGCCCCTCCGATCCGAGCCAGGAGGGCTCTCCCTCCAGTGGCTGCTGTCCTGGCTTCGCCTCCGGCTCCGGGACGCTGGCTTGTGGTGGCGGCGGTCATCCTGGTGGTGGCCAGAACTTCTCTCGCTGGAGGAGTCCCCGTCATAGCCCCGGCTGTGGTCCAGGTCATCCCGGGAGCGGTGCAGGGCTGGATGCGCACCCTGCGACCCAAAGTCCTCGTCCGAGTCATAGCGCTGGGGCATGGTGGGGGACGCGGAGTGGCTCTTGCTCACGGGGAGCTGGACTTTCTTTGGTCTTTTCAGTGTCTGCAGGTGGAAAGTGAGAAGGAGAGGGTGGTGGGTGCAGCCGCCTCTGCCAGGAGGTGTTTCTACAGCACTTTCCAAGCCCCAGATGTGAACCCCGGGGGGTGTGGGACAGGGGAGCCGGATGGGGACAGGCACGACGCAGTTCCGTGCATGATGCCGGCCCCCATCCCGCCACAGGGCACACTCACAATGTTGGCAATCTTGCCGCAGGTTTTAAGTGTCTGGATGGCGAAGGAGGACGAGACGTTCTCCATGGAAAGGCCGTTCACCATCACGATGTGATCCTTCTTCCTGGGGGGAAGATGCAGCCGTGGCTCTGCCCCAGCCGCAGCCCCCAGCCGGGGGGAGCTGGCGGGGTGGCGGGGGCAGCCGTTGCCCCAGGAGGACCCCATCCCCCCGGGCAGGCAGCCGGGCTGGCCCTGTCCTAGCAGAAACGATACGCTGCCCTTCCCGTCCCCGCTGGCAGCGAGCACCCCCCACATCCCCACATCCCCGTACACTCACTGGAGCCGACCCACCGCCGGTCCCCCGGCCACCACATCTGAAACAACCACTGTTGTGTCCCCGGTCACCCTGTTGGGACGGTCCCGGCCTCCGGAGACAGCGAAGCCAAAGCCCCTGTGAGGGTCCTAGCGGGGACGGGCAGAGAGGGGTCAGGCAGAGTTGGCCCCACAGACCCCGTCCCCTCCTGCAGCCACCCTGGGCCACACTCACCTTGCTCAGCGTCACCGTGTGCTGCTCCCAGATCAGCATCTCCTCCATGGTGGGCACCCGCCAACGCGAACCAGGGGAGGTGACCGCAGCAGCCGGCCGGCGCGGCAGCCCCTGCCCAGCAGCCGGGGGCGCAGACCGGCTCCGGCTCCTCTTTGCAGCCGCTGGCCCCTTCCTCAATCCCACTTCAGGCTGCAACGAAGAGCAGAAGCAAAGCTGAGCCGCAGGCACCGGGGACACCCCCTGCGGTGCCTTGGCACCCACCGGGGCACCGAGACTCGCAGGTCTGTCACACCCCGGCTAACCCCACAGGGGAGTGGCTCCGAAACCCAGAGCTGCCTCCGTGCAGCATGAAATTCCCCACCTCGGGAGGTCCATCTCCGTCCCCTCGGATGTGAGTCCATGGAAGGGGAGGTTTTACGTAGGACAAGCAAGTCAGGACCCATCTCCAGGGCTGGGACCACCTGCCCATGCCGTCTTCACGGTACCCTCCCTCCTCCCAGGAGCCGGCAGACCCCGGGATGCTGCTTCGGTGCCCTCCTGCCTGGCTGTTCTGGGCTCCGGCACAACAGCGGAGCCGGCAGCTCCGCTAACCACTTGGGGAGCAGCAGCACCTCAGCATCAACTTTTGGTTTCCCTGGGTTTTCCCCCCAAATCCAACATTTTCCACTTAGGACAGGTAAGCCTGACTGACAGGGTGACGTTCCATCCGGGCAGAAATGCCTGGGGAGCGCCTCCACCAGCCCCTGGCTCCTTGGAGGAAACGTCAGCGTGAACCTGGAGAGACGCGGGATCCCTGCGTGGGGTGGGGGACAGCGGGCCCAGAGTCTCCCGCGCCTTCCCATGGGGTGGGACGGGAAGGAGCCAGTTTGACCAGGGACTCCAAGGCTTATCCGTGCCATTGCACACACCAAGGGAACCCCGGCGAGACCAGCAAATCATTCTCCAGGGCGATGGGGACGCGAAGGCCAACAGGCCGGCGCGATGCCACCACCACAGCTGGGTCCTCACCCCTCCGACTGGCGCAGGGACCGGCGAGGACAGACCCACACCCATTGCCTGCTGAAATGTCCCCCCGGGGCCAGGCTGCCCCGGACGGCGCGTCCTGCTCCTGCCCCAGGGCTACCAGCGCCCATCCTGGGCCCACCCACGGCCACGGCCGAGGCTCGGGCACGGCACGGCCCACCGCGGGCACAAGGGGCCACGGCCGTGACGACACTGCTGATCTCCCCAGTGCCGATTGGCCGACAGCGCTGTCCCCTGGCACTGATTGGCCGGCAGCTCTGCCACGGCAGGACCCCGAGATCTGGTTGGCCGACGGCTCTGCGGGCTGCAATTGGTCGGCTGCTCTGCCGCAGTCGATCTCTCTGGTCTCTGATTGGCCAACAGCTCTGCCGTGGCATGTCTTCGGATTCTGATTGGCTGATATATATATACTGTGACAAGTCTCCCCAGGATCTGATTGGCCAATGACTCTGCTGTGGCAGATTTCTGGGGTCTCTGATTGGCCAATGGCTCTGCCACAGCAGATCTCTGGGTTCTCTGATTGGCCAACGGCTCTGCCGTGGCAGATCTCCGGGGTCTCTCATTGCCCAATGGCTCTGCCACAGTAGATCTCCGGGGTCTCTGATTGGCCAATGGCTCTGCCACAGCAGATCTCCGGGTTCTCTGATTGGCCAATGGCTGTGCCGTGGCAGATCTCTGGGGTCTCTCATTGCCCAATGGCTCTGCCACAGCAGATCTCCGGAGGCTCTGATTGGCCAATGGCTGTGCTGTGGCAGATCTCCAGGGGCTCTGATTGGCCAACGGCTCTGCCGTGGCAGATCTCCGGGGTCTCTCATTGCCCAATGGCTCTGCCACAGCAGATCTCCAGGGGCTCTGATTGGCCAACGGCTCTGCCGTGGCAGATCTCCGGGGTCTCTCATTGGCCAATGGCTCTGCCACAGCAGATCTCCGGGGTCTCTGATTGGCCAATGGCTCTGCCGTGGACACAGCCCCCAGTTCTGTCCGCGCTGGCCCCACTGCCTGAGCACCCTGTCCCACAGCACCCACACGGCCCCGTGGTGCCCAAGGGCTCCGGGACGGCCATGCTGGCTCCCCAACGCGGCTCGGTCACCCTCGAGCCCGGCCAGGGCCCCCCCCCCACATTGGCACCACGGGAAGCTGGAAACCGCCACAGCCCCTTTGGGAATCAGCTGGGGGGCAGCTTCAGCGGGACCAGGGGGCAACCGAAACGAGCGCTGACGCCCCGTGGCCAATGCCATAGGCAATGCCAGGCTGGAATCCCGTGGGGAAGCTGGGGCCGGTGGTTGGCAGCCAGCCCTGGGGCAAGCATGGCGGCTCAGCCCCAGCACGGGGGCTTCCCGTGGCCAGCCCCCAGCCGGAGCCGCACCGAAGCAGCCGGCTGGGCCCCCAAAACGACACCCAGCCCACGACAGCCCCCGGGAGGGATGGTGTAATCATTCACCGGGGCTCAGAAATAGCCCCGTCCGGGCGGGCTGCGAGCCAGCGAGTGCGGAGGGCAGAGTCCGGGTTTCCACTCCGCGTAATGAGCTGCCAAAACCAGCCCAAGTGCCTGCCCTCCCCCGCCGGTGGCCAACACGTGTGCCCAGGGGCTGGCTGGGGCTGCGCAGGACCGCGGTGTGGTGGCACCCATGGTCCTGTCCTGGTGTTGTAAGACCGATAACATACAGGAGACCCTGGCACAGCAGTGGGGTGGATTCCTGCCAGTGAGCTGAACTGGCGTGTCCCGTCCCCGCCATGTCACCAGTGTCGGCTGCTCTGTGCTTACGGGCTCCCTGGATGCCCACGGGTGACACGGCATGAGCCACAGGTCCAAGGGACCCCGACTACGGGACACCCAGAGCATCACCTCCCCGGGGTGACAGCTCATCTGCGGTGCCAGAGCTGCTCCTGCTGCCACCCAACACAGCCCCTCGCTGTCCCCAGATGGCTCCCACTGCTGTCCCATCACCAGGGTGCCACAGATCAGCCACGCACCCGCATCCCACTGCCACCCGTGGCTCGCCGTGGGCAGTGGCAGCCTGGGGCCGGGGGGCCAGTGCGGGGACAGCAGCAGCTCCCATCTCGCCAGCTGGCACAGGCACCACCCAGCGTGCCGCCAAGCCCCGGTCCTGTCCCCGGCGGCGGGGGGGGGGATAGACCTGGCGTAGGGCCTGTCCCGAGCCAAAGGCCAAGGCTGGCAGCCGGAGGAGCCGGCTCGGCCGGTTTCCGACAGAAACCAGCCCGCACCCGAAATGGCCCCGCCGGGAGAGGCAGTATCTGGGCAGAGCTGACCACGGCCCAGCCCAACGCGCCCGGCACCGGGCACCGGCAGCACGGGGAGCCCCCGCACGTCCCCACTCTGCCCCACGCACGCACCGTGGCCTTCACCTCCAGGGTTTTTAATGCCAAACAAAGCCGGGGCTGCACCAGGGCAGCTTGTCCCGCTGCAAGGTCCCTGATTCGGGGCTGTGCCTGGCCCCGGGGTGACACCGCCAGCAATGCCCACCGTGGGGACAGCAACTGGTGGGGGCTTATTTATTGGAAAGCGACACACCCTGCCCACCCCAGCCTTTCCCTGTGGCCATAACCTGTTACGGCCGTGGTCATTAGAACCATAACAACCCATAACATGTTTCCCAACCTCCCCACCGACGGGGGTCCTCAGTCTGGGGCCCCAAAGCCTTCCCGGGATCAGTGGGGTCCCTGCTCTCAGCCAGAGCTGCAAAACCGCTCGTCACCTGTCTGCTCCTGGCCGTGCAGGACCGGGGTCCCGGGTCCCCCCAGAAGCTCCTCTAACCCAACCCCACCCACATTGCAATGGGCTTATCCTGACCCCCCAGCTCTGGGAAAAGGGTCTCTGGAAGGTCTGACCCAGCCAGGGTGTAAATCAGTAGGATGGAGGCACCTCTTCCAGCCCTCAGGGCACAGAGCTGCAACATCAGGGTCCCAGGATCCCTCCCGGGGTGTCTCCCTGCCATCAGGACAGGACTCCAGGAGGGTCTCCGGGTCCTG
The DNA here is from genome assembly GCF_028500815.1 of Rissa tridactyla. Lineage (NCBI taxonomy): Eukaryota > Metazoa > Chordata > Aves > Charadriiformes > Laridae > Rissa > Rissa tridactyla. Next base: position 5,708,501 of record NC_071487.1, read on the forward strand.
GAGCCACCCAGGGAGGAACAAAGCGTGGTCGGTTCCCCAGGTGAAAGCAGGGCTGGGTCCCCATCCCCAAACAGGAATCGGGGCCATCAGATCCCGGGGGGACAGGGTCAGGCACTCACCGAGCCTCCGATCGGGATCAGACCAGGAAGGAGCTGAGCTCTGGGGCTGGTGGCAGTGGTGTCACTCCAGGGTGCCTTGCGTAACCCTTTGTGGGCCAGACGCTGCCTGCAAGAGGGAAGCAGGAGGAAGGGGGTCCCGCGGCAGCTTCCCAGGCACAGCAGGGGTCACAGGGGGCTGTCCCTGCTGTCCTCCATGGTGCTGGTGGCTCAGTCATGTCCACCCGCCCCCCACCCAGCCCCGGGCAGGGACAGGCTCACTAGATGCTGAGGGTGGCGGTGCCTGGGGAAGAGGGTCCTCCCCCCAAGCCTGGCCCTCTCCAAGGAGGTGGTGGGGGTCTGCGCCCACCTACACAGCCCTGGACCCCCAAACCCTCCCAACACCCCTGCTCGGGAGTCCACCGGGGGACCAAATGGCTTCACCCAGTGCCCCAAGAGGGGCCAGGGACGGTGGCCAGCCTGGGGCTCCCGGTCCTGAGGGGGGTGTGGGGGCAAAGGTGACCCTGCTGATGGCTGCCTCCCCTTTCCTCCCTTTCCCCTTCCCTCTGCCCCCCACCTGGGGACCAGCCCCCCGTCATTCCTCCTTCCGCGGGGTCGCTGTCCTGTGGTGACAGAAACCAGCTCCACGCCTCGGCTCTCGATCCAGGCTGCCACTCCCGGCCGGGGTCGGTGCTGATGCCACAGCAGGTCACGGCCCGGCGGCGGGGCGGCGTGGGGGGACCAGTTCCTCCTGAACCCCCCGGCCACCAGCCACCACCCCGGGGCCGGAGCCATGGAGCCGCCGCTTTCCCCACCGCTCCTCACATCGGCACCAGGGGGCTCCTTCGAGCCGAAGCCCCCCACCAGCGCCGGGGGGAGGACGGAGAAGCTCCCGTCCGGGCGGCCGCCGCTTCCCCAGCCGCTGCCGGGCCACCGGCTGCCCTCCGCGCAGCGCCGCGGCCGGGAGCACCTGGGGCGAGGGGACGGCCACGCCGCCCATCAGCATCACCGGAGCTGCCGGCTCCTTCCCCGGCGGCGCCGCGGGCCGGGCCTGAGCGCCGGGCTGGCTCCCGGCCGGGGCTGCCGCTGCCCGTGACACATCTGGCCCCCAGGGCCGGGAGAACCGGCGGGGCCGGCCGGGGCTGACCCGCGCCCCGGGGCTTCCCCGGGTCCGGCCCGGCTGCGCGGCGCCACTAGATGGTGCCACTGGCGGGGCACTGGGGGGAGCCGGGGCGGGGAGCGGCGGCGGGGGCCCGGCCGCGAGGCCTCTCGGAGGGAGCGCGCCCGGTGCCCGGCGGCGGGGCGGGGCAGACCCGTCCCGGCGGCTTTGGCGGCTCCCGGGGAACCCAGCGAGGGGAGACGGCGCACGGTCCCGGCCCCGCGCACGAGCCCGCATGCAGCACCGGGCCGAGCCCGCCCCCGCCGCCGGGGTCCCGCCCCCGCTGCCATGGCGACCGGCAGGCCGCGCCCCCTCTCTATGGTGCCTCCCGCCCGCTAGAGAGGACAGCGGCGGCCTCACTCTCCGCCGCTCTATGGTGTGCGGGGCCCCGACCCCTCCCCGCGCCTTCCAGCGCGGGGTCCTCGTCCCACAGCCCACGGACTATCGCGACAGCCAAGCCTCTACGTCGCGATTAATTCCGGCGGAAGGGGACAGCTCTACTTCCGGTGGTGGCCGCTGCCCCTTCCGCCCCGCCGCGCTGGGGCGGGTCTAGCCGCGGCGCCTCCCGCGCTCTATGGTCCCCGCCGTTCCCAGTCTCCTCAGCGGCGGCGGCCGGAGCCGGGAGCAGCGCGGCGGCGGCGGGGGGCCTGTCCTGCCCCGGGCCTGCCCTGCCCGCGGCCTGCGCGGCGGCCATGGAGCTGGAGGTGCCCGAGGAGGCGGAAGGCTCGGCCGTGGCGGGGGCCGGCGCCATCACCCCGGAGGCCGGCGTGGGGGGACTGGACGCGGCAGGAGGTAACGGGCTGCGGGTACCGGGCAGCCGCCGCCTCGGCCGGGCTCCGCGGCCTGGTCCCCTCCCCTGAGGGGCTGCTCCCCCCCCGGGGGCCAAGAGTGGTTTAGCCCAACTCCCCCTACTCCCCCCCGGCTGGTCCAAGTGGTACCTCCCGGCCGGGCCCCGCGTTGTGCCCGGGGCGGGGGGTGGTCGGGGTGGTTCAGTCCAGCCCCCCCCCCCCCCCCCGAGTGTGCCACCCCCGGCCACCGCGTGGTCCCGTCCAACTGCCGCCCCCCCCGGCACCCAGAATGGTTCCGCCCCGGGGCTGCCCCTCGGCCCGGGGCGGGTGTCCCTATCCTCGTCCCCCGCCCGCCCCGGGGCGTCCCGGGCCGGCGGCGGTGGGGGGCGGCGGCTGCGGCCCCCGGGGCAACGCGCAGGGCACCGGCCGGCCGGCCTGCCCGCCTCCGGGGCTGCTGCCCGCTACCGGCCCCGGGGGGGCTGCAGTACCCTGCACCCCCGGGAGCGGGGCACCCCGCCGCCGGAACAGGCACCCGGCTGGCGAGCAGGGCCCCGGGCCGGGCTACCCGCTCGATGAGCCAGGCCGGGCCTCTGGTGTTCCCCGGGGCTCGGGCGGGGGGGTGTTTGCTGGGGGCCGGCGGGCTGTTGCGGCGGCTCCTTGTGGTCCCGGGCAGGGCTGGAGCTGGCAGCCTTACACCAGGTTCCTTGGCTGGCGGGGTCAGCTCTGGGGGGCACCTGCCTCCACCGCTGTGCCTCATCATTTATAGCGCAATTAACAGCCTCAGAATCGCCAGCGTTAGCTGTGCGCGGGGGCCCCGCGCTGCTCTGGGGCTGACACGGTCCTTCGTGACCCCGACGCCGCGCTCCCGAACACCCGCCTGAGCCGCCGGTTTCTCCCGAGCCTGCGAGGAGGCCGAGGGGTTTTGATTGTGCCGTGACAGCAGTCTCATCTTTGGGGCCTTAAATGAGCATCGTTAGATCTCCTGTAAACCAACAAATTGCAGCGGTAGCTGTGATTATTTCAGAGATGTCATCCGCTGCCTTGGGGGGGCTGGATGTAACGTGTCACTTTTGGTAAGGTGCTGAGATTTAGGCAAGTGGCCCCGGCCTTTCTGCTTGGGTTCCTTGGTGCTGCGAGGACGATGGAGGGGCCAGCTGCGTGCTGCTTGCCTTTCCCCGGGCTGCCCGTGGCGGCCCCCCCCTCAGACCTCTTTTTTGGGAGCGTGCTCCCAGCGCGGTGCGATGTGGCTGGTGGACTTCCAGCTTGTGATGCTGCGGGAGCAAAAGAGAGAACCTCTTGCCAATGAACAACTAAAATATTGTTTATCCTTCTCATTTCCCTGTCACCTTTCTGTTTTTTAGGGAGCGTAGAGGGTTGTTGCTCAGCACAAGTCAAGGTGTCTGTGGAGGCTGTTGCTCAGGAGAGATTTAAGCAGGGACTGTGTGTTTTTCTTTCCTTTGCAAGTAAATCTGAGTTTACGAACCTGTAGACTGTCTCACCTTATGCTGATAGTAAAAAAGATGAAACGGAGCCAGTAATCTCACCGATGCTTTGATTTTTTTTTTTTTTTTTTGAGTCGAGTTGCTTACTCCTCGCTTGGATAGTGTCCAAATTGTGTCACTCGGTCTCAGCCGTGCCTGCAGCTGGAGCTCCCGGGAGGGCTGGGGACAACGTGCACGACAGCTAACGAGTGTTTTCTGGAAGGGAACAAAGCCTGGGGGGACCGGAGATGGCCCTGGGTAGGCTGCGCGCGGAGGCACCCGCAGGCGGGGCAGAGAGGGGACGGCTGGCTGCCGGAGCACGTCCATGGCTCCGCGGTCCTCATTGCAGCAGATGGGAATGCCGCACGCCGGAGCGGTGTGCCCAGGAGCAGAGGGGGTTTGTGCAGAATGCCGCCCTGTTTTGTTGACTGTTTCGAAGCCGACGGCGACAAATCCAATTTAGCGCGCGCAGCGCTGGTGCCTCTGTGGCTGTTTGGGGCAGCGGCGGAAGTGGTGAAGTGCTCGTGACCCACCTCTACAGGTGCTTCATCCCGCTCGCCTTAATGCTTGTGCCGGTGGTGAAGGATTACCGGTGCAGCTAAAATCTACTCCTTTCTTTGCGCTCTTGCTAAACGAACGTGGCGGGGTTAATCCAGACTGTGGGTCGGGTCAGCAAAGACCTTCCCCAAGCGCTCGGTAAACATCGAGAGCAGAGTCCGTTGGGCTGGTGCAGGAGTAAAGCTGGATGGAGGGAGGAGAGGGGCTGAAAGTCAGGGGAGCCTTGGGGGTAGGTTGACTTAAGGCATGGAGAGTTTTCTGAAGGGAGCTTCTGGAAGCCTCATAACACACTTTGATGGAGAAAACCTCATTTAGGGCCAGAGCACTGTTTCATGCGTGAGCACAGAGGCCCAATTTGGTCCCTTTCTGAGAACCCGGCTTTGAGTTTTTCAAAAGTTCTGTAACCGCTGTGGTTGAAGAGGGAGTTCTTCAGCTGATGGGGGCGCGTGTGTGCGGTGCCTCCTCCCCAAGTCCTCACCCTCTTGCCCTGGGAGGGGGCTGCAGGGACTGTGAGGGACGGTTGGCCGGGTTTGGCGCAGGTAGTGGAGCTGTTGTCAGGAGCGGAGGCACCGCGTGCGTGCGGGGTGGCACGTGAGCACCGGGATCGTTCAGGCTGGGGTGCCCCGATCCCAGAACCGGTTGGGTGAGGAGACACGCGTCACCACCCCTCTGCCTGGGTGCAGCCTGGAGACAGGGCCTGGAAACCTCCGAAGGGGCTCGAGTTATTGGAGAGCTGTTGGTGGAGACCAGCTTTGCTACCAGTTTTGTACCATCTCCTTGCAAAGGTGGAAATTCTCAGCCCAGGGGGGAGGTAGTGTTGATGTCCAACTTATTTCCGTTTCTCGTGTCTCCTGTTAGATGGGTGGCACTCTGCCCATCATTTATGTCTTAGAGCCTGGGCAAAAACCTCCAAGGTGTTCTTCAGGGTTGAATTCCTCTGCTTTAGGGAGCTGAAATGATTTTAACAGGTATTTATGCTCTTGTTCAACAGTTGTCTCGCTGTACCCAGAGCTGGAGATAGCCGGGTGGCGTTCCTGGCCCCGGCAGCGGTGCCGAGCGCGCTGGGTGCTGGCGGCACCTGTAAGGCCATCTGCAGAAAGCACTGGGAGAGCGCTGATTGCGACAGATGAAGAACGGTATTGCAGCTCTTCCCTCTTTGCAGTGATAACTTTGAAGTGACTTTTGAAGTGTTGCCGGGAGCGATATTTTCAGTGCGGAGATTACAGATAAGAGAAGAATCCCACCCCGTGGGGCGCGAGCGGTTCGATCCATACCAACGCGATGGAGAGGGAAATTGGAGAGAGCTTATCAGCTTGAGGAAAAATCAAATGTAAACATCATCCCCAGCATGATTATGGTTCACAGCTTAGTTGGATGTCACATGCCTCTTTCCCGTGAAATGGTGCTAGCGAGGATGATGGCAGAGGGAGTCAGCTAGGCAAAAACAGGCAGAAAAACACCCTGTGCCTTGAACTCCCAAAGACCCTGCAGTTACTTCACAGTCAATAAGTCACAGCTCAGCTGCAGGAAAGGAGGGAGGCAATGAAAATAGAACTCGGGCCGCTCTGGCAAATTAATTGTCCTTTAAGATGTGCATCGGCTGGAAACAAATAGGGAAGCTGGAATTACGGGGCCTGGGAGCTGTGAAGGGCAGTTTCTGTATGGCGGGGAGATCTGGGCACTGCCCCAAAGGGTGCTGGGCCCATCGGTATCAGTGTCAGGACAGGCTGGAGAACGAATCCTCAGCAACCCAGGACGAAGAATGATTAATCTAATTTTCATTAACTAGCATTTGGCATTGACCTGTATATAATAGGCCCGTTACGTCGCTGCTGGATCTGCGGCTGGCAGAGCTGCCGCTGCCGTGTCCCACTTGGGAAGCTCGCTGGGCCTCTCCAGAAGGGCTCCTCGGGGAATGACCTGAGTGGATTTAGTAGGAGCAGTGCGTAATTTGGGAACGATTATTGAAGTGATTCACTGACATGACCATTATGGGCTCTCGCCAGATGCACCATCTTATTAAATACGATTTTCCCATATAAGGTGGCTGCAGCCTGAAAAGCGGCAGCAGGAATTCCAGTATTTGCTTTCTTCACGAACCCATCTTTCAATCGCAGCCACTCGAGTCCAGAAATAGATCCGTCGCGGCTGTGCGATACCCTGACAAAGGCTCGGAGAGCCCTTCTCGTCGCGTGCTGCTTACATCTTTGTCACGTTTGATTATTCCCGTTCCTCTTTTTGGGCTGCCAAACATATTCCTGTAGACCAGGATCAATCTACAGAGGCCTGGCAGGTGCCCCGCTCCCGACATGGATGCGGTACCCGCGTGCTCTCTGGGACCTCACAGGCACGAGGTCAGTTCCCCTCTGTGCCTATGGGAACTGCAGGCGTTACAGGGGTGTAACTAACTTGGGACCCACAAGTCAGAAAACGTTGCACCTCTCGCACCGTGCTGGGGAACGTCAGAAGCGGAGTTGGAGGGGGAAGTGTTTCCAGCTCCCGGTGGAAGGAGGGTTTGGCTGTGTTTGGGTGGGAGTGACCTTCACCAGGCTGGTTCGCACGCTCCACTCCCACCAGCAGCGCGGGGACGGAGCTGCTGGTCGCGTCGCTCACTGGAGATGCTTCCTCTCACAGCCTGGCTGCGGGAAAGCAGGAGCCATGGCGGGTCCTACCCTCCCCGGGCAGTCTGATCCCATGGGTGCGCCCTCCCTGATCCCCCCCCGGAGCCCGCAGTGCCGGGGGAATGGGCAGGAGCAGGGGGGAGCGGAGCAGGATGCCGGTTTTGAGGCATGCTCTCTAGACCCTCGGAAGTTTAAAGCGGAGGCTTCGGCACCTCCTTTTCCTGAAGATGTATGTATGGGGAGAGGGGTGACTGTGTATGTTTGAATTCATAAATAACAACAGAAGAGCAGAAGAAGGCCTAGGCGGGGGGGTTTTGTTTCCCATTAAGTCTTTCCAGGTCTCTAACCAAAATTCCTGATAGTCCCCTTTGAATACAATTTGTGTAATAACCCAGTTGTCAGTGTCGCTTCCCTTCAGCGCTCTCCCAAGCTGTTGCCTTCCAGGCCTTCAAGCTGGGTCGCCTTGTGCATGTGCCCAAGAACTGAATTTCTTAGTCATGTCGGACTGGGCGTCTGATCACGTCCGTGGGGCTGGGCAGAAGCTATTTTTAAAGCATTATGCAGGTGCAAAGCCCTAGTGGTTTGGTGTGGGTTCCCAATAAGTAGCTGCTATCGGGGCGATACCTCCATGTGGTATTTCGCTGTTTCTAAACCCATCCGTGGCTGGCGCAGAAACTCAAAGGAGCAAAATATTGTCATTTTCTATAAGTCTTTGGCAAAGCAGAATTCCTGGCACGAGCGCCCTCTCTGTGTTTGTCGCCTGCTGATGGTGCGCCGTGTTCGTCCAACAAACAAGTGCAGCCGGTTGTGTTTTCCTCTAATGGGAAGGATGCCGTAATGGAAACGCGTGCTGTGCTGAGCCCCTGCCTGCACCGGGCTGCGCGAGTGCGCGCACGGCAACGGAACGGCAGGAGCGTGGCAGAGAGGTAAATCAAGGCACTGCGAGGGACTGGAAAGCAAAGGCCGTTCAGTGCTGAAATGAAACAACAGAAGCGCAAGAAAGAAGAAGGTCATGTAAAAAAAAAAAAAAAACGCAAGCCAGTGGCCCCTGTGAAGGGAGTTTTGTCTTGATCCTTATCAGCACCGACCTTCTCAGCGGAGCAGCCTGGCGTTGCTCACCTCCCCGCCTGGGGAGCTGCGTGCCAAGAGGAAAAGCATCTGCTGGCGTTCCCAGGCTCTCCGCCTCCTCTCCAGATAACCACGGGCTGAGTCCCCGGGCGGGGAGGCTGCCCTCTCCGAGCAGCCCTAAAAGAGTCAACGATAATATGGTAATGTTGGGGTTTTTCCTTCTTTAGGTAGGTCTTAGAAATATTCCGTTCCTAAGCAGCCTGGCACTTGTTTGTTTGAGTTTTTCGGTGTTGCCAGTAGCTGAGTTAACCTCAGGACTTTCTGGGAAACGTTTTCTGTAATTAAAAAGCTAAAAGTGATCAGAGTAGCTTTTCTGTCACTTTGTCTCTTCTCACCCACATATTTAAGCAGAAAATGCTGTCAAGCCCTAATTAAGCGTTGTCTTCTTCCATCATGTGTTCTTGCGGCTTCCCCAGCTTACGTGTGGGTTTTTGCACTGGCTTGTGGTGAATAACCCAGGCTGAGTCAGAGGACGTGCCGCCGCGGTGAGGAAATCTGGAGGCTTCAACGCGTTCGGTTGCCCCGGTGTTTACGGCCCGTCCAATGCTGCTGGTCGCTGCTAACCGTGACCCGTTTCACCGTCTGGCAGCTCTGGTGAGAGGCTGCAAGACTTTCTCTGTATGATTTAGCTCCTTTTGTGTCTCTTCTAGCTCTCTCTGAATACAGCAAAACGATCGCTCTTCCCTAATTCTGTTTAAAAACCCCAAATGCATACAACTAGAGAGTCAGTGTGTAATGCGAAGGGTTCTCTTAAATATTTTACCGTAACACAGAAACAGGCTGGAATCATTGATATTTGAAGAATAGCGTGGAGATTGCGTATTCCGCGCAGTTGCGTCTCTGGCAAATGGCCGTTAGAAGAGCTGCCCCTTCGGGTGATTCGCAGCCGTTAGATCTGGAGTGGCAGAAAATGAACCTCGCAATGGCCAGTCGCTGCCCGTACGGTTTGCATGCAGCGCGAGGAGCATAAAACACTCATCGAGGGGGCACAGTCCTCGTCTCTGCTGTAATTAGCAGAATCTGCATGTTCTCTTTGCAGAAATTGCTATTGGAGAGGGTGGGAAGGACTTCCTGCGAGAAAAGAGAAGCTGGAAAACCGGCTGTTTGCTTCTCCGGCGTCTCTACCCTCGCAGACCCGCTAGTCGCGTGAGTAGCGTTTGGGAAGGACGGGCCCGTGTTCCTGTGGACACCTGGAGCTGCTGCTGCACAAGGCGCTCGTTGATCCAGCAAAGGGAACCGGGGCACGGTCCGGGGTTTGTCACAAGACTGACCCGGGCAGAGAGACTCGCCGCCTCTGAAAGGGCCGGGAGATTAGCTGAGCATGGGAACACCACATGCAACAAGCTCCTGTCTTTGTTCTGTGTGAAATAGCTCAATCTCCTGAACTCGGAGGAATTAAGGGATTAAAAGACGAGGGCAGTTTTGCCTTGTTTCCAGGCATTAAAACATGGCAGCGCTGTTGGGACGGTACCGTTAGTGCCGCGGGCTGGTGGGGAGCTTGGTACTGGTCAAACTCCAGGCAGCTCAAATGCTGCTTTTCGTTTTACTGTGTAAAATTAAATCTCTCCCAGCCATGCAGGGGAACGATGTTTAATTCAGCTTCTGCCTTGTGCTCCGGCTGCCGCTGTTGAGACTTTACTGCTTCTGCAGTCTGGATTTGCAGCGGGTCCCGGTGGTGCCTGCGGTAGCTGCTGCTGAGTGACGCTCTCATGGTGGCTCCTGCAAAATTAGCTCTCTGTGCTTTGAGGGTCCACGTAGCCACAGTGGCTCTTCATTTAAGCCTGGTGATGCTTTCTCTGATGAAGCTCTGTCAAACTACCGACTCTTCAAATTCTCTGTGTTCCTGTACCACGGTAGACGCCTCCTGATTTCTTCTCCAGAAGATGTGGGAGAGCTTTGACCTCAGCCAGTGCTGAGCTCCTGGAGGAAAGGCAGCTCATCAGCAGAGGAAGGGGAGTGCTGGGCCAGGAGCCAGTCAGGTCCCTACTCTTTCGCTGAATTTAGTCATTCAGAGTAATTCTCCAGCTGTTTTGTGTTGGTTTTTTGGTTTGTTTTTTCTGTAGGAGGCAAAGAGGTCTGCTGCTTTTGAGGCCGGGTAGGTGAGTTCAGGCAGTCGTTCGGCAGGGCTGGTGTTGGAAGCCTGTCCTTAACGTAACTCAAACTCTGGACACGTCGGGATGGTGCCCTTCAAAATGGGTGTCTTGAATGTGTCAGATCATGCTGGTGACCATGTTGTGATTCTGCAAGAATAGAATTAGTCAAGATTATTTTGCCTTTTCACTTGCTGCCTGGCAAGATGGTGTTTAAATTGCCAGTTACACTTTTTTTTTGCCCCTTGGAGTTTGCCTTTCTCAGTTGCTGCTTTATATCTGTCACCCCAAGTAAGTTGAGGTCCAGATCTCCAGTGACTGAGACGGCCGCTGAGACCAGTGAAGCACAACCTGGTGGAGTTGAGGAAAAACGCGCGTAATCTCCATTAAAAGAGCATTGTTTGCGAAGTCAGGCTCTTGTGAGTTCAAGCTTGATGCACAAACTTACCTTCTGCCTCCCTGGTTAAGGCTGGATGTGTGCCTGTCTTGTGTCTTTCTTGCTCAACCCACGTGGGGCAGGAAGGAAGGATGGGGAGGGATGAGGTACGTAGAATAAAAGCGCTGCTACCTTATATTTAAAGCAGGGGTAATGTCGGTCATCTTAATCTGCTCTCCTTCCTCCCCTTCCTGCAGGACGGGAGAGAGTCCCAGCCGCGGGTGCTGCAAGGCAGCAGGGCAACCTTCGCTTTGCTGCTTTCGATCTTTGGAGTGTTTTGTGATCTTTGCAGGCTTTTCTACAAGTTTGTTACCTACCAAACAATATACATACACACAAACGCACACATATATATATATATATCTCCAACAGTAGAGTAGAATAGTGTTGTTCCTGTGCATAAGACGAATGGCTTCAGGGTGTTCCCAATTATTTTTCAGGGTGGAATTCCTGATTTGTGAGTGGAAGTGATTTTGTTTAAAGGGCAAGTTGACAGCATCCTCCTGAGCTCTTGGATATTTACTTGGATATTTTCCTCCAGTTGAAATTGGGCAGCCATGCGGTTACAGCACGGCTTCAGTTATTGTGTGAATACTCTATAAACACCTTTCTAATGCTGGTCCTTTCAGCCCTCCGGGGATTAGAGTTTAACGTAGAAGGGCTGCGTATGGATTTTCACTTCTCATGCAGGGCTGTACGAGCTCAGGTAATTAAGGCCACTTTGCACCAATTTGAGCAACTTGAGTGTTGGGAGCAATTTTGGTTGGCGCGTCAGTACAGCTCACAAAGGATTTGGAGCACTTGAGAAATATTTTTATGTAATTGGCAAGTTTGGAGAGATTTTGTGAAATCTTTCCAAAGCTCAAGACGCGTCTCCGAAGCACCGCAAGGCGCAGGGCAGGCTGCTGGGCCTTAAACGGCCGATCTCATCGACGTGCACGTCCGCGATGGAAACGCCGACGGCTGTATGTACTGCTTGCTTGCTGTGTCGGTGCAGCCAGTAAGATCTTGGGGGTTACGGCCACCGAGGTGAGACCCAGATGGTTTTCTGCTCTTGGAGCCCCCTTGGTCTCGTTACCACTTTGTCCGAAGTGGGTCAGCTTCTGGGTGGCCAGCTTCGGCTAAATATCCTCTCCAATGTCCGTTGAAGGTCCTGAAGGTCTATGGGGCTGAAGAAAAACCTTCAGACATGGCATAACGCCTAGAAACATGAGTTTCCATTTCACAAAGTGATGTCGGTTAGCCTGAGTCTCCTGTTGCCCCCCTTCGGGTGGCCTGGTTTCTCCCTGCAGGATGCCCCACGTAGAACTGGGAGCTGGAGTTCCCATTGGCTTTGTGACACTGGTGGCGTTGGCTGCGCTAGTAAATGCGGGGAGGGGGAAGACTCTAACACATGGCAGAAGCGATGGTATTTTGGCAACTGCTCTAAAAAAAAACGGGGAAAACTTGCCCTTGTCTTCATGCTCGTGTGTTGCGTTTGGCACTTGCCGTGACCTGGGCAGTAATGCAAGCAAAATTTTACCAACACCTCTGTATCTGCAGGATCCGGCAGCTGGTGACAAAGATGCTGCAGTAGTTTTCTTTCTATAGTCTCTCTGCATATCTGATGGAGCAAATTTTGTGCATTTTTCAAGGCAAAAATTGTCCATTACTGCATTTTTCAAAGGGAGGCAGCTGGCTAAAAATCATCATCTGGCTGAGTGCTGCTTCCCTGAATGTGTGCCTGATGGCACTTCAGGCAGGCACTCCATTTAGATGCTGATGTGAAACTTGCCTCATCGCTCTGCGATTTCTTGGTTTCGCGGTTTCTGTCCATGCAGCCGGCTCTGCAGCGCGCGCGTCCCCACGCCGAGAGGAAGGGGCAGCGCCAGCAGGAATCCTACGTGCTGCCGAGAGGGCAGATGTAATACCTGAAGCCGCTTGTCTTCTCTTTAAATGTCATTTTTAAATGGGTGTTGTCTTTAAAATGACAGTTTTCCTTTCTGTATGTATTCGGTGCCGCTCTCGCCATCTGTCTGGATGTGTGTTGACGGGGGCAGCGTACAAAACGGCATAGAATTTGCTGGCAGAAATGCAAACTATAGAGATGTAAAATAGTCCCCGACTTCAAAGCTGGAACAAAGACAGCAAAAAATTATACCGTCTTGAAGCTGTACTTGTCAGTGTTAACTGACGGGCAGACGCCTGCCTAGGTGGAATCCAGAAATAAGGCAAAGTTTTTTTCAGTTTGGCCAAACATGTGGTGATTATTCGTGGGTTTAAATAGCACATGTTATGGGATAATTCTTGTGTCGGTAAGGACTGTTTGTTCAGGGATCAGAACTGAAATCTGGAAGGCCAACAATTGCCTTTGCTTAATTTACTGCTTTTTTTTTTTTTCCCCTGTAACGCTAATTTATGCTACAAGATAATTAAGTTTTTTCTAGGGGGTGCATATTATGCTGCGTTTTGTAGCTTTAGGTATGCAGACTGGTGTGGTTTTGTTTGGTTTTTTTCTAATTCCAGGATGCTTCCTCTCAAACCAGCATCTCTTCAGGCTTAAATTAATTTTGGTGGAAGAGAAATGATGACATAGTCTTTCTCCACCTTAGTCTCAGAGGGTTGGATGTTTGTTTTCATTTTGGTATTAAGTAGGAGTCACTGGTGGATTAACTATCTAGGACACTCTTTTAGGAAAGAGGCTTCTCGACTGGTAATGCCAGAAAATGCTTATTAAAGAAAATGAGAAAGCGAAGGAGCGAACATCCTGAAACTGCTAATTGCTTCTGCGGCTTCTCGGCGGACCGGCCCCGTGCATTTCCCGCATCTAACCGCAATCTGCGCCGCAGCTCCCCTATCCAAATCCTGATAAACCTGGGTCTGGCGTGAAAACGAAGCAAAATGAGTGTGCACTTTGTCGGACAAGACAGTTGTATTTCAGTTAAAGGCAGCAATTGCCTCATGTTTGACTTTGGTATAATAAACCGGGCTGCCCATCGTCTACCAGATGCAGAGCTGGCCAATACAGGCTGGTATTAAGTTGCAGACCCTCTGGAGATGAAACGCTGGTGGTGGGCGGCTGGTCAGGACTCCGTCAGCCGCAAAGAGCATGGTAATTTGGGAGGGACCTTCATTTAATACACCCGAGTTCTGGTTTTGTATCGGTAGGATGGCAATGCCTGAGCTTCCCCGAGGTATTGAGATTTAAGGTTTATAACCGATTTCAGAGAGATGCTGTGGCTTCCCCAACTTCCAGGTTTTAAAACACAAAGACTGGTTTTATTTTTGAATCTTTTTTCTGAACTGAAAGCTAGGAGTGCAAGAAGGCTGGAAGCGACCAGCGTGAAGAGCAAACCGTAACCTAGAGGAACGAGGTGGGTTTTTACAGGGTCTGAAGAAATGAAATTTAAATGCGAGTTTTCCTGTGAGGTGGGCTGAAAAACAACTTAATCTGCAAGGGTGAGGTGGGGTGAAAAATGACTTAATCCGAGGCCTGTGGGAGGGAGGGATAAGATGTGCCCAAATGGCAGCTGCTCATCTAAAGGAAAAAGGAATGTATTACAGGCAGGAGTGGCGAGTGCTGCCTGTTACTTAATGTTTTCGATGAGAGCTCCTGCCTTTGGTTGCTTTGACTTGCCAAGATAATGGTCGCCAAATGTCCTTTGCCTTATGCTTGGCCTTGAACGTCGGGCAGAACCGGTGCACCCCTCTTGGTGAAGAGGAAGCCAAGAAGTATTGCCCCATCCAAAACTTCACAGCTTGGTCAGGTCCCTCCGTAAATGGCGTCGCAGTATCTGCGGGGTGGGTTTGCTTCATCAGACCTGCCTTTTCGTCTTCCCATGGAAGGCCATCAGCACCTGACTGCTCTAAGCCTTCTAACTTCCATTTTACTGTGCTTTGTAAAAATAATTCACCAGTTCAAGTCTCCCTGGCCTCACCGGTGAGGCCGGAGGAGCCCCACTGCTTGGTGGGTGCAGATCGATAGGCTTGAGCCACCTGGCATGGAAGAAGATTACTGGCTTGGGAGCCAGGAGATGCAGAGTTTAAGCCATGGGACTTCCCGTGTCAGCCCCGTGCATCTTGTATTCCCCATGGAGAGCTGGTACGTAGCTGTTGGCCAGCGTTACCGCACACTCCTGTCTCTTTCTCCCACCCCACCATCATTAAATGGAGAGCCGGCAGCTACCAGCCGAGCTGGGAGGGGAAGCCCGAGCGAGAGGCTTCGTTGTCCTCCTGGAGACGCTTTTCAGAGCGAACGTGTGATGTTTGCGTGCCTGGGTGGGGTTTCTGTTTCTCTCCAAAGGCAGGAGCTGATTGTGCTGTGCCCGTCTCCTTCACGAGTCGGTGGCAGCGGGTGTTTGGCCGATCCAGTCTTGTAGTGTTACAGTTCAGGGGAACTACTTAGTTTCTGGTTTTACTGAAGTCTTAGCAGACAGTATTAACAGTCCTGTGAGGTTCTTCTATGTGGTTCAGAAATGCCAGACTGAAGTTCACGCCACGCTGCTGTCTTAAATTGCTTTATTCCATACCTGTTCTTATAGGACATCCCCAGTTTTCCCTCGGATGCGGCAGATGTTGAATAAAGCCCCGAGAAGGGCTCAGGAGTTGAGTTGTTCGTGGTTCAGGGCTCTGTTTTAGGACCTGTGAGGCCAGGAGTTGTTCCCAGCTGCACCCCCCTGCCCGTGTAGGAGCCGTGTGGCCAGCCAGACGGGGCTCTTCCCAAGACCATCACTTGTCCCTGCAGCCCCACGTTCTTCAGTTGTAGTTTCTGTGTTTAACGAATGCCTCTCGTTAAAGCAGGCCTGCTCTGAATCCCACTGCCCGAGAGCCGGCCGGGGGCTCTGGAAAGCTGGGCAAGGAGCTGAGCCGGCTGGTTGGGCTTCAGCTCCACAGTGACTTGTTCTCTTTCGCCTAATAACAGTCTGCTGTCAAACGCATCCTAGAAACCACAAAATCACTTCAGAATGACCTTGACCACTCCTAGATCCCCTGGAAGCGCAGGGAGCAAAGGGTATGCGCAGCCCTTGCCCTGCGCACAACTCAGCAGTGACCGTGGTCTCCGTTCTCCTGAATGCCGAGCAGTGCTGCTCTCGCAGAGGGGCCGGATCGGGTACGGGCATGTGCGGCAGCCTCTGGGAAAACAGTGCCAGAAATCTGACGTGTCCTCAGCACCTGGAGTCTGGGGATAACCAGTGCCTCAGGTCTGCCTGCGCAGCACTTGGGGAGCCTAAGTGCTCTTCTGGATTTTGCTCTTTGTTCTTTTGCGTCTTTAGTTTGGACGCGTACCTGTACAGAGTCTGGAGCAGAGTAGATAAACGGACAGAGCTGCACTTGGCTAAATAGAAGCAATAAATACCTGGCTCAGCCTCCAAGCGAGAACCTCCAGGCTGGGCTGGGGAAGCTGCTTTGCTGGCCCGGCTTTGGAGCGGGCTGTAGATCAGTGCTAGAAAGAGCCTGTCCTTCAGCTTGTGGTTACCTGTGGTGGAGGAGGCTGGAGGCTGTCCGTCATCGTCAGTGTAACGCAGCTGAAACATCCTTGTAAGCCAGCGTAGGCACTGGCTTATCTCTTCCTGCCATCTCCGTATTTATTGCCTGTTTGTATTTCCTACTAAGAGCCCTAGAAGGGATTTTTACATTTCATTATTTTTTAGGTAACTTATTTTCAGCTGATAGCTGAGTCACTAGCTGCCACGCTACAGCCAGGATCCCAGGGAGAGCAGAGACTACTTGCTGAAACTTTGAGTTACGATTTTTGGCAGCACACTTCATCTTTTGAGCTTGTTCTGCCGTGGCTTGTTTTGTTCCATCTGTTCAGGTGCCTTTGTTAGAGCAGAGCGGGAGCACCCGACCGCAGCATTCTAGTCACAGGGAGCAGAAGTGGCCTTAACGAGGCTGGTGGGAAGAGAACATGGTGGTGAGCAATAATTTAAATTTATTCTTAACCTACAGCCCCCCCATGCCTCGCGGCAGCAGCTTTTGCCCTAGAGGTCCTTCCTCAGTCTCCCAGCACGGGTACGTGGTCTCTCTAGAGCTGCTGCTGCTGCAGGGGACGTTTGCTGATGGAGCCCCACTGGAGGAGAGGAGGACTGGAGGCTCGGTACTGCTCCTGGGTACCAGCCCCCTCAGTCCTGGGGGAGAGAGGAGCTGTTGGCACATCCAGGGAGGGATAGGATCCCTCTGGAGGAAAGGATTTGCTGGGATGGGATGGATTGGGACCAGTGCTCTTCGACATCCTTGTCAGCAACATGGCCAGTGGGATTGAGTGCCCCCTCAGTGAGTTCGCTGACGACACCAAGCTGCGTGTGTGTCGACACACTGGAGGGAAGGGATGCCATCCAGAGGGACCTGGACAGGCTGCAGAGGTGGGGCCTGTGCAAACTTCATGAAGTTCACCCAGACCAAGTGCAGGGTCCTGCACCTGGGTCATTGCAACCCCCAGCACAAACCCAGGCTGGGGGATGAGGGGATGGAGAGCAGCCCTGAGGAGAAGGACTTGGGGGTGTCGGTGGGGGAGAAGCTCCACACGCCCCGGCACCGTGCGCTGGCAGCCCAGAAACCCCCCGCAGCCTGGGCTGCATCCCCAGCAGCGTGGGCAGGGGGGCGAGGGGGGGATTCTGCCCCTCTGCTCCGCTCGGGGGAGACCCCCCTGCAGTGCTGCCTCCAGCGCTGGGGCACCGACAGCAGAAGGACACGGAGCTGTTGGAGCGGGGCCAGAGGAGGCCCCGGAGATGCTGGGAGGGCTGGAGCCCCTCTGCTGGGAGGACGGGCTGAGAGAGCTGGGGGGGTTCAGCTTGGAAAAGAGAAGGCTCCGCGGAGACCTTCCAGCCCCTGCCAGTCCCTAAAGGGGCTCCAGGAAAGCTGGGGAGGGACTCTGGAGCAGGGAGGGGAGCCATGGGACGAGAGGGAAGGGTTTGAAACTGGAAGAGGGGAGATTGAGATGAGATGTGAGGCAGAAATTGTTTGCTGTGAGGGGGGTGAGCCCCTGGCCCAGGTTGCCCAGAGAAGCTGTGGCTGCCCCATCCCTGGAGGGGTTCAAGGCCAGGTTGGCCGGGGCTTGGAGCAACCTGGGCTGGTGGGAGGTGTCCCTGCCCAGGGCAGGGGGTGGCACTGGGTGGGCTTTAAGGTCCTTCCAACCTAAACCAGTCTGTGATTGAGCAGAGCTTGCTCCTGAAGAGCTGGCCAGCCCTCACTGGGGCTTGCCGTAGGGTTTGGGTGGGTTGTGTGAAACGTGTGTTGTCTGTGCAGGAGGAGGGCACAGGCAGCACGGGTGGCAGGAAGCTGTGACGAGGGCAGAGGACACACTGATGAGGAGCAGCAAAACACCAGCCAGACCTGGCCTTCTGCCACGTGTGAGTCCAGGTAGTTAATTTTGAATGAGGCCAAGAAATCTCTGATAGCTTCGTGCCTAACGAGCTCAGATGAGACACGCATGCAGCTGGAGAGCTTGAATTTCTGGTTGTTACGGCAGCAAAAGCTGAAGTTTTTTCAGAAGCAGATCTCATGAACAAAGATGTGTCACTGGACCGCTTTTCTGATCCTGTCTTTTTAACCGCGTGTTTTTAGCGGGACTTGGTCAGCTTGAAAACTACATCCGAGTTGCGTAGAGGGGCTGTAAAGCAAACCCATGCTTGAAAAACACGTTCAGGAATTCAACCTGATGCTTTTGCCTTGACGTCTTGTTTTTGAAACAGGTAGAAGTTACAGATGTCCCCACCTCCTCTCCCACCCAGACCTTGTCCTCGGCGTCGCGATGCAAACCGGTGCGTACGTGTGCGTGTTGCGGTGTTGGCAGCAGCACCCGTGGCAACCTGGAAGTGTTTGGTGGAGGAGAGTTTACTCGACCTGCTGTGAGCAGCCTAGCAAAAGGACTTTATATCCAGTGACGCATGTTGTATGCGACCCCGTTCTGAAATCCCCTTTCAAGTCTTCAGGGTTTGAGCACCCCCGGAAAATCTCTGTCAAGCGACATTAGCAAGAGCGGAATTAAATCTTAGAGGATTTAGCCGAGCAGCTTTGGCTACGGAGTAAATCAGGAAATACCCCGCTCACTGAAAATCCAGGTGTGTCTTCAGGATGGCTCGTGGAGGGTGGCCTGCAGACAAAATTTATCTGCAGACTTGTTTTCCCTTTGGACTTTGCTGTTTGTTGGGATGCTGAGCTCCCACAGTTTTAAAGCGGTGCTTGCTGTGGTTGCTTCTGTAGATCCCGCTATTGCGGTGGGTGGTTATTGTGAAACTTCAGGTAGGTTTCTTTCCCTGCTGTGACTGTCGTAACTGGACTTCAGCACGTCTTTTAGAAGGTCAGAAAGTGGAAAATCTGGGGAGGTGGCTATCTTTCTTGAGTTGTATTCTATTTTAAGGTAATTTAGTCTGAGAATAATCCTTGACGGTGAATGAGCAAGGGGAGTAAGCTCTCTGTCAAGTAACATCTATAGGAAGATGCTTTTAAGTGGTGGAAGCAATAAATAACCTCACCCCTCCCTCCCTCCTGGATCAGAGGGGCCGACTTTGTTTAGCTGCAGAACCCTCGGTGAGAAAGGGCTGAGAGATAAAACAGGGGCCATAGTTTGTCACTGTCTTGTACAGCTTGCCATCTGCCGCTCTTTGTGTCTGCTGCGCTGCTCCTACAAACAGCTCGAAGGGTTTTTTTGACTTGCCAGTGCTCTCCCAAGGCAGGTGGAGATCCTTCGGAGGGGTACCCAGAGAAGCAGGGTAAAGGGATGTTGTGCTAAGGCATCCTGCTCTCTAATTAGAGGGGTTTGGCCCCGTCAGTAACAATATCCTATGCTATTTATCAGTTTAAGAAGTTTGGGGGTTGGCTACAGTGAAGTTCTCTTTCCAGCCACCGATTCCTTGTCCCGTGCCTGGTCCCAGCCTTGCGGATGTCCTGGCAGAGACGGTGAGTTGCAAAGGGAGCTCGCGGAGGTGGTGGGATGGTGGAGAAGAACCTCCGGCAGCGCTAATCCCTACCTGCCCAGGAGCTGCTGAGGTCTGACGTTGAGCCTCGTGCAGCTGAAGCACTGAGTCGTGCCACGCTGCCCACCCGGTGCGTTTGGGGCACAGTTAACTGCTCTGGCTCTGGCAAGCGGTGTGTAACCTCGCATTCGGCTCGCGCGTCTCCCCCTTGATTAGTGGCACTTGGAGAACAGCGTCGTGGAGGATGCAGCTGGGCATCCTTTCCCTGCACAGAGGCAGGACATGGCGTGAGTTAAAAGTGCTGAATCCCGCTTCTAGGCAGCAGCTGCAGGCAGGGAGATAGGGATGCTCAGAAAACAAAGGAGGGAAGGGAGTTCTGGATCAAGCCTTCGCAAAGCTGTCTTGTGCTTCTCTGACCCGGGGTTGGGAAACAGCGCTCTGGGGCCGTGTGGCAGCTGAAAACTCCATCGGAACACACAGGAAGAGTCCCAAGGGCTGCCTGGGGTCATGCGCTGCGCTCAGGTCCCCGATGTTTTTGCAGTGTGACTGTAAAGGCAACAGGAGGTTCTCCGTCTTCTCGCTGCTGAACTACAGCTCTCCCAGCAGCCAGGAGAAGCTCCAGTGGTCGGTGTTGGTGGGTTGGGACCCTCTCGCAGGGGATGCAAAGCTGATCCTACCCCTCAGCAAAGGTAAGGGGGCAACTGGGTGTTGCTCTGGCTCTTCTGGATGGTTGTGAGGAACATGACTTCAAAGTCCTGCAGTCTTTTATGGCCTCGCTCTAAATCGGCGTCGTGGTGTTAAAGTGGTGCCACGGTGCCTGGATGTCGTCGGAGGCGCAGAGAGCTGGCTCTGTCCTGGAGAGGTCACGCTTCCTGCTGCGATGTTTGCTCTCTCTAATTAATCCTAATTAAGCTTTGCCGTGAATTCTGGTAGACAGATTTGGACTTGTAGGTTGTAATAAAGAGAGAAGCCAGGGGCTAGGAGGAGGCTGGCGTCCCCAGCGCCGCTGCCGGGGTCCCCGGCCTTGGCAGCGTCTCACTGTTCTGCCTCGGGGAGATGCTCGGCCGCCTGGGACGTGCTGGGGAGCGTGTGTTGTTCCACTCTGCAATCCTCCTGTGACCGGCGGCGTGGAAGGGAGCAGGAACACTGTGTTCAGATAAGATTGCACCTTTCCCATCTAGCAGATGTTCGCCTGAACATCCCACTGGATTGCATAATTACAGAGTCGAATGTGGAGCCGAACGGCTGCAGCTTTTTCCGCTACTGGGTGTCAGCTATTGTGTGCTCCTCTTGATGAGATTTTTGTTATGCTCTTTTGTCGGCTGTGTCACACGGTTCGGGCTAGGCGCTCTGAAATTGTCCTTTTTTTTTTTTTTTCCTTTTTCCTACATGCAGCTGATCTGAGACAAGAAAACAAATCAGTTCTTTTTAAATTTCATTTCCATGGTCTTGTCCTGCTCGTTCCCCGCTGTAATTGGGCTTCCGTGCTGTAAGCGCTTTTCTGGTGAGTTGTCAAGGAAACGTTTCAGCCTGGTATGTCCTGGCTCAGCAGCGCGGCTCCCGAGGAGGCTTGCGCCCGGGATGCGGTCCCGCACCTGCGGCTGAGGGAGGAACGCGTTAACTTCTGCCCTGCCTCCTCAGCTGGGATAAACACATTTATTCCTGAGGCAGAAACAGTTTCTGCCTGAAAGCAAAAAATAAAACAGGCCGGTAGGCGCCTTTACTGCAGAATCCTCCCTTTGTGGCAGTCCCTTGCGGTGGTGACGCTCCACGAGCGGGATGCTCTGCTTGGCATGGCCGCGCTGGGCTGTGTGATACAGGGCTTCAGTGGCTCCATCCCTGGGGTCTGGGGTTCAGACCCTCAAGCAGAAATTGGGGGGGTGAGGGGGGGGTGGCTGGGACAGGACTGGGGGTGGGCTGCAGCCGGGGGGGTTTCCTGCCGCCCACCCAACCCCGGTTCCTTGAAGATCTGGTAGATGGAAGCTGCCCAGGCTGGAAAGGCAGGAGCGAGCTGTGTCACCGCTGTTGTGTCACCGCGGTGCCCCTGGGCCCCGTCATACCTAGCCGGTACATTAAGCTCTTTCCTTTAATTTGTACGAGCCATGCCGTTCCTTTCCCTAACGAGTTTATGCTCAAATAAACAAGACAAAGGGCATGGGAAAAGAGAGTGCAGTGCGTAGCGTTGGTGCAGCAGATCGCGGTTTGCAAAAAATCTCCTACCCTGCCCGAAGCGGAGGTGGTTCCCGCGTGTCTGAAACGGCATGGCCAGGCCCGGGGCTGGCGTGGGCGGCGAGCAGGGGCCGAGGACAGGCAGGAGAGCAGGGCGGCCGAGGTGGGATTAAATGGGATTACTTATCTCTGGCCGCTCCTGGGAGTCCCGTTTGAATATTGCCCGGTGCCGCCAGCATTTCCATCTGTCTGCACAAAACTGCTGGACTTTGGATGGTGACTGAGGTGTCCTGGGGACCGTGGGGCTGCCGGGCGCGGGGGCTCTCCTGCCCCTTGCCGTGCTGCCCGTCGGGACGGAGCCAGCCTGGCCTGAGCACCGGGCTGGCCCCAGTGGGGAGAGAGAATGTTTCGGCTCTTTTGTGTTCCACCAGCGCGAGTTTCCTGTAGATGATCCCAAAAAATCATTCAGTCAACAGGAGTTCCAGGGAAAAATGGATGTTTTGGTATCAAAGCTATATGTGCATTCTATATAACAAGCAGAATTTATGTCAGATTGCTTCATTTCCTTATTACTTCTACAAGCTCCCCAATGGCAGCAGCAGCTATCAGTGCCCAGGGTGCGGAGCAGTCAGCTACGGCTCTTTCTGTGAGAGATGCCGCATTTAAGGTGGGGGGAAAACCCCCAAACTTCTTATTTATTATTGTGGCTTACTTGATTTTTCTCACCCTAATGAAGTTGTGGTGTTTTGTGGGAAGAAATGTGTTTAATGATCAGAAGTAGGTCATCCTGGGTGCCTGGGAAGGGCAGGTTGTAAATAGCTGCCTCCTCCAGGAGGCTGCTCAGAGTCCGGCTTCTGCTGCCGGTTGTGTCTGCTCCTCTCTCGCAACCGCCCTGGGCTGTCGGTCCTGCCTGCTGCGAGCGGGAGCCGCGCGGTCTGAGCGTGAGGAGAAATTCGGAGGTTTATAGAATCACAGACTGGTTTGGGTGGGAAGGGACCTTAAAGCCCACCCAGTGCCACCCCCTGCCCTGGGCAGGGACACCTCCCACCAGCCCAGGTTGCTCCAAGCCCCGGCCAACCTGGCCTTGAACCCCTCCAGGGATGGGGCAGCCACAGCTTCTCTGGGCAACCTGGGCCAGGGGCTCACCCCCCTCACAGCAAACAATTTCTGCCTCACATCTCATCTCAATCTCCCCTTTCAGTTTAAAACCATCCCCCTCGTCCCGTGGCTCCCCTCCCTGCTCCAGAGTCCCTCCCCAGCTTTCCTGGAGCCCCCTTTGGTCTCTTTCTGCCCTTCCCTTTTGATACGGAGGACACTTGCGCTGGCTCCTGCGAAGCCCCGGCTGCCGGCCCTGTGCCGAGTCAGATGCTGCTTCTCAGCTGAGACCTGTTTTCTGGCGTCTTCTCTGAGTTGCCTCTCCCCCCACCCCCAATTTTAATTTCTTTTTATCAGCAGTCCCTTACGGGAGGTAACAGCTGTCTCTTTTGATGGATGCGTTTCATTTCCAGCCTTTCTGTCTGTATTTCGACTGCAACACATCTGCTACACGAGTATTGCCAGGACAGAACTGCTGGAGAGGGGGTAGCAAAGGGCTACCAAGATGCTGAGGGGACTGGAACATCACTCTTAGGAAGAAATGCTGAGGGATTTGGGTCTTTTTAGTCTGGAAAAAAGACAACTGACGGGGGAATCTTATCAATGCTTATAAATACTGAAAGGGGGGGTGTCAGGAGGATGGGGCCAGGCTCTTCTCAGTGGTGCCCGGGGACAGGACAAGGGGTAACGGGCACAAACTTGACCATGGGAAGTTCCATCTCAACATGAGGAGCAACTTCTTTGCTGTGAGGGTGGCAGAGCCCTGGCACAGGCTGCCCAGAGAGGTGGGGGAGTCTCCGTCTCTGGAGACATCCCAACCCCGCCTGGACGCGTTCCTGTGCCACCTGCTGTGGGTGACCCTGCTGTGGCTGGGGGTTGGAGGAGATGATCTCCAGAGGTCCCTTCCGACCCCTGCCAGTCTGGGATTCTGTGATTGCCTTTAACTTTCACAGCCCGTGCCTTAGGACTGTGTTTCTTAATGCTTTTGCACATAATGCATTAACCAGCCAGGGTTGCGTTTGGAGTGCTCTGATGGAACAATAAACCCTGGCATCCTGGTTGCGTCCTCACCTCCTCTTGTTGTCCAAATGGGTTGCTCAGGTGTATGGCGTTGGCTTCTTCTCCATCAAATCAGTGGAAAATTAGATCCAGACTCTCTTTGGTGTGTGTGTGTGACGTGTCAGAATTTCACCGTTTCCAGCCGCTAAGGCTGGGTTAATATTAAATGTCAATTTTGCAAAGCCTGATGTCAGCTCAGTAGCTTAAAAACAAAGAACATTTTTTTAAAAAAAAAAAAAAGGCACCACCAACAAATGTGACCTGCTGATGCGGCACTTTTGGAGGAGTGTACTTTGAAAACTGGCCGTGTTTGGTTGCGGTTGGGCTGCCCCGATGGAGAGCGTGGCAAACGGCAGGTCTCTCGCGTGTTGCATTTTTGGAGGGGTCGTGTCGGCCCAGCCTGCGGCTGAAGAGCTTAACGTGGGGGGGTTATATCCCAACGTGGTTTTAGCTGCAGTCACATTGTAGAGCTCCTGGTAAATACTTTGATAAAGTGAAGCTGCTGTTAAAGATGCAGCACTATCTCCGACTGGAGAAAGGAGTCTCCACCTTGCTTTGGCTTCTCTAAAGCATCAAATACTTATAATTTGTAAGTGTGTGTATAACATCTGCCTTGTAAAGACAACTTCTTTATTAGGCCTTAAACAAGGCTTCTGCTGGGTGATTGTAAACTTTCTTAAGAAAAGCCTTTTCAGTGGACAGATGCCTTTTGTGGCTCTTTCTGGTTTTATATCGAAGGCCTTTTTGCTCGTGCGCTGTCTCAGCTGGCTTTGAGAGGGGCCCCAGTGACTTTTTTTTTTTTTCCTCGATTAGATTTTAAAATTTATTCTCTGCACCTAAATGAGACTCGAAACCCCTGTTTTTAACTTAAACTCTTTCTAAATTGTGGTCAGCACAGGCAATATTTTCTGGTTTTCATGAAGTTTGCTTTTAGGCCCCAAAATTTTATGGGTTTTATTTTTTTTTTTTTTTTTTTTTTTTAACTTCTGACGTCGCTTGCATTTCCCTGGTGGCAGCGCCTAGAGCGGCTGTGGGCTGGAGAAGCCGAGGGAGCTGCTCTCATCCCAACCCTGCACCGTTTTGTGCGTTCGGATGCAGCGGTGAGGCTGACGAACCTGTTAACGAAGAGGCTCTCCTTGGCGAGCGGGAGCCTCCTGCCAGCCTACGTTGGGCGTTGCTTACTGGGAGTGAGTGGTCAAGCGGGTGTAAGTGGGGAGTGGGGGGCCTGAAAAGGCCTGAACAGCAGTTTGTTGACGCAATGGATGGCGTAAGAGGAGAATCGAGTTATTTCCCCTTGTGGAGGGTTACGCTCCTCTGGTACGGTAAAGCTAAAACTCGAGAGTCCTTTTCTGCGTTGGACGGCAAATAGGCAGAATTCCAGGAGTAAATTCATCCCTGTCCTGTGAGGTGTCGGCGTCGTGGCGGGGAGAGACAGGGCGGTTCTGGCTGTGAATAGAGGGGCGTATGGGGGGGGGGGGGGAAATAAACGTTAAATCGGAGATGAGAATCGCTGAATGCTACAACCGAAGCGTTTGTTTCTGAGGCCCTGGAGGAGCTCGAGCGTTGGGATAGGGTCAGCTCAAAGCCGTGCGCAGATGAGAAGAGGAACCGAAGGCAGCAGGTCAAGCGTGCATGAAACGCATTACAAAACCCAGGCACGAGCTGGAGGCAGGGCAGAAAGCTGGGGTTCCGTCCCGGGGTTCCCCTTTTGGAGCCACTCGTCACGTTTCTGAATACACCCTCACTAAGCTGCACCAAATCCGATAAGAATCGTTTCAATTAGCTTTTGTTAAGTGTTGAAACTTCCTGCAGCAGAGCGCCTGTTCCCCCGCAAACCCGAGCGCTGTCTCCCGTGGCTGTAAAACCCCCGAAGCCGGAGTTAAATCAGTTTTTGCAAGGCCATCTGTCAGCGTGTTTGAGATGAGCGCAGCCGAGTGCCACGCACCGAGAAGCCATGGGAAGGCTTTTTTTCATTTTCTGCCTAGACAAGTCGATTTTATACAGCCTTTTTTTTTTTTGGTGATTTCTTTTTTTTTTTTTTTTTTCGGGAGGTGGAGGTTTTGCTGGTTATGCTCTTGTCCAGCTGAAACATCATTTTTCCTGGAGATCCGCAGTCCCCCACCTCCGGTACCCTTCCTTCATTGGTGTTGATTCCACATTTGGTACGTGTACAGCAGCAGACACTTAAAAGCAGGGAACGAAAGCGGCTTGTGGTAATTATCACAAAATTAAAGATAATCTCCTGCCCTGGAATTGTGACAAAGTGCATAAAAGAGATTAGTGCAGTAGGAGAGCGGTACTGGCCGTGGCAGGGAGAGCGTATTGGCCGTGTTGTGTTCCCAGCCGTTTCCACTGTTCACCCTGGAACAGCATTTGCCCATTTGGGTTCCTCTGTGGTCTTGAGTTGCTGCTCCGGTCATGCCCTGAAAGTTCATTAGCCAAATGCTCACTTGATGCCATAGCTCCTGCTCCCCTGGCCAGGGCAGGTCTTTTTGTTGAGCGATCATGTTGTCTTAGACCAAAGAACTAATTTTTCGGCACAAAAACTGATGCGGAGTTTGGGCTAGCGGTGGTCCTCTGAGCTGGTGAAGTCCTAAAGAGTGATGAGGTTTCACATCCCTGTAGGGGATGGTCCCTTGGCTGAAGAATGCTCTACCCACATGAGTGGTGGAGGGGAGCTGGTCTGCGCCGACGAGTGGTTCCTGCTGTGCTCACCTTCCGTATCATAGAGTCACAGAACTGTTTGGGTGGGAAGGGACCTTAAAGCCCACCCAGTGGCACCCCCTGCCCTGGGCAGGGACACCTCCCACCAGCCCAGGTTGCTCCAAGCCCCGTCCAACCTGGCCTTGAACCCCTCCAGGGATGGGGCAGCCACAGCTTCTCTGGGCAACCTGGGCCAGGGGCTCACCCCCCTCACAGCAAACAATTTCTGCCTCACATCTCATCGCAATCTCCCCTCTTCCAGTTGGAAGCCATTACCCCTCATCCTATCACTACCTGCCCTTGTAAAAAGTCCCTCCCCAGCTTTCCTGTAGGCCCCCTTCAGATACTGGCAGGGGCTGGAAGGTCTCCGCGGAGCCTCCTCTTCTCCAGGCTGAACCCCCCCAGCTCTCTCAGCCCGTCCAACCAGCAGAGGGGCTCCAGCCCTCCCAGCATCTCCGGGGCCTCCTCTGGCCCCGCTCCAACAGCTCCGTGTCCTTCTGCTGTCAGTGCCCCAGCGCTGGAGGCAGCACTGCAGGGGGGTCTCCCCCGAGCGGAGCAGAGGGGCAGAATCCCCCCCTCGCCCCCCTGCCCACGCTGCTGGGGATGCAGCCCAGGCTGCGGGGGGTTTCTGGGCTGCCAGCGCACGGTGCCGGGGCGTGTGGAGCTTCTCCCCCACCGACACCCCCGAGTCCTTCTCCTCAGGGCTGCTCTCCGTCCCCTCATCCCCCAGCCTGGGTTTGTGCTGGGGGTTGCAATGACCCAGGTGCAGGACCCTGCACTTGGCCTGGTTGAACTCCATGAGGTTTGCACAGGCCCCACCTCTGCAGCCTGTCCAGGTCCCTCTGGATGGCATCCCTTCCCTCCAGTGTGTCGACACACACGCAGCTTGGTGTCGTCAGTGAACTCGCTGAGGGGGCACTAGTGTTCTGAGATGGGATTGTGCGATGCGGCTTGCACGGGGGGAACGGGGTTTCAGACCTTTGCTGCAGTCCTGTGATTCTGTTCCTGATGTGCAGCCCGGGCCCCGGAGAGCAGGATTTAAAACAAAAGAGCAAGAAGTGAACCCTCCCATGCCGCTCCGGCTTTGCAAGCGCGGGCCAAGCTGTCGTGCTGGGGAGCTGCATTGCAGACAGTTCAAAGTGCCGCGTTGACAAGACCCGTTTTGCACCCAGTTTGCTGAGACCGGATGGTGAGAGAACCTCAGCACTTCTGATCAAGAGTGACTTCATCTCTCTCGTGGCCACGAAAGGGCTTTTTTTGGGTTTGTTGGTTTTTTGCTTCCCAGTGTCTGAAATACTGCCTGAAAAGTAACTGAATCAAGCTCTCTCCTGGTGCTATCGTCATTCGCAGAGCATCTTGCTCCTGTTATGCCCAGCTCCTTGCTCAGGCTCCGTTTGAAACAAGCCATGAAGCATTGCTGCTCGTATTTGAGGAGCTTGAGCAGTTACCCCAGTTAAACCATTGTAGTTCTTGGCCAAACGGGGGAGATGCTGAAGCAGCAGCATGTTGGGATGGATCCTCTGGGGCTTCACCCCTTGCCAGCCGGGAGGGCTGGACATCTCCTGCTCCCCCCAGAGAGGGACCAAGCCCAGCCTGAGTGTTGGTTTCCCTCTCGAGTAGGAGGATTTGCGCACCGGTAGGCGATTGTGCAATCCCCCTGTTGCCCTCAAATGGGGAAAAGTTGAAGGCTTGGAAGAGCCTTTCTTCTTCGTAGCCAAAACTCTCAAGCTCCACTCAACGGCCTCTTGTGAAATTAAGCCCTTTCTGAAGGATTGTGGGTTGCTTAAGGATCTGTGCTTGTAGGAATGCTTCAGGCAGGAGCAGGGAGCAGCAGACTCCTACCTGGACGGCCGTAAATCTATGCCTTGGGTTTGTGTTCTGTGCAAGCGGGCTTCTCTCCTAACTCCGGGGTCTGGGGGCTGCCTTGGCAGGGGACGTTGTGCTGCCGGGATGGGGTGGGCAGCTCTTCTTCTTAAGCAGCTCTTGATCCTTGTTCATGGTGGCTCTCCAGAGCCAGCTGGGCTGGAGCTTGTGGTCCCACTCGTGAGGCTCTCGGCAGGCCAGCAAACGCCCCGCGGGGCTGGCAGCAGAGGAGCCTGTTCTCGCTGTTGTCTGAAAATTAAGGAGCTCCCTGCCAGCCTGGGCTCGTGCTGGGAAAGGGCAAGGTGGGTTTGGGCCCGTGTTTCCAACTCTGGAGTATCTATCTGAAAGCTTCAGGCAAAATCCTTGTTTCTCACTGTTCGCTGTAATGGGGTAATGGCAGCTTCTCCCAAAGGCCGTGGTAGAGATAAATGATGCATCCATTTTTGCGATATATTTGGACCTCGGATTCTATAAATAGATTCAATTATCAATATGGTTTGTCGAGTGCCTTCTGAGTGGCTGGAAAGCGGCTTCATAAGTGTCTCTCTGGGCTTCTGCATGTAACTGACTCTTCAGCGTGCTGTGGAGCTATTACTTACGGTGCAGCAGGGATTTACCAGAACTCTCTCCGTGGAAGCCTCTGGGAAACATCATTGCTGGGGAAAACTGTGCGCCTTTTGCTTCTGAATACGAAATTGTTTGGGTGACCCCTGTGACTTCAGACTCCCGCACTAGTGAACGAGCTGCTTTTAAAGGCTTTCCACCTTGCTTGAAAGAGCAAAGCATTAGGCTATTTTCTCATTGGTTTCTTTGTTTTTTTTCCTGATGTCCCTACTTTTACTGATGCTCTTCCCTTCTCTCCTCAGGTCTGGCACCGAAGAAGGCAGCCGTCACCGAGGTGAGATGTGTAAAGCTGGCCTTGAAAACCCCGTGTTGAGAAACGAGAACACAGAGCTCTAGAAAACGCTCGTGCCTGACTTTTTTTGAGCGAAGTTGGATTTAAAAATACGTTTAAGATTACTGAAAATTTGATATCTGTTATTTGGAAGAAAGAAAATTAATGGCAGGTCTCTGGAGTCGCTGTGTTAGCATCACCACCAGCCCAGAGGGGATGTGAAGGGATTATGCCCACCACGTGGCCAATTTTAGCCGCATGATCCATGATGTCTGTAAGTAAGTGGCTCAGGGCACCTCTCCCACACCAGAACCAGCAGGGGATAAATGGAGAATCCGTGTATTGAGCGTCTCCAGGGCTCAGCGTTGGGTCTTACCCGCTCCTGCGAGCGAGTCGAGGAGGCTGTGATTTGTGAAGCCATAAAAGAGGGGAACGTCTCGAGGGGCTGATATTTTCTCACACATAATCCAGGTCGCAGGTTGCTGAATCACTGTTACCTTCTGGAGCAAAACTTCACAGTTGGCAGCAGGGAATCTAGTAGGAGGATCTGTGCCTGAAAGCTGTTCCCTGAAGCCCACACTCTTGGTTTAGGGCACCATGTTCAAATGAATTTTCTTTGATCTGACTTTCTGACGTACCCCTTTCCATTACTCACCTGGGATGATAAGCGTTTGTATATGTGAATAGCAAAAATCTTCCCATAAAACTGCCAGGAATGTGGCACTCGATTCGTTCTCACCCCCCGGAGATATGCATAGTGGGAAGCTCAGCTTTTGTGGAAGTCAATTGCTTTGTTCAGGGCACAAATAGCCCGGCTTTTTCTTGCCCTGGAAACACAGTCACGGGTAGACAAGGGACTGCGGAAGAGACTTTTGCTCCTGCTTTTCATGTGATGGCAATCCCTTAACCGCTACCGGTGTCTGTTAATCGCTTCGAGAGGATGATGAGGAGCCGCGTGGCGAGGCAGGACGACACAGCCTGAGCTTGTGTGTGATGGGCTGCGGCTTGTTGGTTGGAAGCTGTGAGGCAAGGCTGAGCTGTGCTGCTGATCACGACTGCTGGGAGAAGGAGTCCCGGGAAGCAAGCCCGGCCGTGCTAAATGTTTCAAATGGAGTGGGAAATAAGATATTTTTTTTGAAGGAGAGCTCAGTCGGGCCCTTAGTACCAGAAGTACAGGCAGTTTGGCCAGAAATAGCTGCAAGCTCTTGATTAAAAGCTAAAACACAAAGAACTTCTGTAGTCTGAACAAAATTATACATTGTCTGCTGTAGCCATCAGTTCGGAGATGGGTCTGTGCGGCACTTGAGAGAGAGTGCGATACAATATTGTCACTTGGGAAATGACCTTGGATCTCTCCGCAGGCTGCTTAAAGGAACACCCAAAGCCTGGCTGTCCTTTAGTGTAAGGAACCCCCCGGTGTTGCGGGTGGGTGCTGGGGGAGCGGAGGAGGAGGCGAAACGTTGCCCTGTGGCAGAGAATAGAGGCCCCACACGCAGGGCTGCGAAAGGAGCCGCATCAAACCCCACAAAACCTGGTTGTGTTGGCTTGCGGAAGGGTACGGCCATGATCTGCTCCCTCCTGGATCAGCACAAAAAGGCCCAGGCAGACTCGGAGGTAGAGGAGGAGGAAAATGGGGTAGAAGGAGGTTTGTTCTCTCTCGGAAGTGCTGGCAGCCCCATAGTGTTTCTGGAAACTCTTTGCAAAACTTCAGGAAGGGCTGGTGTCGTGGTCACCCTGTGCGGGCTCCTCCTCTCAATTGTAAACAAATGAGATCTCACTTACGTGGGTTTTCTCCGTACGAAGGCAGGAGTGGGGTTGGTTTCTCCCTCTTGTCTGGCTTGTATTTCTCCAGTGAAGCGCGAGGTATTGGTATGACACCTGAGGGCGTGGGATTTTTAAGAATAAAGTTCTCTTGCTGTTTGATTTAATTCGTGGCTATTTTAAATCGATGGGAAACGGCAGTCGAGCAACTGCTGCGGAATCTTGGCAGCTGGGAAGCAAGCGGATCTCCCTGAGCTCAGCATCTTTGCCGAGGGCTCTGCCCGCTCAGTACCGAGGGTGTCAGATGGAGTGGTTGGATATTCTAATTCTTCTTGTCTTGTGGGATGGATGTATAATTCAAACAGCTTTGTTTTAAGGCTTGCTGGTGCCAATTACACCTGTTTGCGCTCTGCAGATTTTTCTCCAGCGGTAGAGAGCGATCCCCACGATATGGTGGTTGTGCCTGTGCCGCTCTACGTGTTCTTGTTGGCCAGGTCAGCTTCTCTTCTGGGCTTTAGCCATGCTCTTTTCGTTGCAGGGACCGTCGTTACCAGGACAGCCCGGCCAGGGGAAGAAGATAGGTCATCGAGGCGTTGATGCATCTGGTGAAACCACCTACAAAAAGGTTTGGGTTTGCGGCGTGGGGTCGGGCGGCTGTGTGTCGGTAGCAGGCTGAGAAGAGGAGTTGGGGCCCGAGGTTAGCAATAGCACAGCCGAGCTTTCCTGGTTCAGTTTGGTAACAGCTACCGAGCTGATTTAGATTTTACGCAGCGCCCTCGTACTGCATAATCTTGCAAATGGCAAACCTTCTGGGAGCCTTAACCCTTCAGCAGCTGGTTGAACTTGTGTAGCAGTATGTAGCGCCTGGGGTGACCCCATAGAAGCCATAGACACGACTGCGTTCTGTTATAGGGGATGTTATGGCGATAATCTGCTGTGAAACGCTCACTGACTGCTCTTTTCTTTCTGCCAGACCACCTCATCCACTCTGAAGGGGGCCATCCAGCTAGGGATTGGATATACTGTCGGCAATCTGAGCTCCAAGCCAGAGAGAGATGTCCTGATGCAGGACTTCTACGTGGTGGAGAGCATTTTTTTCCCGAGGTAAAGGAGAGAGGGGAAACAAAATGAACGGATGAGTTATTTCTTTTCCTCTCAGTGATTTTTTTCAAGAGAGCTTCCATCTGTCTTTAGATCACAGAGTTGGATGCTCTGAATGTTTTAAATATGCATCGATTACGTACAAACATAACAGTGGGAAGTGTTAGATTCTGCAGTACACTGGCTTGCACAAGGAAGTGAAAGATGCAGTGCTGTATACTTGTGCTTGTTAGCCTTCCTACGTGCTTTTCTTTCTACCTGTCCATCTAGAATTTCTTCCACAAAATTATCCCCTGTTTGAGATGGAAGAAACTCAGCTCCGTGAATAAACAAAGCTCGTAAAAGCTGTATTCCCTGTGTAAATATATTCTGCTTGGCAAGCGGTGGTTCCACGCGTTATCTGGAAGTAGTTTGTGGCAGATAATTTAAAATCTATTTTCTTGTTGTCCTGCCACAGAAGAAAGATGTTTTGTTGTTGTTCCTAAGGTGTCATTTTGCGAGGCTCGGTTCCTCTTAAATATCCAGTAGCCTTGATGTGGCTGTAGCTGTCTGGTGAGCGGTAACGCAGAGGCCCTGCTCACCTCCTGTCTCTTCTGTGCAGCGAAGGCAGTAACCTCACCCCGGCTCACCATTACGCTGACTTCAGGTTCAAGACTTACGCGCCAGTGGCTTTTCGGTACTTCCGAGAACTCTTTGGGATTCGTCCAGATGATTATTTGGTATGGATATATTTTGGGATTTCTCCGTCTTTCCTCCGTTGTTTGCGATGGTCTAAACCCAAGATGGTCTGTTTGCGATGGTTACTCTAAACCCAAGAAATTTGCCCCTAAATGAAGGCTGTCAGCGATTCTTGCCTAAAAGGGACAGAAAAGAGTTGAGGCATCGTTCTGATCCCAGCCAGGAGTGGGAACAGGCTGTGGATTTAGGGAGTCTGTTCAGTTTTGGAGGAGATCCAGTGACGGTCCCAGCAAGACCAGCACCGCTCAGCCCAAGTCTTTGTTTGCTACGAGGTAGCTGCTGGCTCGCCCTGGAGGGAAAGGCAATGATCTGCACACAGCGAGTGCTGTGTGAGCTACGCGACGGGGTTCCCTCTCTGTTGCTTGTGGTGACAATAACTTACTGTGTTTACAAGCAAAAGGAGTTGCGTTCTGCTGGGTGCAACCCTGTAATGTCCCCTGGGGCTCTGAGGACAAAGATGGGAATTTTTCTTTGTGTACTCACTCGAGAGCAACGCGAGTGTAGTTATTTTAATCGTCTTACAAAGAAGGAATAAAATACAGCTTGTTCTTGTGCTCAGAAAGCTCCTCAGAGCTGGAAAGGCTGGTTTTAAAATACCTAGTAATACAAGCTGTTGGGGCTTGGGGTACGTTGGGGTTGAATTTGATCCCTTGCATGTATGTGACGTCCTGCTCTTTAGAAAAGGACATTTGTTGAACTGGGGAAGGGAACACATCCAAACGAGCACACACCCTCCCCCTTTTTTAATAGCCCCTATTTTCCCCCGAGTTGAACTGTAGGTAGGGGTAATCACAGCTGAACACCTACAAGCGGAACCAAATCTCTGCCATTGCACGGTTTGACAGTAACACGGTCCCCATCTGTGCCATCCGAGATAATGGCAGCTGATTTGATGAGTGGCTCAAAACTTGGGTGAGGCAAAGAGCCTGGAAAGGTCGCGGCTCTGATTTGTTGCTTCTGCTTCCCCTGGTTCTCTCTTGCCTGCCACAGCAGCAAATGCCTTTAATTATGCATGAGATAATTAACTTGATAAAGACTTGGATCACTAATCTGTGCAGGGCTGAAAGCTGTTTTCAGTGCGTAATAATGAGCGTTTAATTTATTGCTCTGATTGTGTCCCTTGCACGCCCTACCTCCCTCTCCCCATCTTGCCTCTTGCTGTGGCAGCTCTTGACGTGGTGCTGCCCTGAACCCACGCGACCGGCGTGGTTACCCTGGGGTTGGCCCTTACCTGCAAAGGGCATGTGCTTGCCTGCACTTCCTTCTTTTTTTTTTTTTTTTTTTCCCCCCTGTTGCCTTTTTTTTTTTTTTTTTTCCCTCCTCTTTTGAGAACCTGCTGTTTGAGTTCTGATGGCTAGAAGTGTCCTCCCGGTTCAATTCTCGGTGCGGTACCCCTTGCTGTGCTTACCCAGTGCTGATCCCTCTTCTCCTTTGGGCACCTGGTCTAATCCTTTTCCTGGGTTTCTATCAGGATTGAGGGGGTGAGACGCGGCTGTAAAAATCCTTGTGTCACAGGGGAGTACGAGGCCAGAGGACAGCCGGTGCCTCGCGTTCCCTCCAGCTCGGTGATACGGGGAACCCTGAGCAGACTGTCATGTCTCTTAAAATCCTGTCTTTCCCTCGGCGCTTGCAGTAACATGCTGAAAAAAAAGCCTAAATGTGATACATGCACAGTGGGAAAATACAAGATGTCATTATGGAGCTTGGATGTCACTGAAAGCAGATTATTAGCTTGGTTCTCAGCAGTTGGGGTGCTCTGAACTGTAATCTCGGTCTCTAATTGTAAATTGTCCATCAGCTTTGCCGCTTAGACCTAACCTGTAATGAAAATAGTTTTCACTTAAGCTTTGCTACCCCTTAATCTTCTAGGGAGGCAGCGTGCTGGGGAAAGCCCTCAAGGGCATAGAACTCAACGCGCAATGAGCGGGGGCTAAAAATAATCTTTTTTTTTTTCTTTCCTTTTCTTCCGTAGTATTCGTTATGTAACGAGCCTCTGATAGAGCTGTCGAACCCTGGTGCCAGCGGCTCCCTCTTCTATGTCACCAGCGACGATGAATTCATCATAAAAACTGTGATGCACAAGGAAGCTGAATTTCTACAGAAGCTCCTTCCTGGCTACTACATGGTGCGTATCGCCCGGCGCCTCGGACCCGACTTGGGTTGGCGGTGGCAGCTTTTCCGTCCAAAGCGTTGCCCGGGGCATGCCCCCCCCCTCCCCAGCCTGGGTCTCCTGTGGCCTGCCCGCCCTGTGCTGGGGACATCACCAAGAGCATGTCTCAAAGCCAGGCCCAGAAGCACAAATCCTGCCAATTACTTGCAGACTCTGGGGGTAAACTTTTTTTTTTTTAAATGTGTTGGGTTGGAAGGGACCTCTGAAGGCCATCCCGTCCAACCCCCTGCAGTGAGCAGGGACAGCTTGAACTAGATCAGGTCGCTCAGAGCCTCATCCAGCCTGGCCTTGAATGTCTCCAGGGATGGGCCTCCACCCCCTCTCTGGGCAACCTGGGCCAGTGTCTCACCACCCTCAGTGTAAAGAACTTCTTCCTAATGGCTGATCTAACCCTGCCCTGCTCCAGTTTAAACCATTGCCCCTTGTCCTGTCGCTCCATGCCCTTGCAAACAGCCCCTCCCCAGCTTTCCTGGAGCCCCTTCAGGGACTGGAAGGGGCTCCAAGGTCTCCCTGGAGCCTTCTCTTCTCCAGGCTGAACAACCCAACTCTCTCAGCCTGTCAGGTAAGGCAGGTAATTGTGCCATAGCTTGTAGGCATGTTCTGGCCTGAAAATGGCTTCGCAGATGTGTGTTTCTGGGTGTCGTTTCACCAGCACTGGTTCATTCTTCTTCACTTGGCGCCGTGCGTCTGCCTCAGCCTGGCTCCGGGGTGATGACTGCAGTAACAGAACCACCTTGGTTTTGTGGGGAAACTGCGGCCGTCCCTGGATATCTCCCGTATCCGCTGTGTAACAGAGCTGCTCCGAAGGCAGATGCTGGTTGTCCTGGCTCAGTCCCAAGCTGAAGATTCCCGCGGTACCAGTCAGTTTTGTACATCCAGTCTGCTGCAGGTAGCTCTTGGCTAAATCTCGGGCCTGGCAGGGCAATATGTTGAGACCCAGAGGACTTGCATGTGGTCACAAGTAGTAAATCAGAACCAAACCCAACGCTTTGGCGCGTAAACCAGAGCTGTCTCCCTGTGTAACTGTGGTGAAGGGTCCACTCGATAGATGAAGGCACTGAAATTCCGTTAGAGCCACCATGGAGGTGCTGAGGAGAAGGTGATGATGGCAAGCGACATTAATGCTGCCCCATCTGTGTGCGTGCGTGTTGCAGTGGGTTTGATTTTTGTGATCGTACGCCGATTTTATGAAAATACTTCCCTTTCAATCTTTACTGGGGGAAAATTTGCCGAAGTGAGACAGGGCCTTGGGTGTCTGTGTGGAAGCGGGAGCCGGTCGCTTGCTTTTGCAAGTCACAGTCAAGTTCCTGGACAGGATGAGCTTTCTTGGAAAGTGCCACCTCTTGCCTAACGCACGTAGTAAATCAGGTGGAGGATTTGGAATGGGACTGGAGTTGCACTGTTGTCCTGGCTAACAATCAGCGTAACGGATTAAACCGACCTGGCCTGTCTGGTGCAGAGTTACGTGCCACTTGTGGGTTACTGTGGTGCTGACGCGCTCTCTCTGCTGTTCGTGGGGAAACCCACCTGGTTTGGAAGGAGGCGGTGGGAAGGGAGCAGAGTGGTCGCATCCTCAGTTACTTAAAGCCGGGCAAGTGCCGTTTGCGTTCCGTCTTGCGCCATGTTGAAGAGCGCGCTCGCAAAGAGGGCTCGCTCCTGTGCCCAGTTAGGTGAGATGAGGAGGGGCATGAAATTTTAATATGGTCGTGCTTCTGCCGTCTGTCAGAGAATCTGTCAGCTCTCTCCTTCCTTTCGTAGCGTGCAGAGATATTCTGTTGCCTTCCCAAATTTCCCCAAAGCTGAACAAGCAAATCGTGCCTGTCATGTCATTCCTAACAATACCGCTGCCTAAAAAAAAAAAAAAAGGAGATGATAGCGGATCAGGATATCCGTGCTCTCTGGCCAACTGGGTTTTATAAAGCAACTCTGCAAAAGGAGCAGAAAATTGATGTTGTTTTGTTTAAAAAATACCGTGTCCCTGGTTTATTCTGGGCCATAGAATGGCTCTTGATTTCCGACACTTCTGAAGAGATGAAGATAGCTGTTATTTTTAAACTTGAAGTTCCCACTTATTGTGTTTATTTCTCTCCCAGTTTGGTTTCCCTTTTTTAGCTGCTGTTGATGGGGAAAGCGGGGAATTTCCGGACTTGGTTATTTGCCCAGAGTGCTGAACATCTCATTCCCTGTATTCAAGGCATAAGTGGTATTTTCAGGTCCTAAAGCCACTGAAATGCAAGAGTTTATCAAATGCGTCCAGTGAGCTCTTGTGTAAAGTTCAGAAAATCTCTAGGTGAAGAACCCCTAGCCTGACTGCTCCAAGATCTGTTAACGTGCCGTGTGTTGAATGTGGCAGGAGTTTTCTGCCAAAATGACCTTTCGCCATGCTTTTGTTCCACCCCTGCCGCAGAATCTGAACCAGAACCCACGCACTCTGCTGCCGAAGTTTTACGGACTGTATTGTGTGCAATCGGGGGGCAAAAACATCCGCGTGGTCGTGATGAACAACATTCTGCCTCGCGTGGTGAAAATGCACCTGAAATTTGACCTGAAAGGCTCAACCTATAAACGCCGGGCATCCAAGAAGGAAAAAGAAAAGTCCAGCCCTACGTACAAGGATCTAGACTTCATACAAGACATGCCCGAGGGCCTGATGTTGGATGCAGACACTTTCAGTGCATTGGTGAAAACGTTGCAACGAGACTGTCTGGTAAGGAGGGGCCGCGTCTTGGGGAGGGGGTTCACGAAGTTCGGTGCCTTTCGAGCATGAGGAGGAAGAGTAAACGATTGAGAACCTTGCTAATCTGCTAACCCCAAAGCAGGATAAATCCCTTCTACTGCCCTTCTCCCTGAAAGCGAAGCAGCGGAGCTGGATGGCATGACAGCCCCTGAGGACTAAGGCTGTGTTCCTTTGCCTGGCGCGTCAAATTGTGGGAGCCTGTTCCACTTGTTAGCTGGGTTGTTGGGACGAAATACGCTTTTCCTATACAGGGTGCAGCAGATACATGGTACGACGGTGTTATTTGCAAGCCTTCAGCCCTTTGGGTTGGTTGTGGGGTGGCCAAACTCTGTGCCGTCAAGTCCAGAGATGATGATTGGTTCAGAAACATTCAGGCTCTGGCAAAGGAGTTGTTAGTGGGAATGTGGACGGGTTGTTCCGTGCTTCGAGATCTGTGCTGGATTTGAGCTGCTGGCCTGATATTTTGTCTTTGTTCTTAAACTCAATGCTAACCTGTAGGTGTTGGAAAGTTTTAAAATCATGGACTACAGCCTCCTGCTCGGGGTTCATAACATAGACCAGCAAGAACGGGAGCGACAGTCTGAGGGAGCCCACAGCACGTCGGATGAGAAGCGTCCCGTGGGGCAGAAGGCACTTTACTCCACGGCCATGGAGTCCATCCAGGGTGGGGCTGCCCGGGGGGAGTCCATAGACACAGACGACACGTAGGTGAAAACCGGGTTCTCTTGCACTGCTGGGAGGGGCAGACGTGGAGGCCGGAGTAGTAGATCCCGAACTGCAGCCCATGTGGGCAGAGTGGGCGTCTCTCCCGGGGGTTGTGGTATTGCTGCCGGTAACGTGGTGTGGTGAGAAAGGGGAAATCTGGGGCGGGGAGTATTTGTGTAGGACTCCAGGCTCACAGAGGTCTCTCTTCTTAGGCCAGTCTGTAGGTTGTCAGCTCCTGTACCAGCCTCTAAACATCCTCCTGCGCTCTGGGGAGATGAAACTAGCTCAGTTCTAGCTCAGCATCCGAGTGCTGGAGTGGGGATCAGCCTGTCCCTAGGAGCTCGGCGTTTGTTCTCCATCACTCCATCTTTGGAATCCCTAACAGTACCCTGAGTGCATCCCAGTGCAATTAGCACACAGCAGTGCAGCCGAGCGCTGGAGTAACTGGTGGAGCTGGGGGCGGGGGGGGTTGCCCAAATCCTGTCCTGTGCCGTGCCCGATCTGTGACACTCGGGCTGCAGGCGGCCCTTGTGACTCTGCCTCTCTGGACCAAGCTTGCTCGAAAACGGGGGGTTTGCTCTTTGTTGCTGTTTGAAACCAGCTGCTCCAGCGTGGATGGAGGATGAGTCACGGCGGAGCCAGGATAATACTTTGGTGTTTCCATTCTTTCAAGTCGTATGACTAATTGCAGTGGCCTGCCTGAGACCTGCATGCTTCTGTTGTGTGCTGGTGCTAGTGCTTGCTGCACCTTTGGCAGGACTGATATTAGCGTGGATGGGACTGGAAATACCCTCATTCTTAAAGGTTTGCTGCCCTAACAGGCAGACAGCTCACACTGACCTGATAAATAACCTGATCCCCAGAATAAAATACCCTGTAGCTATGAAAAAACGATGCGGTGCTTTCCGGCCCAGGCAGAGCCGTTGCCACGCGACGCGGTTCCTGTCCTGATGGCCGGTGTTTGGCGATGCAGGCGGCAGCCCCAGGGACGCCTTGTGCGAGGTGGCCTGGGTCAGTAGGTGACTTCCCATGGCTGCGCGCAAAGCGGCTTTGCAGGTTTTGCGTTGTGTCCAGCCACCCCATCGGAGCCCTCTTGTCAGTGCCGCTGTCTGTCCTTCCCTTCCGCAGCTCTCGGGGTTTTACAGCTGCTCTTTCTGGGGTGCACTCACTGAGGCTTTGTTTTACCTGCAGGATGGGAGGAATCCCAGCCGTGAACGGCAAAGGAGAGCGTCTCCTGCTACATGTAGGGATAATAGATATCCTTCAGTCATACAGGTAGGTAACTTTGCAGTCTGCCCTTTAAGTGTCTTAACATCTATTTTAATACTGAATGAAAGCAGGAAGATTTTCCTCTCCTGAAGAGTTTGCTAATGAGTGGGCAGGCTGCCTAAAGCTGTCTGTCGATGCGTGTCGGGGGCTGTGGATTTTTATCCTGTCCTTAAAACAGCTGGTGACACAGAACCATTTTTCTAAGACATAATGAGTTGCTTATAAAGAAGTTCCCCGGGTCTGTGCCTCAGATGGGTAGCGCATCTCCAGGTGTTTTTCTGCCCCTCTTCCAGCCCAGCTTCTCCTTCCCTGTAGGGCTCCCAGGCAGTTCTGACCCCGCTGCAGAGATGCCGCTGTGCTCGGCTTGACCTCTCCTGGCTACACGCCGGATGAAGGCGGAATCGTTAGCAGCTCAGTGATCTCTCCTGTGCGGGCTGTGAAAGGTGGCTTTGATACAGAGTTATGTGCCTGAATCGCTCTTCTTTCGTTTTCTCTCCCCTTCTCCCCTGGAATTAGGTTCATCAAGAAGCTAGAACATACCTGGAAGGCCCTTGTCCATGACGGGGTGAGTGCCTGTGCAGAGGCAGGAACTGGCCAGGCCTCGGCAGGATTACCTGCCTTGGCTTCGTTTATTCTAGTTGGTGCCGATTACCTTGCTATTTATAGTGCCCGAACTGGCACAGTGGAAGCCAATGAAAGGAATAGTTCTTGCCTCTTGTGCCTCCACGGTGGTGTAGTGCCGCTTATTCCCAATCAGGTTTTCTTGCTCACTCCCCCTCCTCGTGTGTTTAGCTGTCGTGCTACCGGCTTTCCTCCTCTGCTCCCATCTGTCATTTTCCTTCTCCCCGCGACACCAGGAGCTGAACGCGCAAGGCGCAGGCACTCGTGTACGTGTCAGAGCCCTGCGTTTGCTCTCTTTGGTGATTGACTGTGTTTCCACTTCAGTAAGCTATCTGTTAATAAATCCCTGGCGGTGTTTCCCTGCTGTCTTGTCTCCTGCAGCGCCAGGTGCGTATTTAACGAAAGAGCAACTTTGGATGTGGAAACTTTTTTTCAGCATGGCATATCCTAGCTTCCTTTAAATAACAAGGCAAAGGAAAGGTGGAGATGCCAAGTCACGGTAGCACAGTCGAACGCCAGAAGCAGAGATAGCTTTGGTTTTACTATTTTTAAACAAAAAGTGCAAAATGTTTGAAATGTATGGAGACCCTGTGCTGAATTTTTGGTGTCCGTGTCGTATGCAAAGGTGTCCAGGTGTGCTTTGAATGTCAGCCAGCAAAGCCAGAACAAATCATATCTATGTAATCAGGCCAATATTTGAAAAATCCAGGAAGTCTACAGAGGGATAAAATCACCAAAATCCATTATAAAATTACAGCAAGAGTATAATCAAATGCAATCAAATCAAAGGCAATGCTTCAGGCTTATTTATAGCATTAATCAGATCATTTCAGTTAAGCCTTTCCATTTTAAGGCTCTATCAGTGCTAAATGTTGGAATAAAAAAGACTGCGTCGGTTGTTATAGAAATTCTGCCTTGAGGGACAATTTTAAAATTAAACAATTGCTTCTTGCCTTTGTAGGACACGGTGTCAGTACACAGACCCAGCTTTTATGCAGAGAGATTCTTCAAATTCATGACCAACACGGTGTTTCGAAAGAATTCCTGTAAGTACCTTGTCCGAGAGCTGTTGCCCGTGTGGAGTGGGAGAGGCAGAGCCTTATCTCCGTCTTGCTGCTTCAGTCCACGTGGAGACTTTCTGGGCCAGAGTCTGAGCAGGCTTTTCCGCCGTAATACAGAGCAAAGCTGGGGAACTGCAAAGCCCTCGGTTTGTCACGGCTGGCTTTGCTCTGCTGAGACTCCCACCCAGGAGCTCTCCTGCAGCCTGACGCAGGC
Organism: Rissa tridactyla; assembly: GCF_028500815.1. Lineage (NCBI taxonomy): Eukaryota > Metazoa > Chordata > Aves > Charadriiformes > Laridae > Rissa > Rissa tridactyla. The sequence continues at coordinate 5,749,912 of NC_071487.1, forward strand.
TCAGCCCTGTGGAGATGGCACTTGCAGAGCCCGTGTGTGTGTGTCGGAGGGCAGAGGCCTCTCCCTGTGGAGGGAAAAGTGCCTTTAGTGGGACAGTAGTTGGTGGCGGTGGCAATTTCATCTTCTCTTTCACTCTTCTCATCCAGCTCTGAAGTCATCTCCCTCAAAGAAAGGGCGTAGTGCCTTGCTCGCTGTCAAGACGGCTGGTCCAACAGCAGCGTTCTCAGCCAGCCAGCTCCCCTCTGAAAAGGACGAAACGCAGTATGATCTCCGTGCGGCCAGGAGTTACCCCACACTTGACGATGAAGGTAACGCTCTCGTTTGGTGGCTGCTGGCTGTGTCATTACCCTCTTTCCTAGCGGTTCCTTAGGATCCTCCCCTGTTCTCGTCAAGTTCCCCACGGTGCACCAACCACATGTCTTCCTTGAGGGACAGCTCTTCATCGCGTGTCTTGCTGTGCCTTGCAGGTGCTAAACTTAACCAGGACAGGGGAGAAGGTAAGAGTATATTGTTTTGTCACAGCACCGACGGTTAGTTGATTGGGGAAGCAGCGCCTCTGCATCGGGGAAGACCGAATCCCTTCTTTGCAGCACGCTGTGGTTCTGCAGTACAAATGGTCGCTTGCGTCACCGCTGCAAGGCAGCAGCTGCCAACTGGCGCCAGCAGTCGTAGCCCAAAAATGATCAGAAAGTTGAATTTTCCACCCTTAAAAAAAGCAAAGGCGGGGAACGCACTGGGAAGTGCAGGACTCCAGTGACAGCGTTTGGACAGTTATAAGGGGCATGACGTTGCTATTAGAAAAAAACCCGAATGGCCTGGTTCCGTGCTGCCTTTTCATCACGTCCCTCTGGGCTAGAGTGGTGAAGGACGGGCTTCTCGAGTGAGTAGGCGTTAGATTTCTACCCGTACGAAGCAGTGAGCACTCGATTCATCTCTTAATTCACTTGGATATTTATCTCTGGCGACCCAAGCCTTTAATCCAGCTTTGGTTTACCAGTGAGATGCCTTCATTGGCGTTACGTTTCCTGTAGCTGCTGTCTGTCCTGCTGGCAGTGGTGCTTACTGGCTCTCTCTAGAGGATGCCTGGGGAGAAGCTGCTGCGTTCGTGAACCCAGCTCAACTTCTCGCCTGTTTGTGGTTTTAAGTGACCAGTCCCTGTGAGGGTGTGCGGGGGTTGGTGGTGGAACAGCCCCGCACAGGGCTGGTGTAGGTGAGGTGTTGGTGTTTGACCTACTCATCTCTTTCCTCCTGCGCTTCTCCTGCCCTCCGTTCCGGGCCAGCAGGCAGGCCAGACCTGCTGCCCTGCACACCTCCTTCCTTTGAAGAAGCTACTACGGCCTCCATAGCCACGACACTATCTTCAACATCTCTCTCTGTTCCTGAGCGATCCCCTTCGGAGACCTCTGAGCAGCCCAGGTACAGGTGAGGACAGCGTCCGTCCCCTGCTCCCACTGCCGGCAGGCGGCTGCCGTTCCTCTTCGTGCTGCACATCTCGGCAGGCTGCCCTATGCTCTGGAATGCTAATGACCGATTTTAATTAAATCTCTCCTGGGAGCAAGACGACACAGCTTTGATGGGATTAATTATTGCTGGGAGAAGTGTCAGCTGTTAAGTAGAACATCTCCCTCATGGGGTGGGGAGTTAGATTTGGGGGCAGTGTAGGATTTCTGTCTTAAATCGCTCCTCAGAATCTACTGTTCTGGTTTCTTTCTGCAGGAGGCGCACACACTCCTCAGGGCAGGATGGCAGGTGAGAAAAGTGTTTCATCTCTTCTTGCGCTGCTGCACAGAGACCTCGTGTATGTGGCAGGGTGCTGAGCTGCCTCTCGCAATCAAATGATCCCCATTTCTTACATGGAATTTTCCTTACAAGCAGATCTCTCAGTGCTTTGCAAGGAATCTTAAATATCACTCCTGTTATTTGATGGGAAAGGGCCCAGGAAAGTCTACAAAGGACTGAGTTGTTCAAATTTACTCACCCAACCAGCACCAGAATCGAGGAAGGTCATTTACGTCCCGCTTTGGGCAAATGAGCGTCACCAGCAGGAAGAGAAGAGATGTCCCTCCGTGCATCTCCTGCCGCCTGGCTGCGGCGGGTGTGAATGTGGGAAAGGGCTTTGGCTGCGAGGCACTGAGCACCCTTAGACCCCAGAGAAGAACCTTCCCGTGTTTTCAGAAACTCGGATACTTTGAGGGTGGTTTTTTTTTTACCCCTCCTGCGGTGATAGGTGGCTCAGAGCCAAGGGCAAGGTAGGACAAAAATCCCCTGCTGCATAGGGATGTCTGGATTTCGAGGCTCGTATCACGTAATTATCTTGCATATTTTTGCACCACTAAAAATGACCCCATTGCCTGTGTCAGCATGATCTGCATGAGGACCCTGTGTTTGCTGCCGACTCTGCCCTAGCTTTCCAGGACACCGTGTAAGTGTTGTAGGCACAGACTTTGAAACGCACATCCGAGACTCGGTCTTGGGATGTGCCGTAGCCAGAGGAGCTGCTGGGCAGGCTGACGTCCTCTCTCCCTGCAGTCGGTGTTTGGTGCTTCACAGGAAGGCAAGGACTTTGGAAGATGAGGGTTTGCACTGTCTTAGTCTTACATCTCCCCTCGTTCTTAGCTTTTAGTGATTTGCTGAGCTTCAGACCACGTACACCGTGGAAAAAAAAATCCCTTTGTGTGGTATTTCATAATGAAAATACCTCTGGATGCTGCGTGTTGCTGAGGCTTGGTAAATTCCTGTCACTGGAGGGTGAGGACCTACCTGCTGTTGATTTGCAGCACTCATTGAAGTGTCAGGCACCTGCGAAGCACCTCACCATTGTGTGAGATTGCTGAAAATTGGAGACTTAATCTCAGGCAGCGGTGGTGGGACCCATTCGGCAAAATGCAGTGACTTCATTCAAGTTACTCCCTTGGCATCTAACGGAGGGAGCTGCTGTCGGATGCGATTTCATCCAGAAATAGGTCAGGTGAATCACAGTGACTGGCCCTGGGCCGTACGGGGAGCTTAGCGACTTGGTCAGAAGTAGATCTGTCTGTCGTAGATTCGCCACAGCTACAACCACCGCACGCAAGTGTGGCCGCCTTTGCTATTTTTTGCCTAGTTTCTCCATTTCTGGTGCCGGCGTCTCAGTGTGTCCTTTTCCAGGGGAGCAGGGACCTGTGGATTTGTAGAGCACTCTGCGATCCCCTGGTGAAAGCCGGTGCAAGAACAAAGTTATTAAAACATGAATTTACATTCCTGAGCTGAAATGAAAAAGACCTTATCCAATTTGCTCAAGAACGTGTCACACCTCTGATTATTCTAAATCTGCTGGGGAGTTCCCTCCGGGTTTCTGAGATCCACCCCTTCGAGGAGGAGAGGAGCGAGATCCCGGCACCGAGCTGGACAGGAGTGCCGCCTGCTGGCTCCGGCTCCCAGCCAGGGCAGGATGGTGCTGCCGACAAGCCCGGAGCTCGTCCGTCCTCGAGACCGTGCCCTGGACTTGGCAAGCTCCCGCTCCTCCTTCCCACGAGGGCTATGGAACCAGCCCTGCTAGCACAAGCAATTACTTTAATAGCATGAGGTATTAAATTGAAGAGTGTCACAAACAGCTCCTGAGCGTGCAGATAAATCTGACGTTAACCCTGGAGTGCGCTTGAGCAGCTTTGGGGCTCTGGGAGTCTCAGAAGAGGTTGGAGGGTTTGGCCCTTGTGCAGTCGATAGATAACGCTGGGCTAACTCTGGACACAGGTTTTCCCCAGAGGCCAGTTTTCCTCTTTCCTCCCGTACTCCGTTTGACACTGCCCGTCTTTTCTGCAGCCCTGGCTAATTAATCCCTTTGTTCTTGTCCTCTTTTCCCACCTCGTTAGTCTTGAGCAGTGCAGCCTGACAGGACGGACTCTTTTTGCCTGGGAGTTTTGGTTATCCACATCCTCAATCCTGGGAGGTCTGGTGGCTCCTCTGGGCCGAAGTCAACAGCTCGGGCTGTGCTGGGAGCCTGGTGCCGCCAGCGCCTGGCAGCCGCGTGCCGGGGCGACCAGCACAGCTTGTCCTGTGGGAGGCTGCGGTGCGAGAGGCTGGGCTGACTCAGGACTGATTCAGGCTGACCTAAAATTGAAGGCTGTGCATAACTAGTGCCCAACTGAGCCTTTGGGCCTCTCTCTTTGGTTACCAGGTCGCACGAGGAGGTGCGGGTTGAGGAGGAGCTGCAGCAGATCAGTGTCGAGCTGGAGCCCAAGTGTGATGTTGAGATCGTCGCTCCCAAAGAAGATGACAAAGAGTGAGTGTTTGGGAACGTTGGGCAGCTTTGCAGAGCCTGCCCGGTGTCATTTGGTCGGTGGCAACTTGTGCTGGGGGCTGACTTTGTAGGGCACCAGCTTTCCTGAAGAGAGACAGGTGCTCCCCCATTGAAGCAAAGCTGACCTGATCTTTCTGGATGTGACAGTGGAGCATCTTCAGCTCCTCTGTACTAAATCATACAGTCTTGTTTGTGCCTCTTCTGATCACAGTGACTACAACTGTTGTTTCTTCCCCATTCCAGAGAGGCGGCTTCTTCAGCCTGTGCCGTTGTAACGTCAGCAGCTACGATAGAGGTGGAGACAGCCAGCCAGGCCTCCGAACCAGCCAGCCAGGCCTCCGATGAAGATGACGTGCCAGTCACAGACATATACTTTGTAAGATACCTTCTCCTCCTGGCCCATTAGGGGTGTGGGGGGAAAGGCTGGACGAGGCTGTAACAGTCTCTGTTTCAGGCAGTTGGGTGTGGGGCAGCGTCTGCCCCACGCCGTCTTCGTGTTGAGCACCTCCAGATCTTAACGCTGGATGGGTTTTTGAATGCAGGGAACTGGATTAACCCTTGGAGAACTCAAGACAGCATCTAGTGGGGCTCAAATGGGTGTCATTGTGCTGTGGATGTAGCTGTAGGTGTGCTGCTCTACTTCCAAGCACAAGTGCTGAAGGGCTTATCTAGGCCAGCGTGTTCACTCCCGGGACCAGCCAAGGTGAATGTCGGTGCAACTGAGAGGTTCTTCCTTCCTCAGGCACAGAGCCCGGCTGCTTTCCTGGAAACAAACGCGCCGCAGTGGCCTAGAGCCAGAAGGGAGGTGGTTGCGGTGGGGCTGACCTCGGGCTCTGGTGAACTCTGGCTTTTCCTTTCCCTGCAGGCAGAGGCGTTAGGTGATGCAGTGGAAATCTAGTGCTGAGACAGGGAGTAAGTGAGGTGGTTGCTGGTTGGCAGCAGAGTGCTGTGGAGCCTGGCGCTGTGTTCCTCAGGCAGCTCTCGCAATGTCTGAGCAGCTTCTGCAGACCAGAGAAGAGTTTTTTAGCAAACGCGTACCTGCCCGGTGGATTCACGGAGCGGAGCTGAGGGTCCGACCCCTGAGAGCTCTCCTCCGTGCCTGGGCGCTGGAACCTTCTCATTAAAAGAGGCGCCCGGCTCCGCCTCGGTGCTGTCAGTTACGTGGCGATGGAGATGAGCTGAGCCCTTGTGATGAGCTCCTTCAGGCTAACCTAAAAATGGCAGTGTTTTGCCTTTCCCTGTGCTTGCATGACTCTGCTGCAGAGCTGCTCACTTGTTGCCGAGTCATTCCGAGGCTTGTGGGAGCTGTGGAAGGAATCAGCTCCATTTTAAAAGCTTGTCTGTTTGGGTTTTTATGCATGCCGTTCGAAACGCAAACAGCTCCCTCTAACACTGGCTGCTCTTTCTTTGCCTGTGGATGGCAGCTGTGTGCAAGCTGCCTGCAGATACTGCCTGCTCCACTGGCAAGTGTCTTCTAGCAAGGGTCAGCTCCTCTTCCTCCCTGTCCCTGAGCATATGCGCTCCCCCCAACTTGAGGGGCACCTCCCTATCCGGAGGAAACCATCTGTGTGCAGTGTGTGCCCACAGAGAGCGTGACTGACTGCTCATCAGCATTTCATACTTCATCTGAGTCCTTGAGTTTTGCATTAAATGTGTGTCGTGTGCTGTGGAGTGTTTGTCACTGCTGGGATGAAGGGAAAAGCTGATTTGGGTTCCCACGGGCGCTCTCCTTGGAAAACCACTTGAGCTGGAGCTTGACTGAGGCTGCACCAGAGCGCAGGGGGGCTTGGTCCATGGCTGCTCTCTTGCAGGAGAGTGCTCCAGGGGCAACGGTCGGCGAAGGGATGCTGTGTGCAGAGGATGATTTGTCCCAGGGGACTTGGATCCGATCTTTGGAAGTCTGCTCCTGAAAGGAGAGCACTTTATCCTCCTGCTCACCTACAGGGGAATGAAAGTGCGGAGACTGTGGCAGGGCATGGGCGCTGCTCTTCCCACGCACGGCTTTCCCGCCCGCTGGTCCGTTCAGGCCTGGAGTTGCCCAACCCCTTGTTTTTTGCTTTCTCTTTCATCCTCTCTTTCACATCATCCTTTTTTTCCCTCTGTTTCCTTTCTCATTTCACTTGCCCTGGGGCCATCCAGTTCACAGATGGGAGGTACTGGATTTACTCTCCCCGCCAGCGCAGACTCCGAACCACCTCGCTTTCCTCTGGGATTGTAAGTGAACACGCTAGCGCGTAGGGGAGCAGAGCTGCAGCTTTGAAACACTGGGGCCAGCACTGCGTTTCCTTGGATGCTGTGGCTCTGTATTCTGCGGCCATTTGGAACCAGCCCAGCAGAAACCGGGGAAGCATATGGAAATCACACAAACGGGATCTCCCTGTGGGATTTTGCAGAAACACATGCTCTGCCCTGCTTTTCTGCAGGCTGGTGACACAGCTCCTGCCGTGGGATGGGCTGCAGTGTCACCCAGCCCTTGGACAAACTTGCAAGCACCAGACCTGGACAGAGAGGCACCCGACCTCTGTAGGTCATGTTAGACTCTGCTCCCTTGGCCCAGGAAGTCAGATGCCATTCCGAAGGGACCATTAGGATGCTTTGAAGCTGCTAAATTCCAGTTGCAGATATAATCTCTTGTGGCTGGTCCTCTTTCTGGTGGCTGGGATCCTGAGCAGCTCGTAAAGCCAAATGAGTTAGGAGTTCCTGCTGGGTTAGGAATGGTTTCTGCTCTCCAGCCCTTCTCAGCATCACCAAGGTGCTCCCTCCTCTCTGGAGGTTTTCTGTGAGCAGTGAGTGTTTTCCTTTCCAAAAGGTGCAGGGAGGCAGTGGAGCATTGAGGGGCTGAATGCGGGGCTCAGAGTGCTGTAGGTTTTAATATTTCCCTTCTCAGGCTTTGGGAGAGCTGATGTCCTCGGAGGGTAATGGCAGTGCTCTCAGAGCCTCGGCACAAGCATTTGTATAGCGTGGTCCTCCCAGTAGCTGCCAGTTTGGTGCCAGGCAGGGGGGAGGTCATCGGGCAGGGCGCACGGGGAAGCAGTGGCAGTAACGTGCTCCTGGCCTTGGCGTGAGGAAAGCGCTGCACCTCTGTAGGCAAACGGGCCACCCCTCCCAGCAGCTCCTCCTGCCCCCTCGGCTGGCTTGAGCTGCCCCAGCACCGGGAGGGTTAATACCGAGCACCGGATGCTCCTTTATCTCCCCGCTGGGTTTTGCAGCTCCCTGCTTGCATCTGAGCTCCTAAAAGGCTCTGAAGGAGGCTGGCTGGAGCACGCGGTTCAGTCGGGACAGATGAAAAACAGGATGTGGGGCTGGCTTTGTGCAGCGTTGAGCTTTCCTGCACCTCTAGCAGAGCCCCCGTAAGAAGCTTCAGGCACAGGTTTATCTTCCTTCCCTCCCAGCGGTCTCTGCTAATGTAGCTGCAATTACCGATGGGGTTCAGCATGCGGAGCCCAGTGCTTCAAAGCTCCTCTGGCTTCTTGTAGTTTCTTGTACATTGTAGACTGTTACACTTAGTTCCCAGCCTGGGAACCTCCCCCAGGCTTCTTCCCAAGTACCCAGTTCCATTTCTCTTCCTTTGCAAACCCCAGGCTGAGTCAAAGGGGGCAGTTTCCTGTCTCTGGGATCACCTCTGGAGCCAAAAGAGCCTGTTTGCAGGGGAAGTGGGTCCCCCCTGGGAACGCTGGAAGCAGACACCAACCCTTGAATCTGCCTGGGCTTCTCTGTGCTGTGTCGGCAGCAGAAGCCTGTTTTGTCACACCGATGCCCGGTGCTGTGATAACCGGCTCTCTCGCCGCACGTCCCCTTCCCCCTCATTCTTTCCAAGATCCAATTGTGTTTTGCCTCCTTTTGTTGTACTTGTTCCCATCACCCCACTGTCTCCAAGACTCTGGCGATAACTCTTTCCTTTCGATAACTCTTTCCTTTCTGTGGCCATCATCCACCACGGTCGTAACCCACCCATTGTTGCCTTGCTTGGCCTGCAGGGAAGGGAGAAGGCACAGCAAACCGGAACAGGTTTCACTGTAAAAGCCCTCCTGGCCACCGGAGATGCCAGCTTGTAGAATGCACAGGGCTTGGGAGACAGGGGGTTGAGAGCTGGGAGTGGGTAGTGGAACCCAGAGCTCTGTCAGTGCCCTTAGGTCAGTCACTTCCCATGTGTCTCGGTTCCTCTGGAGCGGGGCGACGCTGTGGCAGGGAGCTGAGGTTTCCCTGGCTCTCAAAAGCTCTAAAAATCTGTCCCTGCAAGAGGAGAGGTTGTGCCATCCCCACTGCAGCTGGAGCAGTGTCCGATGTCAGCTGCTGGCGGGCTGTCCCGTGTCCCAGCTGGTAGGGAGCAGGTACGTAACTGAGGATGAGGAAGGCTCCTCTGCTGCGAGCTGGCACTGAGCTCACTTCTCTCCCTCAGGTGGACAGCTGTTCTTACTGTATTGTTTCCTACTCTTTTTATTTTCTCCTTTTATTTTTTTTCCTCTTCTCTCCTTTGCTCCCTGCTCTGCTGCTGCTCTCCTTGCATTCTCCCCGCCGTCTCTGGCCACTCTGGCAGCCGACAGACGAGAGGAGTTGGGTTTACTCCCCGCTCCACTATAGCGCTCAACTCCACTCTGTCTCCGATGAGGAGAGCGATACAGTAAGTGTACGAGAAACGTGTGCCGGGTGCCCGGTGGGTCGAGGTCGGAGCTTGCACTCCCTCTGCAAGCTGACCTTGCAGAGGGAGCCGCTGTGGCCTCTGCGCAGCATGGGGCTCTTGCATGGCTGCGGCAGAGCCCTGCTGAATCTGGGATGAGCTCTGTAGCAGCGGGCGAGATCTCCTGCGCCGGCAGAGACCCCGTCTGCTCAGCAAGGGTTTGTGGCTTGTTCTGAATAGTTTGGTGCAGTGAAAGCTCTGGGGAGCTGAAGTTCTCCAGTCGTGTTGTCGTTACTGGAGGATGCGAAACAAACAGCCGCCTTCTCTCTCCACGCTTGTTTTGGTTCTGGGGAGTTGGCTGGGCTCAGACCTGAACGCGGGGCGGGTGCTCGGGTGTTGACTCTCTTTTCTCTGCCTCTTGCAGTAATCTCTATGCAGACACAGAAGCCCCAGAGAGCAGCGATTCCCTCTGCAGGTCGATGTGTTCCCTTTTCGTTGATGCAGCCGTTCCAGTGGGATGGGGAAGAGCTTGCTGACACCAGTATTGCTGCACTGCAGGATCCCGGGCACTGCATTTCAGAACGGAGCAAAACTATAACCGTTTATGTCTACTTATCCCAGACGTGGGCAGCAGAGAAACCACCCGCTCACCCGCAGCTCCCAATGGAGACATCCAGCTGGGTGTAGAGAATCCTGGGTAGTAACACAGTGTTTTCCAGACGTGCACTACCGTAGCTACCTATCCATGTGTGATACTGTGAACCTTTTTAATTTTTTAATCATGTATTTATTTCTTTTATCTTTGCACAGAGACAGCACAAATGTGCTTTTTTAAACATTTAGTTTACTGCACTTTTTTTTTTTTTTTTTGGTCATATTATTTGTGCATCAGAAAGGAGTGTGAGACCTCACTGGAGAATTGGTAGGAGCACGTTGCTGGGGAGGGCAGGGACCGGAGTGGCTTCGTTCGAGGCAGCAGCGTGGTCTAACCAACTGATGGAGTCAGGAGGTTTAAGGCTGTCCAGGCTCTGCCACGGTTTTGCTGAGTGACCTAAAGCAAGTCACTTAACCACTCTGTGCCTCGGTTTCCCCCGTGCTAATGGGTGTACAGTACCCACTTCCGTTAAAGCACTTAAACCCTGGGATGAAAGGTGCTATGTAAATGCAATGTATTAAAGGCCATTGAATAGAATTGCTCCCATGTTACAGTAGTCCAAAGTAGCCATGGCAATTTACTTGGATTCAAAAAATCGCTAGTGACTTCTCTTGATCTGTAACACTGTGCGGGGGAAGCAAACGATTCCTGGCGACAGTGACGTGGTCACCTCGGCTCTCCTCCGGACGTTGCAATGGGTTCTGCCTTCACCGTGTACTGCACTGCTGCGTCACCCCGTCCCTCTGTGCTTGGAGTCCACGCTTCGTCTTACCGGCTGTCGCACCGCCACCTGCTCCAGACACACCGGCACGGACAGACGAGAACTGTGCGCCTCCAGGGACCAGCCGCGCTGGAGTGCGAGTTCCTCGCTCTGCCTGGCCCCACGTGTGGCTTCTCCGGACACTTGCGTCCTCCTGGAGCCACTCAGCACCTCGCATGCTCATGGGTGTATCCGACCCCCCAGTCCTCGGGGGCCACGAACATTGGGTTCACACGTATCCTCCGTACCTCAGGGCAGTCAGGGAGGCGCGTGCACATCCGCACACACTGGAGGCAGAAATGGAAGCCTGGCTCTGCCACCTAACTCTGCCAGGCAGCGTTGCGTTCACGGACTCTGTTGGACAAAAAGCTGGGTGCCTGGGATGTTGCCTGTGGTAACATCTGCTTTTGGAAATCGCTGCTTCGGATGTCTGAGTTTGCTTTTCGAGGGCTGCAGGCTTTAGGCGAGGGGGTTTGGTGTCACTGGGTAGTGTTCAGACTAGGCTCATCCACCTGTCAGCAGGACACATGCCATAGCATTGTCTTGAACTCGAGCAATCCCATCTTCTTCTCCCAGAGAGAAGAAAGGAAATCCTTTAGACCAGAGGGAGGCGGGTCTTGCTCATGTTTTTTGTGAGCCTCACTTGAGAAAGAGGATCAAAATCTCTTTATTCTCATCACAATCTTCAGACTGTCCTTGGGATTCCTTGTAGAGGAGTGGGGAAGTGGGACCCTTCTCTCAGGGCTCAGCCCCTCCAATCTGTCTTCACAGCAGCACTCGGGATGGGTTCATTCAGGTCCCAGAAGGTAACTGGGCTGGCAGGAAGCTCTTCCCCTCTGCAATGTGCTAAACTTGGTGAGGATCTTCATGAATTGACATTTTCTTGCCTAGAAGTACGGGACCCAGCCTTCCCCCCCCTTGCCTGCAGATGCCGAAGGCTGTAAGGTGTGCTTCTCTCGAGAGCACAGGCTGGGGAGCTTGCAAGCTGCTGCCCTTAGGTGTGTTCACGTATTTACCAAATAACCTATCAAAAGTCTTAAACTCTCCCCTTTCAGTCGCTCCGTGACAGCTCGTTCACCCAGCTAGTAGCAGCGCTCCGTGCCAGCCCCTGCAGCGGGCTGGGAATCGGCTCCTGACCCACCCCGTGGTGCCAGTCCCGGCCGGGCCCCGCGGGCTGCGGGGGCTGAGCGCTGTGGCGGAGGGGAGCCGGGAAGAGTGCAATACCCGCAGACCAACAGCCTGCCTCTGGGCTGGAAGCAAGAGGCTTCAAAATGCTGAAAATTCAGCCTTTGGGGTTTTTTTTCCTCCGCAAGCGTAGAGAGGCTGGAGGGAGCCGCATCCCTTCCGCATCTTGAGATGCGGCTCTTGGGTGCTGCGCTGGAGGAACGTAGCTCTGGGGAGGAACCTGGGAGGTTGGGCTCAGGCTGGCGGAGCCGCGGCCCAGCTGCCCTGGTACCACCTTGTTGGTGGGCTGGTGGGTTTAGCCTCGCCAGGACTGTCCAGCCCACTGCAATCAAGCATCTCGTTTAAGATTGTTTAAGCATCATTGACGGGAGATTTTATTCTTTCCCCTCATTTTGGGGGTCTCTAAAGCTGCGTAGCCTCTGCGCAGGGAGCGTCTGAGCCCCACCTTCATGGAGTATCTCAGTGGATGAACTTTGCAAGCTGGAGCTGTGCTTGGTCGCAAGAGATGTGGGGGGAACCCCGACCTTTTGCAGCATATTCATTCCGCGTCTTGCCTCAAGCGTTCGGGCTTTTTGAGACAATCCTTGTGCAGTTCTGTAATGCCGAACCTTTTGGAGCGAGCAGGTCTGGATGCCAAGGGCCAGAGCTGCGAGGGGACGTGCAAAGGGCTTAAAGCAACGTTGTCATCGTGAGGGGACGGAAGGAACCTTACTTTAGGGAGACGTTGATCTGAAATGGAAACTGCCCCTTTCCGGGCTCGCACGCGCTCCCTGCTGTGGGTCGGGTTAGCTCGGTGCTGGAGAACTGCTCAGCCTCCCCTTGCCTTGGAGGCTAAAAGGAACCTGGAGGTTAAGGCTGGCTCTCAGCCCACCTCCGCGCTGCGGCGTGAGGGTGGCGGGGAGCTCTGGAGCATTTCCCAAGCGCTGTCAGCGCCGCCATCGCAGGACGCGCAGTCAGAGGAGGGCAGGACTAGGTCTCACCCACAGGAAAGAGCATCGGCCCTTTTTTGGGGAGGAAAACCACCACCCCGTCCTTGGTCTGGATGTCCCTCCTGCTCATCCGGGACTCCAGCTGCCTGTTCTTTCTCTGCCAGGGCTTTCTGTAGTGGCCCAGCAGCTCAGCGCAGGGGCTGTCCCTGCTGTAACCCCCGCGCTCTCTCCGTCGTTGAAAGGAGCGTTTCTTTTACTCCTCTGGGATCCGAGCGGAGCAGCCCCGTGAGACAGCCGGTTCCCACGCAGCCGCGTGCCACCGCTCTCCTTCATCCCCATATCCTCCCCACTGGAATGCCCGGAATGTTCCCTGGTGCTCAGGCTGCTGGTGAACTTTCAGCTCGGGCACTTGCCAAACTGCAGGTGGCTTCTGCCCACCAGGTATGGCCCGGCAAGAGGAAACCGGCATCTCTTTGTGCGCGCCATCGAGCTCCTGTAAAGGCTCTTCGCAGGCAGGTGTAGAGCAGAGAGGATGGTGTAGAGCCCTTGAATGCTCACGCGAGGGATCCAGCTTTTGGCTGCCGTTGCCTCTGCGGCGAGAGGCTCGGCCATACGTGCCGAAATCGCGCTTCGGGAAGTTTTTTAGCCCCTTGTAGGTCTCGCCCTGGGCTCCCACCGCTCGGCCTTCCCCCTCCGCTCGCCCCCAGCCACGAAGGGCGAGGCGAAAGCCAGGCCTCAGGCGTACCGGGCTCCTGTCTGACCTCCCTTCATCCGTGTGTCCATCAGCCCCGGCTCCGTTCTATCGGGATGTTCATATTCCCACTCGTTTTCTGTGTCCGCTCCGTGCGCGCACCATGTAACGAATGTATGTAAGTAAGGGGCGGGGGGGGGGATGCAGGGATGTGATGCCATGGGTGTTGTCACGTTTCTCTTCATTTTGGGTGGGGTTTAAGTCATGAGCGCTTTATTTTTCTTTTTTTTTTTTTTCCTCGGTTTTGGGTATTCCCCCCCCCCTTTTTTTTTTTCTTCCCCCTCCTCCGGAGAACTGTAAATTGATGCTATCTGTCCTCGGCTCTGTGATAAAGCATACTGTAGTCTGTGCTCGCTCCGCCTCCTCTCTCCTGCGCTCGCGGCTGGGACTCACGTCCCCATTTTGGGGGGAAAAAGGAAGAAAAAGGGGGCGGGATGGGAGGGGCGGGTGCGGGGCCGGGGGCCTCGCCGCGGGTCTGCCCAGCCGCCGCCTGCGCCCTCTCGGGCGCAGGCGGCGGCTGGGCAGACCCGCGGCGAGGCCCCCGGCCGGCTCAGGCGAACGCGCCGGGCAGCACTTCCGCCGAAGGACCCCGAGGCGGAGCGGCAGCTGATGGGCTCCGGGTCGCGCAGCCCGGCCCGGCGGCGACGGTCCCGCTCGCCTCGGCGGGAGCGGGGCCGGGAGCGTTCCAGTAGCCGGGAGAAGAAGCGATACCGGAGTAGGAGCCGGGAACGTCGTCGCGAACCGAGTTCGGGGTGAGAGGGATGCGGGCGCCGGCGCGGGGGTAGGCGGGAGCGGGCCTTGGAGTGGGTAGGCCGCGGCTGAGGGGGGAATCACGGGCCCCGGTGGGGCGGGTGGGACGAATCGGGCTTCTCTAGTTGTTCCCGGTGCCTGGTTGAGGTGGAAGCGCCGGGGGAGCCCGGGCGGGGCCGCAGGCATGGAGTAGGGGAGGTTTGAATACACCCGGGAGGAGGAGTGGTTGGAAAGTGGTGTCTGTGACACAAAATCCGCCCGAATGGGGGTTTTGCTGGGGGAGAGGGGGTGGTACAGGGAGACAGGTACCGCCATGAAAGCGCCTTTGAGCTTTCTCGGCTCTGCTGGCAGCTCTGGCTGTGTTTGCGTCAGTACTCGCCACATCTGCAGCAGGGAAAGGTGCTCTCCGCTCTGGAGTGCCTGTTGTCTGACACAGAGCCAGTAACCATTTCCCAAATGAAACGCGACTTTCCCCCTACCCCAGCTCCGACTCCAGCGATGAGAGACAGAAATGGAAGAAGAAGAAAAGCAAAAACAGGGACCAGCACTATAAAAGCCAGAAGAAACACCGCTCGCGATCCCGGGATCGCTCTTCTGCCTCGAGCTCGGAACGCGAGCGAGACAAGAGGAGAGCCCGGAGCAGAGAGCGGCGGAGGAAGAGAGATGGCTCCAAGTCTTCCGTGTCTTCTGTCAGCTCTCCCTCCCCGCCACGTTCCCGGGGCAGGGAAGAGACGGGGCAGCAGCTGAGCCTCCAGGAGCGATTGAGGCTGAAGGAGGAAAAGAAGAAGCAGGCTGCCCTTATGAAAGCCTTGGAGACGCCTGAGGAGAAACGGGCTCGCCGGCTGGCCAAGAAGGAGGCCAAGGAGAGGAAGAAGCGGGAGAAGATGGGATGGGGAGAGGAGTATATGGGTTACACCAACACCGACAATCCGTTTGGGGACAACAACCTGCTGGGCACCTTCATCTGGAGCAAAGTGAGCTCTTCTCTGCACCTGCATGTTGTAGGAGGCTGCTCGAAGGAGATCATGCCCCTGCAGCTGCCATGGGACAAGACAGGACTGAGGAGCAGTGGGGTGTCAGGAGAGGGGGACTTTTGCTTGAGGTGGGAACCTCTGTAGCCCTAAAAGCAGCCATGTGAGAGCAAAATGCTGGTCTAGAGTAGTAGCTGGGTGTTTCTGACAAGCTCAGTGGGGTTTTACCTCCTTTTTCTTGAAGATCGAGGTCTGTAGCCAGGGGTGTGGGATGAGGAGGTGGGTCAGGGGGCAGGAGAGGGACCCGGACCTGCTGGAAGCTTGAGTGCTGGGCAGTGTTTACTGGTGTGTTAGCGCTTGCCAGGTCAGGTGGCCTCCCTGGGCTGAGCCTGGGTTTTGCTGAGGGGCTTCAGGAGTAGGATCTGAGAGATCTGGGGACCTCTGAGAGATTTGGGGACCTCTGACAGGATCAGAGCTCTCTGGAGCAGTGGAAGCAGGTGGATGTGGTGGCATTTGCTGGCTGGTGAGGGGCTGTAGAGGTCACTGTGTTTCACAGCTTCCCTTGGCCACTCTGTTTCAGGCGCTGGAAAAGAAAGGAATCAGCCACCTGGATGAGAAGGACCTGAAGGAGAGGAACAAGCGAATCCAGGAGGACAATCGCCTGGAGCTGCAGAAGGTAGGATTGCGTGTCCCCTCCCTCTCACCATCTGACAGAGAACTCTGTGGACAGCCCAGTTCTCTCAGTCGCTCACCTGGAAACTCCTTTGTTCTTCTCACTGGGGGTGCGCATAGGCTGTAGGATCGGGAGGGGCACAGTATACCGACTTCTGCTATTCCAGGGTGAGAAGGCTTCTCTTGGGGTTGACTCCAGCTCAGGAAGTGCTGAGGAGGACAAGTGCCAGGCCATGGCACTGAGGCACTCTGTTGTGCCTGTATCCCCTGTCCTCCAAAGGGCTGGCAGCGAGCAGCAAGCACTCCGGCCCCACTGGCCCATGCTGGCTCTTCTTTCTCATGGCTCCTGGCTCCCCAGGGAGCCTTGGGCTGATGACAGGAGCCAAGGCAGCTCAGGGTGCAGGGTTACAGCTGCGTCCTCGAAGGGATGTCCTTTGTGTGTGCCCCATCTACAGTGGCCTCACATCTCTCTCCATCCCGGGCAGGTGAAGCAGCTGCGCCTGGAGCGAGAGCGGGAGAAGGCGATGCGTGAGCAGGAGCTGGAGATGCTGCAGCGAGAGAAAGAGGCAGAGCACTTCAAAACCTGGGAGGAGCAGGAGGACAACTTCCACCTGCAGCAGGCCAAGCTGCGGTAGGTGTGCAGCTTCATGGGGACGGGCCCACCAGGGAGCAGAGGATGGCAGGCACCGCTCACTGTCCCTCTCTTCTTTCCCAGGTCTAAGATCCGGATTCGGGATGGGAGGGCAAAACCCATTGACCTTCTGGCCAAGTACATCAGTGCGGAGGATGACGACCTGGCCGTGGAGATGCACGAGCCCTACACCTTCCTGAATGGCCTGACCGTCTCTGACATGGAGGATCTGGTGGAGGACATCCAGGTGCCAGCTCTGCCGCCATTGTACTGGGGCTGGCTGAGGGCCAGCAGCTCGAGGCCCCCTCCGCTCCACTTCCCTGCCCGGGGTGCAGAGCAGGTGTTTGATGTCCTGCTTGTCTCCTGCCTGCAGGTTTACATGGAGCTGGAGCAAGGGAAGAACGTGGACTTCTGGAGGGACATGACCATCATCACAGAGGATGAGATAGCCAAGCTCCGCAAACTGGAGGCCTCTGGGAAAGGAGGCCCGGGTAAGCGGGAGGGCTTGGTGTGGGTGTCAAGGGGAGTGTGAGCGGTGGGTAAAGCAGGGCGTAGGGTCTGCCGGGCACACCTGGGCTCAAAGGGGTTCTCTGGGATCTGCTGGATGGAGGCTGTGGATCTGACAGCCTCCCTGTGCTGGGATCCAGCCTTCCGCTGTCAGGTGCAGCCCAGGAGAGCCTGGGTGACAGCAGGCTGAGCGCTCGGAGACTCACTGACCGCCCTTGCCTGTCTGTTCAGGGGAGCGTCGGGATGGTGTCAACGCCTCGGTCAGCTCAGACGTGCAGTCCGTGTTCAAGGGGAAGACGTACAACCAGCTGCAAGTGCTATACCAGGGCATCGAGACCAAGATCCGGGCAGGAGGACCCAACCTTGACATTGGGTACTGGGAGAGCCTGCTGCAGCAGCTGAAGGCTTATATGGCTCGGGCCAGGTGAGAGCAGGGACTGTCCCTTGGCCAGGGCTGTGGAAAGGGGCAGCGCAGACCCTGCTGTGAGCAGAGCTGGGGAGGCACAAACCCAAAGTCGTTGGTGGAGGGGTTTTACACCTTTTCTGAGATGGTTGGTTCTCCCAAGCATGGAAAAGGGCTGAACACTTGGTCTCTTCTCCGGTGGCAATGTTTACAGTGAGGTCTCTGAGAAGGAACCAAACTGGAGGGTTATTAATCCCAAAAACTGTACAAAACCCAGCAGATGTGGTGGGTGTCACAGCTATGGGCAGTGTGGGCATGAGGTGGTTCTGCTGGGTGGGACCTGACAGTTCATCTCCTCTTTGCAGGCTGCGGGAGCGGCACCAGGATGTGCTGCGCCAGAAACTGTACAAGTTGAAGCAGGAGCAGGGTGTGGAGAGCGAACCGCTCTTCCCCATCATCAAGCAGGAGCCGGCCTCCCCCAGCGACAGGTACGCAGCCCTTCCCTTGGGGAGCGCAGCCGTCCGGGCCTCTCCCTGCGGGCACTGGGGACAGAAAACGCATCCTCGTCTAGACAGACCTCGGGTAAGCAGAGAACAAGGGTACCATCCCCGTCCCAGTTCTCTCTTCTCTCTTCCTTGCAGGCTGGATCCAGAGGAGAGCATTGTGGTACAGCCGGGGCCGTCCTCGGAGCCGGAGGCTGAGCAGGACACAGAGGCCAAAGGAGAGGCAGAGGGGGAAGCTGTGCTGATGGAGGAGGACCTGATCCAGCAGAGCCTGGATGACTATGATGCAGGGAAGTACAGCCCCCGGCTGCTGGGCACCAACGAGCTGCCCTTCGACGCCCACGTGCTGGAGGCCGAGGAGGACGCGCATCGGCTGCTGCTTCTGCGGCAGCAGCTCCAGGTCACAGGTAGGAGCCCCACGCTCAGGCCCTGTGCCCGCCGGCCTCACGGTCTGCCTGGCGCAGAGGGGTGTGCGTGCGCGCGCTTCGGGGTGCAGGGCTGGAGGGGGACGCTGCCCTCAGAAAAGAGTGAGTGAGAGCTGGATCTGGAGCACGCATCCAGAGCCGGCCTGGCACAGGGATGCCCCAGGCAGCAAAGGGTGCTGTGGCCTGGGCAGGAGCAGGGAGATGGGGCTCAGACACCGGTGTTCCCTGTGGGTACCTACGTCACATCCTTCCCCACTCCCAGTCACACCACCAAGCTGTTAGGGCTGCAGACAAGAGGGAAGGGTTGTTTTCCCAGCACAGCTCAGCCCTCTGCCCACCTGGAGTCTGCAGGGCGGCTTGCACATCTCCGTGTCCAGCTCCACATCCCCTGCCCAGCATCTGCTGCTCCTTCCCTCTGCACGCCTGGCAGCAGCGTCCCCGCAGCCCAGGCCTGGCTGGCACTGCAGGACCCGATGTCACCCCTCCTCCCTACAGGTGATGCCACCGAGAGCGCCGATGACATCTTCTTCCGTAAGGCCAAGGAGGGCATGGGCGCGGACGAGGCGCAGTTCAGTGTGGAAATGCCCCTCACGGGCAAGGCCTATCTCTGGGCTGACAAGTACCGGCCCCGCAAGCCCCGCTTCTTCAACCGGGTGCACACGGGCTTTGAGTGGAACAAGTACAACCAGACCCACTACGACTTCGACAACCCCCCCCCGAAGATCGTGCAGGGCTACAAGTTCAACATCTTCTACCCCGACCTCATCGACAAGCGCTCGACGCCTGAGTACTTCCTGGAGGCCTGCCAGGACAACAAGGACTTCGCCATCCTGCGCTTCCACGCCGGGCCGCCCTACGAGGACATCGCCTTCAAGATCGTCAACCGGGAGTGGGAGTATTCCCACCGCCACGGCTTCCGCTGCCAGTTTGCCAATGGGATCTTCCAGCTCTGGTTCCACTTCAAGCGTTACCGTTATCGCAGATGAGGGGCTGCTCAGCTCCCCACCAGCTCCGGACACTTGGCGCAGGGGTGGGCAGGGGGTCGTGTCCCCTGTCACAGGCACTGTCCCACAGACATCCCCAGGCCCTGGCCCAGCATAGGGCCTATTCCTGAGGGTTTTCCCTGTCTTTGCTTTTATCTTGAGGGACCCTGAGACTTTGGTGCAAATAAATAGGGGTTGTTTAAGGCCGGGTATCCTGTGCGTGGGCACCGTGCAGCTCTCCTGCACATCATCACCAGCCAGGCCCACACTGGGCCAGCACTGGGGGCTCCCCTGCTCCTCTGGTGGCTGGGTAATGTTGGAGGGGGATGTCCTCACCCCCGTGCCTCTGGGCTCTGTCACCCCTTCCCCATGTGCTGTCAGCCCTGTATGTTGCCCACAGCAGCCCCCTCCCGCCTGCTCCCGTTGCTGGTGACATTCCTGCCCAGTCCCGGTGCTCCCCAGCTGGAGCCGCAGCACCCTCATCTCCAACTGCCCCAGATGTCCCCCTGCCGCAGATCTCCCTGTGCCCATCGCCCCCCAGCCGGCCCCATTTCTGGCACACTCTCCCCTGGGATCTGGCTTCTCCAGCCTGGGAATGCCAGCGCCCCCCTGACCCGGCTGTGGGATGAAAGGGTTCAACGGCTGCGCAGCGCCTGCCTCGGCGCGGAGGAGCAGATGGGATATCTCCTTACAGGGGAAAATCCGGTTTCCGTGGCTGCCCTCCCACCCGCTGCCTGAGTGGCTCTCGCTGCCCTGTCCAGGGGCGGCTGCGCTCCCCAGACCCCCATCGCTCTGCTGGGGGTCCCCGAGGGCCTCGAGTGACACTCAGCGGGGGTCGGGCACCTTGGGGAGCGCTGCAGGGCTGAGCCGGGGCTGGCTGGCATCGGTCCCTCTGGGCGCTGGCCGTAGGGCACAGCTGTTGTCTGAAAAATCTGCTCCGCTCCCCGCTGTGCAGCAGCCGATCTCGCGCGCCGGGAAGAGACACGGATGGTTATTTCGGAGCGGCACGAGGCTGGGTGCTCGGGTCGGGGGTTTCCCACAAATCGGGCAGAGCAAACGGAACTTTGCGCGTGGTTTGTCTACGCATTTTACATCATTATCATATGAGTACCTCCCATCTATATTTGATTTGCGCCGCATATAGCTGTGCAATCGAGTTACAGCGAATGCGCTTGTTCAGGGGAACGATCTTCACCTGGACGAGGGTCTTCTTGACCTATGGGCGTGACTTTTCATGTTACAGTGAAGGTAGTTCAGCTTCAGACACTCTAAATCCTCGCTGTCTTGCCAAGTTGGCTCAACTCTGCCACCCGTGTTGATTAGTAGCGTTCTCAAGGTCCGTATGTTCAGGTGTTCCTCCTCCAGAACGTTGACAATGCTGCCTTGATGAGGAGCTCTTTCCCTAATCGAGGACAGAATCCTCCTTACCCGTGGGCCTGTGCGCGCGGGCTCTCGGCATTAGGCGCTATTAACCATTCCGAGGACGCGCTTTGGTGCAATTCTCCCCTGTGAGACTTATCTGGGATTTCCCGCGTCAGTCTCATCACTCCCCGCATCTGCTAACTTCAGAACAACGTTGCCAGGTACGTGGTCCTATTACCTATAGGCTTCCAAAAGTCAGCAAGACCACAAGAGCGACCGATTTCTTTATCCGTGCTGTTGAATCAGGGAACCAGGAGATCAAGCCCTGAGGAGGTGTCGCCTTTTTTTGCATTTCCTGCAAAAGCTGAATCTGTTCACGAATTTCATTCAGATCCGTAGAAATCTGGCCACGTTGATCAACATACGCACAACAACCAGGGTTAACCGCGGCCCAGACCCCCTTGTGGGGGTAACGGGCACATCTAAAGCCGTTCCGTTTTGCTATTTCTGATATTTGCTATTTCCTTTCCTGCTTCTTGCGGGGCCCAGATTGCACCCAAGGTCTCATCCCGAATTTTCTCAACGCAGGGGCTGAGATATTCACGCCGGCTTTTTTCGAATTCCCTTACCCCCACCCAGCCGTGGGATAAACCATTGAGGAAAAGCGCGAGCGGCCGCAGGCGTCATCAGAGGATCGCGGGTGTGTTTATAGCTTTTTAAATAACTTCTCAACCATAGCCCTGCATCTAATTTACTCACTGCGGGAATATTGGGGATTAAAGCCCCTCATTTCCAATTCCCAGGTAAAACTCTCCTGGCCGCCTTTCCGCAGAGCCGGTACCATCCTTTTCCCTCTGGAACTGGCCACGCAAATTCCCTCCCCTCCGCTGGTGGGGGGGTTGAGGCAGCCAAATCTCTGGGTGCCTTTCAGGGGGGAACACGTCGATGCACGCAGGTGCCGTAAGCTTCCCGTGGTTTCCAAATATCCGCAACCCGTTCCTGTTTTTCGGTGGCTCTAGTGCCACCGAACGAGGTGGTCCTCCACAAATTGCTCCACGATATCTTCAGTCGGGGAATTCCTACAAGAGCCGTCCCTGCTTCAGTACGTCCGGGGGAGTGCGTACAAACCCAAGGATTTGATTTGGTTGCAAATTTCCGCAGTCTCTTCTCCCAGCTTAAACCGGGTGTTACAGTTCCAAGGCTTGTACCGACCGCCCTGGTTCCCGTTGGAACTTTCCACCGTTAGGCCTCAGAGGAGGCGAACCCTTAGCAACGCTCTCGCGGATGAGAAGCCTTGACGGGGTTATGATTCAGCAGCGCTTCAAAATTCACTAATGACGTAAGGTAGATTGAGAGGTTGAATTTTAGCAGCACCTAATCATTGGCCTGTTTAGGGGTTTAGAAAATGAGTAAACGAAATAATCGAGAGGTGCCTTAGTTCCAGAGTGGAAGAGGGCAAGATTTCACTCGACTTACTGGCAGGTATCCCGAATCCGTACATACACGTACGAGCAAAGGCACAAATTGCAGATTAATCCATATATGTGTATATATCTAAGCAAAGCATACGAGCACGTGCGCACGCGCACACAGACAGGTCTCCGATCGGGAGTTTCTTAATAACGGGCAATGCCAGCGAGCCAAAAGGTGCCGCTTTTAGGTCCTACGTGTGCCCGGAGGGCCAGAAGAGCATCCCCATCCAGAAAGCTAACGTCTCTCACAACGTAGGGATGGATGAGAGAGACCAGCCTAGAGACAAAATTCCCCTTTCTCAGATTTAGGGTAAACGCGATGCGTCGGCGTTCCTCAACGGGCGTTAGTTGAGGCTTGAGAAGGGTCTTCTCCTGCCCCGGCCTCCAGGTGTCGGCCTGGGGGGTGTCTCAGCTCGGGGGGGTCACGGTGCGCCACGAGCCAGGAGAGCTCAGAGGGTCTTTACCACAATCGCTGCTTATAGGACCCGAGACAATTGACTTTCGTCAGGTATTTTTCCACTCAGACGATGGTTACGCAGCCCCAGAACTTGCTGCATCTTGGGGCCCTGGTATCCCCCCTCCCCGTGGCCATGATCCGGACGGTGTCAGGAGCGAGCAACTGCAGTTGTTACCTCCCAGCGGTAGGAGCCGTGGGGACCAGGCACGCGCCTGTCTTCTGCTCCGTTGCTCTCTGCCCTTTCCTTCTTTCTTTCCTTCTTTCTTTCCTTCTTTCTTCCCTCCCTTCCTTCCTTCCTTCCTTCCTTCCTTCCTTCCTTCCTTCCTTCCTTCCTTCCTTCCTTCCTTCCTTCCTTCCTCCTTTCCTTCCTCCTTTCCTTCCTCCTTTCCTTCCTCCTTTCCTCCTTTCTTTCTTTCCTTCTTTCCTCCTTTCTTTCATGTCAGACCACCGTGTTGTTCTGTGGCCCCGGTTGGAGGGAGATCACCCCGAGTACCGAGCGGCCTGAAGGAGGCAGGGGGGGAGGGGGGGTTGCACCGCCACGATCCGCCCCGTGTCTACGCTCAGTTTTCCTCGCCCATAGAGTGGCAGCGTGGCCGCCTCCCGCCCCGGTGCCTGTAAGCGGGGAACGCCGCAGTACAACTGTAATTTGAGGGAAAGGCGCGTTTGGCTGGTTTCTCGGGGTTGCGTTACGTGTGGGTAGGTGACGTTAAGCCTTTTCAAGGCCGGGCTGGATGAGGCTCTGGGCGACCTGATCCAGTTGAAGCTGTCCCTGCTCACTGCAGGGGGTTGGACGAGATGGCCTTTAGAGCTCCCTTCCGACCCAGCACATTCTATCATTCTACGATATAAGAATTTATGAACTACGGTATGTTCACCAATTCTGCATTTAACAGGTTTGGAAAATGCTTTTACTTCTTGCTTTCCCATGGCCCCGGTCACTGGCGTAGTAAACTTAAAGGTCCTTCACAACTACTTAATACCGAGTACGTAGCTCCTGTAGCCCCTAAAAAGCTTATTGTCTCATTCCCCAGCTTTGGGGGAACCGGGGGCTCTGCCGGGGAGTTTGGTGTCACTCAGAATCCTCCGTCCCCATCATGAACAAATCCAGCCCCAGGACAGGAACCGGCTGTGCCTTCCCTCGAGTCCTTTCAGGACACTCATTCTTCCAGCGCCCGTGTCCTTTGCAGAGGGCACAGCGATCCACACCTAAAGGCGCTCGTCCCCTTGGTGACATTCCTCTTCCCACTCCCCTTCCTCTTCCTCGACACCTTCCTCCAGCAAAACCCCTTCCTCCAGCCGCGGCTTGTGCTCGGGCAAGAGCAGTCGCTAAAGGCTGGCCCGTCGGCTCCCAGCTTTTCTGTCCCTCTTTCTGCTTTTCCTTCCTTTCTTCCTCCTCCCTGTTACGATACATCGTACGCCATTTTCATCAAACGTGAGGCCGACGTTCCCGACACCCCATCTACTTCCTGCGGCATCTGCCTTACCCCTGGAGCACGCCGTCTTAGAAACAACATATTAAAAATCACCTCATTCGTCTCGTCGTCAGGATTCAAGCCTGTCCATTTCCGCGCGGTTTCACGAAGTCCTTCATGAAATGCAGAAGGATTTACTTTTTTCCCTGAACCACTTGAAACGATTTAGCTGGAGCCCTAGGTCTCCGTACCCCGTTTTTAATCCCACACAGAATTAGCTGTTGATACCGTTTAATCATTGATTTCCCAACATCAGAATCAGGATTCCAGGTAGCTCCCGATTCAGCGTGAAACGTCCAGGCCCTTCTCTATTAATCTGCGTGTTCTCTTCTTTTGATTTTTCTGACACCGGCCGCTTTTCCTCGGGGAGGAGCTGGGTGTTTAAAAGCCCCCGCACATCCTCCCAGCCGGGATTATGATTCTCGAGTCTCAGCTGAATTGGTCTGTACGTTTGATCAGGATCCTCCCGCTAAGATCCAGCTGCCCGGCTCCAAGTTAACAGCTCGGAGGTGGTAAACGGGGGCTTTACGCAGCCGGGCGGCCCCGCGGGTCCCACTGCTGCCGCGAGAGGGGCCTGAGGAACGGCGCGTTGCTGAGCCCGAGCCCTCCCGGGGGGGGAACCCTCCGGCCCCGCGGGAACAATCCCGTTCTGTTCTCTCCCCGCTGCCCTGCCTTGGTCAGAACCGCTCTCTGTAGCTACAAGGAGCTGTACATCTTCCTCCTCTCCCATTTTTACACATCTTTTCCCAATGCTACGTGCCGGACGGCATCTGGGCTTTTCCTTTTTCTCATCCGTCACCAGCATCACATTAGAATCGTTTGCTGGCAACCCACGTTTCTTTCTGGTTTCATGATCATTTCTTAAAGCGACAAATAAATCCGCATACGGAACGTCATCGCACTTCTTCTGCCTCCTGCAGAACAACGCTAACTGCAAAATAGTATCGTACCTCGAGGTTCCCATTTCGGGCCACTTTTCCTCACCCTCCAACTTCTACATGAGCCACCGTCGCGCACAATACTCTCTTAATTTTCCTTTCATCAGAGGGCCTCCACCAAACTTCTTCCGATTCCTAAGAATACACCCTAAAGGTGAGCGGGGGGAGGGCGCAGAGGAGGGACCGGTCCCCAGATCGTCACCCAGGAAGAAAACCTTTAACCACCCCTTCGTGCACGGCGCTTGTCACCGTGTGGGATTCATTTCTTATAAAATACCCCACCTACGAGCCTTCCGTCCCCCGCTCCGTTTATAACCTTCTCCACTTCTTTATTCTCCGTGACTCTAATTAACGCTGGGCCTTTGAGTCGCTCCCCGCTCCCTGACGAGGAGGGAACTCTCACGGAGCGGCCGGTCGAGAGGTCGGTGGCCGCTGGAGCCCGCGCGGTTCTTCTCCCCGCTGGTCGTCGGCACGGCCATCCCGGCACGGCCATCCCGGCACGGCGCGTCCCATCTGGCGAAGCCAGAAACTCTTGTCCAAAAAATCGGCTCCGCTCCCCGCAGGGCAGCGGCCGATCTCACACGCCGGGACAAGACATCGGTGATTTATTTCGGGGTTGCACCAAGGCTGGGTGGTTTCCCACAAACCGGGCACACCAAACGGAACTTTCCACGCGGTTTATACGCACGTTTTACAACACGGTTATCATATTAGTACCTCCCGCCCCTATTTTCTTGGTTAGTAATGTACCTACGGGCGCACAACGGCGTTACAGCTCATACGCTTGCTCAGGGAAACGGTCTTCACCTGGGCGCGGGTCGTCTCGACCTACGGGGGTGATTTTTAGCGTTATAATGAAGGTAGTTCCGCTCAGGACACTGAGAATTTTCACTTTTCTGCCAAGTCGGTTAAACTTCTCCAAACACGGAGATTAGTACCATCTTCAAGGTCCATATGCTCGTGCGTTCCAGGACGTTCCTCCTCAAGAACATCACCAATACTTGCTGTCTTGATGAGGAGCTCTTTGACCGATCATCCTTGACGCGCTCAAGGACAGAATCCCCCCTTTACCCGTGAGCCGGCACACGCTGGCTCTCAGCATTAGGCGCAATTAACCCTACGGAGGATGCGCTTTGCTAACGCGGCCCCTCGTCTGGGACGGCCCCCCCCCCGGCCCCGACCCCACCAGCTCCCGAGCGCCGGGGTGTCCCAGCTCTGCTGGAGCCGGCGGGAGGGGACGCCGGGGAGCGGGGTGAGTAACGCCCGGCAGCCTCCGGGAAACCTCTGTCTCGGCCATGAAGTGCTGCAGCGCTGTTGTTTCCTCCCCAGGGGCCTCGCCGCATCCTGCCCCATGGCGGAGGAGCTCGGGGGCTGCCCAGGCAGAGCCAGCCCGGCTCGGGGGGAGCTCCCCGGCCTCGGGGGCTGCCCCACGGCTGTCGGTTTTCCCCATAGCTCAGGAAGGTCGCCCAGTCCTGAAAGAATTGGAAAACGCGCCATGTATTGAAAGACCGAAGGGGGTGAAGCGATTTAGATTACCAAATAGAAGGTTAAACCGTGAATCGGTCCCAGTTTGTGAGTATCTGCAGCAGGAACAAAACGTTGACAGAGTTGCCCAGGGCTGGGGGCGGGGGGGGTTGGAACTACATGATCTTTAAGGTCCCTTCCAACCCTAACAATTCTATGATCCTTCCGTGATTCTTCAGTCCAGCCCTCAAAAAGGTGCAGCGAAGGTGTCAGAGCTCTGGGCGCCGCCGGTGGGATCCAGCCCTGCAAAGGCGGGGGGAGCCCACGCTGCGGAGCTTCCCGCGGGGACGGGGCAGACCCCAACCGTCCCAGCCCCACAGCCGGTGCCCCCTCCCCATCCTGCCGGACATCCCAGGCCGGCCGCGCTGGGACGCGTCCCCGGCCTCTCCTTCCTGTGGGTTATTTAAAGCACTGAGCGTCTGCCTGGTGCAGGGGGGTCCGGCGCCGAGCTCAGCGCAGGAAGCCTGTGACGGCCGGGCCAGGGACGGCTTTGGAGGAAATGGGAAAAAAAACCCAACCAAACCTCAAAGGCAGTGGTTGGGCGCCCTCCCTGCTTAACGACCCCCCCCCCCCGCTGTGCCCCCTCCCTCCTGGGCACACACACGCATGGGGGGGCTACTCCCCCAAAAACATCCTACGGTGTCCCCAGCCTGGACAGGGTCCGTGTCCCCTCCCAGGCGCTGCCTTTTCCCCACACCCCCGACGTCCAGCCCTGGATGGAGCCGCTGATGGGGCACGAGAGCCTGAGCCCCGGGGCTACGGCTGCCGGGCACCCACCGCGGCCGGTTCAGGGGCTGGACCCAGCTGAAGGCCAGGATGGTTTTTCCAGCCGCGGCTGCTCTGGGTGCTCTGCTCCACATCTCCCCCGTATTTTGGGGGGAGCCGGTTCTGTTCCTCTGCCTCGTGGTTTGCCACGGCGCAGCCCCGGGCTGGGTTTGGGAGGTCCAGCTCTTTTCTGCTGTCGGAAACAGTTGTCAGAGGCTCGGCTGGGTTCACGCCAGGGTGGTGGCAAGGCCAGTGAGGATCCGCCCTTCGGCACCCCCCGTGCCCACATCCTCTGAGAGCGGAGCTGCGCCCCGCGCCAGCCCGGCGGGAGGGTCGGCACACCCACCCCAGCAGCATCCGGGCACGACGGCCGGTGCTGAGACGAGTTTGCTCACGGCGGGGCCTCTCCTGCTCCCGGCACGTTCCTCCACCAGGGCCGGCCGTGGTCCGGCTCCGCAGGTGTCCCTCTGGCTCCAAACGACTGTCACCCCGCTCCTGGGCTTCTGCTGTGAGTCTTTGCTCCACACCAGGGGATGGAGGGACGGGGTCTGCAGCCCGGCAGTGCCAAGGCGGTGGCAGGAAAACATCCTGCTCAGGCTCCCGAGCATCGCTCAGCCGCCCGCGTGCCCCAGCCTGGCCTTCGGGGGACACCGGGTGCACGGGGCGCCACTGCGTCACCCGTGGGCTCAGACGCTCCCAGTGCTTCCGAGCTGGATGGAGACGCTGGTGCCAGGGACGGGCTTTGCCCTCCCCAGCGGGCCACAAGGAGCAGCAGAGGCCACCGCGTCCCTCCTGCAGCTCTCACGCCTCAGCGGGACAGTGCCTGGGATGGGCCACCTGGGCCACCTGCCACTGGGCAGCTCAGTGACACACCGAGCTCCGAGCAGCCGGGCGTCCGGTGTGTCCCCTGGGGTAGGGACGGCCGGGGTTATGGGGACACCCAGGGACGCTGCCGGGCGGGGGGGGTGGGGGGGGCCGGTCGCTCTCCTCCACCCTCCTTCCTCCCCGTTACCGGGTCTCGGGGGCCGCCGTGGGTGACGGCGGGGACGCCCCCCCCCGCCAGGCTGGAGGACGAGGCCCCCTGCGGTGCCGCCCGACGGGGCTGTGCCGTGCGGGTCCCGCGGGGACAACGGCGGCGGCGGCGGGACTGACCCCCCCCGCGCCCCCCCCGGCCGCAGGAATCCGCCTGGGGTAAACAGATGAGTAACGCGGAGCGGCTAAATATAGCCGGACCGGCCGTGGGGGGGGTCCCGGGATGGGGGGGGTCCCGGGGTGGGGGCAGGTGGGGCCGGGGGACGCCGTGCCTCATCCCTCGGGGCGCTGGGTGCCGGCACGGGAGCCGAGGGGGGGGTCGGGGGGGGAGTCGGCGGGGGACGGGGAGGGGGGGGGGTCGGGAGCCCCGTGCGGAGCGGGGGGAGGGCGGCGGATCCGGACACTGTTCCGGGGGCGCGGGGCGGGGCGGGGGGCGCCGGCGGCTCGGCCCTTCCCCCGCGCCCCCCGGCGGGACCGGGCTGAGCCGGGCCGAGAGGGGCCGAGAGGAGCCGAGCGGGGCCGAGCCGGGCTGGGCTGAGCCGGGCGGAGCCGCGCCGTCCCGGCGGCAGCGAGGTAGGGCCGGGTCGGGAGCCGCTGATGGAGGGGCCGGAGGATGCAGGACCCGGGGGGCGGGGGTAGGGACCGGAGGGGCTGAGAAGGAGAAAGAGCCCCCGAAGCTGGGACGGACGGAAGGACGGAGGGACCGGGACGGACGGAGAAACCGCAGGGCTGGGCCGGGACGATAAGGGCTGGTTTGCGCAGAAACCCGAAGGTTTCGGGGGAGGGAGAAAGCGGTGACCCCCCACGGGTTGGGGGGAGGGGGAGCGGGGACGTGGTGCCCCTCCAACCCCCCCCGGCTGTCTGCCCCCCGCGCTGGGTGTCCGGGGCTGGCACGTCCCAGGCTCTCCCCGGCACCAGCTTTCGGGGCTCCCCCCGCCGGGGCGGACCCGGCCCCTGCGAGCGGCTTTGCCAGAGCAGCGTCCCCCGTCCCCCCTCGCCGGCTCCGCCGCGTTGCTGGGAAGGGCCGGGAAAAGACCGGGAAAGGACCGGGAAAAGGGCTGTTCTGGGCGGGCGGAGCGGGCGACCCAGCGGCGGCTTCGGAGCCCCGGAGGTGCCGCGATGCTGCGGCCGGGGGCAGCCGAGGCGCGGGGGGGCCCTGGCTGCCCCCCCCCCCCCCGCCTCGGGCCTGCCACCTCGGGGGCCCAGCGCTGCCCCGGCTCTTGCACCCAAAGGTGCCCAGGGTGATCCGCCACCGCCCGCCCTGCGCCGGGGGCCCTGGGGACAGGTTGGGAGGAGATGGCCCAGGGACGGTGCTAACCCAGCCCGGGGGGTGACCGGGTTGGGGACCCCCCGCGACGGGCCACAGCAGGGACAGGCGAGGACAGCCACCGTGCCTGGCGGGGTCTATCCATGCTTTCCATGAATGTCCTCTGTCCTGGGTGTCCCAGGGGTGTCCCTGCTCCGGGCCAGGCCATCTCCCCCGGCAGTGGGTCCATCTGATGGTTGTGGGTCCAGGGAGGGACACTGGGGCTCTGCCAGGTCCCCATCCCCATGACGTGGCTGTTGCTTTTCCTGTCCCAGCTGATGGCCTTGAGCCGATCTGCTGCCAGGGAGCCCCAGCCGGGGGCGGGAGGGGGGGGTGGTTGGAGGTGCCCAACGGGGGAGGGTGGGACCAGCTGCACAAGGGACATCAGGCTGGGGGGAGAGAAGGGACGCTGCAGAGAAGGTCCTCGTCCTTCCAGGGACAAGGGCCTGTCCCTGGAGGTGTCCAGCAAGCAAAGGGACAAATGCAAACGCCCCGCAGCGTCTTCTGCGCAGCCGTCCTGCGGCCAAGTGCCACGTCCCGAGTGGCAGAGCCCCGGCCAAGGGGGCACATGGGGTGGGGGGGAGTCGCTGCTGCCCGGTTTGAGGTCCCTTTGCAGGCGCGTGGTGCCCCGGTACCCAGCGAACCTCCCTTCCCAGCCCCTCCCGGCCTGATCCTGCCGAGGACGTCCGGGGAAGCGATGTGCTGGGGCGGGCGCTGCGCTGATAAGGAGCAGCCTCTTGCGCTCCCCCATTAGCCTCTCGCCTTTCCCTCGCTAACCTCGGATGTGGCCAGGGCAGGAAGCGGTGCCCGGCGGAGGCAGGGAGGCCTGCGGTGCATCTGCGGCGTAATGCCGACCCACGGGCTCGCATGGCGCCAAGAACCCCATTAGCGCCTGCACCAGCCCCCGCCGCTGCTGCCAGCGCCTCTCGGGCTCCAGCGGCCCATTGCGGAGATAACTGCTCTCCGCCGGGATTTTAACCCCAGCACCCTTTGCCTTTACTCGCAGCCAAACCCTTGGTCCCGTGGGATCTCCCTGGGAGAGGGTTTTGCCAGATCCGGTAACCCCAAACGGCAGCGCGCGGGGACAGGCAGCGGGCTCAGGGTCTCTCCTCCGCAGGAACTGCCGTCCTCACGCGCGTCCTCCTGCGGTGACCGCCCATGATGGAGGGAGACAGCGAGTGAGGAGTCCCTGGCCCCCACATGAACCCCTTCCAGTAAGTGCCTCTGGTTTGCCCTGGCGCGCGCGGGGTTCGGCTCGCTCCCAGCTCTTTAATATTTGATTCCCTCTAAGTGCTGCGCGCGGTCCCACGCCACCCGGCTGAGGCAGCTCCGAGCAGGGTGGCACCCGCTGCTCGGTCCCTGAGCCCGTCCCAGCATCGCGGCTGGTCCTGGGGCAGAGCCCCCGTGTCCCCAACCCTGCTGGCAGCGAGCGGCGGGTGAGGGTCTGGGTCACGGTGGTGCAGGGGCAGGAGGGGAGGGGAGGACGGGGAGGGGACGTGGGTGACGGTGGGGTTTGGGGTGTGCGGAGCTGCTGGGGCTGGTGCACCCTTGCCCAGCCCTGGTGGCGCCGCGGGGATCCCCACTCTGGACACTGTGGGGAGAGGGGTCGGATCCTGCTGCAGTGAGCCAGGAGCATCCCATGGCTGTGAGTCCCTGGGCAATGGGGACAGCAGGGTGGCATCGCCCTGGGTGCTCCTGATCCCCAGCCACGCTGGAAGGAGTGTGGGGAACGGACACACATTTGAGGACCGTGTCCCGAGAGCATGGGCAGAGACATGGCAAGGGACAGCCGGAGTGGGACCTCTGAGCCATGGTGGCATCACCATGGGATGGGAGGAATGTGCTGCCTCCCAGGGACGAGAGTCCCATGGGACATGGGAAAAGTTGGTGGTTCCTCTGGGACCCCGAACAGTGCCACCGAGGCCTGACCGCATGCCCCAAGGGGACTGATGCCTTTGGGGCCGCCGCTGCCATCCCTTGGGAACCGGAGGAAACAAACAGCAGCAAGTTTTCGCTCTTGTCTCATGGAAAAAGCCGTGGCCGTCCTCACGCTGCGGCAGTGAATCATTGCCACGCTCTGCCAGCTGCCTGCGCCGGGACAGGGATGGGGACGGGGACAGGGACATGCCCCTGCTACCACCCAGCAGCCGCGGGGGCTGATGGTGCATTCGGTGATGGGGGCGAGGGCGCTGCCATGCCGGATGGGTGCCAGCACCCCCGGCCTTGCAGCCCGCCTGGATGCGGCCCCAGAGGAGGATGTTGCAACGCCTGGCCCCGTCCCAGCCCCGGGACGGGCTGTGGGATCAGCGTGCGCCGCGGGTGTGGGCCGCGGCTCCCGGCCCCGTGGCCACCCTCGCGCCGGGGGCCGGAAAGGGGGTGGCGAGGGGATGGAGGTGCCAGGCTGCAGGACGCGGCCCAGGGCTCGCCCGGAACATGAGGACACAGAGCAGGGATGGACGCGGGACCAGCCGCTGGGTTTGGCGCCCATCGGGGCTGGCATGAGGTTTGCCTTGGGGACGGGGACGGAGGGCGGGTGGCAGTGCCACCCTGCAGGGGGGGAAGGCAGCGCTGCCAGGACCCCTGCGGCCCAGGAGCATTGCGGCAGGGTCTTTGCAGAGGCAGCTGGGCATCCCATGGGGGCCACTGGGCTGGGGACAACGTCAGCGGTGTGGGGACGGGGAGGACGGGGCAGCAAGGACATCCACAGCCTGGAGAAAGGGATCCCAGGAGGAGAGGAGGGGTCTGGTCCCTGGGGTCCCTGGGGTGTCCAGCCCCCGCTGTCACCACGCCTCTGCCCCATCCCACATCACGCCATTTGCAGCCTGGACTAATTAGCGATGGAGGCGGCAGCCCTGGGGCTTTCCAGATGTCGGATGCTTCCCAGCCCCGGGTCAGGGCCCGGCAAGGCAGCGTGACATCGACCGGGCTGCCCACGACCACAGCCGTCCTCATGCACCCTGCCGC
Organism: Rissa tridactyla; assembly: GCF_028500815.1. Taxonomy (NCBI): domain Eukaryota; kingdom Metazoa; phylum Chordata; class Aves; order Charadriiformes; family Laridae; genus Rissa; species Rissa tridactyla. The sequence goes on from NC_071487.1 coordinate 5,782,226, forward strand.
AGGCGCCGGGCCAGCCTCCCGGTGACAAAGCCTTGACTCCAGCTGCGGCGGGGCCGGGGAGGGGGAGAGGAGGGATGGCACACATGCGGGCCAGCTGCGTGTCCCACAGCCGTGGGGTGACCGCCGTGCCGGCACCGGGGGCTGCAGCACATGGCTCCGGGCATGGATGTCCCATCTCCTGCCTCAGTTTCCCCACCACACTGCGGGAACGGGGTCTCCCTGCATTGAGCCAGGGGTGCAGAGAGGAAGGAGCAGAGATGGGGGGGGGTGGGTGTGTGCCAGGATCAGGCCCTGTCACAGCCGCCCCGTCCCTGCGCACCCCGTCCTTCAGAGCATCCCCCCGCCACAGCAGAGGGCAGGTGTCCTCGGGGGTGTCTGGCTGTGTCCTCCCTGGGGCCAGGGGGAGCCGGTGCCATCAGAGCGGAGCTGCCAGCGCCGCGCTTCTCCGAACACCCACCGCGCCGGATTACAGCCTCATGGCAACAGCCCCATGTGGCTCGCGGCCGGGGACGGTTAATCCTGGCCAGCTGCGGGGCTGGGGCCCTCCCGGCCGCTGCCGCCCCCAGAGCAGCGCCAGCCCGGCACGTGCCGTGGCCCTGGCGTGGTGTCCCCCTCCCCAGCCCGGGGGTGCTCCACATTTGCACGGTGGGTGATGGGTGGGCTTGGCCGCGGGGCCCGGCCCTAAACCCCCCCTCCTTGTCCCCGCAGGGCAAGGCGGGATCGGTGCTGGCACCGGAGGGAGCACACGCCATGGAGCTGAGCCGAGAGGGTGCCTGAAGCCGCCGGAAGGAGCGGGATGGGGTGGGGGGACATGGAGCCCCGCAACGGCAGCACGGCCGGCCAGTCAGACACGTGCTTCGGGGTGTTCAACGCCAGTGACGGCCGTGACACGGCGCAGAACAGCATCACCTCGCCCTGGTTCTCCACCGCCTTCGGCCTCATCGGCCTCTGCTCCAACCTCTTTGCCCTCTGCGTCCTGCTCAGCTCCTCCCGTAAGCTGTCCAGCCGGGCCCGCTCCTCCTTCCTCGTCTTCCTCTGCGGGCTGGTGGTCACGGACTTCATGGGGCTGCTGGTGACAGCCTCCGTCATCATCCCCTACCACTTCATCAAGTTCACCTGGGCCGAGGTGGACCCCGGCTGCCACCTCTGTAACTTCTTGGGCTTCTCTATGGTCTTCTTCGGACAGTGCCCGCTGCTGCTGGGGGCCACCATGGCTGGCGAGAGGTTCTTTGGCATCAACCACCCCTTCTCCCGCTCCACCAGCATCTCCAAGCGCCGCGCCTGGTCCATCGTGGGGCTGGTGTGGGGCTTCTCCTGCTTGCTGGGGCTGCTGCCGGTGCTGGGGCTGGGGCGGTACACGCTGCAGTACCCGGGCTCCTGGTGCTTCCTCACCCTCCTGCCCGACACTGGCGACGTCGTCTTCTGCCTGCTCTTCGCCCTGCTGGGCATCTTCTCCGTGCTGCTCTCCTTCATCTTCAACACGGTCAGCGTGGTGACGCTCTGCCGCGTCTACCATGACCGGGAGTCAGTGCAGCGACGCCGGGACAGCGAGGTGGAGATGATGGTGCAGCTCGTGGGCATCATGCTCATCGCCACCATCTGCTGGATGCCCCTCCTGGTGAGGCTCTGGGTCTCGGTGTGCCCCCCCCTCCACGTCCCTCTTGGGTCTTGGTGGCCTCCCCCCCGCCGAGGTCCCAGGTCTCAGGGTGTTGTTCCCCCCACGTCCCTGCTAGCGAGGCCCTGGGTTTCGGTGTCCCCCCCGCCACCACGCTGCACCCTGGGTGGGCACCTGAGCGACGGGTCTGGGGCTCAGCACCGCCCGCAGGCAGAGCGGGTGCTCCCCGGTATTGGGTGCCCCAAACCGGCCTGGGAGCCCTTTCCGAGAGGCTCGACGCCCAACCTGGACCCTCACCATCTCCCCCACCCTGGGGCAGCTCATGGCCTCTGCATGGCCCACCCCCACGTCGCCCCCCCGCTGACGCCTTGCCCCGTTCCATGCCCCGCAGATCTTCATCGTCCAGACGGTCCTGCAGCAGCTGCCGGCCGGCAGCGACCGGCTCCAGATGCTGCCCCCGGAGACGCAGAAGATGCTGCTCATCTACATCCGCATGGTCACCTGGAACCAGATCCTGGACCCCTGGGTCTACATCCTCTTCCGCCGGGCCGTGCTGCAGCGCGTCTACCCCAGCCTGCGCCCCCGGCCCTCCATCCTCTCCCTCTACCCCGTCCTCAACCCCTCCCTGCGCCGCAAGCTCACCGCTGACTCCGTCCTGCAGTAGCGGCCCCCGGGGACAGCTGCCAAGCAGGGACACACACACACACACACACACACACACACACAGACAAGCCATCCCCCCATCCCACCCCCCAGGTTAATTAATTGTCCCCATCACCTGCATCCATGGGCTCTCCCCACCCACCTCCGCCAAGCCCCGGTACCTGGGGGGGGGTGGCAGGGGGCACGGGGCTGCTCCCTCCTCCCTGTCCCCACCTGAGTGCCCCCCCCAACAATAAACCACCGCTTGTACAGCTCTCTGCGCCTGTTGGGGGTGAGCATCCCCGGGGGGACCATGGGGGGGGCCCCAGCCCCGTGTCCAGCCAGAGCAACAGCCCTTCTCCTCCAGTCTCTGCTTTAATGAGCCACGGCCGCTTCCCACCACATTTCGGGGGTGCACGAGTTGGGGGGGGGGGTGGTCCTTGGAGGATGGGGGGACAGCTGGGTGCCCTGCTGCCCCCCCCCCCCCCACCTCAGGGGACACACCTGGTTGCAATGAGGGGGCAGGATGGGGACCCCCCAGCAGCACCGCCAGCCCCAGGTGGGGACGTAGGGAGGGGACGCAGACAAGGGGCCCCGCCGCCACCCCCACCCCCCCCCCAGCTACTCCTGCCCTGCCTCGGGGTGGCAGACGGCCGCCCACACCTCGGCCACGAACTCCTGGGGGAAGGCAAACTCGCCCAGCACCGAGTCCAAGCCGCGGGCGAGCTGGGCCGCGCCGGGGCTCTCCTTGGCCGCCTCCACCATCATCGAGGCTGGGGAAGAGGGGAGGCCGGGTCAGTGGCGAGTGGAGGTCCGGGGAGGGCCCCCCCCGTCCCCCCCTGCCCGCTCACCCAGCTCGCTGTCGCGGATGCCCATGTAGCTCTCCAGCAGGTCGTCCACCCGGCGGGCGGCTTCTTCCTCGAAGGGGCTGGGCTGGGGGCGAGAGGCCCAGCGGGTGGGTGCCAGGAGGTGGGGGCACAGCTCAGGGACACCCCCCCCCCCGCCCCACTCCCACAAGGCCGTGCCCATGGGTGCTGCACGCGTGGGCACCCAGCAACACCCCCCTCCCCCCGCCATAGGGTTCACCCAGGGGCGTGGGGATGCTCATCGCCACCCCGGTCACGGTGTGTGTGGATGTGGGCTCAGGGGGTGGGGGGGGGTTTCGGGGGCGGGGGGGTGTCTTACCCCCTCCTCCAGCGTGGCCGGGCCCTGCGCCCGCAGCCGCAGCGTTTCCTTCCCGCTGGTCACTCTGCCCTCGCCCGGGGACTTGCTGCTCCGCGTCCTCTGCCCGATCATGTCTGCACCCCAGGATGGGGGGGGGTAATGGGGGAGAGTAAGGGGGGGTGAGGGCACAGGCAGGGCCTGGCACCCTCCTGCCCCTCGCTGCCCCCACCCCGGCCGTCACCCAGCCCACCCATGTCCCAGCACCCCGAGGCGGGGGGGCACCGCAGGCTGAGCCGTGCATGGGGAGGGGGTGCTTGGGGGCAGCGTGGGCATAAGGGACACCCATGGGCGCGGGGGGTGTGGGGGGTGCAGACGGCTACAGGATGCTCATGACAGCACACACAGAGGAGCTGGGGTGCCCATGGGGAGGACAAGCAGGCATGGGGACCCCCGTTCCCCCCCCCTCCCCAAAGGTGTGCCCCATACAGGGGTGCTGCGAGTCTGTGGGGTACGTGGGTAGCAGACCCTGGGGGGGGCTGCAGGACAGGGGGGCCAGGGGGGATCGGCCTCCCCACGCCCCTCCCAGGGGTCCCCCATCCCCAGGGCAAGGGGACGGGACCCCCCCCCCCCACCAAGACTCACCGAAGGCCTTTTTGGGCTGCACCAGGCGGAGGGTGAAGGGCTGAGCCCGGGGCAGCTCCCGCAGCATCCGGGCCACCTCGTAGTGCCGGCAGCCCACGATGGTGTGGTCATTGATGGCCTCGATGCTGTCCCCCACGCACACCGTCCGGATGCGGTTGATGATGCTGCCCTCCTTGATTCTCTGGGGACCGTGGAAGGGGATGGCGGGGGGGGACAACACACAACGACAAGGTGGCACCACGGGAAAGACAGATAGACATAGCCCCCCCCCCCCCCCCAACCCGGCACAAAAGCACCTCCGTGGTCCCGTGTCCTTCAGCAACTGGGTCAGGCAGGGAGGGTGTGTCCCCCCCCCCAAAACTGCACATGGTGGGGGTGACCCCCAGGGCCAGCGTGGGCCTGGGGCGGGGAGGGACACACTGGTGGGAGGGGAGTCAGGGAAGGAGCACGGTCCCAGGGATGGGGTGGCAGCAGGGGATGCCACCCTGCGGGGCCACCGCTCCCACGGCTGCCCCCAGCCCCAGCGTGACCCCACGGGGCTGGGGGGGGGGGGGATTCACCTTGATGAAAGCGTAGCCAGCCCCGTTGTCTGTGATGGTGAGGCCAAGCGCATCCTCCGTCTTGGTCACCTCCACCTCCTTCGTCTCGCCCCGGACGTGGGCGAAGATGAAGTCCTCCAGGCCGATCTGTCCCCCCAGCAGCTTCTGCATGTCCACTTTGTGCGTGTTGAGCGTGCAAAAGAGGATCTGCCCCGGGGAACCCCCTCATCAGGGGCTGGAGATGCCCCAGCAGGGTCGGGGGGCATCCGGGTTGTCGGGGCAGGTGCCGGCCGTGGGCAGCCGGGTCCGGGCGCTGCTGGAGCAGAGGGGTCTGGGGACACCCAGCCTGCCCGGGGACCCGCTCCCTGGGAGCCCTTCCCTGGGCTCCAGGCTACGCGGTCGCTGGCATCAGCCAGGGAAGAGGTAGCCCCGGCTCCTTGCCTGCATGCCGGGGGGGGAACCGAGGCACAGAGCCACCCAACCGCTCCCCAGAGGAGACGTGACAGCCCTGAGATTAAACCACTCTTTTCCAGGTCATTTTGGGGGCTGCATTTGCAAGCAGCTGGGGACCCACAGGACGGGTGGCCACAGATGGTGTCATGGGGTTGGTGTCCCCCGCTTTGGGTGCAAAGCCCCCTCCCCGCGCCCCGGCAGCCGCAGCCCCCTCACCTCGGTGGGCGAGATGCCGAAGACCTCAGCGATTTTGGCGTAGAGCTCCTTGACGTTGGTGAAGCCCTCGATACGCCCCGTGGGGCTGCCGTGGGCCAGCTGCGTGTGAAACACCAGCCTGGGGCGGACACGGGGGGGCCGGGGGGCCGGGATGTCCTCGGCAGAGGGCAGCTCGGGGGTCCCCGGCTCCTGCCCCACGCCGTTCTCCATGGGGCTGCCCTCCTGGACCTGCCTGCCGCGCCTGCCCGCCCGCCGCATCCCGCTGCCGGCACTGCTGAATTATAGATGGGTGCCAGCTCCCGGCTCGGCCGTAAGGTGATCCCCGGGCCTGGGAACCTGATCCCGCGGCGCAGGTAACCCACCTGGGATCGGGTGAGCTCTGCCACGTAGGAAGGGCCCCGGGCAGGCTGGAGGAGGTGGGAGAGCAGCCCGTACAGAGCCGGCTCCATCGCACCCTCCCCGGCTGGTGCTGGGGGCTGCAGCGATGAGCTCGGGACCATCACCCTACAACACCCCAAAGCTCCCGGGATTAGGGCCGGGAGTGGCTCTGAAGCTGCCTCTGAGCACAAACACACGGAGCCCAGGCTGGTTGTTTTCTCCCACATTTATTTGCTCCCATCTCCATCCCAAGCCAAGTGGCCGCCGGGAGTGGCAACCAGGAGACTCATCTACAGAGCACGGACCTTGCAGGCGAGAGACGAGCGGTCGCACACCAGCCCCGGGTTAAACCCAGGGCCAGATCACCGTAGTGCTAGTAAGAAAATAAGACACTCTCTAATTACACAGTCTGAGATTAGTGACGGGCAGCCCCGGGGCCGGGCGACCCCAGCACAGCACGGCCGGGACGCGGCTGCCGTCACGGTGGTCCCACGATGCAGGAGGGGCTCGGGCAGGGAGGCAGGAGCCAAAAACCTGTGCACTGCCCCACAGGCTCCCCACCACGGGGAAAAAAAGGGGTCAGTCCTGGCTCCTGCATGATTATTTTTGCCTTCACCACTGCAAAGGGCAGGAGCTGCCCTGCCTGGTCCCAGAGGCGGGTGGGGAAGGAGAGGTGACAGGCAGGGTGACACAGGCAGGGGGCTGAAGGCACCCATCGGGGAGCAGCAAGGGGAAGGGGGAAGATTAAATAAAGCAAGAGGCGAGCAGAAGGAAGCTGCCACCTCACCTGCTGCAGGAGAGGGGACCAAGAGGCTCCCTGGGCTGATCTAGGGGCCGGGAGGCAGCGCTGAGCCCCAGGGGCTCCCAGGGCACCCGGCTGCCTCCCTCCCACCACAGGCCGGTTAACAGCCGCCCCTGGAAGGCGCCGATTCCCTCCAGTAACCCACAGGCACCTCATCCGCCCTCAGACAGCTGGGAGGCTCCGGTGGAGCGAGACGGAGCTGCAGGAGCTGGGGAGCTCACGGGAGAGCAGGGGGGACGCTCACGCCCACCGCTGACCCCCTCGCCCAGCACCGCGGCCGGCCGGCGGCTCTCAGCCCTGTCACCGCTTGGTCCCCAGGAAGGCTCAAGGTCCTCAGAGATGCTGCAGCCAGAGGAGCCGGGCGCAGGGGGGCCGGGGAGGGGGACCCCCAGCTCACTTCTCCAGCCAGGTGCGTGGGGTGGAGGGGGAAGCAGCCGGACCACCAGCAGAGACTGTCCCTTGCATGAGCTCCAAGGGACAGGGCCATGGTCCGGCCGGCCCCGGGCTCCAGGAGGGACTGGTCCTCTTCACAAGTGTTCGCTGAAGAGGGAGGAAAGCAAGGCTGAGTTACAGGGGGTCGGTTTCTCTCTCCCACAACTGCCTGGTGCAGCCCTGAGCCCCTCTCTACCCGCACCGTCCCTGCTTGGCTCCTGTCACCCCCCCTGCCACGGGCTGACCCGCTGGTACCCGTGCTGGCCGGGACATGAGGGTCCTCGTGCGCCAGCTCCGGCCAGCCCTGCCTGGCTCACCTGGCTATCCGGGACAGGATCTCCTTGATGCGCACCACCAGTTTCTCATGTTGCAGGGGGTTGCTCTCGATGGCGCTGTGCAGTTTGGCCATGTAGAAGTCCAGAGTGCTCAGCGTGGGGGTTTCCCCGGTGCCTGCGAGGCAGAAGCCCAGTTAGCAGGGCCAGCAAGTCCCCACCCAGCCCTGCCCATCGTGCTGGTGACTGGGGAAGGGACCCTGAAGAATAGGTGCCATCTCCTGCAGCAGGAGAGAGCCGCGTCGACACAAGCCCAGGAACAAAAGGAGTTTGTGGGCACAGCTGTGACCATGGCTCCAGAGGGCAGTTTCCAGCCTGCCCTACCCCGTTACAGGGGGCTGTCACATCCTTGGGCTCCCCAGAGAGTCCCCCAAAGTGCCCTGGCTCCCATCCCATCAGCAGACAAGCGTTTATTAACCCCCCCGGTGTGTCTCTGCGCGGCCACCAGGCCCCAGCAGCAGGCTGGTCCCCACGGCTGCCCCGAACTCACCGGGGATGGGGAGGGAGGCGAAGCTGGCGGTGAGGGCCTGCCGCACGGACTGGAGCTGCTGCTGCAAGGCCAGGGTCTGCCTCTCCTCCTGGGCCAGCTCCTGCTCCAGCTTCTCCTTGGCACAGTTCATGCTCTCCGTGTGCTTCTGCAGGATGGCGTTCTGCTCCTCAAACTCCGTGTTCATCTTCCGCAGGCGCCGCAGCTCGGCCTCCCGGGCTGCCGGGAACGGCGCGATGTCAGGGGTGGTCCCTCTGACTCTCTCCCTCATCCCAAACCCCGTCCCTTCCCCAGCCACAACTCTTCAAAGAGGCTCATCAGCGCCACCAGCCCCTCTATCCAGGTCCAGGGACCTTTCAGAGCCTGGATCTCGCACCCAGCGCCCGCCGTGGTCCTGCCCCGCGGGATGCAGGCTGCTCCTGCAGCACCATCGCTTGCTGCAGCCGTCCCCCGCGCAAGATGCTGCAGCCCTCCCCCAGCCCCTCACCTTTGTTTTGGTCCAAGAACTCCTCTGTGAAGATGGGCACGTCGAAGGTGGAGAAGGTGTCGCTGCACTCGCCGGCCTGGGGGAGAGGAGGGGACGGATCAGGCAGGGTCCCACCGAAGGGGAACCCGTCTCCTTGGGGCTGGACGGACAGGAGGCACAGGGACAGGGGGGTGGCCCTGCCTGGGCAGACAGGGAGGACGGCTGCCCTCTGCCTCCTGCCACTCCGGGCTCTGCTTCGACGGGAAACTGGGGCCTTGAAGCACAACCCAGGAGTCTCCCTCTGCCCAAACCTGCAGCCAGCGCGGTTCCCACGGGCTGAACCCTGCAGTGCCTCAGTTTCCCCCCACACAGGCAGACCTGCCCGGGCCTTACCTTGAGTGGGTGCCCGTTCAGCAGGGTGTTCACTGCCGCAGAGCCCGCATCCTCTGGAAAGGAGGAAGGAGGTTACCCCCAGGAGCCAGCCCAGCATCCCCCCAGAGGCTCTGGCAGCGACGCCGGCAGCCGCTGCTCCCGCAACCCACCTTTTTTGATCTTTTTCTCCTGGATCTTCTCTGTGCACATCTTGTAGGCCTCTGACTGCTGGTATTCCCGCAGCTCCTTCATGTACTGCTGTTTCTCTCGCTCCGCTTCATCCAGGTACCGCTACGGTCACAGAGGGTCCTCAGCCCGGCCCGGCCCCAGGCTCCCCGGGGGGGCTGCTGACCCCTCCCCACTATTCGAGGCCCAGCTCCTGCTCACCAGCCCACCACTAGTGGGATAAGCTCCCTCTGTGGAGCTGCAGCCAGGCAGCGAGCAAAGGGGTTTGGGGTGCAGGGTCCGGAGGGCGCTGCCCAGCCCTGTTGGGGGCGGGTCTCTCCTGGGGGCCGGTACCTGCTTCTCCGAAAGCTGCAGCTTGCTCCACTCAGCCCCCAGCATCTTGGTGATCTCTGGGAAGGGCAGGTCAGGATGCTGCGTGCGGATCTGCTCGCGCCGCTCATTCAGAAAACGCACGTAGCCCGTCACAGGGGCTTTGGGGCCGTTGGGAAGGATCTTCTTCCTCTTCTTGCCCTTGGGCCAGCCCCTCTTCTTCACCGGCTGGCACCCAGTGAAGGGAAAGGGACAACCCGTCACGGATCAGAGCGCCTGACGCCATCGCGCTGGCAGGACACAGGAGCAGCCTGGACCCGCCTGGGCCTCCTGTCCCTCGAGGGAAGGTCTGGGCCTTTCCTCAGGTCACGGCCGCAGCCACGGGCTCTCCTGGCTGCGCCTGGGCTGCTGAAGGGTGAGTGGAGGGACAGCCCCAGGCTGGGCAACACAGACCCTGCTCCCGGGGACTGTGTGGGGAAGGATGCAGGCACCGGAGCTCACCTCCTCCTCGCCGTGCGGCTTCTCACCGCTTGTCCGTGCCGACTCTCCCTTCTCCTGCTTGATGGCCACCAGGAAGTTTCCATGCTGAGCTTTGCCCGTGGCATGTCTGCAGCCAGAGAGTACCCGTCAGAAAGGGCTGGGAAACCACTGGGATCAACAGCAACACATTCCCCAGCAGCACAACCTCACGCTCGCCAGATCCCCCAGCTCCCGCCCACCCAAACAGCCCCAAACTCGCTACCAGTCCCAGAGCTCCTGTTCCTCTGTGAGGGGAGGTCACAGGTGAGTGACGGGGCTCAAGCAGAGCCCAGCACCGGGTGAGCAGGGCAGTCCTGGGCACACGAAAGCTGCCCCAAGGTCCACTGACAACCCTGGGACCTTTCAGTGGCATTTGGAAGGGGGCTGGGAACCACTGGTGCTGCTCTTGGGGGCAGGTAACAGTGCCGGTCACACTCCTGTGTGCCACCAGGGCTTGGGTGCACACCTCGGTGAGGAGTCCCAAGCAGCACGAACCAGCTGATCCTCCTCTGCAAGGGAGGAGGGGCCGCGGCGGTTTGGATCCTGGCTCCAGGGGCACCGCCTGGAAGCATCACTCACACCCAGCACGAGTGCTGCCAGGGATAAGGAGAACCCTCAAGGCAGAGGATGAGGGCAGGGCGCCGGCTCAACCCACTCCAGCCACAACCGCTCCATCAGGTTCCTGCCGCCACCAAGATGCACCGAGCCACCTCCGAGACGCACCGAGCGGCTCTAACGCAGGGCTGGCAGCCCCAGATCCCCCTCTCCAACTTGCTGGGGATCAGCATCATTCAGCAGGGGACGCAGGTCCAGCACCCGGGTTGGCAGAGCCTCCTTGCCCCGGCTGAGCACACACAGCCCCACCACAGGGACCCTCCCCAGCCCCTTCTCCAGCCAGCTCCATCCCATCGCCTGTCCCGCTCGCACCCTTTGGACCCTGACGCGGCTCCTGCTCCATCGGAGCGTGTCCACTGGCAAAGCGTGGTCAGATCCCCTCTTGAGGGGAGCCACAAAGGGCTCGAGAGTTGCAGCAAATGGTGCCCACTTGGGTTCCATCCGAGTCACCAGACACCGTAACCAGCCCAGGGCCAAGCACAAGCCCCAACAAAGAAAACGCCGCTGTGTACCAAAAGCCAGACGGATCCCAACCCAGGATGCACCCCAGAGCTTCTCCCGCCCGTTTGTCACATTACATACCTGGTGCGAATCCAAATTCCCCTGGAGAGCCCAACCTACCACTACCAGGTTATCACCCGTACGAGCCACCTGTGCGATTAATTTGATGGGGGCCCTTTCTGTAAGCCCCCAGGGACGCCCTCTGTAACCGCGCTGCTCCTTGAGGATGGAGCGGGTACCCAGCACAAGATCCATTGGGATCTGAGCCCAACCAGCTGCCCTGCACCCCCACGCTCACACGAGAGCCTACGGGACGGTGTGAGACCACTTCTTCTTCCATCTTCTGGGAGAAAAAACCACCCCCGAGGTTCCTCACAGGAGCAGCCAGCCTTAGGCTTTCTTTATCAGCTCTAACAGAAATATTCCCGGTGATGCCCGTACAGTATCACCGCGCTCAGCCGCCACGGCCGGGAACACACTAACGCCCTGCACCACCAGACACCAGAGCTCTGCCTCCCCCCCGCCGTCCAGATTCCTCGCGTGCCTAAGGATGCTTTAAAAAGTAAAGTTATTTCAGGCAAGATTCCTCCTCTTATCTGAACCTCCCTCGTCTGGTTGGCGCTGGCATGCGCCACCCTCCAGCCCGGAGTCGCCGCGGCCCCCGCACCGCGGCCCCCGCGCTCTTGGCCCTCTGCCGGGAGGGCCGGCGGTCGACGCTGGTGTGGGACAGCATGCGGTTCGCCGTGTGCGGGTGTGGACGAAGACCTCGCTGGTCTGAATTTCACGAGATGCTTCTCCGACACCAGGGCTCCCTGCGCTAATCAGCACAGCCAGGTGGAAGCTAACGAAGCAGGTGATAAGGGGAGTGGGAGACGGGGGTCCCCAAAACACGCAGAAGACCCCCAAGGCCCGCACGGCAAGACCGGCCACCCTTTGGCAAGGGACGCAGGGCCGGGGCCTAGTATGGGACAGGGTGACATGGGGCGGCTGGCGGCCACAGGACAGAGGGGCCCGGAGCACGGTGCGGCGGGCACTTACAGCATGGCGGCAGGCGGCTGCTTGGCGCTGTGGGCCATGGGTCCGGGGGCTACTGGGTCAGCGTCTGCGGGACAGGGACGGAGCTGGCACCACACCCTCCGGGGGCTGCGGGGCTCCAAGGGGGGAGCCCGGGGGTGTCCGTCCCCCCCCGACCCCTGTTCCTCCCGCGGGGGTCCCTCCTGTTCCCCTGTCCTCCCCCCCCCCCCCGCAAGACCCCCCAAAGCTCTGCCCCATGGGGACACCCCATCCCCCTCCCCAACCCGCCGCCTTTGGCCTCTCCACCCCCACAGGCCTCCCCCCCGCCCCGCGATCCCACCGCTGCCCCCCAACAGGCTCCCCCACGCACCCCGCTCTGTCCCCCCCCGGGGTCACCCTCCGCCCCCTAACCTGCCCCCCCCGCCCAACCCCTGGGAGCTCCGCCCCGTGAGGACACCCCAGCCCCCCCCCGCCCCCAAACGGCGCCTCCTCCCCAGCCAACCCCCGCCTTTGGCCTCCCCCCCGCCCAGGGGCTCGGGCCCCCCCCCGACCCCCGTCCCGCGGGGTCCCACCGCTACCCCCCGGCGGGGTCCCCACACACCCCCGCGGGACCCCCCACCTCCCCGCTCCCCTCCGCGGCTCTTCCTTACCTGGCCACGCCCCTCTATTATTATGCAAAGTAGGAGCCCGCCTCGGCGCTCCCGATTGGCCGCTCGCGCCGAGCCGTGGAGGGAGCCGCCGAGCGCGGATTGGCCGGAAGGGTTCACGTCAGAGGTGAGCGGCGGAGGGAGGGGCGGGGCCGGCCGGCGCGGCGTTTGCGCGCACGTTGAGTTCGGCGCGCGCGGCGCGCCGCCCGCCAATCAGCGATCGGCGTGGGGACGGAGCAGTATTGTCGGGATGGCGGCGCCTTAAAGGGGCAACGACACGGATGGGGCCCACCCCAGCCGACCCACGGCGGGTGCCCCCAGCGCCCACCCCGGCGTCCAGGATGGGGAGCCCCGAGAGGGGCCTCGAGGGTGGCCCAGTGGCCCCAGTGTACCCTCGCCGCTCCCAGCGCCCCCAGTCCCAGCGGTATCATCCCATTGCTCCCAGTAACCCCAGTGCCCACCTCGGGGCGGTCCCAGCGACCCCAGTTACCCTCCCCCACCGCTCCCAGCAACCCCAGTACGCCACGGGGTTGGGCTCCCAGTGGTCCCAACGCCCACCCCGGGGGTCCCAATGGCCCTGACACATCCCCCCCGCACTGCTCCCAGCGACCCCAGTGCTGCCCATACTGCTCCCAGTGACCCCCGTGCTGCCCATACTGGTCCCATCGCCCCAGTATGAGATGGTCAGGATGATCCCAGGATGGTCCCCCCATGATGCCAGTAGTCACCGCAGAGTCCCAGTGACCCCAGTACTCCCCTCTCCACTGCTCCCAGCGACTCCATTACTGCCTGTATTGGTCCCAGTCACCTCGGTACCCCCTTACTGCTCCCTAGTACCTACCCAAGCAGGGGGGTCCCCACGGCCCCAGTAGCCACCACAGAGTCCCAGTGACCCCCAGGACTCTCCCCGAACTGCTCCCAATGACCCCAGCATGTGCCCAAGTGGAGGGTCCCCATGACCCCAGTAGCCACCACAGAGTCCCAGTGACCCCAGTACACCCCTCAGGAGGGGTTCCAGTGACCCCTGTACTGCTCATGCCGGTTCCAGTCACCCAGTACCTACTCAAGAGGAGGTCCCGGTCACCCCAGTCCCTCCATACTGCCCCCAGTGACCCCAGTTCGCCCCCCCTGCAGTTGGAGTGACCCCAGTACTGCTCCTACCTGTCCCAGTCACCCAATACCTACTGAAGAGGAGGTCCCAGTCACCCCAGTACCCCCATACTGGCCACTGGTGACTCCAGTATGCACCCAAATGGGAGGTCCCCATGGTGCCACACCTCAGCATCCCAGTGACCCCAGTACTCCCTCCACACTGCTCCCAGTATTCCCAGCATGCGTCCAAGCGGGGGGCCCCCGTGACCCCAGCAGTCACCCCAGCGTCCCTCCCAGTGGCCCCAGTACCCTCACACGCTGTTTCCAGCGCCCACCGCCAGGAGCACCGGCGCTCCCCCCCCCCCCCCGCCCCGCGCCCTCACCCCGTTACCCCGACGCTCCTCAGCACCCCCCGGCGCTCGGAGCATCCTCCCCCGGGCGGCGGGAGGCGGGGCAGAGCCGGCCAAGGTGGGGGGAGCCCCGGCCGAGGCGGGGGAGCCCCGGAGCGGCGGGGCCGGGCCCCGGCGCAGCCCCGCCCCGCCCCGTCCCGTCCGGTGCCGGCGCTGTCGCTGTCGCTGTCGCTGCGGGCCGGCGGCGGCGCGGTATGGCGGAGCCGCTGGCGGGAGCGGGGGCGGCGGCGGCGGCGGGGCTGTCGCTGCCGGGGCGGCTGAGCTTCGCGGCCGGGCACTTTCTGAACGACCTGTGCGCTTCGCTGTGGTTCACCTATCTGCTGCTCTACCTGCACGCCGTGCTGGGCTACGGGCACCGCCTGGCCGGCGCCCTGCTGCTGGCCGGGCAGGCGGCCGACGGGCTCTGCACCCCGCTCCTGGGCTACGAGGCCGACCGCTCCGCCGGCTGCGGCCGCTACGGGCGGAGGAAGTCCTGGCACCTCGCCGGTGGGTGCTGGGGGGGACGCGGGAGGGGAGTGGGCCTGGGGCGAGGGGGGTGTGTGGTTTGTGGGGGTGCTCTGGGGTGGGGGGCAGCGCTGGGGTGTCCTGGGTGGAGATGGGTGGCCCCGGGGGAGGCTTTCTGGGGCGCCGGATCAGCCCGGGATTCCTTTCTGGGGTGCCCCGGGTGTAAAGGGGGAGTGAGGGGGGCTCAGCCCCGGGAGTGACTTTCTGGGATGTCCGGGGTGGAGAGGGATGGCCCCAGGGGAGTCTTTCTGGGGTGCAGGACCAGCCCGGGTTCCTTTCTGGGGTATGGGCTCAGCTCTGGGGGTGCCTTTCTGGAGTGCTCTAAGTGACGGGGGTCAGCCCCGGCGGCAACTTTCTGGGGTGGCATTCCTTTCTGGGATGCCCTGGATGGGAGGGGGCAACCGGGGAGCCTTGCTGGGATGTCCCGAGTGGAGAGGGATGGCCCCAGGGGAGTCTTTCTGGGGTGCAGGATCAGCCCGGGGTTCCTTTCTGGGATATGGGCTCAGCTCTGGGGGTGCCTTTCTGGAGTGCTCTGAGTGATGGGGGTCAGCCCCGGGGGCAGCTTTCTGGGGTGGGGTTCAGCCCTGGGGATGCCCTGGATGGGAGGGGGGAACGGGGGACCCTTGCCGGGGTGCCCTGGGTGGAGATGGGTGGCCCCAGGGGAGCCTTTCTGGGATGCAGTATCAGCCCAGTGTTCCTTTTTGGGGTGTCCTGGGGGAGGAACGGGGCCAAGGGTGCCTTTTTGGGGTACCCTGAGTGAGGGGGGTCAGCCTTGTGGGCGACTTTCTGGGGTGGGGGGTGAGTCCTGGGGATGAGGGGGGAACCAGGGTGCCCTGCATGGAGGGAAGCCTCCCTGAAGATGGGTGGCCCTGAGGGAGCTTTTCTGGGGTGGGGGTCACCCCAAGGAAGCCTTCCTGGAGCCCCCTGCCTGCGACAACCCCCATGGCAGTGTGGTGGGGACTGGCCCCCCCCCCAGATGGAGAGGGACAGCCCCAGGGATGAGCAGAATTGGGGCCCTGGGGTGGAAGGGAGCAGCCCCCCTGTGGAACGGGGGCTGCCCTGGGGGGGCTCTCCTGGGTGCCCTGTATGGAGGGTGAAGCCCTAGGTAGGATCAGGGCTGGGACGGCAGTGCCCTGGGCAGGGGGAGATGAGCTCAGGGTGCCCTGTGTGGAGGGGGGCAGACCAGGAGGGGCCTTTCTGGGGTGCCCCATATGGAGGGGCAGCATCCCCCATGGCGGTGAAGGGGTGCCCCATGTGTAGGGGACCGCGGGGTGCTCTGGGATCCCCCAGGCATGGATGGCTGAACCTGGATGGGGAACGGGCACCACGGTGTCTCCGTCCTGCCTCGGCACTGTCCCCCTCCCGGCGGCCTGTGCCGCAGCGGCGGGTGCTGCCTGGGCGCTCACAGCCCGGGGGTCCCCGCTGTCCCTTGGGCCATCCCCGTGCAGTGGCGGGGGGGCTGCAGGGTGTCCCTGCATCCCCCTGCGTGGGGGTGGCATTGAGTTGGGGTGACAACCGTGTGCTCGGCTGCTCTATGCTACAGCAAAAACGAGACCGACAAAAAAATCTGGGCTTTCCCGAGAGCCCGGGGGTTTACCCGGGACTTGCCTGTGGCTGGGCAGCTCTCGGTTGTTCCCATGGGTGGCCACGGGGCCCTTGCCCACCCCGTGTGCTGCGTTTGCAGGCAGCGCTGCCCGGCTGCGGCAGGGGAAGGCAGCGGCGCCTGGTGAGTGAGGAACCCGTGGGGATGCAGAGGAGGCACCATCCCGGCGTGACTTATTACCAGGCGCTCGTCTTGCGTCGTGCACTGGGGTCAAAAAATGCGAGGAAGTGCAGGGGCTGGTGGGGACTCCTGTGTCGAGGTCCCTGTCTGAGGGGACAGCGTGACCTGGAGAAGGGTCCTCAGTGCCACAACTGGTGCAGGAGCTTGTCCCGTCCCTGCTGACCTGGCGAGGGGGAATGGAGCAGTTAGCGTGAAGAAACGTCAACCAACAGCCAGAGATAAAGACCCCCCATGCTTCCTCCCAGTAACGCCCGAGTGGCAGCTCTCCTGGAGTGGACCTGGGCAGAGGGAGGACGGTTGTAGCGTGGGTGCTCTTATCTTGATCCCGAATTTATCTCGGCCAAACACTTCATGCAACCGAATGATGGCCTGATATGGCAGCTGCTCTCCCTGCTGTTTTGTTTGGCACGCCAGGGAGCTGTTGGGGGTGTGAGGGGCAGCTTCACCCCCAGCTGCACTGTCAGCTAGATCTGTGCCCTAGATTTAGGGAAGTGGCCGTGTGCTTCCCCCCCCCTCCCCGGGCAGGTCTGCTCCAGCTGCATGCACTGAAGGGGAAGTCCTGAATCACGGCTTGCACAGGGGCTGCACTGCTCCAGGCAGCTCCGCTCCCTGCGGCGGGGAGCAGAGCTCCCTGCCTGGTGGTGGCTGGAGGCACGGAAGAAGGCTGCGTTTTCCCGGCTGGAGTGTGGGTTCTTCCTGTGTTGACCATGGTGCGACCGAGCGGGGCCAGCAAACCCGTTGGAACCGGCTGTGCCGGTACTGCTCTGGGCTCACTCGGTCACGCTGCGGTGAGATGCTTCGTGTGGGAGCGGGGTGGCTCGTCTGGTGGCAACTCGTGCTCAGATCAGAGGAAACGTTGTGAAACCGCAGTCTCAGGGCGGTGGGGGAGAGATACCACGAGTTGCTATCGGTGGCATCTCCCCACCGCGGCGCTGGGCTGCCAGTGCCGGCGGTCCTGGGTGGCTCACCTCTCAGGCCAGCCTGCTGCTCACCGGCTTTTACTGGGGGGGCATTCCTGCCGCAGTGGGGTGGGCAGAGTGAGCAGCTCTTTGCTGCCGGTCTGAGCCAGTCTGGCAGCACCGTCCCAAATTCCCTGCCCGGGGCGTGTGTCCCGGCAGCCTGACGTTCCCTTGATCCTGCCCCGCAGGGCTGGGAGATGAAAGCCTGGACCTCTGCTGCCTGCCCAGGGGTGCTGCGGGGATGGGCAGGGTGGTCCTGGGGGGCGCCCGCTTGGGAGAGCAAGGGGTCCCCAGGACCCCTCTGACTCACAGTGAAGCCGCATTTGCTTGGGCAGACCCGGGGACACGGCGGGTGTCAGGATGCAGCTCGCAGCCCCGGTCCAGAGGAGCATGGCTCCATGGGGGTGGCCCTGGTGGGGGGCACTGCCTGTCCCTGGGGGCCATAAGGAGGAGGAGGGAGAGACAGGAGTCTACTGGGTGTGTGATGGTGGCAATGGCTCGTGGGTGGGTGTGTGGGCGGATGTGGGGGCTGCAGCAGCCTGAGGCCCACAGCTCCTGCCTCAGCTCCCCTGGGGACCCGGGCCAGTCCCTCGCAGCCCTTAGGGGGCTGCCGAGCCCGACACTGGGGAGGGGGCAGAGCCTCCCTGATCCTCCAGACAGGGCTCGGTTAAAACCAACAGCCCTGTAACAGGGAACAAAGGAGGTCTGGTCTGGTTTGAACTTTCCTGGACCCTTCCCGTCCAGGTGGCTTGTCTGGGCCAGAGACACCACGATGTGCCCAAGTCACAGAATCATAAACTGGATTAGGTTGGAAGTGACCTTAAAGCCCACCCAGTGGCACCCCCTGCCCTGGGCAGGGACACCTCCCACCAGCCCAGGTTGCTCCAAGCCCCGGCCAACCTGGCCTTGAACCCCTCCAGGGATGGGGCAGCCGCAGCTTCTCTGGGCAACCTGGGCCAGGGGCTCACCCCCCTCACAGCAAACAATTTCTGCCTCACATCTCATCTCAATCCCCCCTCTTCCAGTTTCAAACCCTTCCCTCTCGTCCCATGGCTCCCCTCCCTGCTCCAGAGTCCCTCCCCAGCTTTCCTGGAGCCCCTTTAGGGACTGGCAGGGGCTGGAAGGTCTCTGCGGAGCCTTCTCTTCTCCAGGCTGAACCCCCCCAGCTCTCTCAGCCTGTCCTCCCAGCAGAGGGGCTCCAGCCCTCCCAGCATCTCCGGGGCCTCCTCTGGCCCCGCTCCAACAGTCCCCTGTCCTTGGAGAGCTCCCGGGGCACCAGAGCTGGCTGCGAGCCGGTGCAGGGCAGCACCCAGCACGCTGCCGAGGTCCTTGCTCAGGATGGATCTGAGCCGGGCTGGGATTGTCGCTACCTGCCCTTGGCCCAGGGAGAACTGCTTTGCCCAGGCCCCCCAGCAGCTGGGTTGTCTGTGCCCTGTGGAAGAGACAGGGAGGAGGAATTGCCATCCACAAGTGACAGGAGGAGAAATCGCTCATGAGAAGGAGGATCTTGCAAAGTCCCATGGGGAGGGGACCTTGGGGACCTGGCAAAGTGTCTGCGGGTTCCCCTCAGTTGTAGGAACAGATTCCTGTGGCTCTTTGGCAGCGCCCGGTGGAGCTGGGGACACGCAGGTCAGGGCACCGGCTGTCTCGTGTTGGCACCTGGGCCTCGGGAGCCTCTCAGATTTGCTCCGTAACCTTGTGAGAGGGGAGGGAGAAGTCCGCCTGTCCCTGCCTGCTCCACGCCAGCGTCCCCACGCCAGCGTCCCCGCTGTCACGCTGCAACAGAGGGAGGAGCCTGGCTCTGCTGTCCCTGACTCAGCCGGGACCTTCCCATGGCTCAGAGCCTGGCGTGGGGGGCAGATCTGCTCCTGTCCCCCCGCATCACACTGGGGGTGTCCCTGGCCATCAGTCTGCAGGTGACTTCTGCAAGCATGGAGGGAGCGTGGGTCCCTCTGCCAGCCCCACGGGAGATGGGACAAGGGGGCAGATGGGCTGTCCCTGTGCCTATGGGACAGCCCGGAGCCCTCCTGGCCCTTGGGGTGCCTTATCACCCTCGGCAGGCGGCAGAGTGGCGTGTGTCCTTGGGGCTGGTTATCTGCAGGCTGGAGATGGAAGAGAAGCCCTTGGTGGCTGTGTGTTGTGGCTGCATTAAGGCCTGTCCTGTGGTGTTTTGAGGGGGACAGAGCAGGTGTGAGATGGACTTTGAGGGGTGAACTTGACTGGGCAGAAGTCTGCTGACAAGTGTCTGTCTCGCTGCTGGGTGCAAGAGTGAAGGGCATCACCCTGTGCAGGACGAGGTGAGGGGTGGGTCTGGAGCTCCATGTGTCTCACCTGGCTGAGGGAAGGGGTCCACCTCCTTCCCCAGCCCTGTGGGGTGGGACCTGTCCTAGCAGAGGGCTGACTGTGTCTGTTCGTCCCTGTCTGAGCTGGCTGGGACCATTGGGGTCGCAGGGAAACAGGCCGTGCAGCCCCTCACCACTCCGCTCTCTTCCCAGGCACCACCTGTGTCCTTGTGTCCTTCCCCTTCATCTTCAACCCCTGCCTGGGTTGCAAGGAGAACACGCCGCAGTGGGCAGCCTTCATCTACTACCTCCCCTTCATCATCATCTTCCAATTCGGCTGGGCAGCCACACAGATCTCCCACCTGTCCCTCATCCCCGAGCTGGTGACCAGTGACCATGAGAAGGTTGAGCTCACAGCTTTCAGGTGAGCACGGCTGGAGCTGGGTGTCCCCTGAACCCAGGGGAGCAGCCCTGCCTGCGCCAGGTCCCATCGCTTGTGTGACGAGAGGTCCCTGGGTGCCACAGGTCTTATGTCCCCTGCATGCCATGGCACACGTGAGCCCTCAGTACGGCAGGACCAGGACTGGGCCATGTGGGTATCCTGCAGGATGTGTCTAAGTGACACTGGTCTTCTGGGTTGGTGGCCCAAACCCTTTGGTACCAGGAGGGAATGTTCTGATGCCAGGGATGTTGGTGACACAGCCTGTGGGGCACTTCCCTGAGCTGGGGGCGCTTCTCCTTTCAGGGCTGGAAGGCGATGCTCACAGGGGAGGAATGGAATCCTCTCCCTGGATGTCCCCGGGAGAGCTGGGCATGGCCCTGTGCGGGCTGTCCCATTGGTAGGGATGGCCCCAAGGCCAGGCTGGGCAGCACGTGCAGCTCCATGCGCAGAGCCCGGCTCAGCGCCGCATATCTGGCAGGATCAGGCTGCGGGAAGGAGTGTCCATCAGGTGGAGCAGGGCTTGGTTATCTGCCCTGGTGGGAGGAAATTCCCCTTCCAGCAGGCGAGCAGGGACCATAGCATGGCCGGGCAGGGAGGGTGTGGGGCAGTGCTGGGGCCAAGGGGTCTGGCTCTGGGGGCACCGGGCCGGGCAGCTCGGGGCATCCTTGGGGTGATGTGACTATGGACAGGCTGACATGGAGGGATCTTAGTTTCCTCCCAGTTGTGCCCCAAGGCTTGGATAGGGCATGCTGGGAGGTGTACGAGTAAGGCTAATGCCTGGCCAGATGCTGTGTGCTCTCGGAGGTGTCACCTGAGCAATGACACAGGGGTGCAAAGCTGGCTGTAGCACGTCTGGCTTGGAGGGCAGCCTTGAGTCAAGGTGTCCTCGCCCATGCCTGGAGCTGTGCTCGTCCCTCTGCACCACCCTGAGGTGCTCTCTCCCCTCAGGTATGCCTTTACCGTCATGGCCAATATCACCGTGTACGGCCTGGCCTGGCTCCTGCTGAACTTCCAGGTGGACCAGCCTGACCGCACAGAGCACCTAGGCATCCAGGATGTCCCTATATTTCGGGTAAGTGGCAGGGCTCAATCCCTGAGGTTCTCTCTTCCCTAGGTGGCATATGAGCCAGCAGTGTGCCCAGGTGGCCAAGGAGGCCAACAGCATCCTGGCCTGTATCAGGAACAGTGTGGCCAGCAGGACTGGGGTAGTGACCATCCCCCTGTACTCGGCACTGGTGAGGCCCCACCTCGAGGGCTGTGTCCAGTTTTGGGCCCCTCACTACAGGAGGGACATTGAGGTGCTGGAGCGTGTCCAGAGACGGGCACCGGAGCTGGTGAGGGGTCTGGAGCACAAGTGCTGTGAGGAGCCGCTGAGGGAGCTGGGGGTGTTCAGCCTGGAGAAGAGGAGGCTGAGGGGAGACCTTCTCGCTCTCTGCAGCTCCCTGAAAGGAGGGGGCAGCCGGGGGGGGTCGGTCTCTTCTCCCAAGGAACAGGTGATGGGACAAGAGGAAACGGCCTCCAGTTGCCCCAGGGGAGGTTTAGGATGGATATTAGGAAAAACTTCTTCACCGAAAGTGTTATCAAGCACTGGACCAGGCTGCCCAGGGCAGTGGTGGAGTCGCCATCCCTGGAGGGATTGAAAAGCCGGGCAGACGTGGGGCTGAGGGACATGGTCAGTGGTGGGTTTGGCGGTGTTTGGTTGATGGTTGCACTCAATGGTCTGAAAGGTCCCTTCCAACCCAGATGATTCTGTGACTCTATGGCTCAAGTGGGGAGTGAAATAGCAGTGCCCTGAAATCTCACCTACCACACTGGGCAGGAGCCACATTCTCCACGGGTTTTTGGGAACCCCTCTTTATCCACTAGACTGCTGGGGGGGTGGATGATGGGCAGGCAAAGGGCAACCCCTGCTATGCTCATCCCCTCTGCCTCACCCAGAACCTGTCCCTCATTGTGGTGGGGCTGGGGGCCGTGTTCTCCCTCATCTTCCACCTGGGCACCAAAGAGAAGCCGTACCCACCGGGCTCGCTGCCCCAGCTGGAGGAGAGCACGCCCCTGCTGCAGAAGGAGACGAAGAGCCCCGCAAGCCCGCTGCTGATCTGGAAAGACTGGCTGCTGGAGCCTGCCTTCTACCAGGTACGGCTGCGGGCAGAGCTCGTGGCGCCTGTGCTGGGCTGCTGCCCTGCCTGGGTGCTGTGGGCACCCTCTGGCAGTGGGATGTGCCCCGGTGCAGGTGCGGATGGAGGGATGGGCTGTACTGGGCACCCACCTACCACCGGTGGGCATCTGTGCCATGACAGTGTTGAGCATGGAAGGTGCCAGCCTTTCCCTACCACCCTGAGCGGTGCTGCCCTGTCTCTGTCCCCTCACAGGTCGCGGTGCTCTACATGTCCACCAGGCTCATCGTCAACCTGTCCCAGACCTACATCGCCATGTACCTGACCAACTCGCTGCTGCTACCCAAGGTGGGTGCAGGGCAGGTCCCTGCCTGCGTGTCAAGGTCGTGTGGGCAGGGGCCATGTGCCCATGGTCCGGAGCTCATCTTCTCCCTGTCCTCGTCTCTTGCAGAAATACATCGCCACCATCCCCCTGGTGATGTACATCAGTGGCTTCTTGTCCTCCTTCCTCATGAAGCCTGTGAATAAGTGGATAGGTCGAAATGTGAGTCCTGGGGGCCTGGTGAGGTTTGAGTTAGACCCAAGGAGAGGCCCAAGGGCCAAATCCTGACCGCCCAAGTGAGCAGAGCACTCGGCACATCTGAGCCTGGCTGGAGAGCAGGGACTGTTGGAGCAGGTCGAGAGGAGGGCCATGAAGATGATCAGAGGGTTAGAGCACCTCTCCTATGAGGACAGGTTGAGAGAGTTGGGGTTGTTCAGCCTGGAGAAGAGAAGACGAGACTCTGGGGAGACCTTATAGCAGCTTTCCAGTATCTGAAGGGGGCCTACAGGAAAGCTGGAAAGGGACTTTTTGCAAGGGCATGTAGAGATAGGACAAGGGGTAATGGCTTCCAACTGGAAGAGGGGAGATTTAGGTGAGATCTGAGGCAGAAATTCTTGGCTGTGAGGGTGGTGAGCCCCTGGCCCAGGTTGCCCAGAGAAGCTGTGGCTGCCCCATCCCTGGAGGGGTTCAAGGCCAGGTTGGCCGGGGCTTGGAGCAACCTGGGCTGGTGGGAGGTGTCCCTGCCCAGGGCAGGGGGTGGCACTGGGTGGGCTTTAAGGTTCCTTCCCACCCAAACCAGTCTGTGATTCAAGACCAGGCTGGATGAGGCTTTGAGTAGCCTGGTCTAGCAGGAGGTGTCCCTGCCCAGAGCAGGGTTGGGGCGGAACTGGGTTATCTTTAAGGTCCCTTCCAACCCAAACCGTTCTATGATTCTATGACTCCTCATACATCCTCTGCAGATGCCCCCCTGCTGCAGCATCCACTGCTGGGACAGTGTGGGTGGTGGGCAGAGTGAGGGGACGTGCGCCAATCCTGCACGCCTCTGAGCCTGGGGAAGGCGATGCTGGCCCAGAGTCAGCCTGTCCTTTGCGGCCCTGCCCGGGCTGGCAGAGCCCCATGGCGCCCATGAGAGGCAGAGGGAGGGTTTGGCTGAGCCACCCTGGGCAGACATGGGGGTCTGCAGTGCCAGCAGGAGGGGGGCTGCCTCTCCAGTGCATCCCCCTCCACACTGCACCAAGCGCCGTTCCCCAGTAAGCCCCCACCTCTCCTCCCAGTTGGGTGTCCCCCGCGCCCTGCGCAGGCACCCCGCCTGCAGCTCTGCAGGGGGCTCGGCTCTTAGGCTGTGGCCAACGCCGTAAAACGGCCTGGACCACTGCGAGGTGTTTGGGGGCTCCTTGTTTAAAACCAGGTGGGAGAGAGCCAGGGCTGTCCCCCGCGGGTCCTAGGCAGCAGCTGGCCCCCATGCCCTCCCCACTCACCCCTGCCTTGCTGGGTGTCAGCCAAGCCGGGGTCTGAGCTCTCCCTTCTCCTTCTGCCTGTCCCCATGCTGGCCTGGAGCAGCTGACCTACTTCGTGGGCATCCTGGTGATCTTGGCCTTTGCCTCCTGGGTGACACTGGCCAGGCAGATGGGAGCGGAGATCTACGGGGCGGCCGTGCTGCTTGGCGCTGGCTCCGCCACTATCCTGGTCACCTCCCTCTCCATGACCGCAGACCTCATCGGCACCAACACGGTACGTCTGCTCCTCCTGGCCAAGACCGGGCTGTTGCTGCAGGGCTCAGAGCCCGCGGGCTGGGGCGATCACTAGCACGGGATCAGGGGGACGGGGACCCCTGCGAGGGGGCTGCGCTGTGGGGTGCAGGCAGCCCCGTCCCCTGTGCCCGGGCTCTGCTGTAATATGGGCTCTGCCCATGAGAGGGCACAAGGCTCTCGCTGCTGGCGCCCGCTAGCCTCGGTGAGGCGGCCATGAGGTTTCTTCTTCCTTCGCAGCACAGCGGCGCGTTCGTCTATGGCGCCATGAGCTTCACGGACAAGATGGCCAATGGCCTGGCTGTGATGTTGATCCAGAACCTGCACCCGTGCCCGTAAGCATCCCTGCGGGGTGGGAATCCTCCTGGTGGCAGCTCCAGCCACATCGCCAGGGGGCTAGGCAGCAAATATCCCTAGTTTGGAGTGAGGAACATGGGTGGAAACCAGCTCTGATGTGTCTTAAATCGTCCTCGAGCCCTCTTCTGGCCCCGGACAAGGGCTGAGTCTCTGGGACACACGAAAGGGCTGGGGATCTCAATGTCCAGGGTGCTGCCCTCTCTCCTTGCCCTGGACCTTTCCCTTGTGTCCCAGTGTGAACCAGTCCTGACATCAGTCAGCAGCCCTAGGGCACTTGGGCAGCACTGGGCCATGCTCTGTCCCTGGCCACCAAGCCACGTCCCTGCCCTCTCCCTGCAGGACCGAGCTCTGCTGCCCTGCCTGCGTCAGCTTCTACCACTGGGTGATGGTGTTGGTCACCGGAGGCGTTGCCGTTGCTGCCATCGCCTCTCTGTGCTGCATCATGGTCTGGCCCATCCATATCCGCTACCGTGAGTGGGGCTGGGGGCACCAGGGGGGCAAGCAAGTGGTTGGGG
Source organism: Rissa tridactyla (assembly GCF_028500815.1). NCBI lineage: Eukaryota > Metazoa > Chordata > Aves > Charadriiformes > Laridae > Rissa > Rissa tridactyla. Next base: position 5,807,088 of record NC_071487.1, read on the forward strand.
GTGCTCGGAGCCCTGTGTCCCATGCCAGCCTGGGCTAAAGCAAAAGTGTCTTTCCAGATGTCCCTGGCTGCGGGGAGGTGGTGGGAGCCCTGTTCCGGCAGGGGGTTCCGTGGCAGGGCTGGCTGTGGCGATGCTGATGGCCCTGCCCATGGGGAGACCCTCATGGCACAGGGCCACCATCCCGCTTCTGCCGCTCCTGGCCCCAGAGGTGGGGGCTGCACCTGCCTGCTGTGCCCTGCAGGAGAACCCGATCCACCCCTGCCATGGCCATGCTCTCTCTGGCACCCTTTTGGTCACCGAGGGATGGGGGGGGGGCTGCTCTGTGTGCTGGTAGCCCAATGTGGGGGACAGGGTGCCCCTTGCCAGGTGGGGGACAGATGCACCAGTGCTCGGTGCCCGCTCAGCAGCTGCCTCTGCCCTGCTGGGTGGCTGTGTCTTGCTGTGGGGTGGGGGGAGAGGAGAGACCCCACACACACACTGCCTTGGGGACGCGCTAGGGCCGCTGGTGCCAGTGGCAGGAGAGTCCAGAAAGTCCAGGCCAGTGTGTGGTGGGCCACCGCGGCAGCTGTGATGGCTCCTGACCCGTCCCTCCCTTCCTGTCCCTGCAGGTGCCCTCTGCGTGGAGGGGCTGAGCGGAGCACAGAGCTCCTACGGCGGGACAGACGGCATGGAGGGAAGGAGCCGCAGCGGCACCATCAACTGAGCCGGGCCCGTGTCCTGGGCCAGCCGGGTGTCTGCACCTGGAGGGACCCCCACGGCAGGGGACGGCGCGGGGGAGGAGGCGCCTGGGCCCCGTTTCCCCGTCACCTCGCACTGGACTCGTTGTCCCCCCCATGCTCTGGCTGGGGACACATGAAGGATGTCACCCTGTGCTCGCACAAGTGTAACACTAGAAGGCCCTGGGCCGGCTGGGGGTGGGGGGGGGGGGGTGGGTGTCACTCCCAGCATGGGGGGGACACAGAGGCCGGGCCCTTGGTTTTAACCTGCTTTTGTAAGGTCAGTATGTACAAATGGCACTTTTTAAAGGAGAGGAAAAAGGAGAGAAAAAAAGGAAAAAAAAAACCAAAACAACAAAGCACCTCTAACCTCGGATAAACGCCCTTCGTGTCTTCCATGCCCGGGAGGGACCCCCAGCGCCTTGGGGACCCCCATGGCTGAGGGGGGGCAGGAGCAGGGTAGGGGGATTGGGGGGGGCGCACAAGGGCTCTCTCGGAGTTTAAGCCGACGTTATTCCCCCTTTCAGCGTTATTCCCCTTTTCTCTATTATTCCCCTTTTTCTCCGTTATTCCCCAGCGCCGGGCGGTGGGGGGGTGGGTTATCCTGAGGAAGGAGAGCCGCTTTCAAGATGGCCGCCCTCAACAAGGATGGCGGCTGCGCCCGCAAACAAAATGGCTGGCGCGCAGCAGCGCTGGAGCCTTGTGATTGGTTCCTGTGCGGTCGTTCCCGCCTCCTCAGGTCAGGGCAGCCAATGGGAGCTCTTCTTGCTGTAGCGGGGGGCCGCAGTGGGGCACCGGGACCCCCATCTCCGGCACCGGGCTGGGGAGAGATGGGCCGGGGCTGAGGGAGGGGGGAGGTTATGGGGGTGTTGGGGGCGGAGGGGGACACACGGCACAGGGCTGGGGGTGGGGGGTGGGTCCCTGGGGGGACGAAGATGGGGGGGGGGGCGGGACATGACATAGAGCTGGGTCCCGAGGGGACAGAGATGGACCCTGGAGGGACAGAGCTGGGGGAATGAAGCTGGGGAGGGGAGGGGGGGGGACAGAAGTGGGTGCTAGGGGGACAGAAGTGGGTCCTGGGGGGACGGAGCTGGGTCCTGGGGGCACAGAGCTGGGGGTGGGGGGGGGGGGCGGGGCAGAGCTGAGTCGGGGGGGGACAGGGATGAGTCCTGGGATGGAGCTGGTGGGGGGGAACGGACAGAAATGGGTCCAAGAGGGGCAGAGCTGGGGGGTGGGCGGGGACAGAGCTGAGTCCTGGCTGGACAAAGATGAGTCCTGGGGGGGCACGGAGCTGGGTCCCAAGGGGACAGAAATGTGTCCTGGGGGGATGGAGATGGACCCTGGAGGGACAGAACTGGGGGAATGAAGGGGGGGGGGGACAGAAATGGGTCCTGGGAGGACAGAAGTGGGTCCTGGGGGGACGGAGCTGGGTCCCGGCGGCACAGAGCTGGGGGTGGGGGACAGAGCTGAGTCGGGGGGGGACATGGATGAGTCTTGAGGGGGACAGAGCTGGGGGGAGATGGACAGAAATGGGTCCTGGGGGGACACAGCTGGGGGAATGAAGCCTGGGGAGGGGGGGCATAGAAAAGGGTCCTGGGGGGACAGAGCTGTGTCCTGGGGGCACAGAGCTGGGGTTGGTTGGGGGGACAGAGCTGGGGGGGGGAATGGATAGAAATGGGTCCAGGGGGGACAGAGGTGGGTCCTGGGGGCTGCAGCCCCCCCCCACACCTTGCTGTGCTGTCGGCCCGTGCTGGGCCGTAGCCGGGTTTATGGCGGTTCCCCGCAGGCAGCGGGGGCTGCGGGAAAGGCTTTATCAGCCCCGGTCCAGAGAGCACGGGCTGGGCCGGGTGGTGGCCCGCTGGCCTTGGCACGTGCCCCCACGCCCCATGGGGAGGGCCAGGGCCTCTCCCCGGCCGGCCACCTGAACTCTCGGCTCTGCTTGGACCCCCCCCCCCAGCCCCGTCTCGCCCCCTCCCCACTGTTCTCAGTGCCCTGCCCAGGGCTCGGCCTCAGGGGGCCACATTCTGCCCCGCGGCAGAGACCCCCGCGGGGGGGCTGGGGGCCAAACCCACCTCGCAGGGCTCCCTGGAGGGGGCTGGGGGTGGGGAGCGGGCACCGGGGTGCTGGGGGGGGTCCCGTAGGATTGGGGGGTGTCAGCTCTGCTTGGGTGGGGGGGGGGGTTGCATCTGCAGCTTGTTTTGGGGGTGGCTGACAGCCCCCCCCCCACCCCCCCGAGGGGGTCACAGCGGTGCCTGCAGAGCACACCGTCACCCCCTGGGTGCTCGCTCGGGTGTCCCCAGCGCAGGCAGGGGACACTGCGCAGGCAGCTCTGCCCACGGCGGCCGCACCTGGCGGTAGTTTGTACACCCCCCCACCCCCCTGCCCGCATGGGGTCCTGCACCACCCTGCGCCAGGGGATGGAGGGGGCCGCAGCCATGGACCCCCCCCCCCGGGGGTGGGCGGCTGCAGGGTGAGGATGCTCCGTGCCCCCTTCCCTCCACGGGGGTCCAGCTGCCGGGGGGCACTTGGGCCGGTGTCACCCGGCTGGCACTTGGCACACCCGAGGGACTCCCCGCGCAATAGCCCCCCCCCAGCCCGCGGGCCCAGTGGGCATGGTGGCGGGGTGGCTTCCCGCAGCCCACCGGGAGCCGGGGTGCGCGGTGTCCCCCAGCAGCGCCGGTGATGCCCTGTCGCCCCTTTGCAGCCCCCCCAGGTGCCCTGGGCTCGGTGGCACAGACCCGGGCCGGTGTTTGCCCCGACGCCTCCCTGCAAACCTGCTGTGGCCAGTGCCCGCCCCGCCTGCGCGCCCTTCCTCACGGCGGGAGGAGGAGGAGGAGGCGTCCGCGGGACGGGGACGGCTCTGGAAGGAGCGTGAGTGGGAGCGGGACAGGAGTTGGGGGCCGCGGTGCGGTGCAGGCCGACGGGACGGGAGGGCTCGGCTGGGCCCACCACCAGGTACGGCGTCGGGGGGCAAGAGCTGCCCGGCGAGGGGACCCCGCTGCCCGCACGCGGGACCGGCCACGGAGCCGTCTCCCTCCGGAGCCAGCCCGGCCGTGCACCTTGCTCCCAGCACCGGGAGGGACCCGGCCCGGCACCCCACGGCACCCACCTGCGAGTGGGGAGCGGAGCTGGGGCCTGGCACACGCCGTCCCTCCCGCAGGGCTGTGGGACGGGGAGCGGGTGGCTCCAGGTGCCGGTTTGGGGCCCGTGCGGCGGGGAGGCCGCGGGGACGGGGTGCGGCCGTTCCCGGAGCTGCTTGGCGTGATGGGAATCGCGCCGCTCCCTGCACGGCAGTGGGCAGGGACTCAGCGCGGCTCCGCTGCCCGCACCCGCTGCCTGCGGGGCTCTCCCCGCTGCTGGGGAAACTGAGGCACGGCGGCAGGCGGGGGTCCAGTGCCTCTCCCTGCGGAGCTGCTGCCATGGGGGGCTGTGCACCCCACGGGAGCCCCGAGAGCCGGGGGGGCTGCGGGGGGGCTGCTGAGCAGCCAGACGAGGGGAGCCCCGTTGCCGTCATGGGGTGGGATAAGCGCTTGTGCGACCAGGTGGGCTGTCAGGGACGGAGCCCTGTCCCCATGTCCCACCCCGGGTAGGGACTGGCTGGGGACACCGCGGCGGGAGCTGCTGTGCTGCGGGGCCGGGCAGCGTGGGGACCTTCCCCCCCCCTCCCCAGCCCCCCCGCAACCTGTCCCCTCTCCCCCAGCAGCGCAGGGACACGTCCGTCATGGCGGGGAAGCTGAGGCGGAGGGGAAGGGGGGTGCTGGAGGAGAAGCGGTGGCAGAGCCTGGAGGAGAGGGGCACCGGGGGCACCCAGATGGGCCACCCCGTACTCACCAGGTGGGTGCTGCACCTCACCAGGGACACGTCCCCTCCCGCCAGCCCGGCCCCGCCGTGTCCCCCCGGCCCGGGTGAGAGGGCACGATGGCCACGCGTGTGGCAGCCCCTCGCCTCACCCCGCCCCCCCCCCACCGCCTGCTGCTTCCCACCAGATCCAAAACCTGTGACCCCTCCTTCTGCAAGGGGACCGAGCAGGCGGCGGCCGCGGCGGGGCAGGGACACGCGTCCCCTTCGGTGAGTCTGGGGGCACCGGGACGCAGGAGGGGGGACCCCAGCCCCGTGGCCCTGGTGGGACGCTCTCCATGGGGCGGGTGCCAAGGCGAGGGCCCGTCCGTGGCAGAGGTGAGGATGGAGCGGGGGGCTGCGGGGTGCCCGTGGGGATGGGGTTCTGTCCCCAAGCACCACCCCACGTCAGCCCCACGCCCCGGCACCCCCCTCCCCCAGCTGAGCAAGCGTGCCGCCGGCTACCGCAAAGCCTTCGGGGAGCTCGCCGAGCGGGAAGCGCTGCTGGCCTGCTTCTCCTGCGCCTGGCAGAGAGACGTGCCCTACCACGGCCGCCTCTACATCTCCTCCCGCCACGTCTGCTTCCACTCCAGCCTCCTCCTCAGGGACATCAAGGTGGGCTGGGGACGGGCGTGGGGACGGCGGCTGCGGTGGGGACGGGGGGCACGGGCAGCCACCGGGGACACGGTGACGCTGCCTGGCCCCCCCCCTCCTCGGCACAGGCGGTGGTCCCCGTCTCCTCCATCTCGGCCCTCAAGAAGACCAACACGGCGCTTCTGGTGCCCAACGCGCTCAGCATCCGCACGGCCGAGGGGGAGAAGGTGAGAAAGGCAGGGGGGAACGACGGTGCTGGGGGCGCAGCTCAGCCCAGGGCTCTTCGGGGTTGTCCCGGTCCCCGTGGACGGGGCCTCTGGGATGTGACCGAGGGCACAAACCCTTTTCCCGCTCCCCGGCAGTTCCTCTTCGTGTCGCTGCACCGGCGGGAGGCCACGTTCCAGCTCCTGAAGTCGGTCTGCAAACACCTGCAGGTACGCGCTGTGCTGGACGGGGAACCAGGCACCTGGGGGCTTTGTCCCCACCATTGCCGACCGTGGGGGTGGCCGGCACCCCCCAGCACCCTCCTTCATCTCCCCTTGTCCAGGACAACGGCTGGAGGCCCCTGGACTCTCCGAGCACCGAGGAAATCCTTAGGAAGCCTCTGGTAAGGCTGGGAAACGGTGGGCAGGAGGATTTCCCCATGTCCCTGCCCAGGGCAGGGGGTTGGAACTGGATGGTCTTTAAGGTCCCTTCCAACCTAAACCATTCCATGATTTTGGCAGAGGGAGACGCGGCCCCGGGCCCCCGGGCTCGGATGCGGTGGCAGCAGCCCGTGCTGCGTGGGTGCCAGCCCCTGGGAAGGCTTTTTGGGGAAAAGTAGAGTTGAAAAGCCCCAGCCTGGGGCGGTGGAGGCCCCAGGACCTTCAGCGGCTGGCACGAGTCCCACGGCGTCCCACTGGTGTGTCCCCACGGCCGTGGGACGGGTGCCTTGGGGCTGTGCACCGCGACCGGGGCTTGTCCTCTTTCAGACCTCGAGCCGGTCAGACCTGGAGCAGAGCACCCCGGAGCCCGACAGCCTCCAGGAGCTGCCAGGCGAGTGTGGCCGCCCCGCAGCCCGCGTCCCCCTCCCACGCTCAGAGCCCTGCCTGCGCGGGCACACGTCCCCTCACCCGCGTCTCTGCCCGCTGACGGCGCTCGGCTGCTCCCCAGCCCCGGCCACGCAGGGTCCAGGAGGGACCGCGCAGCCCTCGGCCACCTAAACGGCGTCTCCCGCAGCGCCGGGCAGCGCAGCATCGGCTCCTTGTGGCCCAGTGTGCCCTGCTGGGACCCCAGGACCACCCCCCTGCCGCCGTCCCTCCCTGGTCCTGGGGCACTCCTCGACTGTCTCCCGGTTGCGCGCAGATGGGCCGAGCCCGACGCCAAGGCAAGCGGAGGAGGAGGATGAAGAGGCGGCAGCGGCTCTGAGCAACGATGAGCGGGTGCCCTTGGCAAAGCCGTGCAGCCTCCGGGGTGGGTGAGGGGGGGCCTGGGGAGGGGGACGCTGCTGGGGCAGCAGCAGCACCAACCGCGGGGGGGGGTCTCAGCAGCCCCAACACTGACACGGCCTCATCCCGGCAGGGGGACCCCACACCGCACTATGGGACCAGACCACAGCGCAGCTGAGGCCCCTCAACACCGTCATCCTCATCTACCTGCTGCTGTGAGTGCCCGGGACTCGCTCACGCGCCCCCCGGGTCCCCGTCCCCACTGCGGGCTCTCGTGTAGCACCGCCAGCCCGGGGGTCCCTCGCTGTCCCCCCAGGCACCCGCACTGGTCCCGCTGCTGCCGCCGTGTCCCCAGGGTGAGCGCGCGAGAGCCTGCCCCGTCCCCTGTCCCTGCTGCGACCCCCGTGCCTGACGCTGGGCTGTCCCCCAGGATGGTGGCCCTGCTGCTGTCCTCGGGCTACATCGGTCTGCGCATCGTGGAGCTGGAGCAGCAGCTGGCGTCCGCGGGGGCTCGGCCAGGCCTCAACCTGTCGCACCAGTGAGTGGCGGGGGCTCCTCTGTCCCCAGTGCAGTGGTGGGGACCCCCCCCGCCCAGGTACAAGAAGACGTGAGGCCAGCCAGGACACAGCCATCACCGGGACACCAGGCTCAGCCCCAGCCAGGGGGACAGGCTCGGGGACGCACCTTCCAGCCCCCCAAGTATGCCTGGGGACCCCACACAGGCTGTGGGGCTCCATCTTGCTCCCCCCACCCCGAGCAGCAGCAGCAGGATCCCGGGCAGCTCCCGGGGGGGGCAAAGAGACGCGCTGGGGGGGGTGGGCTGGGTGGCGTCAGGTACCCACCACCCACCCGTCCCCAGCCCTCGCCACCAAGGGGGGTGGCAGGCAGAGGGGGGGGGCTGGCCCCAGGCGAGGCAGGGACAAAGGGACAGAACTATTTCGTTAATAAAGGTGTGACTCCCCCCCCCCGCGGCCCGGCCCTTGCCGGGGGCACTCTGGGCTGGGGGGGGGGGCCGCAGTTGTCCCTTCCCTGAGGACACATGGCTGCCTTGTTCGTTGGGACACATGGAGGGAGGCGTGAGCTCCCCGACCCCAGGCAGGATTTGGGGGGCTGGGGGGGGGAGGTGCGGGCAGGCCAGATGCCACAGGACCAGCACCAACACCCACCCCCCACCCTGCTCCCCAGGAAGGGGCCAGGGCACCAGCAGGACCAGTGGCTGTTACTGGTGGTGGGGGTGGCTCCGGGCGCTGACGTCGTGGTGGGGGGTGTGTGACAGGAGGAGGGCGCAGGGACATACCCTGAGCTGCCCCCCCAGCGCCTGGGGGCTCTGGCTGCGGGTGACAACTGGGAAGCGGAGGGGAAGGGGGGCAGCTGGGGGCCTCAGGGCCCTGCAGCCAGCCAGGCCCCCCAGCTCTGACCAACCCCCCCCCCCCAGGACAGGGGTCTCCTGCCAGAGGAAGGGTCCCCAGCAGGTGCAGGGGCCCAGGTAGGCAGCAGGGACAATGGGGTCCCACCAGGCCACGACGTGCTGGGCACAAAGTGGGGGGGGGCAGCACAGGGGGACCTGTACCCCCACAGCAGCCCTTGAGCTCAACCCCGTCCTGGGCTGGTTGAGGGGCCCTGGGGCTTCCCCCCACCCCCAAGGAGGGGAAACTGAGGCACCGACAGCTCCTTGTCCCCCTGTTCTCTCCTCCCAGTTCCCTGGGCCATCCCTCCCCAGAGCCCCCAGCTCAGGCCCGTACCTGGGGGCCAGGGATCCCGCTCCCACCGGACGGTGAGGGCCAACTACCCGCAGTGGTGGGCAAGAGGGGAGGGGGGACCAGGGTCCCTCGGGGCCAGCTTTGCCCCCCCAGCCCATGGGGGTGGTCTGCTTCAGCCAGGGGGCCTGGCCCGGCCGCCCCAGTTACCCACTGGTGGCTGGGGGTGGGAGGGAGGTGTCAGGGCTCCACCACCCCCCAGGCAGCGCCCCAGGGCTGGGGAGGGCAGGGGACGCGCTCGGGGCTGGGGGATGTCCTTAAAGGCAGCGGGGTCTGATGGGGCTTGTAGGGGGGGTTGGGGACCCCCCAGCTGGTGGGATCAAGGCAGCACAAAGGGCTGACACATCCCCCCACCCACCCACCCACCCCCGCCCCAGGGAAAGCCAGGTGGGAGAGGCTGGGGGAAGGGGGACCACCTCTTGAGGGTGCTCTGGGGCACCCAGGGGCTCTGCTCCCCCAGCCCCGCCGCTGGCCACGGCCCTCACTGCAGCCACGCCGGTAACTGCCCCACACCAAGGGGGGGCTGTGCCAGGGTAGGGGCACCTTTGATCCCTCCCTGCCCCACAGAGGGAAGAGGGGCAGGGCAGGGCAGGCTGATTCTGCACCTCCCTGCTCTTCCAGCACAGGAAAGCACACAGGAGGGGGCAGGGGGGAGCAATAAACCCCAGGCAAGGCCTGTGTGGGGAAAGCTGGTACCTAAGGAGCCAGGGGGGGGACGCTGCTGGGGGACTCTGAGCCCAGGGGGGCAGCTCTAGCGCCCCCAGGGACTCTGCGCCCCTCACCTCGACGTGGCAAAGCAAAGCCGAGTCACCAAGGCCAAGAGCCATAAACTCACAACTTGTTTAATGCCAGTTAGATTGTTTTACATGGAAAAGTTACAACGCTCTCTATATTTATTTTTTTTTTTTCCCCCACCATATGATGCCTTATATATAACAATGCCACACGGTCGCAGACTTTATCACGCAAGCTCTGGGAGGATCTTTTGCTCAACCTGCCCGCACGGTTCAGCGCTTACAGATCACACGCCGACGACACCAGCTTAGGTGAGCTTTGCTCTTTTCCCCACGGAAGACGCCGCAGCACACCCCGGGGCAGCCGCCAGCACCACGCCACTCGCCTCCACGTGCCCAGACACACGCACGCACCCACCAGCACCCGCTCTCGCAGGGGAAGAGCTGCGGAGAGCACTCCTGCGAGCTCCGCTCCTGCCCTGGCCGCTGCGAGCCAGGTGGGGGAAGGAGTTTGTGCCACACTTTTAACAGCTAAGTCAATCAGAACAGCTTGTTCTCACTGCGCTCGTTAGCCAACGGGCTCAGCCACAGACCAGCCATGGCTTGGAAGTTGCTAGCCCTCCCTGCCAAGCATGAGGAGAGAAGTCACAATGACCCAAACTGCTCCCAAGGCAGCTCCGAAGGGAGAAAAAGTGAGAGATGTGGTTTGTGGAGGTCCCTGGCAAGAGAGGAGCAGGGTGTGGGGACAGAGCAGCGAGGGGCTGTCCCCCCTCCGCAGCACCCTGCTGGGAGCACTGGAGCTCCTGACGCCCCGGGACTCCTCTGGGGAACGCACCTGAGAGGCAAACCCCCCTCTGCCATTCCTGCCGGAGTCCCGGGGCAGTGTGGAGCCCCGGCAGTGCCACGATCACCCCGTGCCACCCCATGCTCCAGCTGCGCTGCCCAGCTCCCTCCTCCTGCTCCGGAATGGGCACAAACCTCCGTGAAACCACCCACGGCTGAGACCGCGCACGTGCCCCCATCCCAACCATCTGTTTCTTCCTGGAGGAGAGAGCAGCGTCTCCCGGGGGTCTGCGCGTCAGGATTTAGGCAGGAGATGATCCACAACAGACAAGAAAATCCACAGCAGCAGCTACCAACCACCTCCGCCCCTGGTGTAAACACCCCCATCCCTGGGCTCTGCTGCCCCACGGGGCGGTATCACACAGGACAGACACCCGTGACAGACCACAACACGCTGCAGGTGGCCTTTCACTTCAACTCCTCAGTGCTTTGTGCTCATCCTTCCACACGATGAAGTTTAACAGTGCCACTGAAGGTAACAACGAGCAACAGGAGAGGGGCTGGGAAGCCATCAGATGGTTTTTAAGCCACAGCCCCACACTCCTGCGGCAAGAACCAAAAGTAAAGTGGTTGTGTTGAAACCCCACTTCATAAATTACATTGAAATTACGTTTTGGAGGCAAGTGAGGCTGTAAGACGACAATGCGGCTGCCGATTTGGGCTTTGGGGACTCAGCGCTGCCAGCCAGCTAAGGAGCAGCGAGCTCCTGGCACACGAGCTCCTCACGAGTGTCCCCGAGAACCTGCGACACGCAGAGGGAGCGCCAAGAGCCCGACGCAGGCACTGGTGTAACGGCACACGTGGTCAAGGCTGTAGTGAACAGATTGGCACCTCGCTGCCCTTCTCCGTACCAGCCTTCCTACACCTCAGAAGCTCACCCTAAGGATACCGGTGGCACCGGGGAGGGACACTCCTATTCCTACCACCACCCCTACAGTCTGGTTTCAGGGAAAGGAGGAGGAAGAAACAAAAATAATAATTAAAAAAAAAGAGCGAGAGAAAAGTATTGCCTATGCACGCTACAGAGAACAGGTCAAGGTCTATATACACAGCCAGGAAAATGCAAAGGAGAAGAGGAAGGAGCACTCACGCCCCAGAGCACTCGAGAGGGCACGAGGCAGGAGCCAGGTGTGCGGCAGGGAGAGCATTGGCACACGTACAAAGTAAGACAGGAACAGGCTGCTGCAAGCATAACAGCTTCTCTTTAAATTAAAAGCAACACATACACACAAGCGCTTCACATCGCATCCCACGGCACTCGTCACACAGGCTCCAAACACACAAGCAGGCACTCTCTTCCCATACAACTTAAAAAAAAAAAAAAACAAAAAACAAAAAACCAAAACAAAAACCTCTAACAACAGGTCCCTGGCTTTGACTTGGAGATAAAAAAAAGCAACACTTCTTCCTTGCATTAGAAAAAGAAACCCCCCACTCGCCCAGACATGGTGTTTTCCCCCCTTCCAGCCAGAAGAGGCCATGCTCTCTCCAAGAAAACCAGATCCGCAGGAGTTTTGTTTCTCAAACACATCTCAACTGCTTTTGTCCTCAGGAAGACTCCAGAGCAACCAGCCTGCCACAAATGGCACTGTGGGAAGCTCCACATGCGTGGTGGTTGTGGTTGGGTGTTTTTTTTTGTTTGTTTGTTAAAGCCATTGTTTTTCCTCTCTGTTAACTAAAAGGATCAGCCCAGAACATGCAATAGCAATTTCAGAACTTTCTGCATGTGCTCCCTCTGAGGTGGAGCCTCTTCAAGTCTCCTCCAAAGTTCAGAGCCCCAAAATATATTCATTTGAAGGCAGCTGTCAAGCATGCCAAAAAAATCAAGCTGTCTTACGGGAATGATTGTATGAAGTACTACAGTACCCATTTGGAGGAAAAAAAAGAAAAAAAAAAAAGAGGAAAATAAGCAGTTCTCCAGTTTCTTCACGTAACAGGGATGTCAGGTATAAACAATGCCCTTAGCTAATCAGAGAGGCTAACGCCCAGCCTGCAGCCTGGCCTCCTTGCACCGGCTGTATTGAACAAGTCTGTCTGGCTCCTACCTCCACAGATGTCCATCCGAGGACAGAGGGACCTGCTCCCACAGAGGCAAGGACACTCTCATCTCTCCCAAGAGGGGACAACACAGCAGCTGGGATGGCCTTGGTCCGGTCTCAGTGGTCCACGTCGTACAGTTTTCTCCAGTAAACACCACCAGGGTTGGAGGATGCTGGTTTAACGCTTCTCTTGTACCCGTTTCCCTTTATGAAGGATGAATCCGTAAACCTTTGGCAGTTCCCTCCCCTCCCCAACCCCAGCCCAAATACTGCCCAGCGTGGTTCACAAGCACGTATTTAATTAGCATCTCTTGGGTCCATCCTCCAGTCCCACTGGCTCTCCCTCCCCTTCTGGCTGATCGTTTGGGGTTCCATGCACACCCAGGGAGCAGTTTTATCCCGGTCTCTCAGGCTGTAGTCTCCTGGGCCGCAGTAGATGGGGTTTATCGTATCCTGGTGAAGAGGTTGAGAACGGATACAGACTCCTGAGAAGAAAAGACAAAGCAGCGCTAAGTACTCCACAGCTGTGCTGCAGCACCACTCCGTGTGCTTTTGTTGTTTTGGTTTTTTTTCTTTTTACTAAAACAACTGCTAATCTGGTGAGGTATCTCTAGCTCGGGCACGATTCGAGCTCACCATTCAAAGTCCAATACCATAAATATTCCCATGTTCTTTTTCCAAGTGATAACAAGGAGCACGGCAGGCGGGTGTGCCATTCCCACAGCTTTGCAGGAAGCTGTACCCCAGAGCTGTCAGAAACCAGGGGGGCACCCAGTAGCGAGCAGTGCCAGCTCCCCGCAGCTCACGCCTTAAGATCTCCCTGCCATTCTCCCCTGCCTCTGCCAGACAGCCAGAAAAGCTCTCACGGCATCTGGCACAACCCTCTTTTGGTGATGGCGAGTTGTCGATGGCAGCATCCACGATCCCATTTCCACCCAAGCCACCATGTTAAGCAGTTTCATAAGGAGCCAGGGGATGAATCATCTCTGAGGACCAGGTCAGTTCACCGCAGCGTGCTACAGGGAAGATGGTGGGCGCAGGGTGAGCTCCCTGAAATGCTGCCCTGGAACAGCCAGGAGAAGGAAGTTGTGTCACACTGCCCGGGGCACACAGAGGCAACCTTTTATTTCATCTGATGACTGCAAATCCCTTAATACTCAATGTTTAACCCTTCACTGCATCCAGCCCTCCATCCGCAGGACATGATGATGCAGCAGAACAGAGCAAACCTGGACTGAATTCATGCCCCAAAGGCTGAGCCTCCTGCAGGACACAGCTGCAGCCATCCACACAGCGCATCCTTACCTTTGTCGAGCGAGTTTTACTGAAGACGTTCCAGAAGCGCAAGGTTTCATCTCCAGCTCCTGTAACTATGGCCTCCCCATCAGGGGACATCGCCTAAGGCCAAGAGAGAGGAACCTTTAGCGTCTGTTACATCTTTGAGGTTGCAAACAGATCTTCATTGGAATGCATGAGACACATTTAACTCTCCTTCCTACTTGGCTGGCAGTGAGAAACCAAACAACTACCTCTGCTTTCACGTGCCTTCTTCAGTCTCAGTAGGTGCCAATTCGAGCACTCGCATCTTACTTAAGCGGCCATGGAACACATGGGTGGAATTATCATAAAAAGGATTCCCATGTTAAGAAATCTAAGCCATTTGTAATTGAGGCTATTCCTCCCCAGACCATAAATACATGTTAAGGTAGGAAGTGTGATATGACTGGCATTTGCCAGCTCTATTAGTCACTTACATTGGAATCTACCTCACAAACAACATCAGCGTGTTTATAATCTGTTATGAATCTGCTGAAAGCCCTACGTAACAGTAACAAAGCAGGTATGAGATCAACACGGATTAACTGCAGCAAGCATTTTAATGGCAAATTAGGACTGAAAGCATCAAATTCTTCCCCTGTGGCAGTCACCAGCGAAAAGTCTTAAGGGAACAAGAAGAGATGCTTTTGCTTCCTCAGAAGAGTTTTGGCAGGCTTTTCTATTCATTAATAAAGCCTCGAATTTCCATAACAGCAAATCAAAGTATCCCTTGCAGGCAAGAAAACCTGATACAGAGCATTTTTCATTGCTTGCAGCACAGCATTCATATCTCCACCTAGCCCACAGGCAGCTTACGGTGCCACCGGCACTGCGGCTTTGGGTCTCATCTCAGCACATGCGCAGCCAGAGAAGCAGCTACAAAAGTTTTCAGAGACGTGGCCATCACCTACCAGATATAAGACTCTGTACGAGTGCCCTGTGAGCTTTGCTACTTGAGTTAATGAGGGGTATTTCCAGACGAGGATCTGGTTCTGCGAGTATCCGTGGGTACTCACCTGAAAGGGTAGAGGTAAATATGCATTATGCCTCCCAACACAAGGGAGCTCAGCAGGAGGACGGCACAGGGAGGAACTTACTAGCTCGTTGGCGTGTTTCGACCACGCCAGGTTGCACACTTGTGACCCAGTGTCGATGCACTGCAAAGGCTGCCCGGTGAGCGTGTTCCAGAAGCGTATACAGCGGTCAGCTGTCCCACCGCCGGAGGCGAGGAGTCCATGTTGGTGTGGAGACCAGGCGATAGCTTTTACTGCTGCAAGATGCTCTGTGTATTGTTGGACAGGACTCAGGCTGGAGTGATTCCAGACAAGGAGCTGGCAGAGAGGAGAGACATGATCAAACTTGCGCTGCAGTCATGCGTCCGCAACACCCACAAACCACGATGTTGCACTGGGACTGATGAGGGCGGTTGGGCAACAAGATGATTTCCCACAGCTCTGCCCAAGCACGTGCATCTCTGCTCTGCACTTGCAGCCCTGAAGCCAGTCCCACCCTGTCACCACACTCAACTGGGCCACAAGGAAGGTAACAGTCCTTAAGTTAAGCCTATGAAGCCAGAGACATAGCATCACTGAACGTGAACTCAAAGCCTTCTTTTGTCTTTACGGCTGTATTATTCCAGAACACATTTAGAAATATGCTCAAGTTCGTTAGAAGTTATTCTGAGCAGGAGGAACTCGGTACAACCATGCTGTCACACAGACATCGGGCAAATTCACTACTTAGCAACCCGCTCCAAAGGGCTCTGAACACTGCTTCTCCACAACAGATGCTTCTTCCATATGGTGCTCAGTGAACTATAAGCCTGCGTTATAGGTATCAGAACTTACAAAGCTCTAAACTCGGTTTCCTTTTGCACATATAAACATTATTGCAACAAACTTGACTATACTGTCTACCTAAACAAAGTCAGGAAATACAGCTCAGCAGTAGCTTTGTTAAACTCAAACCCCTGAGTCAAGCTATAGATTTAATTAGCCAAATACAGAAGCAAAATTAAATTTCCCTTTTTAATTTTATTAGAGAGAGGAGACAGAGTAGAAGCTTATCATGATTTGTGTTTGGACACAGTCCAACAAGTGAAACGGAAAGCCCCTTTCAGAGAGGCTGAGTATCCTTAAAGAAAGGGGGTCTGACATTTCTTGGTGAAGATCTAGAGACATTGAGCCTCCCGTGACTCCTTGGAAGTACTATACCTTATTATCGTTCCCTCCAGAGGCCAGGAGCTGGTGGTCCGTAGACCATTTGAGCCCACAGACCTCCTGCCTGTGGCCCTGGAGCCGCCGCTCAGACTGTAGGGGTGGGGTGCGGATGTCCCTCTGAAGGATCATCCTGTCGCGACTCCCAGAAGAAAGCTGGTCCGCGTTCCACGCCAAGGCACCTGTAACGCAGGCAGAGCACAAGAGTATGTTGTGGGAGTCCTGTGGGAGCGGCTGGGCAGAACTCAGCCACCACAGTTGCCAAGGTTTAAAAAAAAAATAAATAAAATAAATCAGTGCTTACAGACCTCCAGACTATCCACTGTCTGGTCCTAGACTAACATATAAAGAAAGGTACTGAAGGTATCACTAATCACCTTTCACAGTGCAGTTAAGCACAGAAATAGAACTCAGAAGGTGCCTTGACTTCCTAAATCTCACTCCAGTGTTCAGATTCACATCTCCGAGCAAAAAAATACAGTCCCCGCAGAATAAGGGAACTGGAAATCTCAGCGTAAAGCAGCCTGCCTGCAGGGCTGAAACCGGAAGCCAGTGGCAGTGAAAAAAGATGTTGTAACCAAACCTAAAATGCCTCAGACACAGAGGAAACACCTGCTACAATACTCAAACACCACCACACCCAACATCAGAACACCACAATTACTAGATGGCAGCATTTTGAAAGACTGCTCGAGACATAGTAGGGAATAAATATAAATTCTGCTACTTTTTGAGCTCTGATATTTCAAGCAGACCCCTCACTTCCAAGGAAAAAGTTGAATCACGAAAAAACAAAACATGTGAAACCTCTGCCTCCCACGTCCTTACCGACTCTGGCTGTGTGCCCCTCTAGCATAGAGAGCTTTTTTCCTGCAGCTGCATCCCAGATCTGTACAAAGCCTTTGTGAGTGCCAACGGCTACCAAGTTCCCCTAGACAAACAGAAAACCACGATCAGTAAAGCCAGTAAGTAAAGACAGGCTTAAAACAAAAGCTAGAAGCTGAGGAAAAGACTTGAGATAAACCTCACAAGATGGAAAGCATCCAGAGTTCTTCCATCTCACATCTTTTCCCCACCAAGAGGGCCAAACAGCCTGGCTGGAATATATTTATTGGAACAAGAGCTGGAGAAGCGATTGGCTCCTTCTCCCTCCCACACCTCTTAGCAAATGCCTCAAGAACCTCAAGACAGAAGAGGTTGCTCTCTCTCCCCTTTCATTTCGCAGAGAAAAAACAGCGCAGACAGGAAACAAGGCCAAAGATAGGGCAAATCAAGTCTGGCAAATCAACACATGGCTACTGGACTGGTGCCACATTTTGGCTACTTCGACCGCGGGACTCGCTTTGAGAAACCTGGTCTACTGGGGCCTGATGGGGCCCGCTTGTCAGCGAAGGGGAAGGTGAAGAGCATCTTTGGTCAGAGGCTTGCCAAGCTGGTGAAGAGGGCTTTAAACTAGAGTCGCCAGGGGACGGGAACCTCAATCCGTCCCGCTTCTATCAGTACGATGCCAATACCAGTGACAGATACTCAGAGCCTGGAGAAGGGTTGCAGGTCAACAGGAGGGCAGCACAAAGGCATTCCAGCCACCCCAGCCAGTAAGTCGTCTTCATCGGGGGCCCAACTTCAATGTCTCTATGCAAACACACATAGCATGGGGAACAACGAAAGGAGTTGGAGACGTGCGCACGCCTGCAGGGCTATGATCTTATTGGCATCACAGAGACATGGTGGGAAGGGTCCTTTGATTGGAGTGTTGGAATGGAAAGATACAGGCTCTTCAGGAAGGACAGGCAGGGGAGACGAGGAGGGGGTGTTGCCCTCTACATCAGTGACCAGCCAGAGTGTGTGGAGCTCCCCCTGGGGACGGATGAGGAGCTGACTGAGAGCTTTTGGGTCAGGATTAAAAGGAGGGCAGGGACAGGTGACATTACAGTGTGGGTCTGCTACAGGCCACCCGACCAGGAAGACAGAGCAGATGAGACCCTCTATAGACAGATAGGAGCGGCATCATGGTCACAAGCCCTGGTCCTCATGGGGGACTTCAACCACCCCGATATCTGTTGGAGGGGCAACCCCTCAGGGCATAAGCAACCCAGGAGGTTCCTGGAATTCGCTGATAATAAATACCCTCTCCAAGTGACAGATGATCTTTAAGGTCCCTTCTAACCCGAACCATTCTATGATTCGCTGATTCTATGATAAGAGCCAACAAGGAGAGATGCCATGCTGGACCTTGCTCTCACCAAGGAAGGCTGGTGGGGAATATGATGCTCAAGGGCAGCCTTGCTTGCAGTGACCATAAGATGGTGGAGCTTCAAGATCCTTAGGGCAGTGAGGAGGGCGCACAATAAGCTCACCACCCTGGACTTTAGGAGACCAGACTTTGGCCTCTTCAGGGATCTGCTTGGCAGAGTACCATGGGATAAAGCACTGGAGGGGAGAGGGGCCCCGGAAAGCTGGTTAATCCTCAAGGATCACCTCGTCCAAGCTCAGGAGCGATGCATCCTGACAAAGAGGAAGTTGGGCAAAACCACCAGGAGGCCTGCATGGATGAACAAGGAGCTCCCGGACAAACTCAAATAGGAAAAGGAAGTCTACAGAGGGTGGAAGCAAGGACAGGTAGCCTGAGAGGAATACAGAGCAACTGTCCAAGCAGACAGGGATCAGGTTAGAAAAGCTAAAGCCCAGACAGAGTTAAATCTGGCCAGGGAAGTCAAGGGCAACATGAAAGGCTTCTATAGGTATGTCAGTGACAAAAGGAAGACTAGGGAAAATGTGGGCCCTCTCCAGAAGGAAACAGGAGACCTGGTCACCCGCGATATGGGAAAGGCTGAGGTACCCAACAACTTTTTTGCCTCTGTCTTCACCAGCAAGTGCTCCAGCCACACTGCCCAACTCACAGAAGGCAAAGGCAGTGACTGGGAGAATGAGGAACTGCCCACTGCAGGAGACCAGGTTTGAGACCATCTAAGGAACCTGAAGGTGCACAAGTCCAAGGGACCCGATGAGATAAATGCGTGGGTCCTGAAGTAACTGGCGGATGAAGTTGCTAACCCACTGAACTTGTGGCAGTCCAGTGAAGTTCCCGCTGACTGGAAAAGGGGAAACATAACCCCCATTTTTAAAAAGCAAAAAAAGGAAGACCTGAGGAACTACAGGCCAGTCAGTCTCACCTCTGTGCCAGGCAAGATAATGGAGCAGATCTTCCTGGAAACTATGCTAAGGCACATGGAAAATAAGAAGGTGATGGGTGACAGCCAACATGGCTTCACTAAGGGCAAATTGTGCCTGACAAATCTGGTGGCCTTCTACAATGGGATTACAGCACTGGTAGGTAAGGCAAGAGCAACTGACATCATCTGCCTGCACTTGTGCAAAGCATTTGACACTATCCCACATGACATCCTTGCCTCTAAATTGGAAAGACATGGATTTGATGGATGGACCACTCGGTGGATAAGGAAATGCCTGGATGGTTGCACTCAGAGTTGCGATCAATGGCTTGATGTCCAAGTGGTGACCAGTGATGAGCTGTGTACCTCAGGGGTCAGTACTGGGATTGGTGCTGTTTAACATCCTTGTTGGCATCATGGGCAGTGGGATTGAGTGCACCCTCAGCAAGTTCGCTGACGACACCAAGCTGTGTGGTACGGTCAACATGCTGGAGGGAAGGGATGCCATCCAGAGGGACCTGGACAGGCTGCAGAGGTGGGGCCTGTGCAAACTTCATGAAGTTCAAGAAGGCCAAGCACAAGTTCCTGCACCTGGGTCATGGCAACCCCCAACACAAACCCAGGCTGGGGGATGAAGGGATGGAGAGCAGCCCTGAGGAGAAGGACTTGGGGGTGTCGGTGGGGGAGAAGCTCCACACGCCCTGGCACCGTGCGCTGGCAGCCCAGAAACCCCCCGCAGCCTGGGCTGCATCCCCAGCAGCGTGGGCAGCAGGGCGAGGGGGGGATTCTGCCCCTCTGCTCTGCTCGGGGGAGACCCCCCTGCAGTGCTGCCTCCAGCGCTGGGGCACCGACAGCAGAAGGACACGGAGCTGTTGGAGCGGGGCCAGAGGAGGCCCCGGAGATGCTGGGAGGGCTGGAGCCCCTCTGCTGGGAGGACAGGCTGAGAGACCTGGGGGGGTTCAGCCTGGAGAAGAGAAGGCTCCGCGGAGACCTTCCAGCCCCTGCCAGTCCCTAAAGGGGCTCCAGAAAAGCTGGGGAGGGACTCTGGAGCAGGGAGGGGAGCCATGGGACGAGAGGGAAG
This sequence comes from Rissa tridactyla, assembly GCF_028500815.1. NCBI lineage: Eukaryota > Metazoa > Chordata > Aves > Charadriiformes > Laridae > Rissa > Rissa tridactyla. Next base: position 5,826,822 of record NC_071487.1, read on the forward strand.
GGTTTGAAACTGGAAGAGGGGAGATTGAGATGAGATGTGAGGCAGAAATTGTTTGCTGTGAGGGGGGTGAGCCCCTGGCCCAGGTTGCCCAGAGAAGCTGTGGCTGCCCCATCCCTGGAGGGGTTCAAGGCCAGGTTGGCCGGGGCTTGGAGCAACCTGGGCTGGTGGGAGGTGTCCCTGCCCAGGGCAGGGGGGGTCGAACTGGGTGATCTTTACAATTCCTTCCAACCTAAACCAGTCTGTGATTCTATGAAAACATATTTGAGTTGTGATACATATAGGGAGTTTGGGGACACACAGGAAAATAACTCAAGAAGTTAAAACCTGTGAGGAAGAGCTACAGAGCTACAACGATAGTGTCTAAATGACAAGCGTTTCAGCTGTCACTGTTGACAATGTTATACTGACCCGTTCTGACCAGCCCACAGATGTTACAGAATCTCCTTCCACAGAGAGATCACACAGTCGGGTTACCTTAAAAGTAGGACAGAATGGAATAAGAAACGTTTGTTATTGTCATACTACACTATTAGCTGTCTCACAGACTACTACCTAGTTGGGGACAGAGCATTACAAGTGCTTAGTCCTTCACACAGCACGTTCCACAGCTCTGAGAAACGCTACGGCTGGAAAAAACCTACAGCAACAGGCACTTCACTCTCCAGACATCGAGGATCCTTTACCTGGCTAGTACAAGCGCTCCATAGGTAAACACAAGTCCCAAGGCCAACGCTGAGGACGTTAAGAGAGGACCAGTCCACCAGGTTCAGGTAGAAGTCATCCTGCAGCTCTGGGGCATCCAGCACTTTGAAAGGAATCTTTGAGATTTTCCGAGTTGGTTTTCGAGGTGATCTTAGCAGCTTCTGACTGTTTACAAAAACAGATATAAAGAGAACTACAGGATCTTACACATCACAGCAGATGGTAGACGCAGATGTAGCTGCTGTTTAAAGCATACCTGCATTTCTATAGAAATGCACAGACGAAGAGGCTGCAAAATTCTTTCCAGCAGGTAAGACTGGAAGGAATTAGGTCCCGCTTCTATAATGGAGCCAGGGAGCAAAAAGGTAAACTAACTACTGAAAGCTGGCCAAGATATATTAAGTATAGGCAGCCTGGGCACCTGCAGGAATTCTTAGAACTTGACTATCACTACTTATTATCTCCCCAGATTTCCAAAACCAATTCAGATAGCAATTTTGGGTGCCTTAGAAAGAGGTCCTGGAGAACCTCACTGAATCCTCTGTCCCAACCCTTTCCTTCTCACAGTCTGTGGAGAATCAGTATTACCTTTTGTTGCTGACAGGAGACAGGGAATATGGCGACACCTCATTGCCATCATCTGGACTGGAGCGTTTTGTGCTGAGTGAATACTGCATAAAGAAAACACATCTAGTAAGAATTCAGCGTGCCCAAGACCTAGGGGATCATTCGCAACATTCACTAGTGCCTGATGCCTAGCTAGCTCCAACACCCACAGTCAGATTTTCCAGCCTTTTCAGTTCCTCCCTTTTCCAGACGCTTCAGAACCATACAAAAAACCTCATCTCCACTGAAGTCCAAAAGCGTGATTTGTTCATTTACCCCACACTGTCCAAAAAAGCTTGGTTCCAACTCAGCTTCCTTGCCAGTATGGAAATAGGAAGTAAGGCACTTGCTGCAGATATTTATGCTCTCTTTACAGGCCACCAAATTTTATTATCAACATCTTATCTTAGTAAAGCCACAACACTAACTCACTTGCACTAGCAGCTTGGCAGAACCGTGTGCTTTGTTCCTGTGATGCACACGTGCAACATCCACTGGTTTTAACGCAAAGTAACTGACTTACAGTGAAGAGAGACTTCTTCTCTGGGGTGGACGGCTGCAGCCTCCTGTCTTCCGTCTGTGGGTCTTGCACCTTCTCAATCCCTGCTCCTAAGAGTTCGTTCTTCAGCAAGGCAGAGTAAGCAAGACCATCTGTGAACCCAAACGAGCGCTTAGGCAGAGAACTCGGAAGCAGCAGACAGCTCTGCAGGGAATGGCAGGATAACCTCTGCCTGACTTATACATTCACAAGGCCTCTTAATAAGCCTAGGGCCCCAGTTTGGAATAAAGATTAGCAGCAAGCTTCCCCTCCTTCCACTCCATCAGAAGGTGCTTCCTTGGCACAATAAATGAAGGGCTACAAATAGCCTTTCACTTCCCATAAGCTTGTCAGAAGCCTACTGAGGTGACCTGGTATTCACTCTCGTGATGTGGGCATTTCTTAAAACACCAGCACGAGTTTTTGCATAAGGACAAGAGTGCCAATGTTCCCTTTATTTCCAAACTCACCAACAGTTTGAAATAAAAGTGTGGCACAAGTGGTAGAAAGGTGGGCTCACCTTTGCCATTGTCTGATGTAGCATCCTTTGCTTTTCTGTTTTGACTTGGTGATTTTTCGTTTTCCTGAAAGGGAGAGAGACATGCTGTAACCATACAGAAACCTCACGATATGCGTTAAAATAACAAACAAAGCAGTCTCCTGGACCACAGGGGAAGCCTGTTTGAAGACATGCATTCAAAGGAACTCTTTTGGGGAAGGAAAAGACCATGGTGCAGAAGGTAAGCAGGGCAATTATGCCAGCCAAAACAAAATGCACCATTTCCTTCGTTCCAAGACTGAGCTGTAGGAGAGGGGGACAAAACTCACATTTATTCTGTGGAAGTTGATGCTCCAATTGGCCCCAGCTCTTGAGGGAATGAATCTGTCACCATGCTTACTAGGAGAAGACATCGGAGAATTGGAAGGCGTCAGGGTTCTTCTCATCTCTGCTACCTGAATTAAGGAATAAAAGACACACACAAGAACAAGTGTTGATCACAGTAGGGGTCTGAAAAACATCTGAGGTCTTGTCAAAGTTGAGCATGCCTAAGTAGAAGAGCCAAGCATTCGTTTATCCCCTTAACAGAACTAGTGAGCATGTCAGGGTCCAACTGTCATGGGAACTTCTGTCAAAAGAAGCAATTAAACAGCCTCTTTCTCACTGCTCCTTCTCAAGCTGCCATTGTCAAGGTAAACACGTGGAAGGATGGAGCAGGGAAGACTGCTTGCAGGGCAAGCAGCAGATTCCTCAATGTGGTCACATTCTTTTTCATAGAATTATTTCTGTTGGAAAGGACCCCAGCTGAGAATAGGGCTAGTTTCAAAGTTATGTTGAAGGTCACAGCCTCATCCAGTTGAGTTTTCAGCATCTCCAAGGACACTGACCCCACAAGCTCCCTCTTGCGCTGTTTGGATGCCTTCACTGTGAGTATTTTTTCCTAGCATCTAACTGGAATTCCCCCTGTTGCAGCTTGTGTCCACTGCCTTCAGTCCTTCCACTGTGTACCTCTGAAAAGAGTCTGACTCCATTTTCTCCATAGCCACCCACCAGGTAGATGAAAGCAACAGTTTAATCCCTCCCGAGCCTCATCTTCTGCAGGCTGAACACAGGTCTCAGCATCTTCCTGCTCCAGCCTCCCAAGCACCTTGGTGGCCTCCACTGACTTGCTCTATGTTGCCAAACCCTACAGTTGGTTTCTATGTTTGTTAGCACCCAACTTTTTACGTTCCTGAGATTATTTAGTAAGAAGGCATTACTGAGCTACATAAAAATATCTTAACTTATTTTTCCAACCTGAACTGAGTTTATATATTCAAAAGCTTTGTTGAAATCAAGTTTTTTGGTTATTCCTAGAACAGCTCAGGAACACACACCTGCTCACAGCCCAACAAAAGACTAAGGTTTGCTTCAAAGAGGCCCCATATCTTTGAAGTGAAAACTGTCACAGGCAAGACAGACAACAACTTAACAGTCAGACTAAGGCTATTTAGCACAGCCCATTTGTACTTACGCAAGGAATTGTGTTTTCATTCTGTATGTTGATTTGGCGTAGGAGACGTCTCTCGTAATCCTGGTCCATGGTGGAAAGCAGAGGGGCTGGGGAGTTCAGCAGGCTCAGGAATTTATGTTCATGAAGTCAAATCAGTAATTCATCTTCTGCAACAGAGAGGGGAAGAAAGCCACCAAAATATTACCCCTTCATAAACAAGCAGCCTCTTCAGAATCTCCTAAGCCTGTTCTTTCAACTTGAGACCACTTTTCCTATCCAGAGCATTGGTATCAAACCTGTGTGAAACAGCACAGCACAGGGCTGCTAATGAAAAGCATTTTTCTGTATTATTGCCCTTGGTTGCCGATTCACACAAGCAGGCAACCAGCATTTTGTGCATGACAGGACCTCAGCAGGCAGCCACCACAACTGGAGTAGAGACTGCGATACTCAAAACCAGCCTGTTGATGTGAACTGCTGCAGCAGAGTTTAGGGAGCCTTCAATGCTCAGGCATGAAAAAAACAGACACCTACAGCCTATCCCACCACAGCCAGACCCATACCTCAGGCCAGAAGTACGACAGCAGCGCATACCACTACACTGAAGCTAGTTGGGATACTTTTAGCCGTGTTAGAAGCATTCCAAGCTTTTAGTACCACACATTGTGGGAACACAGGCAGCTCTGGACTAGGTAGCCCCCTGGGTTAACATTCAAGGTCTGATGCCCACGCTCTCCCAAATATTGCTCTCGGCTAGCATAAAGCTAGCTCACTTATGGCTATACAGTCTATAAGCAATGTTAAGCATCTTTCAAGCATACGTTTTAGGATAGGGCTGCCTCATAGCCTAGATGTGGCTGGCTAAATTACAATAGGCATCAATAAAGAAATATTAACTAACACTTCTGCAAGGATATGTAGTCACAGCCCTTCTCCAAGCTCTGAAGCACAGACCAACATCGTTAGTGTCCAGCCTCCCCGACTCCCACACACCTCATGCTTTGTCCACAGCTCACGTTGACACAAAAATGCCAACAGCAGAAGAGAGATGCCAAGTTGGTCTTTCAACAATAAACATCTCCAAAGGGAAAGGTGGAATCCAACACACACACCACACAAAAAAATCCCCACAATAGACAGGCACCTGGAAGCTGTTCAGAACTTACAGGGATTTTCATTTGCTGTTATTGTATAAACACTTACGGCATCTGGCCAGAGTCCCGGCTACACAAATGGAGTTGCCTCGAGATATAAACTTGTGACAAAGTCCAAGAGGCAACTGCACACAACCGACTGTGCTGGGAGACAAACTACACACTGCCACACTGAGGGCCTGCCACGAACTGCCTGCAGCTTCCTCTGCCAGCGGGTAAGGTTTGTTGGGAAAAGGTTTACCTCCAAGAACACAAAACCTACCCAAAGCTTACCATTAAAAATTGGAGACAAGTTACCAAGCTAAGAGGGGTACAGCAGCAATCCAGCGAGATGTGACTAAGTATTACAATATCCTATGAAATTAGCTTGAAAGCAAGATAAAGCACACAAACTCTAGACTACAGGCATCTGTTAGATAGCAGAACTACTTTCCTTTTACCTAAGCCGCTTGTTAGTACTGAAACTTGGACTTCTTACAAATGCTGAAATGCAGAGGCCTTTTCTTCCTTGCCATTAAGCATACCAACACTCGTACAGGAGCAGCCCTGAAACAGATAGTGCCAAGCTGTTTCTGAGTACACCTGCTTACCTCTGCCACCTCCGCCCCCAAGCTTTTTTCTTTTTAAATTTAATACATTTATCCCATATGTTCTTTCAGAGGCAAAACTGGAGAAAGCTACCAAATTTAACAGTAATCAGCTTCCACCAAATGAAGCGAAGACTCAGAGATGGTTGAGTGTTATTGTGAGTGAAAAGTTGTGATGTTATTAATGAAGGAGGTTAAAAAAAAAAAAAAACACAAAACAAAAAACTTAGTGCATCCCATGCCAAACACTCTCCCTCATTTTTTAGTTGCCTTACCTACCTGTGGTCTTCCAAACCTACCTTAGAGGTTAACAGGACCTTTCAAACCAAGCATTTCAACAAAATGCTTCTCCCCCAACGCCCCCCCCCCCTTTTTTTTTTTTTTTAAACACCATCAAAAAGAGAGATCAACTTGCAGAACCCACAGCAGGAGCGTGATCAGCTGGGGAACACCACACATTTGAAGCATCCTCCCAAAATGGCTCAGCACATTATTCGTGAGAGATCTAGATCCAGTTACACAGCAATGTGACATTTTAAATTCTGGATATGAAACACATTTGCTTTTAGAGCTTTTCATTTGAGATCCCGTCTGTACAAATTTTGACTACAACTTCTAATCAGAAATACAGCATACGCAGAGTGAACAACCAAAGAGACTGCATAGGCAGAACATGGCAATAATACCAATAAGCCCCAAACAACCTTTTTCAGGCTTCAGATGCTTCAAAATAAAGCATCAACATAACATTAATTGTATTTGAATTACCAAGATACCCTCTACCCCCTTCGGCCTGGTCTAAATTTGGAGATATATTCAGGTTTTACATTTAAAAGTTCTCCTGCCTTTGGTATCCCTAGAGTCTCTCACTTTCACCAGCACCTCTCGTGTTGAACACTTATCCACCCAACTACCTTCCAGTTTTAAAAAGGGCACAAACAATTTCTGGAATAACAAAGGGTCAGGGATTGTCCAGCTCTCGCTCTGCTCAGGTAGGCCATGTCTTGAATTGACAGAGCCAGAACAGCCTACGTTTGTTACCTCCACTTCAACACTTGCTAAAAATTCCAAATAGGTACGGGCTGCCTCCCAAACAACAGAGAAACAATTTTACAAAATAACTGCATTCATTTCCCTGCCAGCCCTGGCATTCTGCATGCTGGCTTATTAAAAACAAATCCATACCTAGAAAAAACATTTAAGTATTTGAACACATTAAGGTTGGGTCAATAAAAAGAACAAAACGCACTTGTTCAGCACCATAACTTCGCCTAGAAGTATTGTTCTGAAAGTAATTTGAATTGCGATAAAATCCAGCCAATTCAAAGACAGGACACAAGGTGCATAAAGAAAAAGTCAGTCAAATTCTTCCCCAGGAATCAGAAAAACCCACCAAACCCCACCTTTCTTCTCCAAGTGTGAATTTAGTAACAATATATCCAATAAAGTATCCAAACTTTATATAACAAATATAACAAAGCATCCAAAAAGAATACATAGTACACATAGCTCCTTGAGATCTTTTACTTCTTCAACTGAAAGAGAACTTTGGAGTCCCCATACTCCCAGTCCTTATGGCAAAGCCTTTCTCACTTGTTCAGGGGAAATGGAAAACCCACCTGCTTCCCACAGACAAATTTAGAGTCAGCAAGAGCCTACCCCAGACCAGAGCCACTACCTTCTCTTCAGGCCTGTATTTAACCGCACAGGATTTGAAGTAAAAATGTGTCATTATTGATGTGCTGAATATTTACAAGGTCTCAGGAAGAACCCTGTAATTTACCAAGGGGAAATGGACGGAGTAAACAAGTACTTAGTCCTCTTAGTCATGAGCAGCAGGATTTGAAACAAAACCCAGACGTCCTGCTTCCCCAAAGCCAAAGTTTTCATCTTCCAATGATTTATCTAAAACCTATTACTGGGCAACACTTGCAAATCAACAGGTTGAAGATCTCGGCTGGCAACAGAAAAGGTAACCCATCTATCCATGCCAGCTGAAGAGCCCTGCACCTCCTTCGTGCCAGCTTCGGCCCTGGCCCGACCACGCCACGCGCCCATTCAGCTCACCCAGATGACAAAAAAACACCCCTAACTCAGCCCCAAAGGGCAGACGTTTTCTGCTGGTTTAGTAAGCAGCACCTCCACCTCTTCCTGAAGTACTGTAAGAGTATTTCTAGTTATGGACTCTTCTATTTCCCAGACTTCCAAACAAGTGGAAAGGAAAAAAGAAAAGGTAAACCATAGCATTTTTGCTATATAATAATCAAGCCTGTTACAAATGCATCCAGAATGCTAGAGCCAGCTTCACAGCACTAAAGCAGACATCAACAAGGAGCAAGACACTCCATGCTTGGACAACCTGAAGTAGAGCTCGTGCACTTAACCCAGAGGAGGAGAGTTTACGCATTATGCCAAGCAATCAATCCTTTTAAGTAACTAGCCTGCTTTCAAAAGCACTAGTAGCACAAAAAGCTAGAGCCTTGTGTAAGTTTTACCAATATTTATCTTTTTAAAGCTATAAGTACGCAAATTCTTATCCAGCGATTTATTAAGGTATTAGCGTGAAAAGCATTTATAGAATTACCCATTTACAAAAGTAACCCCTAACAACGGAAACAGGTAAAGCTTAATTTCAACACAAAATACAAACTTTCTTGCCTCGCACTTGTGAAAGAAGATTGTTCACAACTAGGTATTGCAGAGACCACGCCAACAGCAATGACAGCATTACTTCAGCGTTACGGAGACAGACAAGATCTCCGCCCTTAAGCCTCACTTTTGAAGGCTGCACAGAGAATCAATACTCCACCAATACATCAAGATGCTGCATTACTGCAAGAAGCATCACATTGCATCAGTGTATTTCAGAGCGTAACACGTAGGCGACTGTTCTTTGCTGAAGATCCTGCAAAAATCCATGTTATTTCTGTCTTTCCAAAGCACCCTACAAACAAGCACCTCCTGCCTAGGGAGCTCGCAAACCCCTTTATACACTCGCTACCATCAGCTCCAGAATGTTTAAAAAATGTCAACTTTTAGGTGACCAGCCACAGGCGTAACTGAATTCAAGGTTGATTTGAAAGGCCGAGTGGCTCAAAGACATAGCCAAGACATTGTTTTCACCTCCTGCCTGCACTCAGTCTCCCAGTTTGTAACAGTAGTAACAGGAGCTCGGGATGCTGCAATTCCATACTAAGCTTAGGAGACAAGCGGCATGCACAGCTATCTGTGCCTCCTTTCACCTCCGGCGTCACAAAATATCACCCCTTCCTCACAGGTAAGGGCCCAATCCGTAATTCAGAAGGGAGGTGACAAATGTCTGATTTTCTGCAACTCACTGCACCTCCACCTGCGCTCACAGACAAGGTACAAGACTTCCCACTGCCCTCCAAGTCAGCTTCTGAAGCTAATTTAAGGCTTTGTGTCTACCTTTCCAAACCAATGTACAGTCCTACCAAGATGAGAGAGGAACTCTGGCCAGCAAACCGCAGGGCAACAGTGCTAATTTAGGACACTCAGGTCACAGAGTGCTGCGGGAAGCCCGCGTGAGCCAAGGATGAAGGAGTCATGACAAAGAGCTCCGGACATGGCATGGGCTTTAGCGCACCAGCAGAAACTCAGGGTTGCAACACCTTCAGGCAACAGCAAAATCTCTGTCTTTGGAAGATCCTTTGCTAAAAATAAACATCCCCCTCCACTAATACATCTTCTGAGTACACCATCACAAGCCCAAAAGTTTTTCACCAGATTTTCATACACAAAATAGTTGTTCTTAGATGCAAGCCCTCATCTGAGGGGAAAACACCAGGAAGTCTACCAAGAACATTGTCATTGCTGCCTCTTTTACGTGGATGATGCTCAGATATTACCAACATTTTCAACACAGATGTTCTTCCTAAATCCACCTTTTTTCCACAACTGGAAGAAGAAGGGGAGACAACACAGTCAAGTCTGACACACTGTACTCAAAAGACAAGGACATTTTCAACTCAGGACTCAAATAATACAAGTGTGATGGTTGATTACAGAGATGAGGTGTCAGAGTCAGCAGCCCCCTTCACTGTCATACCCACACAGCAGCCAGGCTCTGAGCTGAGTGGTCTCCAAGTTCACTTCAGCCTGCTTTTAATAAGTTAGGATAATTGTAGGTTTGTTACTTTGCCTTCATAGATGACGTTTTCATTCAACACACATCTCACTGCGGTGTACAGTAGTCTGTTAGGAACGCAGGGTTTATCTAAGCAGACATGACAATCATGTACTCAGCAGGGGATTGCTCAGAAAATCACCACCATTAAAACCATTTTTATTGCCTCCAGGTAGTGATTATTTTATCTTTTCACCATGCTGCTCCACAAATAAGAGGGCCACGCCTGCTCCCAGGGAATGTGAAATAAAGTACAAAGTCTCCAGCAGTGCAGGAGGCCATACCTGGGAAATACACAGAGCGTGAAAACGTAACGCATGCTCAATGAGGGGTGACCTCTGTGTCATCTCTTGCCTGTGGGTCAAAAGGCATTCTCTGCATCTACTTAACAGAAAATCTCATAAGAGGTTCATCTATTATGAAAGCAAAACACATAAGAAGCAGCAGAAAAAAAGCACTCTGGTTTTAGAGATGCAACAATTAGCAGAAGGTACCCGGGTTAAACAGCGTTTGAGCACCTCTTCCTTTCTGGCAGTTACAAAGGCTCGATTAAAGCTCTGAAGGCTGAGTTAAAGATCAGGTTCAGCTCTGGCAGACCACGCTTGAGAAACACCGAGTGCTGAACAAGTTCTGCTACTCCCATTTGCTCTGCTGTTCCTGCACATGCAATGAAACAGGCTCCTGAGCCTTTGTGCTCTGGCAGAGCAAAACACTACCCTTTTCTGCAGGTGCTGGAAGATCATACATACACCGGGGAAGGAGCTGGCTACAATTCCCTCAAGTTACTACTTGACAAAAAGGGGATCCGCATTAATCTTGCCACGTTCAGCTTTGAGATTTCCCCTCAGTCCGTGATGTAACCTGTGCCAATCCGATATGCCTGGATGCTGCTACCCTTCCCGACTCACGAGCCATAGGGAACACCCATAAACCACACAGCTTTCTTAGTTCTACCTCACCACCGAGCCCCATCTCAGGCATGAGAACTGAGCTACTGGAGCCCCTGGTCAAGGAAGCAGAGGGCAAGTTGCAGCAACAGCACTTCTGTTTCCATTGTCACCTGATGGCAGTTTTCCCCACATAAACACACATTTCAGACAAGTCACCAGACAGACAGGCGAAATGGAGGTTCTGTTTTCAGCTGTTCGTCAACCAGCATATGATGGCACTCATTTTGGTGATTATATTTACTCATTTCTTTATTCTGCAGACCGCGAACCATTTAAGAAGGAAGTGGGGATGAATGGATGAAGCACTTGGACCTTAGGGACATGGGGCCTTTGTAAGGGTGGAGTTTTTCCACGTTAAGCATTCTAAACTCAAAGACAACTTAATTAGGAGTAGAGGGAAGCACAAGAGAAAGGCTAGTGTATGCATTTTGTACCATTTTACAGAACCTTCAGGGCTTTTGTTTGTTTAGTAGTTTATATGCTCTGTCTAGGCATGGCAATTTTTATACACCTACTAACTTTAATAACATTCAGTTTCCCTTCAAAAAAAGTACAAAAATTCACAGAGTATGGTTGTCTGATTATGTTACATCACAAAACAGAGTACAATCAGCTAAGAGCAACCAGCTGTAGATAAAAGGTCTGCTTTATCGGAAGCTTTATCAGAAGTCAGTGCACTAAAAGCTAAGATTAAAAATTCACCAGCATCTTTGTCCACAGAGCTTTGGTGAAAAGGCCAGGCAATTCATAAGTCTGCTTCGTCACAGAATCACAAAAGAGTCTGGGTTGGAAGGGACCTTAAAGGCCACCCAGTGCCACCCCCTGCCCTGGGCAGGGACACCTCCCACCAGCCCAGGTTGCTCCAAGCCCCGGCCAACCTGGCCTTGAACCCCTCCAGGGATGGGGCAGCCACAGCTTCTCTGGGCAACCTGGGCCAGGGGCTCACCACCCTCACACCAAACAATTTCTTCCTAATATATAATCTCAATCACAACATTTAAGCTACTGAAGGTGCAATAGTGCCCCTTGTCAAGCCACAAAAGAAAGTCACAGAATTCAGAAAACGGAGCAGCTTCAGTCAACAGCCCCAGAAAATTCTGCTCCTGTATTAACAATAATAATAAAATTTAAAGAGTCAGTCTTTAATAAGAGATGTTGTCGCCAGCAGGGGAATTGCTTTGTGAACAACCCACAGCACAAAATACCAGGCTAGCGTCACTGAACACAGTAACTCAGTAAGAATCAGCACTTCAGAAGAAAATGAACACAACACCTTCAAGAGAGCTACAAATCAAGGAAAAAAAGTCATCCACACAATAAAGCCTGGGGCACCTTCGACAGAGGACTCCAACATGACCTAACAGACTTCACTGTGCTTTAACGACTCCTCCAGCAGAACGCCTGCCCTCTCACCACGCGCGGAGGATGCTCAGTTTGGACTTTTAAGACATCAAGCTCGTAACTTGCTGAACGTGTGTACTACTTCCATTTACAAAACGTCAACAACACATTAAAAAAAAACGTAATGAAAGTCACAGTGGTATTTAGCTCCCTCAGGCCCCCAAAGGCCATCGGATGGACAATGGCACATCACCAAGTTGTGCTGCACGTTAACAAGTGATTTTGGATAAAAGTTTCTGCTGCTGCTTGGTAGTTCTCTTTAGTAGTAGAGGCCATGCCACAAAAATCTCCGCTGTCCTTCACATCATCAGTTTGATCAAGAAACCAAGAACTGGCGAAGCTGAAGTAGCCTCTGGCTCTCATCACACCTTCCCAAAGTGGGCCATGGCGCACTGACCGAATAAGGGCTCTACGGCAAGAGCTCTGCCTAGGCCAGACAGCCCCCGGGGTCCCGAGCCATAGTGGCCATTAACACCCTCGTCCGATGCCGGAGCGTCACAGCAGATGGACTCCGAGGGCAGCGGTGGCCGTGCCGCCGAGGGGTGGCCTGACGGCAAGCCCGGCTCAGGGACCCCTAGTGACCCCTCAAGGATGAGGTCCCATCCTCCCACAAAAAAGGCCCTCCCGACGAAGCGCGGCCATTCCGGTCCGGAACCGCTCGCCAACGCCCGCGGCTCCAGGCGCGGGGCAGGCCCACAGGCCGCCGCCCCTCAGGGCCCGAGCTCGGTCCGGGGCCTGAGCTCAGGCCAGGGGCCCCCCCTACCAGTACCCCCCCCAGCCCAGCCCCGAGCCGAGCCGCCCCGCTGTGACAGCGGCCCCGCCGCCCGCCGGCCCTACCTGCCCGGCCGGCGCGGCCCGGCCCCGCTCCGCCTCCTCCTGTCAGTCTCCGCCGGCCCCAGCGCTCCCCAATATGGCGGCCGCCCCCGCCGCGCTGCCCCCTCGCCCGCCCGGCCACGCCCCTGCCCCGCGCGGGGCACGACGGGAGCGCGCCCCGCCCTCCCGGTTCGAATCAATACAGGCGGGCGGCGGCGCGCGGCGCCATGGCAACGGCGGCGGCCATTTTGGAGCGCGGCCCCCGGCGGGGCCCGGCGCCCTCGCACAGCCCCGAGGGCCGCTCCTCCGCCCCGCCCCGCCCCGGGGGGCTCGCCCCGCTCCCGCACGGGGCCTCGGACCTCCCTGCTCATTAAAATCATGTGTGTTGATTAAGACGGACGGAGCACCGGGCCCCGTCCCGGCGGGCGGGGCAGCCCGCGGGGCAGCCCCGCAGCCGTTCCCCGTGAGGCGCGGGCCGGGCCGCGGACAGCCCGGTGTGCCGGGGGGGAGTGGGGTGGGGTGGGGGTTCAGCGGAGCCGGCCGGGGCGGGCCCGGTAATGGCGGCGGTGCCGCCCCGTCCCGCCCCCCCCGGTCCCGCTGTGACCCCGCGGCCGATCGCTTCCAGGGCGGCCCCGGCTCCCGATTTGAAAATGCAGGAGCGGCTGCTGGTGCTGCTGTGCGCGCTGGCGCGGCGGCGGCGGCGGCGGGCGGGCGGGCGGCGGGCCATGCCCGGGGCCGGGGCCGCGGCTGCGGCCGGTGCCGGGGCCTGGGACGGGCCGCAGCGGCGCGCCTGGCTCCGGCACTACTACAGCCAGCGGCAGAAACGGCTCATGACGGTGACCGGGGCGGGGGGGTGGGGAGGGAGGGGTGATGGCGGGGACGGGGAGGGCGCGGAGGACGCGACACGACAGGCGGGGACGGGGCGGAGGGGCACGGGGGACATGGGGCGACAGGCAGGAGACGGGGACACAAAGGATGGGGACATGGGGGCCACGCGGGACGCGAAGGAAAGGATGGGGATGTGGGGGACATGAAGGACGTGGAGGGCACACGGGTCATGGGGACACAAAGGGTGGGGACATACGGGACACGAAGGACACGGGGGAGCACACGGGACATGGGGGATGTGAAGGACATGGGGGGTACCCAAGTCACAGGGACACAGAAGATGGGGACGTGTGGCACGTGAAGAACATGGGGGGCCACAGAGGTCATGGGGACACAAAGGATGGGGACATGGGGGACATGCAGGACACAAAGGAAAGGATGGGGACATGGGGGACAAGAAGGACATGGGGGGGCACACGGGTCATGGGGACACAAAAATGGGGAACAGGGGGGATGTGCAGGACACAAGATGCAGGGACCTGTGGGACAAGAAGGACATGGGGGGCACACGGGTCATTGGGGACACAAAAAATGGGGAACGGGGTGGGGTGCAGGGATGGGAAGGAGCGGGGGCTCGGGAGGGGGCACAGGTCACATGGAGGACCTAAATTACAGGGACAAAAAGGATGGGGACACTAGGGACACGAAGGACATGGGGGACATATGGAACATGCAGTACATTGGGGGGATGTGCCGGACACAAGGTGCAGGGATGGGAAGGATGGGGTCATGGGGGAACGCAGAGGTCCCATGGGGAGCCCAGGTGACGGGGACATAAAGGATGGGGACATGTGAGACACGAAGGACGTGAGGAGACACATGGGGCATGGGGACACAAAAAATGGGGAACGGGGTGTTTGTGCAGGGATGGGAAGGATGGGGGTACGAGGGGACACAAGGTGGCGGACATGGGAGACACTTGGGACATGAAACACAGGGACAAGAAGGATTTGGGACACAAAGGACATGTGGGGGGGGACACAGAGGTGACAACAGATAGGGAATGTAGGGGGTATGTGGGACACAAAGGACAGGGGGCACATGAAGGACAGGGGACTTGGACACAGGATGTGAACCCAGGCACAAAGGAGAGGGGATGCAGAGGACGTGGGGACGTAAAGGAGGGGGTGACATCACCCCCTCTTTTCAGCTTAACGCCTCTTTTCAGCTGAAAGATGTTTTTTAGAATTTAATAACAGAAAATCAATTCACGGGGACATGAAGGAGGGGGGGGACATCAAAGGTGGGGGACACAAGGGATGGGGGATACAAAGGGCCTGGGGACATGTGGCAGCGAGGACAAGCTGGGGGGGGGGGGGCGAACACGGGGAACCCACTTCCCTGGGCAGTTGCCAAGAAAAGTGAAAAAAGCTCTTTTCAGCTTAAAGATGTTTTTTTGAATATAAAACAGTAAATCAATTCCCGTGGAGGGGCTGGGAGCGCAGGTGCTCGCACCCCCTTCCGAACCATGACTGAGCCCCCCGTTCACTTGGTTGGTTGCAGGAAAGCAAGTAATAATTGTTAAAAAAAATCAAACCGCAGAGTAAGCGGCCACCCCAAAAAGGGACTTTTCCAGAAGGCTCCTTGTCTGTGGCACCTGGGCGTCTCCCCCAGGGTGACAGCTATTGCCTGGCAGATTTGCCTGGGCGGGCTTTCCCAGGAACAGGAAAATCTGTTAGGCCGGTCGGGACCACCGTCCGTGTGGTACCAGGCGTCCTCCCTGCCCTGAGCAGGTCACTGGCGATGGATGGTCTCCAGAGGCGGGGATGTCCCAGGGAATCGCTTTGTGGGGGCCGGGGAAGCGCTGTCTCACATCCCTCTCGTCTCCCCACCATGCTGCAGCTCCTGATCGCTCGCCGGAGGAGAACCAGCTGCTACTTCTACCCCCGCGCCTGGCCCAGCGTCAGGGGCCCGGACTGGTGGGAGCGGGTGGTCCTGAAGGAGTTCGGGCCCCAGGACTGGCTGGAGAAGTTTCGGATGTCCAAGGAGACCTTTTTCTATGTCTGTAACCAGCTGCGGCCAGGGCTGGCTCCGCACAGCGCCCACTTCCACCCCACCCTGCCCCTGGAGAAGAGGGTGGCTGTGGCCCTGTGGCACTTGGCCACCAACGTGGAGTACCAGACTCTCAGCCCGCTCTTCGGCGTGGGGCCCTCCACAGTGCAAACGTGTGTCCGGGAGGTGAGCTATGCCGTCGTCTTGCTGCTGAAGCCCCTCTACCTCCGCCTGCCCAACGAGAAGGAGCTGGAGAACATGGTGCGCATCTTCCGCACCCGCTGGGGCTTCCCGCACTGCATCGGGGCCCTGGACAGCCTTCACATCCCCATCCACCCACCCCTGCGCCTCAGCGCCGACTACTGCAACGGCCAGGGCTGGCACTCCATCCTGACCCAGGCCACCGTGGACGGACTGGGCCAGTTCTGGGATGTCTCCACCGCTTTCCCAGGCAGCATGGAGAACAGTGCGGTCCTGGAGAGCTCCAGCCTGTGGGTGCTGGCCAAGGAGGGCCGGCTGTGCCCCAACCCTCCCAAGCACTTCATGGGGAAGGCGCAGAAGTACGTGCTGCTGGGCGACGCCACCTACCCCTTGCAAGACTGGATCCTCAAGCCCTACCAGGAGGACAAGAACCTCACCCAGCGGCAGCTGCGGTTCAACTACCGCCTGAAGCGGGCGCACAGCGTGATTGAGAACGCCTTCCTGCGCCTGAAGGCGCGCTGGCAGATCCTCCTGAAGTGCGACGACTGCAGCCTGGAGCTGCTGCCCACCCTCGTCCTCGCCTGCTGCATCCTGCACAACATCTGTGAAGCCCACGACAACCCCTTCAACGAGGAGTGGCTGGAGGGCACCGAGCCGACCGAGCTGCCCAAGCCCTGCCAGCCCGCACCCGCCGCCATGGAGGACGGCCGGGCTGAGCAAGTGCGCGAGCTGATGTGCCAGTACTTCGAGAGCTGCGGGGAGGGCTGACGGGGCCAGCGGGGTGCAGCAGCCCTGCGCATCCTCGCTCACAGACTTCCCACGGACTCCAGCAAACATTGGCCCAGCAGTTCTTGGCTGTTCGGAAAAGGACTGGACCTTCTCGCCTCTGCCGACAGCTGCCAGCTGCACCGGCTGGGAGGGGAAGGGGGGGTGGCTGCGTCGCGCTCATGCTGGTTTTGCCGAGGTGGTTTTGGGCAGTGGAATGCATTTTGTGCCCTTGCTCTCTTCCAGGATTTGAGCTGTCTGGTGGTGTGTTGTATGCTGCGCAAGTAAAGCGGGGATAGGGGCTGGGTGAGGGAGAGGGCTGCCTGGGGCTCCCTTTCCTGGGAGCACGGCTCTGGCCCAAGGCCCCTCCGTCAGGAGGCTTGAAATAAGAAAGCAAAACCCCTTTGAAGGTATGAAACTTGCTGCGTAAACACAGTTGGGAGGGGAAGGAAAGGGAAGGAAGAGGCAGAGCAGTGACTTGCCAGGGGTTGGCACCAGCCCAGAATGAAATTGCATCCACAAACTCCTGCTCTGCTGCTGCTCAGGCAGCACGTGCTGCCCTCGGGGGAGCGGGCTGATCCTCCGCCGCAGCCTGGCATCCCTCCTCGCTCCTCTTCAGAGGGGTTTGCTATGAGGGTCCATGTCTCGGACCGCGTGGTCCCTCCTCGTCCCACCGGCCGGTTCTTTCCGCCAGTGCCTCCAATCTCTGCTTCCGGCCCAGCTGCAGCATGAGCAGAAACATGCAGCTCTGCCCCCGTATCGTCTGGGAAATCAAGCAGCTGCCATTTATTCCCCCGCTGCCTGCCCGCTGCAGGCTGGAGCCCGGTGGCACGCCGCCCGGGCGCAGAGACACCTCCACCAGCGCTCCGTTGTAAAGGAGCCAGGTGGGAGGGACGGCACAGGCATGTCCCGCCATGTCACCCTTCCCACGGGCCAGGGTGTCCCGGCTGGAGCACTGGGGGTGGTTGGAGGAGCCCCCAGCGGGGATGATGGACGTGGCACCCCGGCTGCGTGTGTGCGGTACAGGTGTCGTGTGGGTGCGGTGTCCCCTGGCGTCCCCAAAGGCCCCTGGTGCTGTGGGGCCGTCCCTAGCGGGGCCATGCTCCCCGACCGCGAAGCTCCCACGGGAAGGGGCTCCCCGTGGCTTTGCGGGGCCTCAACCCGCGGGTCCCCGCCCCACTCCCGCCCGTGCCGGCCGTGAGGTGCGGGGCCCAGGAGCGGCCACGGGACACAGCCCCGCGACCCGGCCCGCGCCTGCGCGCCACCGCGCGTGCGCCGCCGCTGACCCCGCTCCACCGGCCGCTCCCACTCGGCGGGAGCGGAGGGGGGGAAAGACAGCAAGACTGCCCCCC